>NC_136070.1:234697361-235297361 GCF_964261635.1 Lissotriton helveticus | reverse complement strand
CAGGCTCTTGGAATTATTCACATCACAAAAACGGGGGCATATTATATCCCCATTCAATACCCGAATCCATACTGCAACGCTTCGTGAACACACTGCCATCACAATAGGGTCTTACAAGTGAATTAAATATTGCCATTCTACCATGTTTTAAGGAGAGAGCACAAGCACTTTAGCCCTGGTTAGTGGTCATAAAGTGCGCAGATTTCTAAACACCCCAAAAAAGTGTTCAGAACACAGGAAGGAGAAGGCAAAACATTTGGGGATGGCCCCACAGAAAGAGCCAAGTCCACCTCTAACATTTTAGCACTTCCACTACAATATGGAAAAACCTATGAAAGAAAACTTTGTGTGAGTGAAGATGGCAGAAGGCTAAAGGCGTGATTTATATCTTGGCAGATGCATCCGAGCTGCTGAAAATGAGCATACTAGTCACCCGTCGTCAAAGCTGTCCTCCCGCCTTATCAATATGTAAGAGATTTGATGGACGAAATTCTGTGCATTCTCCTTCATCACTGTTGTGTGCAGCCTACTCCAGCAAATAAGTATTTGGTGAAAAGCGGGTGAAGCTGGTGTGTTAGCCACATCTCGTTCCACCCAATCAGGATGATGGTTTCCTCCGGCGTAACCATGGCAGTCAAACCTCTCTATTTGAGATGGTGATTTAGAACTATAATTTGGGTAAATAGACAATGCTTACCTTTCCATCCCCACTGTTCGCCATGAGTCTACTTTTGCAAGGTGTTGCATACATCCTGCTTGATATGGAAGACGAGCCAATGCCGCCGCCATAATCTTTTGTTTTTTTTTAATTTTTTTTTATTTGGAGTCAGAATACATCACATAAGTAAAAAAAAAAAAAAATACATTGTTAGAATAATCTGGACATGAGAATAGCAATTGATCCACAGGTTCGTTAAATAATGCTTGATCCAAAAATACATTAAATAAATACTTAAGACCAATAATTGAAAAGTTGCTTAAAACCATCAATATAAGCCTATTTCCACTATATATATCAACATAATATACAGAGTAACAGTTCATACATCTATTGCAATAGTCTCCCTCCAATTAGTTACCGGGGCCCAAAACCTTCTTCCAAAGTCCCGTACTTTCACCCCCTTATGCTCATATAGGCAGGTCTCAATGTTATGTATTCAAAAGAACCTGGATAACCACATTTGGAAGGAAGGTGCAACAGTATCCTTCCACCCCGCTGATATCAAGATCCTAAGGACGGCTACAGATATAAAAGCCAGAGCTTCTTCTTCATTGCCCAAATTTAGGTTAGAGTCTGTGCCCAAGATCATCAGGGTAGGGGATAGAACGATCTTGTGTCCTAGCAGCCCCTCCCAAAAATTTTCGATCTCTTTCTTTACTGGGGTCAGGAGTCTGCAAGTAAAAAACATATGCAATAGGTCTACTTGTGCCCCCCCCCACATCTTGGGCAATTGTCATCCGCTCTAGCCCCCCATGTAAATAATTTAGCTGGGGTATAGTATAAGTTAAACATTGTTTTATAATGTTGAGCTCTTAAGTTTGTGGCTCTAAATATCCTTTTGTTCAGTGCCAGAGCCAGGTCAACATCTACGTTTGGGTTTCCAAGTTTATTAGACCATGCAGCCTCAGTCTTCTCGACATCATCGTGAATCTCTAAAAGGAGGATGTTGTATATGGGCTTAATTTTATTGCATCCATTAGTCAATACGTCCAGGAGGGGACTATTTCCTAGAGAAGGCGGTTTTGGTTTAATAGCCTTCAGGGAGCTATCAACCTGGGTATAAGCAAACCAATGATTGTCTGGAATTCCATAACTCTTTTGTAAAGCCTCAAAGCTCATTATCCCATCCCCACCCATTAAATCCCGTAGTGTCTTAATGCCCAACTCCCTCCAGATTTTTAAGGTCCTTTCTATCCCTAATCTTGAGAAGAGGCTAAAACTACAAATATGGATATATTCATTAGTTTTGGGGATATTACACACCTTTCTTAGCCTTCCATACCCTCCAAACGCTATCGATGATTTTGTATCTCGCTTTTATGTAAAATCTTCGATCTACTTCGCATAGCAAGATGCCCATCGCCTTTCTTCCCAGCAATAGCTCAAAGATAGAGGGGGGTTGGTGTGCTTCGGTTCTAGCATTATTGATATGGGCATCTGATTGGAAAAGTATCGTCATTTGTGTTAAAAGACAGGACCAATGGTATAGCCTTAGGTTGGGGAGAGCTAACCCCCCCCCTTTCCCTTGGGAGAGAAAGAAGGTTTGTTGACCGTCTTATTTTGCCAAATTGCCAAATGAATTTAATAAACACAGATTCCAATTTCAACATTATTTTTTCCTCAATGAATAGTGGTATGGCCCTAAAAAGATATAATAGTTTTGGGAACATTGACATCTTGACTGCGTTTATCCTTCCAATCAATGAGAGGTGCAGGCCATCCCATCTTCTCATGTCAGTCTCTATTGATTTTATAAGTGGTAAATAATTTCCTTCCACTATTTCCTTTACTGCAGCGCTAATTGTTACCCCCAGGTATACTGCTGCATCCACATATCTGGAATCTGTCTTTACTATATTCCTTGTGCAAATTATCTGGGTCTTTGCTTCATTCAGTAAATAACCTGAATTAGCACCAAATCGTTTTGTCAGCTCGACCAAAGTTGTCATTGCCTGCTGGGGATCGTTAGTAAATACAGCCAGGTCGTCCGCATAAGCTAATATTTTGTTTTCAAACCCATTAATTATCACTGGCTTTAACCTGAGGCATCCCAATATTGCCTGAATGAGCGGGTCACTATATAGGGAGAAAAGAATTGGAGAGCATGGACATCCCTGCCGTGTTCCTCTTTTTATAGGGAAGATACCAGATTTCTCGCCCATAACCGTGACTCTAGCCACGGGATCATGATACATTGCTTTCAATGCTCCAATAATTTTTTGCCCAAAACCTCTTCCTTGCAGAATGTTCCAGAGATAGCTCCAGACCACGCGGTCGAAAGCCTTCTCCGCGTTGAGCAGGATCATGGCGACCCCACTCCCCGTGGCAGCATGGGCGTCAAATATAGCTATTGCTCTGCTTCTGTGATCCGTTGTGCCACGTCCGGGAACAAACCCATGCTGCCAAGGAGAGACAAGACCGCCTATAATCCTGCCCAATCTCGAGGCCCATATTTTGGAGTATAGCTTAGTATCAGAATTGATTAAAGAAATCGGTCTGTACGACCCCGGGTTCTCACTAGGTTTCCCTTTTTCGTGAAAGATGATAATATTTGTCTCTTTCCAAGAATCCGGGGTTTCTCCCGTATATACTATCCCATTAAAGAGATCTACCAAGAGACCTATGATTTCCGTTTCAATATATTTATATATCTCCAGGGGGAAGCCGTCCGGACCGGCGGCCTTCCCTGGGGCTAGTTCCTGGAGGGCGGTTTTGACTTCCGATTCAGTAATGTCCTTGTCTAGTTCCTCTTGGAGAGAGGCATCAAGGCGTGGGCCTAAATCCTCTAAGTTTATCTGTTGTTCCCCTTCCATATTTTCCTCGCCATATAGATTTTGATAGAAGTCTCTAAAAACACGCAAAATATCTTTGGTTCCTGTATATTCATTACCCCTTTCTTCTATCTTCTTAATAGTGTTCTTAGATCGTTCTTGCCGAAGTCGGAGAGCAAGGGCTCTACCGGCATGTTCGCCGGTTTCATAGCGGTTAGCTCTTGTAGCCTGGTATTCCCGCATCGCCTTTTGAGTGGACATTCTCTGAAGATCTGCCTTAATAGTCATAAGTACTTTATGGCTATTACTGCCATCCCCACCTGTTGCGATGTCCTTAACATGCTCTTCTTCTATTTTTGTAAGTCTATCTAATAGTTTCAATTCGGCCTTTCTGTCTTCATTCCTTAATTTTGTCGAGTAACTAATAGTTTCCCCTCTCAAAGCCGCTTTAAAGGAGTCCCATACTATATTCCGGGAGGAACTATATCTATTAGCAGAGAAGAAGTCATCGGACCAGCTCTTGATATGGGCGATAAATCTGGCATCCTCCAGAAGTCTCCTCTCAAAATACCATGGGGGTCTAGCTTCCCTACAATGGCTCCTCTGATATATAATTACTAAGGGATTATGGTCCGAAAGCACTCTTGGCAGTTTAGTTATAGTCACTTTATTAATCTCAGATGCGGAGACAAACAAATAATCCAGCTTTGAGTGCTTCTGTGCTGGGTTTGAAAAGTATGTAAAACCAGGATTAAGAGGCTCCTTGACTCCCCAAATATCCACTAAGTCTATTGATTCCTTCATAGCTTTTATTGCCCTGTACACTCGTGGTTTCCGACCAATATACTTTGCGCTATCCTCCCATCTAGCAGAGATATTCAGATCTCCACAGACTATTACAGGTGCCACCCAACCAACCAGTTCAATCTCCAGGAAGTCAAAGATCTCCGGGTCATCGCCATTCGAGCCATAAATTACACAGATGGTAAAGCCCAATTCCAGCTCTGCAATCACCCATCTACCACAACTATCTGCTTTTACCTTTTTAACCCCTCCCAAAGATTTCTTCATCAAAATAGCAACCCCTCTAACCATTGAGGTTTGTAATGAGCAGGCAACCAGATCAAACCCATTCATTACCAAAAGGTTCCTTTTTGCCCAGGGGAGGGGAGTCTCTTGGAGACATAGCACATCAATTTTATTAAACTTAGCAAAGTAGGTCAATCTTTGTCTCTTCCTCCAGTCATTCAGCCCCCCAGCATTCAATGTACATATTTTAATATCTGACATCTTTACTTTTAATTTGACCTGCCGACCTGATCTGCCACTTGATCCTTTTATTCTTTTTCAGTTGCTTCACATGTCAATCAATCAATCAATCAAAGCATTTATATAGCGCACTACTCACCCGGAGGGTCTCAAGGCGCTGGGGGAGGGGGGTCCGCTACTGCTCGAACAGCCAGGTCTTGAGTTGCTTCCTGAAGGCGAGGTGGTCCTGGGTCAGGCGGAGGTGGGTCGGGAGGGAGTTCCATGTCTTGGCGGCGAGGTAGGAGAAGGACCGTCCCCCTGTGGTGGCTCTTCGGATGCGGGGGACGGCGGCAAGGGCATGGCCGGTCGATCGAAGCTGGCGTTTGGGAGCGTAGAAGTTGAGGCGGCTGTTGAGGTATCCTATGTCCAAATATAATCAAAACCGTAGCGATGCACTCTAAACTCCATTTTAAGTCTTTTTTCCTTTTTCCTCCCCCCACAAACCCCCCCACCCCCCCCAAGCTCCCTTCCCCCCACCCACCCCCCCTACTCACCCGCCCACACTGTGAGGCGCACAACACTAGTTTGTGCATGTGATGGAAATGCAGTTGCGATGAGGAAATCAAATCACCTTATTTAGTTACAAAACACCCGGGGGAAAAAAAGCGAGAAACAAAGTAGTGGAGACCAAACTTAGACAGCAGCAAACCAAGCATTAACGCACATGAGGAATCTATCCATTAGGCTATAGAAGCGTATATACTTACATAGTTATTTATCAAGGCTGTCCAAATACTCCTTGGCCTTGATTTCGGATGAGAAATATATTGTTTTCCCTTCATTAATGATTTTTAGCTGCGCTGGATTTATTAGATACGCTTGAATTTTTCTATCTTGAAAGGGCTTTATTAGCCCCCTTAGCCGCCAGCGTCTTTCTACTGTCACATGACAGAAGTCCGGGCGGACAAAGAAAGATACCCCATCGCAGTTCTTTCTTGCGTCTGGTCTAGCCCTTTCCGAGATTGCCTGCCGAAGTATAAAATTGCCCAGAAAAATCAGCACCGCCCTAGGTTTATCCCCCTCTTTAGCAGTTCTTCTTATTTTGAAGGGGGTGCGATGAACTCTTTGTAGCTCTTTAGACCAATCCCACCCGGACAGTTCGGGGAAAGCTTGCTGGAAGAGTTGAACAATGTAGGCACGGATATCGGACCCTTCTGATCCCTCGGGAATTCCTAGGATTCTCAGGTTGTTTCTTCGAAGCCTATTTTCCATCTCCTCCAGCTTCCATTGCATATCTATCACTTGAGAGCTCTGGGCATCTACTTTGGATGTGGCCGCTGCCATCTCAGTCTCTGTTGCGACCACCCTCTCTTCTAGATTTGAAACTCTGTCCCCGGTGGTAGCACAAGCCTTTGAAAGTTTTCTTACTACCCCCTGCATTTTTCTCATTGCAGCCTGTGATTTTCGACTATCTTGGCGTGTTTCTTCGCGGTGTGCTAATATCTCCTGATGTATAGTCTCAAGTAGTGACATTTGAGCTTGTTCCATCAAGGGGCTGCCTAATAGGGGCTGAGCGGAAGAGTGATCCCAACTTAGCTCCTGTTGCTCCATTTCTTGGCCCTAACCAGCTTTTTATGCCTTCATGGCTGTAGTAGGGGCATTTTCCTCCGGGTCAGTGTCCGTCTCCACATACGAGCTATCTTCATCTTCATCTTCAGACCATTCGCCCCCGTCCAAGACAGAGAAGAAGGCTTCACTAGGGTCATTTTCTTTTTCGCCACCAACTTCTCCTATAGCCCCATTAGGCATTAGTTCCTCTTTTGCAGCAAGGAGGTTTAAGGGGTAATTTGACTCCCCCTCAGCGTTAATAATGTCCTCCTTAGTATGTTTTATCTGTGAGGGCTGGGTATTTATATCCTGCTCCTGAGCCGGTAAAGTAACAGTTACTGTCAAGTTTACATCATCATTTTTTTCCGGAGATATACATGCTGGATTTACCCTTTCTGCCTCTGTCTCTGCCTTATTTTCAATTGTCAAAATGTATATTTCCGGCGCCTGGATCAGGGGGGGGGGGGTACAGGGCTGTCTCAACTCGTTAGCTACATCAAAAGCATTGCTCTCTCCTGTGAGTTTAACCCCCTTCTCCTTACACGCTTTCACCAGTAGGTCCAGAACTGATGCCGTCGCCAACCGGGTCTTAGGAGCTCCTTGTTGCCTTTTTTTGTTGTTGTGTATCTGGCATAGGGGTTTCATCGCCACATGAGGTGTCTGGAGCTGCATTTCCAGCTTCCTCCTTCTGCATTTTCTTCCTGCTCGCAGTTTTTGCTCCCTGATTTACTTTAGGCGCCATTCCAAGCTGAGCTCTCTGCTGGCGATATCTCACAGATTGAGCAGCACGGCAGATATTGCAGTTTTCCACTCCGCTCTGTCTCTTTCTTCTGCTGCGGCCCCCCTCCGACCTCCGTGTACGGCACAGCTGATCCCGCCGTCTCTCCTCGCTCCCGCGGCTCCCCTCTGAGCTCCGCGGTCGGCTTCGGCTCCGCAGCTGACTCCGCCTTCCTGCAGCAGCGTAGCGGGTGAAAGCGCCGGACTTCAGAACTTGCCGAACCGCCCTCAGCAGCAGCCTCGAAGCTCCGATATAGGTGAGAACCAGCATCCCCCCCCGGGTCCCGGTAGTGCACAAAATGATATGCCGGTAATGCCGGTAATGTAGCAAACCAGCTACACGCGGATTTCACACCGAGTTATTTAAACCATCCATGTGTGCTGCTTGGATTCCCGGGTTATACCGGAGACCGCATCCTCATCGCTCACTGCACCGGCCACTCAAGCGGCCGCCATCTTGCCTCGTCTGATCCTTCTGCCGCCGCCATAATCAGTGATATGTTTTTAAATCTCACATATAGGGCCCAATTCACAAAGGTTAACTGAGACAAAAGTCTAACTTCATGACTTTTGGTATTCACAAAGGGCATTTACTACTCGTAAATGCCCTTTGTGAAAACCGAAAGTCGTAAAGTTAGATGTTCGTCTCATTTTACTTTTGTGAATTGGACCCATAGACTTTAGTAATTTAACTTTGCCTGTTTTCAGTTGCTACGTTGATATTCCTTAATGCAATAAGTCTGCATTGCTATTTATCCACACCTACATAAAGTAAGGTGCCCTGCAGATGTAAATGTGTCATCAACATTATTTAATGTTGCAATAAAATCTAATTTATACATCCTTACTGTTGTTCGATGACAGTAAATATTCATTGGAAATGTGTTGTGAACCTCTACAATCATGACAGAACCACAAAAAAACACATATGCAATTATATCTCACCATTTGGAGACTGTGAGAAAAATCTCAAAAGTTTTTAAACAACAGCTAACTGTATTTCCCACACTTGTAAGAGTAGGGCAACGTTATCTAGTAATGCATCCGACATTCCATATCACATATGTCAAAATGGTGCCAATGCTATAAAAATATCTGAAAGAATACTGCGTTAAAGTGAATAAATGACATATCTTCACAACTTGAGCCACCTTTTTGCTGACGGTTCACAATGCTCAGCCTTTGTAGAAGGGTTTATATACATTTCGTTCTACTTAACTCCTTATTTTATATTAATTTTGATGGTAGCCGGCGTTACATGTCATATGCTCTCAGCTACAAAGCTCTTAAAATATGTGGCTACAAATTGCCACATCTTACGTATTTGTACAAATCGTATAGCATGTAACCAAGTAATTACAGGACAATGCTAATTTAAAACCTGCATTCGTTATTGCGGCACCTACTTACGTAACCCACATACATATGTAATATGTCTATCATTACACCCTTTGTGAAGTTTTAATTATGTATGTGTCATGTTTCATTTCATTTGGTGATGTTGCATAATAAAACAATTGCCTTTTCCCATGAAATAACGTATGCCATTGCTACACGATCACAATGATGTATCATAGCTTATGTTGTTTGTGTACCCTCTCAAACATTCACCCACTTGCCCACAAGACTTTATGTACAATCTACTAAATTGAAATGTCAGATGTGTGCTGAACAAATTATTAGCAATGCGATGTCGATGTCAATAGGAAAACAATAATGAAATATGCAAACCATGTCATCATATTGATACTGAGATTGCCAATAACCACAATAGTGTAGTACCTTCTGTATGTGTCAAAAATGAAACAAAACGTTTGGAAGAAATATTTCCAATATAGATAAATTTATCTACTTACAAATAATAAATAATAACATATGTTTAACCAAATCTGAAAAGAGTTTAATTCGCACTGGTGAAATATAGTCATAGCAACATACATTGCCCCCTAAGTCCATTGGTAGATAATAATAAGTCCTCCTCCAGAATGGGCTTTCTAGTCTCCCAGAGCTGTTGGAAGGCAGGCACCTCAATATATTACATTGTGGTGGGTGTATGTTATGTGCAGTTGAAGTGTGGTGCTGGTTTTTGATGTGTGTTTGGGTGTAGGTTATACTGTAGGTGTTGTATTAGTTTTGGATGATGGTGTTGTCTTTGTCAATGTAATTATTTTGGTTGTGTGTATTTTAGCAGTTGATGTTTCTGGTGATGGGGATTGAGGTGTGTGTTTACATGGAGTAGATGGTTTTGTTGTGTGTTTTCTTGACTGAGTGTGTTTCTGAGGAGTAGTGGGTGGGTGATGATTTGTGTTTTACTGAGGGTGTGTGATTTGTGATGTTTTGGTACTGGGTGAGGCCGTGGTAGTGGTGAAGGTTGTGGGTGTGAATGATGGTGTTGTAGTGATAGTGTTGGAGGGTATGGGGAGGATGTGGTAGTGGTAGTGGTTGAGGTTATAGTTTTGGTTATGGTATGGTATTGGTAGATGTATTGGTGTGGGTGTGGATGTGGTAGTAGTTGTGAGTGTGGGTGAGGGCGTGGTAGTGGTAAAGGTTGTGGGCGTGAGTGGTTGTGTTGTTGTGATAGAGGTGGAGAATATGGGTAAGGATGTGGTAGTGGTAGTGGTTGTGGGGGTGGTAGTGGATGAGGGTGTGGTTGTTGTTGAGATTGTGGACAAGTGTGAGGTAATGGGAAAGTATGTCAGTCTTATTGTAATTCGTGGTGGATGCATGTGGGTCTGTGAGTCTGTGGAGCCAAGGTGTCTGTGGCGGTGGAGGGTGTGGTGGAAGCTTGAGTCTCAGTGTGTGTATGTTTGTGTGTGTGTTTTGTTGTTTTGGTAGAAGTGTCTGTGTGTGGTGCCTGTGTGTTTATGTTGGTCTGACCATTTATGTGTGAGTGCGTAAATGTGTAGCTGTGGGCTGGATTTGGGGTTGTTGCAACAGACGTAGTTTGTGGGAGTACAGTTGTTGGTGGGAGGATGTTGGAAGAGGAAGGATCCTGAGAGGAACAGTCAAATTGTGGTGGGTGTGTGGGAGTGAGGAGGATAGAATGCAGGACATGCCCCTCTGTATGGCACATACTGCACTGTGTATGACATCCTGGAAGGCCAATATTTGTGTCAATTGTTGACTGTTCCCCATGGATGGCACCCAACTGTGCAGTCAGGCCAACAGGAATGCTTCCTAACACATCCAGCGCCTCCTCAGACATCACTAATAGGTGAACAGGGGCAGGAGCAGATGTGCCTGAGACAACAGGGACTTTAGCCTTTTTAGGGTCTGAATGTCGGCAATATTGTGGGGAACAGGAGTGAGGGAGCTGAGGTTACTCGGGTGGGCGACAAAGATGGGACAGTCCTAGAGGGTCTAGGGTCAAATCACTTGGGACTGGTCTGCTTTGGAGGCCTCCGAATCGGGAGATGTTGTGGCCTCCTCTCCATGACCATCACCCTCCATACCACTGAGTCCCTTGCTTTTGGTTTAACTAGCTTCTTACTCCCAGCAGACGTCTGGTTCCCAGCTTTCTTGCCCAACGTCTCCTTCACCAGTTCCGTAGGATGTTTCTAAAACACATAATAAGAATCAACATTTGATGGCCTAACTTAAACACTTTGCAAATGCATGTCAAGCACAAATAATTTACAAGAATAAATAGTAGCAAGCAAATGGCCTGCCTACTCAAAAAGTCAAATCCACAATATCTACTTTATACTATTCTGGATGTTTGACCATTTAAAGTTCTACCCTCATAAGATAGTTGCCATGTAACAGGTACCTTATGAAATTATATAATTGAATTAAGGTTCACTAAAGAACATCAATGTTTCCTCTAACTTATGCATGCACAGATATTTTCATCGCCCGTTATACAGCAGTTAAGTACCAGATGTTGTACAACACCATGCCAGTGAAATACATTTATATCTATGTTCTTCTAATGGTGTCTTACACAAATCATGTGTTGTATCCCTAACTAATATATATCCTACAGACTTAGTAAACCTCACTTGAGTGACAACGTGTTGGCCCTCTCTGCAGGGTCATCCCAAAACTGTTCAGCATCACCAATCCTTGTTTCTGAAGCTGTTATTTTTGAAATTATAGATCTTTGTACCCTTTGCCACTGCTAACCAGTGCTAACGTTTCTTTGCTCTCTCCTTCAAACATGGTAAAATTGTCTACACAATTGTAACATTTAATTTACTTATAACTCCCCAGTAACGTTTTATGCACACACATGCCTCAAGCCTCCCAATTCAGCCTGTAATCCACTTTGAAACTGCTAATTTGACTACCACAAAAATCTTTTGTAGGGCTAGATATCCCTTTCTTAATACATGTAAGTCACCCTGGGGTCGGCCATTAACAGTCCTTAGGATAGAGTGCATGGTATTTAAAAAGTTGGACATGTACTTCTAGGTTTTATATGGTACTGGACCATTCCTAAAAGTGTCTCTCACTATTGTGAGGCCTACCTCTCCCATAGGATAACATTGTATTGCATTTAATAAGTTAAGTGAAAACCTTCAATGGGGGAGCAGGCATTAATGTCCTGTTTCGACTCAAATTAATTGTAATTTAAAATATACTTTAATGTTAAATTTGCATTTTATAATACAAATTAGAAAATGTCACTGTTAGAAACTTTCCTTTTCCTATCCTTAAGTATATGATGACTTCCAGGTGTTTCCAGGTTAAACAGACATAATATCGACTACAAAATATCGAATGGACATAATATCGAGTCCAAAATATACCCTGGACAAAATATCGAATGGACAGAATATAGACATCAAAAATATTGTTTTGAAGGTAAGTAATGTAATATCGAATGTTAAAAATATAGAAAGTTAAAATATCGAAGTATATAATATAGGTTATTAAAATTATCGAATTTTTAATAATATCGCATTTTTTATAGTGTTTGTTCTGTTATTATATGTGTGAAAAGTGTGTATTTATGTTATAATTAATTTTAATTAATGAATTTTGTTTTTTTAATTTTTGCGTAATTTAATTCTGTAGCGGGTTGTGGGTTTATAGGGGAATAGGGTGGGAAGTAATTTAATTATAATTAATTAAAAAAAGTAAATTTATATATTGGTATTCATTTTTAATTAATTGTTAATTAATTTATATTTGGTAATTAATTAAATTTTAATTGGCAATTAATGTTAATTAATTGATTAATTGCTAATTATGTTAATTTTACTAATTTATTTTCTGTAGCGGGTTGTGCGTTTATAGGGGAATTGGGTGGGAAGTTATTTATTTATAATTAATTAAATATGTAAAAATATTTATTGTTTTTTTTAGAATTAATTGTTAATTAAGTTTTTATGGGTAATTAATTAAATTGTAATTGCCAATTAATTTTATTTAATTGATTAATTGCTAATTATGTTAATTTTACTAATTTATTTTCTGTAGCGGGTTGTAAGTTTATAGGGGAATAGGGTGGGAAGTAATTTATTCATAATTAGGTAAATAATTCAATTTATTTAATTGTATTTAATTTGAATTAATTGTATAATAATTTTTAATTGTTAATTAATTAATTGTTAATTTGTAATTAATTTGAATAGGTAACTAATTGTAACAATTAATTGTAACTTGTAATTTTAATTGATTAATTATTATATTATTTTAAATTGGTAATTACTTATAATTAATTTTTGATAGATATTAATTTATAGTTTTTTACATAATAGAAGAAGTATTTACTTTCCCAGCTGTTGCACTCTCTGGAGTGGGAATAGTAATTTTTACCCCTACGCTATCCAACGCTTTCCCTACTGTTGCACTCTTTGGAGTGGGAATAGTAATTGTAACCCCTACGCTATCCAATGCTTTCCCTACAGTTGCTCTCTTTGGAGTGGGAATAGTAATTTTAACCCCTACGCTATCCAACGCTTTCCCTACTGTTGCACTCTTTGGAGTGGGAATAGTAATTTTTACCCCTACACTATCCAACGCTTTCCCTACTGTTGCACTCATCGGAGTGGGAATAGTAATTTTTACCCCTACGCTATCGAACGCTTTCCCTACTGTTGCACCCACTGGAGTGGGAATAGTAATTGTTACCTCTACGCTATCCAACGCTTTCCTACTCTTGCACTCACTGGAGTGGGAATAGTAATTTTTACCCCTACGCTATCCAACGCTTTCCCTACTATTGCACCCACTGGAGTGGGAATAGTAATTTTTACCTCTACGCTATCCAACGCTTTCCCTACTGTTGCACTCTTTGGAGTGGGAATAGTAATTTTTACCCCTACGCTATCCACCGCTTTCCCTACTGTTGCACCCACTGGAGTGGGAATAGTAATTTTTACCCCTACGCTATCCAACGCTTTCCCTAATGTTGCACTCACTGGAGTGGGAATAGTAATTTTTACCCCTATGCTATCCAACGTTTTCCCTACTGTTGCACTCTTTGGAGTGGGAATAGTAATTTTTACATCTACGCTATCCAACGCTTTCCCTACTGTTGCACTCACTGGAGTGGGAATAGTAATTTTAACCCCTACGCTATCCAACGCTTTCCCTACTGTTGCACCCACTGGAGTGGAAATAATAATTTTTACCTCTACGCTATCCAACGCTTTCCCTACTGTTGCAATCTTTGGAGCGGGAATAGTAATTTTTACCCCTACGCTATCCAACGCTTTCCCTACTGTTGTACCCACTGAAGTGGGAATAGTAATTTTTACCCCTACGCTATCCAACGCTTTCCCTACTGTTGCACTCACTGGAGTGGGAATAGTAATTTTTACCCCTACGCTATCCAACGCTTTCCCTACTGTTGCACTCTCCCTACTGTTGCACTCTCTGGAGTGGGAATAGTAATTTTTACACTTCCGCTATCCTACGGTAATAATATTGGATATTATTTAATTATATTATGTTACTATATATATATGTTTTAACAAATATGATTGTAAACATTTTTTTTTATAACTTTCATTAATTATTTAATTATTATAAGGTAATTTAAGTGTTTTTAAGTTTATTTTAGTAATTAATTTTTAATATTAATTTAATTTAACATTGTTTTTAATAAAGTGGATATTTTTATAAACTATATTTTTGTAAACAATATTGTTTACTCGATATTTTTGTACTTACCTGTTTGTAGATACAAAGTCGATATTCTGTCTGTCAATATTTTGTCGCCGATATTTTTGATAGTCAATATTATGTCCCTCGATATTATGTCAGTGATCCGTTTCCAGTTGTCTGGGCCTGCTAATTGCTCCCCCATCAGGAATGTGTATTGGGCCTAGAGAGTGAACAATTAGGTATGGGTGTAGCTGGGAGAGGACAATCCTGTCAGCATGGGAACAAAGTTACGTTCATACATACCTCAGCACACTTAAATAGAAATTTACACCAGGCTTTTGTCCCCCCAGACATCCTAGGACATGAGCAGAGAGTAGGGCAATTCCAGATCCATCAGTTCAAAGCTAGCACAATGTATAAATAGTGGACCATCAGACAAACTATTCAGTACACTCCTGAACCTGTGGGAGGCTACAGAAGGACTGCCCTGCTGCTCGAAGGAGAGAAGACCATCTTATTGAAGCCAGGACTAATAGAGATAAAAATATGATGTTGTGATACATTGTACAGCATACAGTATTTGTGTAGCTTTATCACTTACAAGGAGAATTCTTTGACATATTTGAGAACTGCTATTCCTTTCTGACTGTTATTTTTATTATAAATCAAGATGCCACGTGTATATATTCTCCAATTATACTTTACTAGACATATAAGTCACATATAAGTCACAGGTTATGCTGGAGCTACATCGCACTCTCTTGAGTTTGCAATATGATGGAAACTATCAGATTCATGTTGAAACTCAAAAAATCACCTCCTATACATACCCCACTAAGGACGGAATACCCAAATGGGAAAAAATTGGCCCTCTAACCATTGTAGGTTATGTGGTTCCCATGATGAAACTTTAATACACATTGTGACTACATGCCCCCATTTGTTAGAAGAGCGGAAGACTCTTTTAAGACCTATTTTTAACGAATTGGGGGTGAGAACATGTCAACGTGCCATCATTACTTGTCTTACTGGGTCAACGCTTCGTCTGATCTCCCAATTTGTAAAGTTCATCTTTATAGCCGAAAAAAACTATTAGCCAAAACCGACTCTAATTGTTAGTTCGGTAATACGTTGTTCATGCAAAATGGTGATGAAAACGAAAAACTTGTTTTAATTATTTTTAATAAGCCATGCCCAAATTCTATATTGTAACTGTTACAGGATTTACTGATTTTAAGACCGAAGACAAAGCGTTTTATAACAATGTTATGTTAGGGTTTGGAAATTGCCTTCCAGCAAATTTGCACAAATGCATCTTATTTATTGTTGTCTGCTATTAATGCTGCTAAGAAATTTTCATTTTACATTTGTTTTTTGTTTATATACTGTGTTTTATCTCTGTTTCTAATGATTATTATTAATCATCAAATAAAGCAATTACTTACTTACTTACTTACCTCCTATAGTAGAATGTTCCATGTATAGCTAACGACCGGAAGAGCTACTTCCCCTATTGGGCAATACCCTGCAACCTAATACATATTCATTATAAAAATGGGTAGAGTTAGACATGTCACCCTTAGGGTATTCAAACAATGTATCACCTTCACTCCTCCTTTTTCACTTGAAATAAACAAAAATAGACTCTGGACTCTGTGCAGTTTACCTCTGTTAACCAATTATTAAGTGTTTGTACTCACTCCCATGAACATGGTATTATTGGCTTACAAACATTTTTTCAGAAAATTTAAGAAGAATTGCATCTTACCGTGGTACCACATCTACCCAGTGGCCTCAACACTAAATGCTACTAATGGAGCGCAGGCCTTATTCTGACACATACTTAAAATATGTCCTTTTAAATGGCCTTTAAAAGATGTCTGTGGACTGCCATCACAACCTTATGACAGGCATGTGATCAAGGCCGGGGTGACTCGGCTGAAACGCGTCATGTTGTGTGAAGGATAATAAACGCACGTAATTTTGGAAAAACCTTTGTGTGGTCCGTTCCTGTCGAAGAAGTTTCTTTTTCTAAAGGATTGATTTTCATATATATATATATATATATACTGGAAAAAGGGAAAGAACTCTCGATCAAATTTTTTATGACTTCTTTTATTTTCTGTTGTGAGTACAACCGCCATCGCGAATATCTTGGAGGAGATTGCTGCATCACTATTTATCAATCAAATTGCCCTATAAGACCCTTGGTTCAGAGGGGGTTTCATCTTCTTCTTGAAGATGACTTTATTGGTAACCTACCAGCAGCCTGGTTCCTGTCCGTCCCTCTGGACTCCAAGGAAAGTTAATATCATATCCCTGAAGCAGCGGGGGAGGCCCTCTTTTTCCCTCCCGGTGGCTATATGTCCTGAAGTGTGGTATTTTTCCCGAGGGTCGCTGAGCTCTCAATGCCAGTTTTACCTTCGTCCTCCTCCCTGTTACGCCGTCGGATGCTCAGTTTCCCTCACCCAGCCCCTGCTTCAGTTGTGTTGGCATTGCGGGGCTTCAGCGGGCCTGCATTATTTGACCCCATCGCTCCTGTCAATAATCTTTGAGGTTGCCTCCACGCACCACCAGTCGATCTGCCTCTAAGGCCGTGCAGCAACTGGAGCAACTGCCTCCCTGGTCTTAGGGCTCTGTTCTGCCCTGCCAGACAGTTTGAGCACCAAATTCTAAGTAAACTCCAGCACGCATGAGACGCACAAAGTGGGTTCATGTCCCGGGGACGGGCTTTCCAGCATGCAGCTCCTACAGCTACCTCTAGCATGGTGGAAGGCCACAGCACAAATACACAGGAAACAGCATATAGGTTATGACATGAGAAAATTAGATATAAGAAGCGGAAGTCAGCCACTTTGTGATAATTCTAGGCCATTCTCACCTCAGAGAAGCATGCTCCACCATCCTCCTGCTCTGTTATTCTGTTTTGCCCCCACAATAGTTGAGGGTCCAGATTAGGGGTGGGATTGGAGCACGGCATTCTAGCAAAGCTCTGCCAACCTCTGCATGGAAGAGTTTTTCCTCAGGCATGTATCGCCAACGTTAAGTTGATGAGCGCAAATAAAAACTTGCATCCCCTAGCGCAATTTTTGAGTGCTACAAAGCTTCCCAGCAAGATTTCTTAACGTGGACTTTCACTGCAGGTTGCTACCGTTCGGACTGAGAGAACTAACACTCGATTAGAACTTCTACTCGAGCGGCAGAAAGAAGCAGCACCCTGTGGTACCCTGTGTGGTGCCGTTGCAATGAATCATGCAGCATTTTTAGGTAACTCTGCAAGTTTGGCTCAACACAAGTCAAGATAAGAAGGCACCCCCTTCACCTAGAAGGAATTGAAGATCATTAGAGAGGGGGTTTTGCTAAGTACCCTCAGCTTTGTGAGGTCCCTGAAACACAGTTGAGCAATCCACATCATAGACTCAACAGGATCACTGGAAAGAATGTTCGACAAGTACCTGAACATGCAGGATCACATCAGCTCTTTCCCCAAAGAAGTGAACTTCCAAATGAACACCTTAAGGAAAATTAAAGCCTTCCTTCCCCATGATGACTTCTAGCCATCTTTATAAGCCCTAGTGATTCCCAGGTTGGGCTATGGAAATACAACCCTCTGCAGTCTTCTTAGATGTAAAGTCGCTTCACTAAGGGCCTATCTTAACTCTGCTTCTAGACTCATCACAGGATCCAAAAGAAACACTCACACCACTCCTGATCCAAAATCTTTAAACTGGCTCCCAAATGAGGCAAGGATTCACTTAAAAATCACATGCATGACCCATAATGCCTTACACTTCAACACCCGGAGATACCTAGCAAACAAATTGGAGCTGTTGGGTGGAAGCGGAACTTCTAGAGTCAATAGCACCCTATTGCTGAAACCACCAAAATTCTATAAAAAGAAAACATACACAGAAAGCATTCTCAGGCATTGCACCAAGAATCTGGAAAGCCTTACCACCTGAAATTAGACTGCACCCCTCAACTGCGTCATTCAAGAAAGAAGTTAAAAATGATACAGATTAACAAGTTTCTGCCATAGATCCCCAATTGCTTCTCCTGAACATTATGTATCTACTTATTCTTGCATGCATGTTTCTGTTTTTTGTACACCTTGGACCCTGTGGTGGTCTCTCTTGGAGGCTTCTATCATAATTTATTCACCCCTTGATAATATTGTTGTTCTTCATATTCTCTATCTCATTAAACACTGTAAAGCGCTCTGATACCAGCAATGGTCATGTCCGCGCTATAAAAAACAGTTCAACACCTACAAAATTGTTTATTTCCATTTCTGAGTGGACTAGGATGGCAAAGTAATATCACAACAGGACCAGAGGGAGGCCAGTAGATCCTTGGCTTGTAGGCGGGCAGGTCCTCTTGACACCACCATTTCAGAGAAGGAGGGAGAACAATCACCCATCAGGGATAGTGCACCCACCCGAAGACTGACAAGACCATCACAAAAAAGAATCTGGGTGGAAGATGAGGAGTTTGAAGGGGGAGAGAAATTGAAAGGGACAACAACAGCCAGGAGAATAAATAAGTTGATTCTCCTTCTTGCTCACAAGTTGAAACATCTGCAATGGTGTACCCAGAGCAGGCTACCAGCCCCTACCTAACTCCTGAGGCTCCCATTCCTTGGGGCATCCAGCTGGCCCCCCGCCACTAACCCCCTCCAAGTGTCCACCAAGAAGAGCAAGAGTCGAGGAAGATATCTTACCCCAACACCCCAAGCCGTTCATGTGAGCCACAATACCCTCCATGTTTGTCTGTGCCTTTGGCTTCACTCCAGGGGGTGATGGGGGCTATTGAGGATGTCAACACTGTGTACTCCTGGGCTACCAGGACATTAGGGATGAGCTACAAATGCTCCAAGAGACACAGTCTAGGCAGCTTGATTCAATCAATGCCTCCATCATCAACTTGAGTTCAGCTATATTGTCTGTGCTGGCTCCAAGAATCACCTAACCTACTGTTGTGTCTATCAGTTCGTCAGACCTCTCTCTTTCCCCTGCTACCTTTCATGTTGTCTCTTTCTGTGGGATGTCTGGTCCTGAACCAGTCAGCCAAAGTACGTCTTCATTTGAGTGGAATTTTAACATAATTGTGAAAAATGAGAGTGGGGACGGCCAGTAATGGCTCCTTTCAAGCCTGGATCCAACTTGTGAACTTACAGGCAGCTTGGAGGGCAGACATTATTCTTTAAGTTGGCTGTGGATGCTTGTGTTTGGACAACATTTTGGCTGTGGACTATTTTGTTGGACCCCTTGTATAAAGACTGGTTTCCATGATGCTTACTAATGATTTTTTCCTTATGTTATCCAACCACCTCATAGTTCCCTCGCTCAATATGTCTGAAGACTTCTTTTTGTGTTCCTTTCTCTCATTCCATCTGAGAGTTTTTTGTAACTTTAGTTGATATTCCCTGTATTTATGTAATTCTTAATAAACTTATACAAGTGTTATTTTCATAAACTCTCTGCCATTAATATTCAAATATGTGTATTGCATAAGATGGGGTTTATTGTACATCTGTAGATGTTTAGCATATGCTTTTAACATGATGTCTTATGACAAATATGGTCCTACAGGTCTATATGTGGTACTCACAAACAGGTAATTAATTAGTTAGTGTCCATATCTATGACCATCAAACAGAGTAATCATTAAAAATAATATGACCATCAACTCAGGGTAGAGGTTATGATTGGTGCACAAATATATTTATTCATATACATATATGGAGTGACTAAACATATCTACAATAGTGGCAGGGGATATCTCTTGTGACCTAGCTGGAAGGCGGCCTGTGTCATGCCCATCATTAAGAAGCCGGGACTGGATCCAGTGAAGCCGGAGAGTTATCGACCTATCTCCCTCCTTCCATGGGTGACAAAGATCACAGAGGCCCACGTGAATAACATCCTAACAAAACATCTGACCTCTGCACACCTACTGGATCCCACACAGAATGGTTTTAGACCCGGCCATAGTACAGAGACGGCACTCCTATATATGGTGGAACATCTCCGCTCTGTACTAGATGCAGGTCAAACGGCGGCACTGGTCTTATTAGACCTTAGTGCCGCCTTTGACACTGTATCCCACACCATTCTTGTCCGTAGGCTTGGTGAGGCTGGCATATCAGGCCAGGCGCTTGATTGGTTCCAATCGTTTCTTTCGGAACGATCATTTCAGGTAGTAGTGCCACCGTTCAGATCAAAACCTCACGCCATTACTCAAGGAGTTCCGCAAGGTTCGACGTTGAGCCCCACTCTTTTCAACTTATATGTCCAACCTCTGGCGGCGGTTGCGAAGAGTTGGGGTCTCACAATGGTATCCTACGCCGATGATACTCAATTGGCAGTGGTTCTCAATGGGGACTCTGACCAAGCAGCATCATACTTTGCGGATGGCCTGAGGGCTGTTGCTGGCTGGCTCACCACCAACTGCCTACAGCTTAACGCCCTCAAAACCGAGGTGATGGTGTTAGGGAAACATCCAGATCTGCAGGGTGCGAGCTGGTGGCCCAATGAGTTGGGACCCCCCCCTAAACCGGTCGCCGAATTTAAAAATCTCGGCGTGTGGCTGGATTCCAAACTCACCTTCTCGTGTCACACCAAGAAGGTGGCGTCCACATGCTTTGGAATCTTGCGTGGTCTGAGGCCTATCCTTAAATTTTTTGATGCCTCCACCTGCCAGTTGGTGATTCAAGCCAGCATTGCATCAAGGCTCGACTACGCAAGTTCACTGTTTTTGGGTGCCAGTCAGGCGGAGGTCCTGCGTCTCCAACGGGTGCAGAACGCGGCTGCCAGGGCTCTGGTAGGCCTGCCACGGTTTTGCTCAGCCCGCAGCACAATTTGTAAACTACATTGGCTGCCAATAATCAGGTGCATAGAGTTTAAGACTCTGTGTTTTACGTTCAAAATCCTTAAAACTGACACCCCTACCATTCTCCAGCATCTTTTGACCCTGTACACGCCATCTCGTAGCCTGCGCTCCGCGGGTCAAAATTTAGCACTTGTGCCGCGTTTTAAAAAAAGTAGACTGGGTGGTCGCTCTTTTACTGTGTTGGCCGCTAGGCTGTGGAATGCGCTTCCTGCGCACATCCGAGCCTTAGAAGATCTCCTAGTTTTCAGGAAGGCAGTTAAAACGTATCTCTTTCCCTTATCTTATTAATATTCCCTGACCTTTTCAATCTGTGAGTTATGTTGCCTTTTCAGTTATAGCGCCGGGACGCCCCTTTGCTGGGGCATCTGTGCGCTCAAAAAACCCAGTAACATAACATAAAAAACATAACTTTGTAATTGTGGGAGTAGAGATCTCTGTGAGTGAGTGCGCATTCTGGGTGGGTACCGATGTGTGCGCATGTGTAGCAGCTGTCGGTTCAGGTGGATCCGATGTTTCAGCTAGTGGCGCCGGTGGCTGTACAAGTGGTGGATGTGTAGGGGTAGTGGCGGCTGTCAGAAAGAGGAGGTGGTGACGGTACATGTTGGGGTAGTGTTGGCTGTATAGATGGGGGTGAGGCTGTATAGGTTTTGATGCAAGTGTCTGTATAGGTTTAGGTGCAGGCAGCTGTACAGATGGGGTGGTTGTACAGGTTTGGTTGAGTGCAGGTGACTGTACAGGTTTGAGGGCAAGTGGCTGTATACATGGGGTGTGTGGCTGCACAGGTTTGGTGGCTGCAGATGACTGTACAGGTGGGGTGCAGGTTGCAGTTCAGGTTAGGGTGCAGGTGGGGGTGCAGGTGACTTTGCAGGTGGAGTGCAGGTGTCTGTGTAGGTTCTCCTCCATGTGTTGACGTGAATATGCCCTCCTTTATCTGCATTTTTGAGGCATGGTGCCTTGTACACACTTTCCTAAACAGTTTTATTTGCTCTTGGTACCTCCTTGACATGTCTTGACACCATTTCACAACATTGACCAAATAATCGATCTGCCTGTCAAACATCTGGGGGAGTACTTGTAGTGAGTCTGAAATGTCAGATAGAGTAGCCCCTGTTGCATGAATATCCTGCTGCACACCAGTCTGCTGTATATACCTCCTCCCACTGGCCAGCGTGAGCATCTGCCATTCCCCCTCGCATGGGATATGCTCTGCTATGACCTTCAGGTTGACCAGCACGGGGAGGGCTCTGAGGAGGAGATTAATGCCTTACGGATACCTGTTCCTCACCAGTGGTGTTCCCTCCTTCAGATGTTTGAAAGTAGGCCTGGGACACACCTTCATGGGAGGAGTGTGTAGGGGAATCTAACATCGACCTAAGACATGACGGCTGTGAGGATGTCATGGTTGTGTGTGGTTGGCAGACTCTGGCTAGTTGATTGACTGCTGGGGACTGCCAATCCTCACAAAGGAATTAGAAGGTACAATGCTGGGTGGACAAGAAATTGTCTTCTGCCTTTTGGCCAGTGATTTAGCAATGCTCTCCATTCCATGCATGTCCTCCTCTTCAAACAGCTACTGCTCATCTTCTTCCTCATTTGTCTTTTTCTTATTGAGCAGTGCTGGCCGCAGATAGTGATGCTTGGGGGGGGTCGGATTTTCACCTCAGATCGCCCACCACTCTCAGCTGGCAAATGGATCAGCTTCATCGAGCAACTAATTTTCCTCAGTACCTGTAAGACACAGATTGCAACAGATGAAGCATATAACATACTTGTTTAGGTGCTACAACACTACAGATTATTTCAATACATCTTCCGCTCTGTTTTCAGTTACAGGTGATAAATGGTTTGTGAAACCCAACAAATTATAGCTCTGTGTTTAGCAGTGATGTGATAAACAAACATGTGAAATACAAACTCAGACTCACCATCTCCAGTCACAGAACTGCGTATTTTGGATACACGCAAAAACAACAATTGATGGACGGAATGTTACACAAAGGCAAAACATTCACCCCCAGTCACAGATCTGGGTTTAATCCATCGTTATGTTGCTCACCACACCACCCCAGTTCAGACATGGCCATATGCAAATCAGTCTTGACCCTGTGCCTCATGGGAACAGTCCAGCCCGAACTGCCAAGCCATGTCTACCTTGGACCGGAATCAAGCATCCTAGGACCAGTTTCTGGCTATCAGCCTTCATCAGCCAGGATATCTTGATTCCAGTGGCATGGAGAGCACGGGACTCACGTCTGAGCATACCCATCCCACTCGGGGTGACAAATGCAAAAACAACAATTGATGGACGGAATGTTGCACAATTGCAAAACATTCACCCCTCAGTCACAGATCTGGGTTTAATCCATTGTTATTTTGCTCACCATACCGCCCCAGTTCAGACATGGCCATATGCAAATCAGTCTTGACCCTGTGCCTCATGGGAACAGTCCAGCCCGAACTGCCAAGCCATGTCTTGACTGGAGCGGAATCAAGCATCCTAGGACCGGTTTCTAGCTATCAGCCTTCATCAGCCAGGATAGCTTGATTCCAGTGGCATACGGAGCACGGGACTCACGTCTGCGCATACCCGTCCCACTCGGGGTGTCAAATGCAAAAACAACAATTGATGGACGGAATGTTGCACAATGGCAAAACATTCACCCCTAGTCACAGATCTGGGTTTAATCCATCATTATTTTGCTCATCACACCACCCCAGTTCAGACATGGCCATATGCAAATCAGTCTTGACCCTGTGCCTCATGGCAACAGTCCAACCCGAACTGCCAAGCCATGTCTTCCCTGGACCGGAATCAAGCATCCCAGGACCGGTTTCTGGCTATCAGCCTTCATCAGCCAGGATAGCTTGATTCCAGTGGCATGGAGAGCACTGGACTCACGTCTGAGCATACCCGTCCCACTCGGGGTGACATATGCAAAAACAATTGATGGATGGAATTTTGCACAATGGCAAAACATTCAGCACCAGTCACAGATCTGGGTTTAGCCCATCATTATTTTGCTCACCACACCTACCCAGTTCAGACATGGCCATATGCAAATCAGTCTTGACCCTGTGCCTCATGGGAACAGTCCAGCCCGAACTGCCGGGCCATGTCTTCCCTGGACCAGAATCAAGCATCCTAGGACCGGTTTCTGGCTATCAGCCTCCATCAGCCAGGATAGCTTGATTCCAGTGGCATGGAGAGCACGGGACTCACGTCTGATCATACACGTCCCACTCGGGGTGACAAATGCAAAAAAAACAATTGATGGACGGAATGTTGCACAATGGCAAAACATTCACTCCCAGTCACAGATCTGGGTTTAATCCATTGTTATTATTCTCACCACACCACCCTAGTTCAGACATGGCCATATGCAAATCAGTCTTGACCCTGTGCCTCATGGGAACAGTCCAGCCTGAACTGACAAGCCATGTCTTCCCTGGACCGGAATCAAGCATCCTAAGACCGGTTTCTGGCTATCAGCCTTCATCAGCCAGGATAGCTTGGTTCCAGTGGCATGGAGAGCACGGGACTCACGTCTGAGCATACCCGTCCCACTCGGGGTGACAAATGCAAAAACAACAATTGATGGATGGAATGTTGCACAATGGCAAAACATTCACCCCCAGTCACAGATCTGGGTATAATCCATCGTTATTTTGCTCACCACACCACCCCAGTTCAGACATGGTCATATGCAAATCAGTCTTGACCCTGTGCCTCATGGGAACAGTCCAGCCCGAACTGCCAAGCCATGTATTCCCTGGACCAGAATCAAGCATCCTAGGACCGGTTTCTGGTTATCAGTCCCTTGTTCACTCTACCACTGGATTCAAGATAGCCTGGCTGATGAGGATTATGAATCCGAAACCGGTCCCAGGGTGCTTGTTTCTGGTCCAGGAAAGACATGGCTTGGCAGTTTGGGCTGGCCTGTTCCCATGAGGCACAGGGTCAGACTGATTTGCATATGGCCATGTCTGAACTGGGGTGTTGGAGTGAGCTAAAGAATGGTGATGGATTAAACCCAGATCAGTTGACTGGGGGTGAGTGTTTGATTTGCTCAAATGCTCCGTTCATCATCCACTTTGGTATCGCTTTGTTCGCCCTAAGTTGGCAGGGTATGCCCAGACATGGGTCCCTTGCTCACTCTACCACTGGATTCAAGATAGCCTGGCTGATGAGGATTATGAATCCGAAACCGGTCCCAGGGTGCGTGTTTCTGGTCCAGGGAAGACATGGCTTGGCAGTTTGGGCTGGCCTGTTCCCATGAGGCACAGGGTCAGACTGATTTGCATATGGCCAAGTCTGAACCGGGGTGGCGGAGTGAGCTAAAGAATGGTGATGGATTAAACCCAGATCAGTTGACTGGGGGTGAGTGTTTGATTTGCTCAAATGCTCCGTTCATCATCCCCTTTGGTATCGCTTTGTTCGCCCTAAGTTGGCAGGGTATGCCCAGACATGGGTCTCTTGCTCACTCTACCACTGGATTCAAGATAGCCTGGCTGATGAGAATTATGCAATCGAAACCGGTCCCAGGATGCTTGTTTCTGGTCCAGGGAAGACATGGCTTGGCAGTTCGGGCTGGACTGTTCCCATGAGGCAAAGGGTCAGACTGATTTGCATATGGCCATGTCTGAATTGGGGTGGTGCAGTGAGTTAAAGAATGGTCTTGGAATAAACCCAGATCAGTTGCCTGGAGTTGAGAGTTTGATTTGCTCAAATGCTCCGATCATCATCCACTTTGGTATTGCTTTGTTCGCCCTAAGTTGGCAGGGTGTGCCAGACATGGGTCCCTTGCTCACTCTACCACTGGATTCAAGATAGCCTGACTGATGATGATTATGAATCCGAAACTGGTCCCAGGATGCTTGTTTCTGGTCCAGGGAAGACATGGCTTGCAGTTCGGGCTGGACTGTTCCCATGAGGCACAGGGTCAGACTGATTTGCATATGGCCATGTCTGAACTTGGGTGGTGGAGTGAACTAAAGAATGGTGATGGATTAAACCCAGATAAGTTGACTGGGGGTAAGTGTTTGATTTGCTCAAATGCTTTGTTCATCATCCCCTTTGGTATCGCTTAGTTTGGATACACCCCAGAAGATCAGCTTCTGGACCTGAACCCTTAAATCTTGGATGGATTATGAGTTCCTCAATCAGCAGCTTCAAAAAGTGATGTCTTATCTTCATTAATTAAGTAAACACAAGGAGATGAAACTTTTCAGACACTTTCCCCCAGTCACAGATCTGTGTTTAATCCTTCATCGTTCTTTAGTGTCACTTCATCACCTCAGTTCAGACAAAGCTATATGCAAATCAGTCTTGACCCTGTGCCTCATGGGAACAGTCCAGCCCAAACTGCGAAGCCAGGTCTTCCCTGAACCGGAAACAAGCATCCTGAGACCGGTTTCGGGGTAACACCCCTCATCAGCCGGGCTAGCTTGAATCCAGTGTCAAAGTGAGCAAGGGACCCACATCTGGGCATTCCCTGCCATCTTAGGGCGAACAAAGTAAGCAAAAGGAGATGATGGACGGAGTGTTGAAACTTTTCAGACACTCACCCCCAGTCACAGTTCTCCATTGAATCCATCAACGTTCTTTAGCTCACTTCGCCACCTCATCTTCATCAATTGTCAGCATTATTGAAAAGTGAACATGAACAACAAAACATGGATATCACTGATAAATATTGGGGAAAAACACACCATCATTATAGGCTTAAAACAGGTTGCATCATCTGTCAAGCTAATTTTTCCAAGGTTTTGGCCAACATCACAAGGTCTAGAAGAATAGGGAAGCCTTTCTTATGAAAATCAACATTTAACATGTCAAATCAAAATAAAACAATTAATTTCACATGAAGTAAACCAAGGAAGGGAAATGATAAAACATTTCTAATGAAAGTATGAAATTATAGTACAGCATGGAACACACTTCCTGTTAGCACATTTATGTACCAGTTCTTGTAGGTGGTAGTGGTTGACTTGGCCCTTGACATCAACCTCCTGTAGGTGCAGGGACATCTGCCCCAGAAAAAGGATTCCCTTTGCCGGTATGTTGAAAAAAAATATAACACATTGCACACCAAAGCAACAATCGATGCTGATGTACATATTTGACCATAACTATGTAGTACAGTATACGATGCAGGGATGATGGAAGCACAAACAAGGTAAAATCCAGCTATAATTCAAATGTCAAATCACAGGTAGAGGAGCTACAACTTTTACTAATGGAAATTTAAATGTGATTTACATAAGATTGTGGGACTTCTAGCACGATTGGGAACATGAAAAAGTAAAAGTAGAAATCACTATGAGTCATAGCACGAACATGGAGTGCCTTCCATAGTTACAATTGCCAACAGGAAAACGCATATTTGCATATTGAATGGTTCTTTGTGCTTAATGTATTACATGGTATAGAAAACAATGGTCATAGACTGATTTCCTTAGGAAGGTATTCGTTAAGTCAAAATCTAAAGTACTTTTCTGGTTCTTGATATTGCACAGAGTGTGATCATCTGCAAAGAGTCATGGATGGGGTGAAGTAGGTACAGGCCCACTAGGGGAAGAAGTCAACATTTTGACCCTGGTGTATAGAGGGTGGTTCCACAGGAACACCATCCGCATCAAGACCGACTCCAACGACACCTTCGCCGCTGCCGAGCACCTCCACCTCCAGATTCACACCGACCCAAAGACGACCCTCAGAGGCACCCTCGTCTACAGACCCCCGGGACCACGCACACAATTCAGCGAAGACTTCACAGACTTCATCAGCCCGCACGCCCTCCCCTCCACTGACTACATCCTACTTGGAGACCTCAACTTCCACCTGGAGAACAACAAGGACCGCAACACCTCCGCCCTGCTGGACAACCTCGCCAACCTCGGACTCAAGCAACTGGTCAACACCCCCACCCACTACGCCGGCCACACGCTTTACCCCGTCTTCTCATCCAGCAAGCACATCACCTTCAGCCACTCCACCGGACTCCACTGGACCGACCACAGCTGCGTCCACTTCAGCTTCAGAAGAACCACGACCCACCACCACCCGCTTCAGGTTCCCCACAGAGGCTGGAGTAAGATCACCACCGACCAGCTCACCACCTCCCTCAGCCAGAACCCACCCGCCAGCGCAACGGACCCCAACAAAGCAGCCCGCAACTTCACGCAGTGGCTAACCGCCTGCGCCGACGACCTCGCACCACTGAAGAACCCTCCCAGCAGACCCAGAAGCAAAGAGGCATCCTGGTTCACCGACGAACTCAAGGACTCCAAGAAGACCTGCCGCACCCTCAAGAAAGCCTGGCTCCTCGACCAGACCACCGACAACATGACCGCCCTCAAACACGCCACCCGCAAGCACCACCAGCTCATCCGCACCACCAAGAAGAAATCCCTGAAGGAACGACTAGACAACAATGCCCACGACAGCAAGGAGCTCTTCAGCATCGTCAAGGAGTTCTCCAACCCCAACACCGGCAACAACGACATCACTCGTCACAAGACCTCTGCGACTCCCTCGCCTCGTTCTTCCACCGCAAGATCGCCGACATCCACAACAGCTTCAGCGCATCATCCACGCACCCCACCGTCGAACCAACGCCCCCCACCACCACCCTCCGCACCTGGACCACGGTGACCACCGAGGACACAGCCCGCACAATGAACACCATCCACTCCGGATCACCGACCGACCCCTGCCCACAGCACATCTTCAACAAGGCCAACTCCACCATCGCACCCCAACTCCGGAACATCATCAACACCTCCTTCAACACCGCCACCTTCCCGGAGAGCTGGAAGCACGCCGAGCTCAGCACCCTACTGAAGAAACCAACAGCGGACCCCACCGACCTCAAAAACTTCTGCCCCATCTCGCTCCTCCCTTTTCCTGCTAAAGTCATCGAGAAGATCATCAACAGACAGCTTGCCGCCTTCCTCGAGACGAACGGATCCCTCGACCCCTCGCAGTCCGGTTTCAGAGCCAACCACAGCACCGAGACCGCCCTCATCGCAGCCACCGACGACATCCGAGCCCTGCTCGACAACGGGGAAGCAGCGGCACTCATCCTCCTGGACCTCTCTGCTGCGTTCGACACTGTCTGCCACCGCACCCTAGTTCAACGCCTCAGCAACATCGGCATCCAAGAGAAGGCACTGGAGTGGATCACCTCGTTCCTCGCCGGAAGAACACAGAGAGTCCGCCTCCCCCGTTTCGATCCGAGGCCACCGAAGTCATCTGCGGCGTTCCGCAAGGATCTTCACTCAGCCCCACCCTCTTCAACGTCTACATGAGACCTCTTGCAGCCATCGCACGCCAACACAACCTCAACATCATCTCCTACGCCGACGACACCCAGCTGATCCTCTCCCTCACCAGAGACCCCGACACCGCCAGAACCTGCCTACACGAAGGGATGAAAGACGTCGCCGAGTGGATGAAGAACAGCCGCCTGAAACTGAACTCAGACAAGACGGAAGTCCTCATCCTGGGACCATTGCCCTCCGCCTGGGATGACTCCTGGTGGCCCCCCGCCCTGGGCACCGCACCCAAGCCAACCGACCACGCACGCAACCTGGACTCTTCCCTCTCGATGACCAGACAAGTCAACGCCGTCTCCTCTTCGTGCTTCAACACCCTGCATATGCTCCGAAAGATCTTCCGATGGATCCCGACCGAAACCAGGAAGACGGTCACCCAAGCACTCGGCACCAGGCGACTGGACTACGGTAACACCCTCTACACCGGAACCACAGCCAAGCTACAGAAAAAACTCCAACGCATCCAGAACGCCTCCGCCCGACTCATCCTGGACATCCCCCGACGCAGCCACATCTCCGGCCACCTGAAAGACCTGCACTGGCTCCCCGTCAACAAGAGGATCACGTTCCGGCTCCTCACCCACGCACACAAGTCTCTCCACGACCTGGGCCCCAAGTACCTCAACGACCGCCTGACCTTCTACACGCCCACCCGCCAGCTACGGTCCACCAGCCTCGCCTCGCCGCTGTACCACGCATCCGAAGAGCCACCACCGGAGGAAGATCCTTCTCCTACCTGGCGGCCAAGACATGGAACTCCCTCCCCATCCACCTTCGGCTGACCCAGGACCATCTCGCCTTCAAGAGACAACTCAAGACTTGGCTGTTCGAGCAGTAGCAAACCCCTTCCCCCAAGCGCCTTGAGACCCTTCCGGGTGAGTAGTGCGCTATACAAGTGTTATGATTGATTGATTGATTGATTGTATCCTCTGCAGGCAGGTCTTCCTCAGGACGGGGAGAGGGGGGGAACAACCTGTATCAAGGCGAAGTCAGGATTACAGCCCCTCAGGTGGCGGTTCGCATAATTGCAGCAGTGAAAATGGTGAAAGGGTATTGAAAAATCCAATGTGCCTAAATCAGGGCAGCAGTGTCGAATGAATCCTAACAGCGGTGGATTAAGGCATCTCAGTAAAGACTCGAGTCCTTGACTCGAGGAATACAGCACTGTTCACCGGTAGGTTTGCGGGCGGGAAAACCCGCCCGCAAAGGATACAAACAACCCTCTATGCGCCAGGGTTGAAACATCGGCATGTTCCCCTGGTGGGCCTATACCGTCTTCACCCCATCCCTGCCTCTTTACAGATGATCACACTCTGTACAATATCAAGAACCAGAAAAGTACTTTCAAATTCATGTGAGACAGGCCGCACTGTAAAACTGGTGCTACTGCAAACCACAACCAGTTTACTAAAGACATTACTATGTGTAATTGATTGTTTTAACTACTCTCTGATTTCCCTACCTATATATCTGTTCTATTCTCACAAGCACAATCCATTTTCCACACTCCCCTTGGAGCAACCCTCTTTTCTGTCCTGAAAAGTTATCTACAGTGATCTGTGATAATACCTGTGAGATTAAACAGTCACTATTAAAGCTATCTAAGGTGCTTGTGTGTCATTTTGAGGATATACTTAATTGAATTGAAAAACTACTGGGGTACACTTATGATGCAACTTGAGTTCTGTTTGTGCCATGTTCATAGATTTTGACTTAACAAACACCTTCCTAAGGAAATCAGTCTAGGATCATTGTTTTCTATCCCGAGCATTACCCAGGTCCATGGACTAGTATGGGTCACCCCATTATATTGTAATAATTTATTACCTAGCATCATCTGACACAGGCAGCCCCTCCAGCAGGTAGAGGTGCATAGTGGAGAGGACGTCCTTCTCGAGTGGGGTGAGACGAAGACAAGTTATCATTTGTCAACCAGGAAGAGCTCTTGCCACCACTATCCTAGTGAACTCCCATCTCTTCTAATCCTGCCACTTTTTATCTTGATGTCACACATGGTCTGGACGTTCTATCCCAATGCAGTGCCTTCATTTGCCAACTGCTGCAATAAGGCTGCCTTCTGTGTAGCACTTGTTAAACAAGGGGTTAGCCCATGTAGCTTCTTGAGGTTATAGACTACATATCCGACAATAGTCTCAGTCTACTTCTCTGAAAAAGTAAGCTTTCTCCTCAAGAAGGGCAACATCTTAGTTGGAGATTTCCAAGAGGACAGGCAGGTAGAGCAAGGAGTATGCAGGTGACACAGGGAAGAGTCAAGTTGTCGAATGAGGATGGATGAAACAGAGTCTTGGATGTGACCCGCTTTTATGTGGTTTCAATTAAATGTTTTAGGTGTAAATCATTGATTACAGGTGTATGTACCTCCTAGCTAGCCAGACGTGTAGTTCTCACTTTCTCTGCCTTGAGTGCGGAGATTCTGGTGTAGATAATGACTTTCAAGTGTTAGTAATGGATTGCAGGTGTATACACTTCTGTCAGACATGTATTTCTCACTTTCCCCACCCCAAGTGTAGAGATTATGCTCTGAGTGCGCAGTACCTGCCCTAAGTGCGGAGTCCCTGCTCCGAGTGTGGCGATTCCACCAAGATTGCGGGGATTCCACCCTGAGTGCAGTGACTCCGCAGTCATAAAGATACTACTTGTCAGTGCCTTTGTGAATACCGAAAAGCATTAAACGTAGGCTAAAGTCTAAGTTTACCTTTGTGAATCAGGGCCTTCGTGTGATTGTAATATAGAAGACATAGCTGGTATTTGACATCCCTTGTTAGTACTTACCAGTCTCCAAATCACTAAAGACTCCTGAAAAGCCTTTAGTGTGCAGGAATCCATAGACCTTCTCCTCCCTAGGACAAAGGGTTCATGGGCCTGGGAGAACCACCACGAGTCTGCTGGCCTCTAGGAGTGCTCGGAAGGCAAGGGAGTTCACTCTCTCCCACAGATCATTTCAGCGCTTCCTAATTTCCAGCTGGGAGTACCTGTTGTTAGATACTACATTTACTCTTGTGACAATTATCTCCCATATTTGCCTTTTATGGGTAATGGTGGTACTTTGTAAAAGGGCTCCAAACAAATGTGGCTCTACCTTAATTATGCATCCACCATGATTGTTTTTCTGTGTCTGAAAATCTGCGGTTCCTTCTACAATCCACGGTGCGAAAAACTTAAAGATTTAAGTAAGGACTCCTCACAAGTTGTTTTTTCAACTTTGAAAAAAAACAATAAATACTCCCAAATAGTATACAGCATTCTAAATGAACCCCTGCGTCTTGCAGCTTTACAAAGGGAAAGGTAAAGGATCATGGTATTTCCTTGTTTGTATTTTATAGTGTGCGGGTGTTGTGCATTTCATATCAGTTGTGTGACGTATATGTCAGTCTACACCACTAATATATATGGCAGGGAAAAATATGCCCACATACTTTTTCTCTGTCGCTATACTGCCATTAAGCCTGAAGGAGGTGGCTCTTAGGGGCCACCCGGGTTACTGAGAACCATCTGCTATGCCTTCCCAAGTAAGAGTCGGTCAGACAGTAGGGAATACAAACAGCCGTTTATTAGCAATGCTCTGCAGAGGAGTCCAATCTGACCAGCACCCTAAGATGTCTGCTAAGAGACTGGCCCCCCAACAGTCTGCAATACATAATCCTCCCTCCAAGAACCCCCAACCACGACCACAGTGGAAAATTACCAGCTTAGGCTGAACATGAACAAAGAAGGCACAGAGGGATCAGCTACCACCTGCTAGATGGGCACACACTATCAGTGTCTCAAGGTTTCCGTACTGAGGCTTGGCGTCTCTTAACGTGGGAGCAAAGTTACACACAAGGATAGTAAGTCAGAATCCAACCTTGAGCAAGAAAGGAAATAATAGCTGAATGCAGTGTTCTGCTGAGGCATGCAATACAAATAATGAGGCCTAGTTTAGACAGCCTGATGGGGATTGCAAAATATAAAATGGAGTCACACTTGGTAACTGAGGCTTTCGCTTTACAAGGATAACTCAGTGGGTTTCATAACGTGAATGCAAATGGAACGTCACTTAGCCACGCACTGCTAACCTACTATGGCACAGAATAAGTATATAATAAGAATGTGGTTTTTTACACCTAACAAGCCACATCCATAACGGATATATATAAATTTATCAAGCTATACAACAATGATGGAGTAGTGCCCAATGATAGAATTATACTCCGTTGATGGAGAGAAATACCTCAGTCAAGGCTGGCTGTGGTTTTCCCATCTTATATATAAATTAGGCAGGAGATACACCGCATACTCGACAAGGGCACAAGTAGGGTACAAGTCTAAAAAGTAGAGCACAAGTCTAAAAAGAAGTAGTGGGACTAATCAAGTTACGCAGTATGCCAGTGACATCATGATACGTGACATCACAGAGCATGCCATTACACGTGGAATTACAGAAAGTGGCATCACAACCCATAACCTCACAGGAAGTGACATCACAAAAAGTGACATCAGATCTTAAGACCTCACACATGTGTGCATTACAATATTTGTCAAATCAGATCTGGCATTGGAAATAGTGCCAAAAAAGAGACGCAACCCCCAACGCTAAATCTGGACCTCAACTTATACATTTATTTTCTTTAACTCTGGAAACAGAGAAATTAGCACCAAGGAGAAACATGGCTGTATATCTGTTCAGCTTAATTGGTTACAAAGTCTGCATTTTAAAATATCTTTGGGGATAAGGCACCTGCTGCATAGATTTTTTGGGTGTCCAGAAAAGCCCAGGGAATAATAATAATGGTAAGAGGTGTTTGCACTTGCTGGAGCGATCTATGTTTTGTCTAGTGCCAGTTTTGAATCAAAGTAGCATACATGGTTAATATATCTCCTGCCAAGCACATCATGTGACAAGCAGGTGATAGATTTTTATTTTATGTAGCTAGGTAAGTGGGTTATTGCTTTTAACACAGAGATCTTTTTGTTACCTTCAGGTCATAAATTGTAATCTTTCTAATTAAGCGGAGTGAGCTGTGAGGGACATGCGACTCATTCACCTAGTAACCCTTGCTGTCCTAGTAATACATCCTCAACGTTAATTTACACACATATGAGTTACTGTCAATATATAATGTGTACGTGTGATGTAAAGCACTCTGACACCCTGGAATAGGATGAGCAGAGCTATAAAGCAAATAAATAAATGACTGGTGGTATGTAAATTGATATTTGTGTAGATACTGGGATAGTCCAATACATCCGACATTCTTACAGTGCAAACATCTTATATACAGGGACTGCACAAAGTCAAAAGCAAGTACTGAACAAACTCAAAAGCAAGTCTCTCACACCTGTGAAGTGATAACAAGCGGTGAGCATTCGTTTCCCCTCCATTGCATTTGCAGCTCGGTGTGAGGCTCCAGATAGCTCACAGCTAGGATACTTAATCAAAAGGAGGCCTAATGCCCCCCCCCCCCCCTCCGAACCTCTCTGCCTTTGTTTTGGGCCCAACTGGAATTTAAAATAATAATTCCCCCTCCAGTAGCGGACGGTGGTGGGAGTGCTGAGTGGCGGTGGGGTGGGGCGGGGATGAAGCAGGGTGGGGAGTAGTAAATTATGGAATACGGCCCAACGGAGGTAAGTAAACAAATAAATAAATAAAACGAATTTTGTTGCAGGTGCTGCATCACATTTGGCAATGCAGTGAGCGCAGTGAAATTCATTTTATTTATTAATTTGTTTACTTACCTCTGGTCGGCCGTATGCCGTAGTTTACTACCCCCCACCCTGCTCCTCCCCCGCCCCGCCTCATCGTCCCGCAGCCTGCACATTGCTGCTCGGAACGAAAGCAAATAACATGAGGTGCTGCAGAAGGTGTCCCGGTGTCTGGAAATTACACCGGCACAAGTTCAGCATGCTTCTTTGTGGCCCAACATCTTGGCATGGGAGACCGCGTCCACCCTGTGAAAAGAGTGGGTAGATGCCGTCTAGCCGCGTCTGCCCTCAACTTGTGCCCTGGATTGAAACCTCTGTCGTTCGCTGAGGACTGACGGACCGGCCACCACGATATAAATCCGTCCCTAAATAAACTATCTGCATTTCTCAAGCCTGCTTGTATGGTAAAATGCAGTACCATGATCTACTCCCCTCTAGCAGAAAACCAATTCAGACTGGTCTTTTGTATTCTATGGATGCAAGAAGCCAGTCAATCTATGGGAAGGCTTGCTTCACAGGCCAGTGCATATTATGTCCTGTGTGTGATATGTTGAAGAAATTCTAAACAGGCCTGCCTGTTTTATGTGGGCGAGTTGTCTCACATTCTCTTTTCCCCTTCACAAAAAAAGCTTGAAGTGCAGGGATTTGCTTCATAGCTCGTGGCCTCCTCCAATTGTATTTCCCTTATCCCGCTGATGGAGGGCACATAGAAAGGCTGCTCAAAAGAGGCTTTGCCCCCCAAACAACAATGTTAACAGCTGCATGTGTGAAAGACATTTAATTACATACATTGCAGAATTGCAGGATATGAGTGCCTGGAAAAACTAGCGTTGGTGCTACTAGTTCTAAGGGAAAAAAAATAATCACCTTTCAATAAATAATGTTGTGATATTTATACAAAAATAAAACTACTTTTGTCAATTAATTTGCCCTTTACTCTTTACTAAAATGTTGCAAGAATTACATGTCTAGATTGTTCCTAAAATGGTGCTTAGTTAACCATAATGCAGGCTGCTGATTTAACCATAATGCAGGCTTTGGTAATGGTAACCGACCTTAACCTATTCCGAAAATAGCACTTTTAATCTCCATTACCACAGAAACAATTAAGTTTACATGCTGTGCATGTTTCACTTCCAAGCATTATGTAACTGGACCTTGTGGACCTCGAAGCACATTGTACCGTTGACTCGTTTACTGTCAGAGTTAGGCTTACACATGTCAACCAGTTTTAATCTGACATGTTAATGCTGAAACGTGGTCTGCAGTGGCACAGTGTTCCTGACCAGCACTTCTGCTGCCTTTTTTAAATCCCTCATCCCGCGTGGGGCATTTTATTTTAATGCTACCTTCTCAGTGGTTTTTATGAAATTTTACATTGGACCTATATAAAAAAAATCAAGTATGTTGCCTTGTTAAGGATAGGATTACAGGCCCTGGAATGTGATTAGCAGCCTCCCAGTGCTCAGAGGAAGAAATTCAAGTAGATGACACAAAAAAACTAATTTCTTACATTTACCTTGCTTTAGTTATTTCCATTCATTTATAGGAGCCAAAGACAGGCCATGGGAGTTTACGGGATTGCAGGCTAGCATTCATAGTTCATACATTTTATGCACATCTGCTGTACGTAAAGCAGCACCAGGTAAATCAAAACCATGGACCCCTCTTCCCTCCTCACACTGAACTCCATCCTTCTTGGCCCACAGAACCTGCATCACCTGATGGTCAAAATTACAGTTGCATTTTGTACGCTCGCTAGCCCTTTGCAGCAAGCCTTATTTTGCGCTCTTTTGTTGCTATATGGCGCCCTCTTGTGGTTATAAGTAATGCTGCATAACAGCACATCTTGTAGAGGTGACATTATACAGGCTACCATTAGGTTTGGATCCAGCGGATAATTCGACAGTGAGTAGTAGGACTCACCGCCTACTCCCCTATCCTGCAAGAGCTAACTACAGACTCACAAACTTACTGTAGCCATAGTTATGGTGATGCATACATTGTTGCACTCTGCATATATGGACCTTCAAACTGGACCCCAGTGGGAAAGGGACCAGCTGCCCTCCATCTTCCACCCAAGTTAATGACAGTCTGCTGCATCACTATTAGCATTCATTAAGGAGCACAGTTAGGATTTGGCACTTGTCCAGGATGAAAATAACATTCAATTTTTGCTCCTTCAGTAACTTACATAATTTACATTTTTGGACAAGTGTGCTTTAAAATGGGAACAGTTGTCACTACGTTTCCCAAAAAGAAATACTCTCCCTCCTTGTTCTTTAAATCATATAATGTTTCAGCTAATTTTACATGTACTACATGCTTTAAAATTACCTTTTTATAAATAAAAAAAATGTTGTGAGAGAATATTTGTAATCTTCAATAAAGTTACTTTAAAATCCTATTTTATATATTTCGACTATTGCCTGCATGCCAAGTCAGATTTAGAGCAGTATTGCTTTAGCAATATATACTATTTTCCGAAATCATCTTTGCAAATAACAGAAAAAAATACAAGAACACAGCTTAGGTGCTAGTAACATTAAAAGTTGTTTTTTTCTTTTGAGGAGAGGATGGTTTGTTCAGCAATGATTAGATAGTTATACCACGGAACACCGAGTGGCTACCTTCACCATATTGTGCAAGTCGACGACATCTTTTTAGGCCTCACCTGAGGCAGTACGCATGTGTTGTCTTTTTCGAGATGTATTGTATCAAAAACAAACCTAAAAAAAGCTTAGAGCCCACACAATACTTACCATTGGTTGGCTATTTTGGGTTTCACTTATTTAGATCACACACACAAACAAACATTCACACACATACGCACACAAACACACAAACGCATATTTTGGTTTCATTTGGCTCACAGATAGAAACAGCAGCTTCAAGCAGCGACACATCACATGACTCACTCTACGCCACTCTATACTACTTTACTTCATTCTAAGCAACTCCACTCAGCACTCTACTCCACTCTATGACACTCTATGGCACTCCATTCTACAACACTCTACTCCACTCTACGCCACTCCACTCAATGCCACTCCACTCTACAACACTTTACTCCACTTCACTCTAGGACACACTACTCTGCCACACTCTCACTCTACTTAACTCCACTCTATGCCACTCCACTCTAGGACCCTCTTCTCCATTCTACATCACTTCACTCGAGGACACTCTACTCCACTTTATGCCACTCATCTCTTCAATACTTTAATCCACTCTACACCATTCCACTCCACTCTACACCACTCCACATCAGTTTAGCCCATCCTACGCCACTCCACTCTCTGACACTCAACTCTACCTACGGCACTGCACTCTACCCCACTCCACTGTACTCCACTCTATTCCACTCCACTTTACAGCACTCTACTCTATGACACTCTACTCCACTCTACAACACTTTACAACACTTTACTCTACGCCACTCCACTCTATGTTACTCCACTCCACTTTCCACCACTCCACTCCACTCCACTTTACAATATACTCCATGTCACTCCACTCTGCAACACTCTATACACTCTACGCCACTTTACTCCATGCTACACCACTACGCTCTAAACGACTCCACTCTCTGGCACTCCACTTCAGTATATGGAACTCCTTTGTGCAACACTCCATGGGTCCGATTCACAGAATTCACTTAGGACAAAATCCTAAACTTACTACCATTTTGGTATTCACAGAAGGGACTTACTCATTTTGGTATTCACAGAAGACACTTACTCATTTCGGTATTCACAGAGGTTAGGAGTCCTAACTTTAGGACTCCTAAAGTGCCTTCTGTGAATACCGAAAGTCATAAAGCTAGGATTTTTCTCGGTTTAGGAGTAGTAAAGTTAGGACTCCTAACTTTATGACTCCTAAATGCCTTCTGTGAATACAAAAAGTCTTAAAGTTAGGATTTTTCTCAGTTTAGGAGTAGTAAAGTTAGAACTCCTAACTTTAGGACTCTTAAATGCCTTCTGTGAATACCGAAAGTCTTAAAGTTAGGATTTTTCTCAGTTTAGGAGTAGTAAAGTTAGGACTCCCATCGCTTTTTGAGTGGTGCATTGGACTTCTGGGTCTTCTGGGACCAGGGAGCAGTCTGATTTAGACAGGGTGGTGCTTATGCTTAGCCCAGTACACAGAGGGGGAGATGGGGAGGCATCTCAAACAGTTGAATGCTGTAGACAAGGACGACTCCGCAGCCGGGCTAAATGCCAAAACTCGTTTAGCTCAGGCAGAAGCCACTGCGTTAGTAGCCAGAATTGAACACGGCACAAATCTTCCCGGCCTGAACTCTAGCTTTGAAAGCTCAGAAGAAGAAAAACATTTGTCTCTGGCTCAATTAGATGGTGAGCTGACTGAGGTTCAAAAATCTATGGAAAACACACCTGCGTCAGCAAAGGAATAACAAAGTGCTGAGGATTTTCCACTCTTCCTAAAAAAGGCGCCCCATAACCCTTTAACAAAGTCTCAAGAGACATCAGGAGAATTTTCAAAGGTTGCGTCTCAGGGGGCAAGTTTCACCTGCTTCTTCCACAGGAGGTACGGCAACACCAGGCCAGGGTAACTCTTTGAATGATCTTGCAGCATCACTAGCATTAATACCATGCATGACGCAGAATCATATTCAGCCAGCGCTACTGCCTGAAGAGATATGTTTATCATCAGTGGAGGTTCAAAAACAGCCAAAGGCTCTACTCCTGCCTCAAATAAAGAGTGGACTGTCAGGTCAAAGTAGCCCGGAGGTGGAGGGCTTACTAACCGGAAATAAAAAGCCTAATCGAAATGCCTCTCAGGTCAGCCATAATCCCCTGACAGAAAGGAGTTTTTCACAACAGATGGAGATAAAGGATATACTGAGTCTGTCCTGGAAAGATCAGGGAAGTAAAAAAACACAAGAATTCGAGATTGCCACCTTCCATCAGTGGCTTCGTAAAATTGAGGAAGCCGTGGCATGTTTTCCAGCCAGACTGCAGGAGGCGGAAACAAGAATTGCATTGCTGGAAGATCAGATGAGTGACATGTGTTTGAAGACGAGTGAAGTGGTGAAAAGTAAAACATTTCTAGAGAACAAACTTGAGGAACTCGAGAACCACTCTAGAAGATTGAATCTTCGAATAGTGGGGGTCCCTGAAGGAATTGAGGAGGCTCAGACTCTCCAATGGGCTGATACGTTTATTAAACAAAAAGTCCTTCCAGAATTTAATAGAGATTTAACAATTACATCGAGTTCCCGCTCACCCTCTGCCGAATTCAAAGATACCACGAACAATTTTATTGAATTTTGCTGACTTTCGTGTTAAAGAGAGAATTTTAGCGAAGGCTATACAGCAAAGACAATTCTCCATAAATGAGTCTGTTAAATGTCGCATTTTTTCTGACATGTCAGCTGCTGCTAGCGCTCGTAGGCGAAATGAATTTGTAAAGATGCTATAACTGTTTAAAGCTCAGGGTGCTCAGGCCTCTATAGCGCAACAATGTGTTCTGGTGAAAGGGAAGTTTCATCTTTTTTAAAATCTAGATGATGCCCAGGGCGTACTGAAAGAAATCTCCTCTAGAAAATGAAAATGATTTGTGGGTGGAAGTTAACGTTTTGTCATTGCTGGGGGGAACAAGGGGTTGTAAGGTCACCAAGGGTGTAATTCCATGACACCCAATAGGTGTGTAGGGTGGGCTGAAATGTGGCTAGTGTGGCTAGTGGGGTTTTCAACATTTCAGGGGGATGGGGTTTCGGGTGGACAGGGGTGTGAGTATAGCAGTAAAAATGAGCAGGAGAAAAATTTATTATATCAGTCATGTATACAAGTTATGAAGAGAATGCATAGAAAGGTGAGGTTTATTGAAGGAAATTTCAGATTAGGCAGAGCGGGGATAGGTTAATAGGGATTGCTGAAATGTGCTTGGGGTGGTCCTAAGAGGAGGGGACCACCACCGAATTGTTCAATAAGATGTGCTTTTTTTTCAAGGCATCTACTTGGTACTCCCCCTAGGTTAGGGAGGATCCCAAAATCATCACCTCTCTCACTGCTTGCTAATTTTTCAGTTTCACTTTTGTGAAAGTTCTATATGCTCTTTAGCATATAAAGATAGAGATTCTTATTTTATCATAACTGTCACTGTGCAGGATGGAAGTTGCAATTATTTTGCAATTATTTCACAGTGCAGACAAGTACATCAGCTACGCTACGCAGCACTACGTGTAGTGCTGCTACGCAAACTACCCCCATGGTTAATAGAGAGACAATGAATCATACTTGTTGCATACAACAGTGGGGGCTATAAGGTGTAGGAGTCATGTCATCCATATTGGTGCCATTATATATTAAGAATACTTGATCTGAATAAACAGAAACTCACTATATAGAATGTAACACAGTGGTTGGGGCTATCTATACTAACAAGAATGTATGTATTGCAAGAGGAACCCTGTTTAAGAACTAGGGGTGGGTGACGTATGTAAGCTCAAGCCTGGGTCGAGTCTGAAGCCTGGCTTTTGCTCAGCTGGAGGTCCTGGCGGAACCTCAAGTCCATAACAAGCAGAGCTTCTGCCTGCCACGCTCCTGCTTCCCAGGATGTGGCGTTATGGCCAGAACTGCAGACTTTGGAACTAGGGAACGAAGTTCCAGTCTCAGTTTTGGTTCAACTTTCTGGGATTCTAGGCAAATCAATTACTCTCCCAATGCCTATAAAAACAAGCATTTGCAATGCAAACGGTCTCGCCTTTGGGACCGTATATGTATTTAGCTATGCAGCATATTACCCTGGGTGCTGAAACATCTACTGTTCTTTAACATGGAGGGAAAGTAAGCACCAAACTGCGTGACATGCCAGGTATGGGAACACATGGAAAGAAATATTGCCTTTCAGAGGGAAATGGTATGGTCCAAAGCTCTTTTTTTAATATAAAATCAGGGTCTTCAGTGGTCATACCACTGAAAATACAAGATTTGAAAAGAATGTTGTCTATGGGTGCTCGTGGAAGATAATTTCTATGGATTGGAATCTAGAGGATGCTAAAGTGATTCAGGTATTTTACTGACCTCTGCTGGTCGTTTCCTATCAAGACAGTTAAATAGAGGTAGTTGAACAGAAAAAAGTCCCTTAGCAGAAGCAGACAAGTCCTAGGGCTGATCTCCAGAGCCCACAAAGTACATACACATATAAGTATTTGCGAGGCTTGTCACTCAGAAGACAGGGAACTGCCGGATACGAAGCGACAAAGAGTCGACCCAAATAGTACTGGTGCAAAGGTGATTTATTCAAGTAAAGCCAGCGCTGCCGCCATGACGCGTTTCGCCTTCGAGAAGGCTTGATCACATGGCAAACTGCTCGTCATTGAGCAGAGCATTTAAAGTGACAGTGCATAAGATTGAATCATGAAAATGGTAGAAATACTATACTTTTTAACGCTGAGAACGTGCAATCAATAAAGAAAGCCCTAATGAAACATCTAGAATTTACTCAACAATGTTTCACAATCATTTAAACCTATAATGTAATAAATAAATAAGCATATTTGCAAAACACAAACTGATTGAAACGATATACATACATGACAAATAATTTTATCTATGTAAGAGCGTCGGCCCATTGCTAATGTGTAGTCTAAGTTTCCAGTTTGTGCAAAAAATCAAATAACATGCTCATATTCAATACAACAGAGTTAGTCCAAATTCATGAGACAAAGATTAGAAAAATCTGAATAGAGCCCAAGTGGGCCTGTCACAATGCCTGCTAAAAACATGAAAAGTGCAAAAGTGATTGTGCAAAAATAGCAATAAAGTGCAACTGTTACAACAGATAATTCCAAGATATAATCATGGGAAAAGTTTTTTTAAAAGATTCTTAAATTTATTGTTAAAAAAATATTTTTTGTTATGTACAAAAAGAGTCACCACATTGGGAACAGAAATTGTATTTTATAAATCCGGACAGGTCTTATAGGCATAATGATCAATCCTAAATACACGTATAAAGGTCTTCCCTATCATTAAGTCCATTAGGATTTTTTGTATTAAGCTCCAAGATGTATCTCGTCTCAAGAAGGCGGAGTTTGGCCTCACGGTCCCCTCCCCTCCTTGAAACTTCAACACAATCAATCAAGAAAAATTGGAGCTTATCAGGTATGCCCAGATGTTTATCTTGAAAGTGCCTGGCAACCGGATAATTTTGGTCGTGCCCTGATATTGCACGTATGTGTTGGAGTATCCGTTTGTGGGCGGGCAGTTTGGTACTGCCCACGTACTGCAGTCCACACGGACACTCCAACACATAAATGGCATAATCAGTCTTGCAGGTAAGCCACTTGGAAATAGCAATAGGATGTTCATGGAATGGGCTTTTTAAGTGAGTCCTATTGCTGCTAAATCTGCAGGCTTTGCATTGTGGACATGCCTTAAAACCCTTCTTGAGTGCCGACCAAGTGGAGGAGGCTCTTGGCTCCAAGGTGTTACTGACTAAGGCCTTAGACATGGAGGGAGATCTTTGGAATGTGAGTTCTGGTTTGGTGTCTACTTTGTGACCAATCACTGGATCACTTTGATCCAGATTCCAGTTTTTGTATAAGATTTTCCGGAGGGCCCCATGTTGTCGGTTATATGTCAGGATAACTCGTGGGGAACTAGTTTTAACCTCCCCTACCAAGGAGACATCCAAATGTATATTTCTTGCTTTGGGAATCAGAGCCTCCTGTCTGCTGACTGAGTTTGAACGCTTGATCGCTTTACTGAGATTCTCATTTGAATAGCCCCTGGCCAGGAAACGTAACCTGCATGCCTCCTGTGCAGCCGCACACTCGGCATCGGTGCTGCAGATTCTTTTGATCCGGAGCATTTCCCCGAAAGGAATGCTCCGAATCAAGTGGGCCGGATGTTGGCTATTGGAGTGTAATATAGTGTTTCCTGCACTGGGCTTTCTGTAGAGTCTTGTATTTAAGATGTTACCTTCTACAAATACCTCAACATCCAAAAAACAGATAGATTTGGAACTCATATTTGAAGTAAAATTTAGATTAATGGTGTTTCTATTAATCAAATCAACAAAAGCCTTTGCACTATCAGTGCTACCCCTCCAAATAAGAAAAACAGCATCAATATAACGCAAATACAAAGGCATTTTTGTTGGAAATAAAATTGTGGTGTTGGCCGACTAGGACCTGCTTCTCCCATAGCCCAACGTGTAAACACGCGTAGCTAGGTGAGAAGCAGGCCCCCATCGCCACACCCTTGACCTGATGGTAGAATACTCCATTGAAGATGAAAAAGTTTTGCTCGAGGCACATTTTGTTCATGTCCAACAACATTTTATTGTGTGCCGTCGAATGAGGGGAGCCCTTGTTCAAATAGTAGTCCAAGGCCTTGAGTCCATCGCAATGTTTTATTGAGGTATAGAGGGATGAAACATCCAAAGTCATTAGTACCATATCTTCTTCCCAAACAAAATGTTCAATCTTGCTTAGGAAGTCGAAGGAGTCCTTGACATAAGAATTAAGAGTCTTGACATGACTTTGCAAAAAGAAGTCTATATATATGGAAACATGTTCCAAAGAGCTGTCAATAGCCGAGATGATGGGACGGCCCGGTGGTATATCAATGTCCTTGTGAATCTTTGGGATCAGATAAAACGAGGGAATAACCGGATGATCCTTCCTTAAGTATCTGAACTCATCATGTGTAAGAAGTCCAGCACTTCTCCATGCTTGTAATTTTTGATGTTGTTCCACCCACATAGTTTTAACAACCTGGATATTGCTTCTGCGATAACAGGAGATGTCATTGAGTTGTGATTCCACCTGTTGGAGATACATATCCTTAGGCCAAAGGACAACGTTTCCGCCCTTATCGGCCTGCTTCACGATGATGTTGTTGTCCTTCTGAAGTTTCGTGATTAACTGTTTATAGCACCGGTTCTGTTTCGATATGTGAAACTTCCTTTTATTTATCGTGGTATAAAGTTGTTTCATGTCTCGAACCACACTCTCCTGAAATGTATCCAAGTTGTCATGGGCCATGATGGGTTGAAAGGTAGATTTAGCCTTGAAAGGAGTGATCTGTTGCCCTGTTGGATCTAGTGGCATTTCCCTTGTATTCTCGGTAGTTGACTCATTTTGTAGATCCCAAAGGGTGTTGAAAGTGGCCTGGCTCTGACTGCTGATCATGATGGGACTTGATGCCGTTACAGGAAGATTATTCTTTTTTGGATGTTGTTCAAAAAACTTTTTAAGTTTCAGTTTCCGTGTAAATCTGTATATGTCCATGCCGGTGTCAGCATAGTTCATGTTGCACAGCGGACAATATGATAGTCTCAAATTGAGCACGGCTGTCACCGCAGAGGTAAGTTTTAGATTTGAGAGGTTGACTACTGATTTTGCTTTGTTTTCCTTGTTTTCTTTTGATGGTGTTTCCAGTGACCCTGTTTGGTCGAATTGCTGCCGCTTGAGGTTCCGGGCGTGACATTTCCTGCGCTGCCAGCGTTTAAGGTTTGCCCGCTGTTTTTTGGTGCGCGAGTTTTGTGTGATCTCAGGGTTTCGCGTCGGACCTGGCACAGACAGTCGACTTCCTGTGCCAGGGAAAGTTTGGTAAACCCCAAGTTAGTATAAGTATATACTAAAGTATATAGAAGAGGTCTCGAATGCTCGACCTAATGAATGTGTAATGTACCTGGTGATTATGTAAAGCGCTTTAAAACCATTGGATCCAGTTTCTGCTGTGTAAAAACTGCACAAAGAGGTAACAACAAAATGGTAACATTAAAATAATGTCTCAATCTAATATCAGAATAGAGTCCAGTGGATGACACAACATTCACCAAATGCGAAGGGGAGCATGGTGCAAGACGTGATCAGGCTTGGAACCCGGATGCATTTGCTTAGCAGGAGTGAATATGTGTGTGTTTTTACGACGCAATGACTACTAGAGTGGTTGACTCCACAGCGTTGAGTGAATAAGTGCGATAACAGACTGTTTAGAACTAATCTTTGACCCTTGCAGTGGCTGATTTGTACAAAGTGACACCAGAAAACCTGGATAAATTGTAGCTTCTCCTCTTAAAATTTGTGATCTTAGGCAAATATTTTATTTAATCAAAATTCATTTTTCTTCATCATCCCATATGAAAGCACACTCATGTATGTGAGTTCAGCATACCAGGTGAACAAACATATTGTGTTTGCTTTAACAGACTATAATGTTGCTCTGTGATAATCTGTGCTACATACCGTGTTTATATGACAACTATCTTGCCTCTTTCTTCGCTCATGGTTTTAGTAGGCATTTCTCAGTGCAGGAGTGCAATCATGTGATGTATTAATCTCAAAACTTCACATGTTAAAGGAATACACTTTTTTGAGTTTTGAAGAAACTTTATCATATTGTACTTTATGCTTGATGTGTGATTTACATAGCAAATATTTTCAGGGATTGGCTAGTGCACGGCTCTAAGAACCGAGCCGGACATTTGCTTGGCTCTCCCTGTTAATATGTTGGCTCATCCACCTCTATTAAGAACCTTAGAATAATGAAATATTAAGGGGAAAAACAATAAGATTACAAACCAATGCCATGCAGTTTGCATGCAGCTCTTTGATGCCGCTTCATAGCCTACAGTGCTAAATTAGAAAGGTTCTAAGTTATGAACTGAAAGAAACCATAGGATCTCTGTGACAAAAGCACTAACTCACTGGTATACATACATAAAATACAAACCTGGGTACTGCTTGTTACACCTTGTGCTTTCGAGCAGGCACATTAACCCTCTGTGCTACCTTATGATGATTCAAAACTGCAACTAGACAAAACAGAGATCTCTACTGCAAGAACGTTAACCACCAAACACACTAATATCCATGTTCTATAGCCTAACTATGCAACTATACATACATTTTGCTCTTAGTTCAGGCGCTTAGACTATTTCTCATCGCTGACAAATTCGATGATACAGTGGATGGGTGATAATGTGATTTGCCCAAGAACAAGCAGTGTGGGTCTGTGGGGTGGCTTGCTGGAACTCAAGAGTCTGCTTTTCAAGCCTGACAACCAGCACCTTGCACAGGTTCTTCCCTGACCAAGTGAGAACAGATAAGAATTTCAACTAGGTTTATCGACTTTGTGAGGATGAAGGTGGTGCAGCCGAGTGATTTACGTTGGTTTGAATGAAGTTGGCATGTATAGTGCAGGTCTACGGATTAACATCGCTCTGGTACCTGACACCTCTCTTTCAGGAAATGGACTCCGGAATCAGAAAGTGTTTAACAGGTTGAGATCTAAGGATGTCAATGCCACAGAGAGAAGTGACTGACCTCAAAGCTGCGAAAACGCCATTATTTGGATAGAGAGAAGGGCTGGCGGAGACGGGAAGAGATGCTTTGCAGTCAGGGCTCCGGAGGGGTTCGTGGAAGTGGGGACAGTTAATGGGATGGTGACTATGATAGATGCGGGCGGCACGGGTTGGTGTGAGGACGGCGCCTTTCAACATTTCTTGGCACATGCCCAGGGGCTCCGCCCGCGTCGGCAATTATTTTGAGCGCTGCCGGGCACTCGGGGAGTGCCGCACGCTTTCTTTTTCTAGCGTGTTTTCAATCACTGAAAAGAATACCTCGTGATTCTGGCACGCAGCATGCTTTTAGGAAACAGAAACCAGTTCTGCTACCAGACGTTTGTTGTTTTGAGGCCTCTGAATAATGACTGAGCGCACACTGTCTTTTTTCCTCGATCTGATGGGACTTTACCCCAAAGGAATCTCAAAGGAAATGGAGTACTGACTAGATTGCTTTTCCAAAATGATCGCAAACATCGGAGCAGATTTAGACAGAAGATTACTCTGTCATTAGGGTTACCTTTTGATCAGGGAACAAGTCCCAAAAAAACGAAGTGGGTGGACTAACCAAGGTGTCAACAAAAGAAGGAACCTAAAGGGCAATGTTTAACGGGGTCCAGTGCACATGCCCATCAAAGACTCAAGACAAGAAAGAGGTACACAGTTCCCCAAGGGAATCTTAAAACCGTACCAAGCGGAGGAAAAAGGAAAGGGAAAAGCGACAGAAGGGGAAATGCCCCTTTCGGAACTAAAACCCTCACACTGGCTAGGTGTCATGCTTCATCATCTGGGTTCTGCTCCTCGTCAAACTGGCGCTGCAATGTCTGACGGGCACCCGCGAAGGGGCTCTTTATCGGAGATCTTTTGTTCCTGCCATTTGTTGTGTGCGGGTATGAGGGCACTCGTATTGGTGTAGACGTGAGGAATGTGTGTGTGCAGAAATAAAAAAGGTAAGGTAATCCACAAATAAACTTTAATAGTGTGGTTGCCTCCCTTGCTAAAAACAGTGAAGGAGGGATATCAACTGGAGTTAGGATCCAGTCCCGTATCCACTACCTATGTGTTTGGTCGACATGTTTCATGCTACCTAAAGCAATTCATCAGGACCTAGTGTCGTTCTACACAGGGAAAGGGGCTATACTACCTTCCTTTCTGGAAATGCGAGGCAGGCCAGCCGGTCCTGCTTCAAAAGGTGAAACCTAGAGAGGGACAATAAAAAGCACAAAGAAACGTGATGTCTATCATCCCTTAAAAATTAAGTTTAAACGCTCGGTCATTAAAAACATCGGGCACCACTGAGTATGGGGCTTACTCATGGAGTCCAGTGTATTAAAAGGCCACAATTCTGTGGTAGATAAAATGAAGAGATATCAAATAGTAATGACAACCAGGTGCATGCACTCCGCAGATGTGATGAGAAAACAATGAGGGCGGCAATGCTTAACCAGTGGGGTTAACTACTCGCTTCAACAGTCTGTCCCGTGTAATGGCACCGAGTAAGAGGTACCTTCAGGAGAAGAACGGGAGACCATCAAGTTATTATGTGTCATCAGTGAGTAAACTATAGTTGCTGGGTAGCAGATGGTGGCAATAAAAAGAAAAAGTAGAAAGTACACATAGCGTCACACTGATAAGTCTTGGGTAAAACTAATCAGAGACAGCCTGGTGGACTACGTACCCCCATGTCAACTACCCAATGCACCGCTGAGGGCCGCCACGCGTGCGGTCAGATAAGTATGATCATTCGCGCATGGCCGCCCGTAGCGAGTCACCGAAGGCATTGAGCCTGTAGTATGGTCCAGGCAGATCTCATAGTTTCCCCTAGAGATCACAGTAGGCACGGGTGCACACATTCACTGATCCTCGTCAGATGTCATCTGCTACCAAAGTTACAAAAGCTATCCACAATGTAAATAGCGAAAAAAGTGAAAAGAGGCCGGCACGTTCCTTAGCGGAGGCATCAGAACGCGGAGGGTTACCACGATCCATTACGCTTACCTGTCTGCTTCTTAGACAAGCCCGTGGTCACCTACCCACACATGGAGTCTCACGGGAGACTCGGACAGACTGGAGCGGTGAGGAAGCGGCGTACTCCCGATTATAACCCGGAAGACTTCCTGCCTCAGAGACCCTCGTCACGTGTTGGGGGCGTCCCAGGGGAATTGCGCATGCGCACACAGTGATGCGCATGAACGCGATGTATCCTGATACTGTGGTGCGATGTATCCAGGTCGTAATGAATTGATTTAGGTAGCATGAAACATGTCGACCACACACATAGGTAGTGGATACGGGACTGGATCCTAACTCCAGTTGATATCCCTCCTTCACTGTTTTTAGCAAGGGAGGCAACCACACTATTAAAGTTTATTTGTGGATTACCTTACCTTTTTTATTTCTGCACACACACATTCCTCATGTCTACACCAATACTAGTGCCCTCATACCCGCACACAACAAATGGCAGGAACAAAAGATCTCCGATAAAGAGCCCCTTCCTTCTAATATAAGCACTGTGAGCTATGAAAGACGTGTGACTACAACACCTTTTAACCCCCACTGTTGTCAGTGGCGTAACAAAACTTGAGGGGGCCCCCTGCAAAGTGCATGGAGGGGCCTTCTACTGGACTTACTCAGGAGCTCTCAGGCCAGGGTACTGCCTTGAGGAGGACCCCTGGAGCTCGGGCCACCCACACTGCAGGGGCCATGTTACGCCACTCACTATCACATGTTAAATGTTCTGTACATTGATTTACACACATATGATTTATTATCAATGGATAATGTTAATGTGTGATGTAAAGCGCTCTGACACTCTGCATCCAAATGAGTAGCACTAGAAAAGAAGAAAAAAACTAGTGGTATTTGAATTGGTATTTGTGTAAATACTGGGACAGAACAACAGATCTGATATTCTTACAGTGCATGCATATCTCTTATTTACAGGGCTTGAACAAAGTCAAAAGCAAGCCTCTCTCAAGTATCTGTGAAGTAATAACAAGCTGTGAGGCTGCTTCCCCTCTATTGCATTTAGGTGTGAGGCTCCCACTAGCTCTCAGCTAGGATACTCCAACAAAAGGAGACCTTTTTACCCCTTAACTTTGGCCTTTGTTAGGGGCCCAGCTGGAATCTGATAAGCCCCTTCTCTGCCTGCACATTGCTGCTCCGAAAGAAAGGAGGAAACGTGTAGGCACTGTTGAAAGTGTCCGGTTCACCAGGACAAGTTTAGCATTTTTCTGTGGGGGCCAACTTCTTGCCAGGGTAGACGGCGTCCACCCTGTGAAATTAGTGGGTAGACTCCATCTACCCGCATGTACAATCAACTCGTGCCCTGAATGAGGTGATGGGGAAAACCAGCCCAAAGCTGCATTAGTCTAACCTCTTTCGGGTGGTACTTGGCAGGGCCACATACCCAGGCAATGCTAGTCGCAGCCGCGGCCCGTGAAGGGAGTTCCGTGGGGCAGGCAGGCGGGGCGGGGAGGGGCAGGGTGGGGGGTGGAAAACACCGGAATATTAAATTAATTAAACGAATTTCGGAACACGCCCTGCATCGCATTTTGCGATGCAGGGCGCACAACAAAATTAGTTTTTTTAATTTAATTGTTTACTTACCTGCAATCATCCATATTCCGGTGTTTACCACCCCCACCCTGCCCCTCCCCCGCCCCGCCTGCCTGACCCACGGAACTCCCTCCACGGGCCGCGGCTCGCTAGTCGCCTTCTGCGGTTGCATCATACAGTCACATTCTGGAGAGACCTGGAATGTTATTTGTGTTCAGCTGTAATGTCTACGGTCAGCCTCATGTGTCGGCAAAGGCCACATAATTGAGTAGGACGAATATCCAAGTGTGCATTACGAATATCAAATAGTGCAACATAGGTAGTGTGTCTAGAACAGACTCGGTTGTTTTAGTCCCCTATGTTTTCTGCTGTGTCTGTGTTGCTCAGGTGGGTAACAAGCCTGTGCTGATGCAATAGTGATGTGGATTTTCTATCTTTGTAACCAGCACCTGCGCCAGGTGAGAAGCTGAAATGGATTTAACCACTGGTACAGACGGAGAAAGGGCTCAGGTGTACAACAGCATGGACCTGGAACGTGCACTGTTAGATAATGATATGAAGAGGCCAGGCGCGCAATGCCTGTAAGGCTAAAAGGGCTTCAGTCCCTCCCTGTCATGTGTCTCAGCCCGGGCTGATGCAGCTCGAGCTGCTGTGGGCTCAGCTGGGCAGTGTCTAAAGTCTTATTTCTGGCATGTCCAAGTTTTTCACAGGTCTTAAAAGACTATTTGCATATTTACATACCTTTGTAAACTGGTTATCGAGGCTTTGTTCTTTTTCTGGTTCCAGTACCCCTTAGGACCCCACTCTGCCTATTCCTTACATTTACATTTTACATTTACTGCCCTAGTGTTAGAATGCATTTCACAGAAAATAAATATAAAGTAGGGTTGCCAAAAGAAAAATGCCAGCCATGTGTTGTTTAAAGAGCCTGCAAAGACCCCTTGACACTAAATAGGATTATAAATAAAAAAGCATGTATTCATTTGTAATGTGACTTTTCTGTCTGTGTTCCCTTTAATTATCAGTCATGGATCATTCAGGCAGTGCTAGAACACAATCAAAAGTTCTTTCTATTTATATTTGCTGTTCGAGGTATACACGGATTCTTGCTAAAATACGGCTTTAGATGACTGCTTAGTTTTTGTACCATCTGGGACATCAAAATAATGAGCTGCAAACCCTAATCATAAGACTGGAAGTTTCCTGCAGGATCAGCACATTATTTATTTCCTCCACCCTCGATCCCTGATTAATGCCATAATAGCAATAGTTTAACATATCTGAAACCCTATGCCGCTGTCAATAACATGCTGAGTTACTACAAGTGTCTGGGAATGCACCCTGCATTCAGACAACTCACTCCTCATTCTCGTCTTTCACTTTCACGCTCACCCTGCACTCACAGCGATCACCATGCACTCACACTGATCACCAAGCACTCACACCATTCACCCGCTCACCCTGTACTAACAGTGATCACTCTGCACTCACATTGCACTTGCTTTGTTCACCCAGTACCTCACCCTGCAGCCACACAAGCACACTTCTCACCCTGTACTCATGTGACACTTCACTCACCTGTCCCCCTCACTGCTCACTCTGCAATCTCACTCAAACAAGTCTATCACTAACCATGCTTTCATTCGTCCCACTCTGCACTTACATCTGCACCCAAATTCATATGGTCACCTCACTCACCATGCAGTCACTCTTCTTACCCTACTCTCACACTGTTGCATCGCTCACCATGCACTCGCATGGGCATTCCTGCCACCTACACAGTGCAGAGGGTTAATGTGCCTGCTACAAAGAGCGTCTACCATGCAGATCACAGAACTGAGTGTAAATAAACTATGAGTAGCGCTATAAAAATGTTTTTATCAGAAAGTTGTTATATAGAGAGATGAGGTCCATTGTTGGCGAGTGGTAGTGAGTGAATTCATGGAAAAGGAGGAAATGGGGGAGGGGCGCCAAAAAAGACTGTTGCACCATGTGTGACCAGTGCTACGGCCAGCCCTGGCTGGAAGTGTTAGCGTCCCCGCCCCCGAAGTTCGGGTCTAGTTGCTCCCCTGGAAGAGGCCTTTGCACTCCATGACGGGAGCTAGGAGGTCACAGCCTTGACTCCTGAAACGGCCACCTCTCCAGTCCTCCTGCACCTCTGCACTCTAGTCTGCTCCTAACCAAGCACATTCAGCCTGGGTCTCCTGGTCACATTTCCTCCCTTGTTGCATCTCAACAGGTTATGGCTGGTGGAGTTTTTGTTGTTCAATGTGATTTTATTTATGTGTGCATTGTTTTAGATGGCTACCATGTGGAATACAAAATGAAACTTTTGGGACGCTCTCTTAAAACTCAACACCTCCCATTTAAACAATTTGTCTACAATGTAAAGAGACAGTCTTAGGTTCATGCCTACTTTTTGGAATATTTTGTGAAGATTTGTCAAACTGGGCCTAATTTGTTTCTCCTATAAGTATGGTTCGAAATGAAAGGATGGTAATAGCCGTGTATGGTCCAGAAGACTTGTGTGGTTGGGTATACTCAGTCAAGACAGATACCTGCCTCAGGAAGGCAGGTAGCTCTAGGAAGTCTGTTATGTTGAAGGCTTAGCACCGAGGCCCGTATGCAACGAGCATTTAAAGCTGGCGTACAGTCTAGGGCATATAAAAGTACAGCAAGGTAGCCCAATCAGACACTTTTTGCTTAGAACATTTAAAAGATAGTAGATGTGGGGCAAAGTCAATTACCTCTCTAGTTGGCATTACCTGTCACTATTTTTTACTTACTATTTTTAGTTAAAGAAACTTTTTTACTTTCCTTCATACTTTACTATTGGGAGGCTCCATAATTGGGTAGAGATCTCCTTAAGCAAAGTTTAGGCAAAGGTAGAATATGTATTAATCTTATAATACATTTGCTAAAAATATTTCTGTGTTAATAACTAATGCAAATATTTTAAATGTTGAACAAAATATAAATGCTACAGGACAATTAATTTAATTTAGATTAAAATCTGTTATTCATTAAAATACGTTAATATTTTTTTTAAATAATCCGAAGTTTAAATTGAAAAGATAAATTCCCAACCAAGGTAAAATAATAAAAACATGTTTTAATATACATTGATAATTAATGAAAGTGACATGCAGAATTGATTAAAAGAAGTTTAATGATGTTTTAATAAAAATAATGTTATATTAATATATACATTACAAACAGGTTGTTAGAACATTGTATAAATGAATAATCACTATGTTATGTTTTTAAATTTTAATATATAAGTATGAACATGTTTAACTATTTTAAATAATTTACTTTAATTTACCATTATTTGCTATGGGGTTTTATTTGAAGGCTGTACCTGCATTTCTTTTCTATGAGATGATATTGTAGTACCATTTGTTGGCTATGTGTGGTGCTGGAGTTATTACTGTTTCTTTTAGGCAGTATTAAAACACATGTAAATTTGGCTCCCCACCTTATTTCGGGGGAGATGTATAAGTCTACATTTTGAGTTACTTTACACTCAGATTTTGTGAACTGGCCAAAGTAGTAAAATTACTCAAAAGGGTAAAAGTGAACTTTCACGTGTAACTTACTCACAAGTGTAAATTACCTTTGTTGATAGCCCCTATTGTGTCCAAAGCCAAAATTATTGTCTTTGGAAACAAGGTTTGTCTTACTAGCTTGTTTGTAACCAAGAATTTAATGGCATTCCAAATTACCATACTGAACCATCTCATAAGAGCTGTTTTTGAAAAATGATCCCAACCATGGTCCCTATGTTTTGATGTATGCCACAAATATGTTCACTATGTTTTCCACTGTTTAGAATGCCACCCACTTTTATTTGCTCACATCATCCCTTGGTTTTTTGTGAATTATATATTGGACTAAGCAAAAGGTTTCTACTATTGTTTGGAAGGAAACACATAGGCAAAGCTCTCCGTGACCTACCCAGCTCCTCTGTGTTGTTTACTCCAAGGCTTGTCATCTATTCATCACTCTTCATCCTTCCTACTCAATGTCTTCTTATTAATTCCATGTCAACCCTGAGAAACTGTCGTCTCATTATGAATTGATAGTTCGCACTTCTATCTAACTTTAGCACCTGCTACCAGTCTTTCACCAGGGTCATAAAAGTGTGGAGGCTATCAGTCACATGATCAACTGTGCCAAGAACATGATCACTTCCACAGACAATGCTCCTTTGTTAACCACGCTACCTCCTTCACCCTGGTTCACCGTGGTTCGATTAGAGGAAGTGGAAGCCCCACTGAGGCAAAATTCACAGTCCTTGTCAGGGCGAGCCACAAAAGCAGCTAAATTAACCTGTGCTTAACTCTCTGGTAGCTTGGCATAAAAGCAGTCAGACTTAACGTAGAGACATTTGCCCACGTGAGTACTTCCTCTAAACCAGGAAATTATTATGGAATGCTGTTGTCCATACTGTTTTGCATTGCAAAATGGTTCTAAATATGGCAAACATGCTTGAACTTTAAAACAATTATAGACTATTTACAATACCTTTTCAAGATGGACACCCACTGATATGTTTGGTTTTGCTATTGCAGACATATGCTCACCATGTTTGAAAGGTAGCATGTTTTCTTTTGTCCTACTTGTATTATTTTAATTTATATTTTATATGTTGCTCAGTTTGTGTGTGCTTTTTGCAGTTGTGTCACAGGGTGAATGAAAGGATGTGTCAGAGGACTGATGAATGGATGCATAATTGCAAAGATGAGGGTCAGAGTGCATAAATGATGACTACACCTATCAGTGAAACAAAAGGCACTTTTATTCATAATCCAGGCCTATTGGCATTGCCATTGCTTGTCTGTTACCCTTAGTGGGAGGAGTCAAGGAAACATAGGATGGTGTAACTTAAACAGTGGCTGGTGTAACTTGAAAACAGGTTCTTCATTGGTTAGTTCCTATTGTTTCAGAACCCCACTCTGTGCTGCAGGGTATGGGACACCATCATTAAAATATGCCATCCTGGAACCACAGTGGACACTGTGCTAGGGCTCTCCCACTTACTCCTCCCTGTAGTCCAAGTGCTAAAGAGAATACAACTGGTCCCTGAGTGGAGTAGTGTTTATTGGCTGCATTATGCTATTGAAGGGGTGACTGGGCCTCAGACACAACATTGCTAACTAGTGTGCCCGACCTTCTCGGTCAATTATTCTAAATGTATATTATTTATGGAGAGTATCATGCCACTATGAGCCACCTCAGAACACTTACACAGTAGAAAAGAGAAGAGTAACAGATGTAAAAGTAATATTTAAGGAGGAGCAAAGAGATCTGCCATACTCCACCTTGAGCTCAATGAAATATACTTTGATAGAGCAAGGAAGGTCAAGCACCATCTAGTTTTTGGCTGAGGAGTGAGACTGGCTTTACAACATAAAAGAAGGGTGCCCCCTATAAATTACTTTCGGGTCTGGGATAAAGGGGGAAACAATAATCGCACATATGCAGACTCCCACTGGAACTATATTCCTTTTATGTAGGTTGACCACAGTTCTATAGTGCTAACCACAATCGTGACATGAAAGACTTACGTTTGTCTTTTGTTTGGATTTATATCTTTGTTTATTTCAAAATAATTGTTTTATCATTTGTATCAAAACGGATAACATTTTAAAAAACAGTCTTTTTGTAATTTACACACATTGTTTTTAGAAAAAAAAAATTTTTATGTGCTCTCTGACAATTTCATCATATAAAATTCTTTTCTATGAACACTGTTATCAATGTCATTTCATTGAACTTGATCATCCCCTGATAGTTAATAACACTTACATACTAACTTTCACACCAGCAACCATTCTCATTCTCTCATCAAACCAAATTATACCCTACCAAGATCACATACACTTCAAAGATTACAGAGGAGACAGATGCACAACAATCTCTATGACAATGCTGTGGGTTGGATATCAAACATCCAGGTCAACGCATGTTTTGGTGGTTGTCATTTCTTTAGGACCACCTTCTTCAGGACCACATAATACTGAAAATGTATACAGGCGAGTTTTGAGGGGATAATGTATCCATGTAGAATTATTGGTTTTGCACGTCAAGAGAAGACCTAACGGCAGATCCTGATCACTGTTGTCTTCATATCATACTCAATTAAAGAGCTTTGACACGTGCTATTGTTCTGTTAAAGCGTGTCTCCAAAAATGCTTGAATATTGCTGTTAGTTTTGGCTTTTAGGAGCAGGCTGATTAAAGTTGCAGAAACTAGTTGACCATTTTCACCTCAGTTGGTCTACATAATGAGACAGCCTTAGGTTGCATTGATTTTTAACCTTGGTATGTTAAGCACACACCGAATAAAATTGTTGTTAAGTGTTTTTTTCAAACCAATTTTAACACACTCCCTTTTGGTTTTCTCACTCCTTCACTTTTTCTAGCACTGCACACCCCAGTCCCATGTCTCTGGCCACTCATTAATATCGAGTGGTATACCATACTGTCATTGCCTATACCTTCTGAGGAACCCCCTTACCACCGGGTTGACCTCTAAGTGTGGCACCGAGCTTCTTAGACGGGTGGTACGGATAAAATCCCAAATGATGAAGGGCGGATCCGTATGGTGACTGATGGGTATTTTTCTCATCCTGCTGAGAATTTTCTGTGACGCATCCCTTTGGTTTCTAGGGTTTGGTTGGCTTTCTATTTTCTTTTGGGCACACCCTTTTGAGACCCTCTGGTACCGTTGTTGTTTATAGGCTTTCTTGGGGATTGTATCCAGAGCTTGGTCTGTAAACTTCCCCTAGGTCCCCCCCTACCGTAGTGTTTTTGTTGTTTCAGTGCAGTTTTTTAACTGCGGACCTTTGTTTTACGATTAACTGATGTCGTAATAGTAGTTCGTCACCCCGTTGTGTTTCGAACTTTCTTTGTCACTCTAGAACACAGTCTGCACCTTTTGACGGTGCACTTTCCCCAGTCATGGCCGAGAATCATGGTTTATCGTTCTCAGACGAGGACCTTTTGGCAGCACTTGCTGAACACCCTGATCTGACGGAGTCTTCTACTTCTGTCGTCAGCCTGAGCGAGGATGAGTGGGGTAAATTGCTAGGTTTAAAGAAATCACAAACTAGGACAGCCCTACATGGCACCATCATGGCTCAATATTTGCGTAGTGATTGCGCACCTACAGGACTTATAGTGACCAATGCACCTAGGCTGTTTTTAAGTGATAAGGAGTTTTTAAAAAACTGGGCCCTTATCGCCTGGAGATGTACCAGGGATTGGTTGATTCTGATAATCCAAACCTCTAAACGTATAGCTGATACTTTGCTCATTGAAATTCAAATCCTTGAGTCTAAAATCAAGACTACTATAGCTTCTAAGATTTTCAGCAAAAACTTAGATGATTCTAATAAAAACAACAGGGATTTCAGAGAGCATACTTTGGCGGTTAAGATGGACAAATTCAGGAAAGACCTGGATAAATTCAAATTTGAGAGAATATATCCTTACTCAAGCGACACTTACACCCCCCCAGAGTTCGGTACCACTGGTCGCAGAAAGGGATCATCTTACAGCACATCTAGCTCAGGTGGTAATTCCTCAGGGAGCGACACTGGTAGCGATTATTCCAACACACGAGGTCGTGGTCAAGGCAAAAGAAACTTTAAAAATAATTGGAGAGGTAACCAGCAGTGTAGGAGAGTAGGGTCTGCTATCCTATGGTCACCCCAAATTTTTGCTTTTTGCTTCACTGGTTTTCGACTACTGAGGCTGTGGGCCTGCTGATCAGACCCCCAGCCTGCTGTTCTCTCACTAAATTAATGACACATGTGCTATAGGCACATACCAATTGGAAATGGACTCCTTGTCAGCCCCTGTAGAATGCACTATAGGTGCACAGGGCATAGGGGCCACCAAGGCCTACCAGGGGCTGCAGCATATCTTTTGCCACCCCTGGCTGGTTCTTAAATTGACACAACTGGCTGATCACTCAGCTGGGGTAAGGTGGTGTAAACACCCCTTGCTTAGGTATAGTATATCTATATCTAAACCTATATCTGGACACATGTAAACCTGTGAGCCACTCCTATAGAAGGCCTCATCAATCCTGGAGGCTGAGTGCGTGGTTTTATGTGAGATGGAGCTCTAGCATGAGCTGAGCCTGTCTGCAGCTGTCGGGAACAAATCCCTAAGCTGTTTCAGGATAATGCCATACCATATACTATTAAGTGCCTTATAATCCTCGCGGTTATTTAGCAACTTTGGTTTGGCTTTATCAAAACATGTCGTGTAAGGTGTCATACGATTTGGAATACCATCCCCTCGCCAGTTCTGGCGACGGGGATGGCATTCCACCCCTCTAGAAGGGTAAGACATGTTCCTTTACTAAATGCGGTTAATTTCTCCAAAGACCTTAAGATCCACAAAATGGATGCCTCTGCCACAGACAAATGTCTGGACCCCTGCAGTTGACCGAAACTCAGCAGATGGGGCCTGGACAAAGGGTTTCCTGTCACAGGAGGGTGTCACCACCCTCCAGACAGGAGATAGTGTATTGTAGCAGGGAGGTTTGAAAGAAACCAGACACTGCCTGGGGCGCACAAGGCTGCCCCTTGCATAATCCGGCCAAACCGGTTCTGGGGCACTCCAGCCCTCGTGCCAGGGTGGCCTGGATCAAAGGAAGGGGGTGTATCCACCCACTTCCTGGGTCTCACCCATAGGAGGGGACCTAGCAGGTAATCACGCCCCCCAGATTGGAATAAGAGTGGGAGCAGTGCCAATGCACATCAGATTTCCTGGAAGAAACATTTGAAACGCAATTCTGGACCCTTCGCCCTCCATCTCATCGTGGAAGCCCGAAGAATCTCCCTTGTGGTCAAGGAGTGACCACCCTGCAGCAGCAGGCACCATCCAGCCCTCGACGTCTACTTAGTTGCAGTTCCCGCCGGAACTCGAGCGACTGAGATCGACGAGATCAAGCTTGCCTGCCTTCCAACAGCCCGATCCACAGTCCCTGCAGAGCTGAGACCCGTGGAGGCGACCGGAAGCGTGGGGCACGCCATATTGAATTGACCACGAGACGCTGACCGTGCAGCCCACGAGTGACCCTCGAAGCTGTGCACCGGGGTTTGAGAAGCCCCCACCCTGAGCTACTCCTGAGCCGAAGTTCAGCCCTCCACACTCGACGAGTGCTGCGTGGGGCCCTTTGGCACTATTTGGCTCAACGCGTTGGCCCGGTCACTTGCCAGCTGGCTAGTGGTCCCTGTGCCGACGAACTACCTAAGAAGACTCGTGAATCTGGTTGCTCCAGATCCACACCAGCTCCCCTGAAAAGGAGCCCCGACTCTGACCTTCCTGGTCCGAGTGAGAAGCAATCTTCTGATCCCGCGTGGATTGCTCTTACCAAGGCTTGTTTGCTCCAAACTTGAAGCCGACTGCACCGACGGTGAGAGCCTGCGTGGGACAGATCGTGACCTGCTCCTGGACGTCGCAGATGCCCCAGAGCCCACGTGACAGCGGAGAGAAGCTCCTCGACGACCACCTGATTGCGCCCGACATTGCCTGGTTCCGTCCTGGTTCCACCCTGGTCACTGCTGAGTGACCCAGACTCTGTCCCCTCTGCTTTCAGGTACTCTACAACTTGAGTCCACCCTTGGACTCCACTGGACACTTCATCTTTCACCCGCCTGCAGCCCTTTCAGCTTCAAGCACCAAGAGCCTGCGTGTCAAAACCCGACGCCACTTCGACCCTGTGCACCCACTTCATGTGGGTGAGGTAACTTTGCTCCGCCGGTGTTCCCACACTGGTGCACACCTCTAGGGTCTGTGTGTTAAGTTTTGTTCCTCTAGGTTCAGCGGAAGTGTCCTTAAACTTTAACTCTATGACTTTTACGCACCATTGGGTAACATTGGTGCATGCGTGCGCTTTCCGCACATCTCCCGAATCCCGAGGGCCATTCCCGACTTCAGCATTGCTTGTCCTGACTGCTCCCAGCGATTCCCTAGGCCCTAGGCCTAACCACTGTTCGAGTGGTCTCTCTTATACCACTTGTTTAGTATATGGTTTGAGTGGCCACCCGCCCTCATCCATAATTGTGCAACTTGTATGTTTAAACAGTGCTTTTGATTTAACGCTTGTGCCCCTTTATTCATAAAGAATACTGGGGATTGTTTTTAGTAATAAACACATATATTTTTATAATATATACTTGTGTGGTGTCCTTTCATTTGGTATTACAGGATTGTATGTGGTAAAACAGCTCGCTTAACACGACCTCTTAAGTTAGGCCTTTAGGCTGCTTAGTCCATGCTACCCCTAGGATAGCTTGTCTAATAAGGTTGACTTACAACCAGACACCATAAGGGATTGTTTGGTCAGGTAGTAGGTGGTTCCAGAATTGGAAACATCCCCTACCAGGCCAACTTCTCACATTGGTGAGCAGCGGTGCGGATTTGAGCTTGCTGTTGTTTTACCATTGCAATCTTTATATCAAATTGAAAGATCACATCAAGTACCTCTAGGTACATATAAATCAAAAGCTTAGCATATTAAGTTCTACTGAACTTAGTAGTTGTAGGTTGAAGGGATTAGCACACCCTGACTACAACTAACTAGCAAGGTACAGTAGGAAAACACTTAGTGTAGGTAAGTGCACCACTTACACCTCACTAGTAACCATGTCTGACACAGGAAAAGCCTCAGGGTCTGCTCCTGTGACAGTTGACCCTACCCAGGCAACTTTTGGATATGACAAACTAACCCGCAGAGACTTGATTGCCTTGTGCAAAGCAAGAGGGTTAAAAAGGGGCAGAAGCCCCACCTGCCTAATCCTGGTAGAAATCCTAGAACAGGATGACTTAGATAGGGCAAAGGCAGCTTCCCTAGACACAGGAAGTGGAGGGAACCCCCCTGAAACTGATCCCCCTCAAGAGGAGGAGGATGATGATGACTTAGATGAGGACTCAGATGTTGAGGACTTAGGAGTTCAGGATCAGGGTAGCCAGGTTCCAGTTGCCAGGCTTAGCCAGGCCAACTTGGACCTACTGGGGAATGGAGAGGGCCAGCACCTCCCCAGAACCCAACATGTTATTCTCCCAGGCAACAGAAGAGTGAGATCTCCCTCAGGGGACTCTCATGTTTCTAGTGCCTCCAGAGAATCACAGAGAGGCATGAATGCTTCTCAAAAGTTAGAGCATAGGGCCAGAATGAGGGCTGTCAAACTCCAGATAGAGAGGGAGGAGGTAGCCTTGGCTCAAGCTAGACTTGCCTTGGCAAGAGAGCAGAAATTAAGTGGCTTAGATGTCACTGGTGGCAGCAATTTTCCAAGAGAAAAAGACAGGGCCTATGATAATAGAAACCTGACCAAAATTGTGCCCCCCTTTAAAGAAGGGGATGACATCCACAAATGGATGACTGCTCTTGAGAGAGCCTGCATGGTACAGCAGGTTCCTGAGAATCAGTGGGCTGCAATTTTGTGGTACTCCTTTTCTGAGAAAGGGAGAGACAGGCTCCTCACAGTTAGACCTGAGGATGCCAAAAACTACTCTGTTTTGAAGAGTGCTCTTATTGAAGGGTATGGCCTAACCACTGAGCAATACAGGTTGTTGTTCAGAGACACCCAAAAAGCACAGACTCAAGACTGGACTGATTTTGTGGAGTGTGCCACTAAGGCTTTGGAGGGTTGGTTGCAGGGAAGTAAAGTTTCAGACTATACAGGGTTGTACAATCTTATGATGAGAGAACAGATCCTTAATAACTGCACAAACCAGCTGTTGCATCAATACCTTATTGACTCTGATCTGACCTCTCCCCAAGAATTGGGAAAGAAGGCAGACAAATGGGTCAGAACAAGGATTAAGCAGAAACCCCAGAACCAAGGTGGTGACCAGAAGAAAACAGACCAGAAGGGTGGTAACCAGAATCAGAAAGATAAAGAAAAAGACCAGAAGTCTTCAGGCCCCCAAACTAATAGTAAGGAGGGTGGTTCCCAAAATGGTAACAAGAAGAAGAAGAACAAAGGTCCAAAGACACCTTGGTGCAATACCTGCAAATCAGTTTCACACTGGGGCAGTGAGTGCACCAAGGCAAATCCAGTTCCCACCACTACAGCTCCTAAAGCAACTGCAACCCCAAGTACAGTAAGCGGTGGTGGAACACAGTCCAAGGGTGTAGCTGGGTTGACCCTGGGTATTGAAGTAGGATCTGGCCTAGTCAGAATCCCTACACAGGCAGTTCTCCTGTATGATGTGGACATTGAGTTGCCCACTGCAGTAAGCCCCACTAACCTGGGCAAATACAGGCAGACTCCCTTAATTAATGAGAAACTGGCTCAAGCATACAGGGACACATGTGCCAGTGTCACCATGGTGACACCTGACTTTGTGGACCCTGGACAGATTGTACTAGGAGAGAGCTACCTAGTAACCAACGCCAGCAACTCCACTACCTCCCATAGTGTGGCAGTTGTGAACTTCTCCTGGGGAGGGGTTGATGGCCTAAAGAAAGTTGTGGTGAGTGCTGACCTACCAGTAGACTGTCTGTTAGGCAATGACCTTGAAAGCTCAGCATGGTCAGAAGTGGAGTACAGGACTCATGCAGAAATGCTAGGGATTTCAGAGCATGTCCTTGCCATGACAAGGGCTCAGGCTAAGAAGTGCCTTCCTGAACCAGTGGTGGATCTTGAAACAATAGACCAGCCACAACCCAAGAGAAGGAGCAAGAGAGGAAAGGCCCAGCCTTCCACCTTGCCCCAGGTTGAGGATCAAGTTTCAGAGGAAACTGATTCTGCAGTCCAAGAGGAGACTGTCTCTGAGGAGCTTGAACCTGACCAGGTTGAGTTTCTGGGGACAGGGGGACCCTCAAGGGCAGACCTGAGGCAGGCTCAATTAGATTGCCCTTCCCTTGAACCCCTCAGACAGCAGGCTGCTGCTGAGGCTGCTGGGGATGCCAAAGGTACCCATACTGTGTATTGGGATGATGGACTCCTTTACTCAGAGGCTAGAGACCCCAAGCCTGGCATGACCAGGAGGTTGGTCATACCTCTGCAGTTTAGGGGGTTCCTTCTTACCTTGGCCCATGATATTCCCCTTGCAGGACACTTAGGCCAGAACAAGACGTGGGACAGGCTTGTTTCACACTTTCACTGGCCTCACATGTCAGAGGATGTCAAGGAGTTTTGTCGCTCCTGTGTCACTTGCCAAGCCAGTGGTAAGTCAGGTGGCACAACAAAGGCCCCCCTAATACCACTACCTGTGGTGGGTGTCCCCTTTGAAAGAGTTGGAATTGATATTGTGGGTCCAATGGACCCCCAAACAGCATCTGGGAACAGATTCATACTGGTGGTAGTGGATCATGCCACCAGGTATCCAGAGGCTATTCCCCTGAGGACCACCACAGCACCTGTGGTGGCAAAAGCCCTCATTGCAGTTTTCTCAAGAGTGGGCTTTCCAAAGGAGGTGTTATCAGATAGGGGCACCAATTTTATGTCCAGCTATCTGAAAGCAATGTGGAAGGAATGTGGAGTAAACTATAAGTTTACCACCCCATATCATCCACAATGCAATGGGCTTGTGGAGAGATTTAACAAGACCCTTAAAGGCATGATAAAAGGATTACCAGAGAAGCTCAGGCGGAAATGGGACATTCTTTTACCCTGCCTGCTCTTTGCTTACAGAGAGGTCCCACAGAAGGGGGTTGGCTACAGCCCTTTTGAACTTTTGTTTGGCCACCCTGTGAGAGGTCCATTGTGTTTGGTGAAGGAAGGATGGGAGTTACCTCTCAAAAAGCCCAAACTAGACATAGTGGACTATGTACTTGGTCTCCGCTCCAGGATGGCTGAGTACATGGAAAGAGCATCCAAAAACCTGGAGGCCAGCCAAGAATTACAGAAAGCTTGGCATGACCAAAAGGCTGTGCTGGTAGAGTTCCAACCAGGACAGAAGGTATGGGTACTGGAGCCAGTGGCTCCAGCAGCACTCCAAGACAAATGGAGTGGACCCTATCCTATTATTGAGAAGAAGGGGGAAGTCACCTATTTGGTAGACTTTGGAACACCCAGGAGCCCTCACAGGGTAATCCATGTGAATCGCTTGAAAGCATTTGTGGACAGGGAGGACATGAGCTTGCTCATGGCCACAGATGGGGAACAGGAGGAAGAGAGTGACCCTCTCCCAGACCTGCTTTCTCAGAACCCTGATGATGGTTCAGTTGATGGAGTAGCCTTGGCAGGCAGCCTCACTGACCAGCAACAGATGGACTGCAGACAAGTTTTGCAGGCTCACAGGCAAATGTTTTCACTCACACCCAGCCAGACTGACTGGTGTACCCATGTTGTGGACACTGGTGACAGTTTGCCTGTCAAGAATAAGATCTACAGGCAGCCTGATCATGTCAGGGATTGCATCAAGGCTGAGGTGCAAAAGATGTTGGAGCTTGGAGTGATTGAGCCATCAGAGAGCCCATGGGCCAGCCCAGTAGTCCTGGTGCCAAAACCTCATACCCAAGATGGAAAGAGAGAAATGAGGTTTTGCGTGGATTACAGGGGTCTCAATGCTGTCACTAGGACAGATGCTCACCCCATTCCAAGAGCAGATGAGCTCATTGACAGATTGGCTTCTGCCAAGTTTCTGAGCACATTTGATCTGACAGCTGGCTACTGGCAAATCAGACTAGCTGAGGAGTCAAAGGCCAAAACAGCATTCTCTACCCCTAGTGGACATTATCAGTTTGTGGTAATGCCCTTTGGTTTGAAGAATGCACCTGCCACTTTCCAAAGGTTGGTGAACCAAGTCCTTACTGGGTTGGATGACTTTTGTGCAGCTTATCTAGATGATATTGCTGTCTTTAGCTCCACCTGGGAGGATCACCTGATCCACCTGAAGAAAGTTTTGGAGGCCCTGCAAAAGGCAGGCCTAACTATCAAGGCCACAAAGTGCCAGATAGGGCAGAGTAAGGTTGTATACCTGGGCCACCTAGTAGGTGGAGGCCAGGTTCAGCCACTGGAGAGCAAAATCCAGGCCATACAGGACTGGGCTCCTCCAGTTACCCAGACACAAGTCAGAGCCTTCTTGGGCCTGACTGGGTATTACAGAAAGTTTGTGAAAAACTATGGGTCTATAGTGACACCATTAAATGACTTGACATCCAAGAAGATGCCAAAAAAGGTTCAGTGGACAGTTAGCTGTCAGAAGGCATTTGATGACCTGAAGAAGGCCATGTGCTCTGCACCTATCCTAAAGAGTCCTGACTACTCCAAACAGTTCATTGTTCAGACAGATGCTTCTGAGTTGGGGGTGGGAGCTGTGCTCTCACAACTTAATCAAGATGGTCAAGACCAGCCTTTTGCTTTCATTAGCAGGAGGCTGACTCCCAGAGAGAAACGTTGGTCAGCCATTGAGAGGGAGGCCTTTGCTGTGGTTTGGGCATTAAAGAAGTTGAGGTCCTACTTGTTTGGAACTCACTTCCTGGTGCAGACAGACCATAAGCCCCTCTTATGGCTTAATCAGATGAAGGGTGAAAATCCCAAACTGCTCAGGTGGTCCATTTCCCTACAGGGGATGGACTTTACAGTGGAGCACCGCCCAGGGACTGACCATGGTAATGCAGATGGTCTCTCCAGGTACTTCCACTTAGAACATGAAGACTTATCTGGTCAAGGTTAGTTTAATGTCCCTGAGTTTGGGGGGGGGTTGTGTAGGAGAGTAGGGTCTGCTATCCTATGGTCACCCCAAATTTTTGCTTTTTGCTTCACTGGTTTTCGACTACTGAGGCTGTGGGCCTGCTGATCAGACCCCCAGCCTGCTGTTCTCTCACTAAATTAATGACACATGTGCTATAGGCACATACCAATTGGAAATGGACTCCTTGTCAGCCCCTGTAGAATGCACTATAGGTGCACAGGGCATAGGGGCCACCAAGGCCTACCAGGGGCTGCAGCATATCTTTTGCCACCCCTGGCTGGTTCTTAAATTGACACAACTGGCTGATCACTCAGCTGGGGTAAGGTGGTGTAAACACCCCTTGCTTAGGTATAGTATATCTATATCTAAACCTATATCTGGACACATGTAAACCTGTGAGCCACTCCTATAGAAGGCCTCATCAATCCTGGAGGCTGAGTGCGTGGTTTTATGTGAGATGGAGCTCTAGCATGAGCTGAGCCTGTCTGCAGCTGTCGGGAACAAATCCCTAAGCTGTTTCAGGATAATGCCATACCATATACTATTAAGTGCCTTATAATCCTCGCGGTTATTTAGCAACTTTGGTTTGGCTTTATCAAAACATGTCGTGTAAGGTGTCATACGATTTGGAATACCATCCCCTCGCCAGTTCTGGCGACGGGGATGGCATTCCACCCCTCTAGAGGGGTAAGACATGTTCCTTTACTAAATGCGGTTAATTTCTCCAAAGACCTTAAGATCCACAAAATGGATGCCTCTGCCACAGACAAATGTCTGGACCCCTGCAGTTGACCGAAACTCAGCAGATGGGGCCTGGACAAAGGGTTTCCTGTCACAGGAGGGTGTCACCACCCTCCAGACAGGAGATAGTGTATTGTAGCAGGGAGGTTTGAAAGAAACCAGACACTGCCTGGGGCGCACAAGGCTGCCCCTTGCATAATCCGGCCAAACCGGTTCTGGGGCACTCCAGCCCTCGTGTCAGGGCGGCCTGGATCAAAGGAAGGGGGTGTATCCACCCACTTCCTGGGTCCCACCCATAGGAGGGGACCTAGCAGGTAATCACGCCCCCCAGATTGGAATAAGAGTGGGAGCAGTGCCAATGCACATCAGATTTCCTGGAAGAAACATTTGAAACGCAATTCTGGACCCTTCGCCCTCCATCTCATCGTGGAAGCCCGAAGAATCTCCCTTGTGGTCAAGGAGTGACCACCCTGCAGCAGCAGGCACCATCCAGCCCTCGACGTCTACTTAGTTGCAGTTCCTGCCGGAACTCGAGCGACTGAGATCGACGAGATCAAGCTTGCCTGCCTTCCAACAGCCCGATCCACAGTCCCTGCAGAGCTGAGACCCGTGGAGGCGACCGGAAGCGTGGGGCACGCCATATTGAATTGACCACGAGACGCTGACCGTGCAGCCCACGAGTGACCCTCGAAGCTGTGCACCGGGGTTTGAGAAGCCCCCACCCTGAGCTACTCCTGAGCCGAAGTTCAGCCCTCCACACTCGACGAGTGCTGCGTGGGGCCCTTTGGCACTATTTGGCTCAACGCGTTGGCCCGGTCACTTGCCAGCTGGCTAGTGGTCCCTGTGCCGACGAACTACCTAAGAAGACTCGTGAATCTGGTTGCTCCAGATCCACACCAGCTCCCCTGAAAAGGAGCCCCGACTCTGACCTTCCTGGTCCGAGTGAGAAGCAATCTTCCGATCCCGTGTGGATTGCTCTTACCAAGGCTTGTTTGCTTCAAACTTGAAGCCGACTGCACCGACGGTGAGAGCCTGCGTGGGACAGATCGTGACCTGCTCCTGGACGTCGCAGATGCCCCAGAGCCCACGTGACAGCGGAGAGAAGCTCCTCGACGACCACCTGATTGCGCCCGACATTGCCTGGTTCCGTCCTGGTTCCACCCTGGTCACTGCTGAGTGACCCAGACTCTGTCCCCTCTGCTTTCAGGTACTCTACAACTTGAGTCCACCCTTGGACTCCACCGGACACTTCATCTTTCACCCGCCTGCAGCCCTTTCAGCTTCAAGCACCAAGAGCCTGCGTGTCAAAACCCGACGCCACTTCGACCCTGTGCACCCACTTCCTGTGGGTGAGGTAACTTTGCTCCGCCGGTGTTCACACACTGGTGCACACCTCTAGGGTCTGTGTGTTAAGTTTTGTTCCTCTAGGTTCAGCGGAAGTGTCCTTAAACTTTAACTCTATGACTTTTACGCACCATTGGGTAACATTGGTGCATGCGTGCGCTTTCCGCACATCTCCCGAATCCCGAGGGCCATTCCCGACTTCAGCATTGCTTGTCCTGACTGCTCCCAGCGATTCCCTAGGCCCTAGGCCTAACCACTGTTCGAGTGGTCTCTCTTATACCACTTGTTTAGTATATGGTTTGAGTGGCCACCCGCCCTCATCCATAATTGTGCAACTTGTATGTTTAAACAGTGCTTTTGATTTAACGCTTGTGCCCCTTTATTCATAAAGAATACTGGGGATTGTTTTTAGTAATAAACACATATATTTTTATAATATATACTTGTGTGGTGTCCTTTCATTTGGTATTACAGGATTGTATGTGGTAAAACAGCTCGCTTAACACGACCTCTTAAGTTAAGCCTTTAGGCTGCTTAGTCCATGCTACCCCTAGGATAGCTTGTCTAATAAGGTTGACTTACAACCAGACACCATAAGGGATTGTTTGGTCAGGTAGTAGGTGGTTCCAGAATTGGAAACATCCCCTACCAGGCCAACTTCTCACAAGCAGCAACAATGGTGGCCACCCAACCCGTGGCAATTTGGTGGCATGCCACCTTTCTTCCCTCCACAACAACCGGGCCCTTTTCAACAACCATTGGGACAGCACATGACTAACTTCCCCGGGAACTTCCCTACAAACAACTTTAATGGGCAGCCTTTTTTAGGGTTTGGCCGGGGCAGATCTCGGGGCAGGAGGAGAGGGAACACACAGCCCCAGGTTCACTTCAGCCCCCCACCGACGTCAACGGAAGGGAGGACTCTGAGGAGCAACTCGTCCAAGAACAAAGAGGCAGGACAGAGCAGTGCAGCTCCAGTATAATTATGAACCTGAGTAAACATATTCTAACTCCAACAGAGGAGGAGGCCCTGAACAAAGGACTGGGCTTTGTGCCAACTCACCATAATGATGAGTTTGAGACTCGCTTGGAGTTGGCAAAATTTCTAAGGAAGATTAGATTACACTTCTTCTTCGCTGAAAAAGAAGCGTCCACACAAAATGAGGATGATGTCAACACTGGACTGAAATGTAAGTCTACCTTCACTCCCCCTACTCATCTCATGCCTCCCCAGGTTCTAGCCTATGAACAGGCACTTGAGAAGGAGCTGGACGATCTCTTCAGCACCAAACAAAAGACTTTCCAGAATCTGCCTAAATCACACCACTTGGCACTAAAATCTCTGACTGACAACAAGGACTTAACAATAAAGCCAGCTGATAAAGGCGGCTCGATTGTAATTCTGGACACTGAGGTCTATCGAGCTGAGTGCCTTAGACAACTTAACACAAGACATGCCTACACTTCCTTGAATCACGACCCTACAGATGACTTGAAACGGGACATCAAAACCATGGTTGAAGAAGCATCCTCGGAGGGATGGATCACACCAGCTGAAGCCCTTTACCTTTGCACGGAACACCCCAAGATGCCCTACTTTTATACCTTACCCAAGGTTCACAAAGAGCAACGACCGCCTCCAGGGCGCCCGATTATTTCGGGGATAGGATCAGCCCTGGAACCCCTCTCCACCTTTGTGGATCACTTTTTGAGACCGATGGTGCAAGAAATGCCCACTTATCTCAAAGATACCACTGATTTATTAAGATTGCTACCCAACATCGAATTTGACACAGATAGGGACCTCTTAGTCTCTTTTGACGTAGAGGCACTCTACACCTCCATCCCCCAGGATGAGACATTGGACGTTGTGCACCAACTTTTGGAGTCCAGGGAATTAAACAGCATTACTCCCGTCCAATTTATAATGGCTTGTGCCACTCTGGCCATGAAACAAAACTTTTTTCAATTCGAAGATCAGGTTTACCTACAAACATCGGGTACCAGCATGGGGAGCGTTTACGCCCCCAGTCTAGCAAATCTATATGTTCACTCGTTCGAACAAAATCATGTATTGAACAATGAGAACCCTTTCATCGATAACCTTAAGACCTGGAAAAGGTATATCGATGACATTTTTGTGGTGTGGAGAGGGTCAAGCGACAGGTGCTTAGAATTCCTGGTTTGGTTGAATAGTAGAAACAACCATCTCAAGTTTACCATCGAAATTGGTCACCATCAATTAGCTTTCCTCGATCTACTAATCACTGCTGGCCCTGAGGGCCTACAATCGGAGCTCTACAGGAAGCCCACTGCAAGGAACTCTCTGCTGCTTTTTGACAGCAACCACCCTAAAGCATTAAAAGAGAGTCTACCCTTCAGTCAATTTTTACGGGTTCAAAGGAATTGCTCTACGAGAACAGCCTTCAAGAAACATTCTAAGGATTTAAGCATGCAACTGGTGGCACGAAAATATCCCCCCAAACTTGTCCAAAGGTCCATGAAAAGGGCAATGAATAACAATCGTGAAGCTTTGCTGGAACCTAGACCTCCCAAGCCTGACTTAGATCGCCTCACTTTTGTTCAGACCTTCGGAAGCCTCTCCAACAGCATTCAAAGCATTGTCAGAAAACATTGGCCAATATTGAATTCCGGACGCCTAACTCTTTCTCGCCCCTTGGTTTCATTCAAGAGGGGTCCAAACCTAAGAGATAGACTGGTGCACACTAGGCCACGTGAAGATCCACCTAGGGCGGTAGGTTCACTATGGAACCTCCCTCCTGTCCAGGGACACCACCCCTGTGGCAATTGTCAGGTCTGTGCACAGACAACGAAATCATTGGAGATAGATATTGGCACTGCTAGACCGTGGAAACAAATAAAATTCACTAATTGCAACAGTGATCATGTGATCTATCTTATTACCTGCCCCTGTGGCTACAATTATGTGGGCATGACGACACGAAAGGTCCGCATACGGATATCTGAGCACAAGAGTACCATCAGGTGTGCCAGACAAGCCACTAAGCTAACTGCCCACTTCCTTGAGGCAAAACATCTAGCCACTGAATTCCAATGGACTGTTTTGGAGCAACCCTTTATTCCAAAACACACAGCCGATGTGACTAAGTACCTGCTGACTAAAGAACAAAGATGGGTACTTAAATTGAAGACACACAAAGTTGGCCTGAACGATGATATTCCTTGGTCTACTCTGTGATCCAGTCTTAGGTAACAGAGTGGGGCTCTGGTATATCATTTCTCCTGTCTGGACACTCTCCCTTCCCCTGACGTACACACATTGGTCGCAGAGAACACATCTGTGAGAGGTTGTCCACTGTGATAGTATTTTCCCCTAGAGAAGAGGAAGTTACTAACATCATCTCCTAGTCTGGACTTCCTTTCCTATATGAATATTAGCTTTCCGGGTGTAGTGACAACACCCCACTGAGTTTGTCCATCTTGACCACATCTGGGACATTGTCCCGTTCTCTCCCCTATTCTCTTAGCTGTTGTGCTTAACATTTAAAATACCACACCCATTACAGCTAGATCATATTCACATGAAGTTGTGGCTGGGGTTTTTTTCTGTTTTTTCTGCCTTTTCTGTATTTTGAGCTTATAGAATTAGGCGTGGTACGTGTCAGTTACTATGCCTGACAGTCTTTCAGCCTTTTCGACCCGCTGGTCAAATCCACCTTTGACTACCTGATCCGGTGTTACCGATCTCTAGTTGCGCTTTGTTCCGTCAACTAGTAGTATAGGACTGAATTGTTTGCGTTTCCCTAGCGTTTCTATCCCTCACTGTACTTTGCTCGCGTTGTGTTTACACCCGCATTGGTAATGTGTTTACTCTCGTCGCTATGACTATCAAGCGACTGTTTGACCAATGACCTTTTCCGGCTTTTAGTTTAATAGCCTATGAATACGCAGGCTTGTCTGACGCTGAACCAATCATACGGGTCAGCTAAGCGCCCCACGTGACTTCACGTGACCTCGCAACCAATAGCAGCGCGGCTTATTAACAGCCGCATCTTGGCCTCTCGTTACCTCCCCAGTCGGCCAGGACGCCGGCCCTGGAGTACCGACGGATAGGTAAGGGAAGCCCTTCTCTCCTCTTTGCGCCTTGCTGTGCTCTTTCAACAAACCGTATCCTTCCTTTAAACGGGGTCTCGGCTCCGCTACTGTTGGGTACAAAAAATTCCTTTTAAAGATAACGATTCCAGTCCATGTCGGCTACCGACAACAGGAAGTGCATTGTCCCTGTTTGTGCGTACTGTGTTTTTACGTGTGTTCAACATGTTTTCTAGAGCGGTGCTTCATCTTCCCCTGAGCCGCTGCCAGGTGGGGTGAGGTCAGTCTACCTTACAGATCGAGGTAAGGACTGAAAGACATTTGGCTTATGAAATTTTCTTTCCAAATGAATTAAAAACGGGCCATACTAGTATTAAGGGCCTGCATGTCAATACTTTGAGTGTGATGTTATGTTTGATCCACATGAAATGGACTTACTTGTCAGCCCATTAGATCACGACAGCTATACTTAAACCCTTTTCTCTTTCCATAGTGATCAACACAGACTGTAAGGGCACCCGGAGCATTCAGGTGACCTGTGCACTTGTTTTTGTTATCCTGGTGTCACCCTTTACTTTACTTAGTTCACTTGGTGCAGTAGTTTTTATTGTATTTCGGTCCTGATGAATGCAAGGACACAATAGTCCCAGAATTGCAGAAACTAGTTGACCATTTTCACCTCAGGTGGTCTACATAATGAGACAGCCTTAGGTTGCATTGATTTTTAACCTTGGTATGTTAAGCACACACCGAATAAAATTGTTGTTAAGTGCTTTTTTCAAACCAATTTTAACACACTCCCTTTTGGTTTTCTCACTCCTTCACTTTTTCTAGCACTGCACACCCCATCCCATGTCTCTGGCCACTCATTAATATCGAGTGGTATACCATACTGTCATTGCCTATACCTTCTGAGGAACCCCCTTACCACCGGGTTGACCTCTAAGTGTGGCACCGAGCTTCTTAGACGGGTGGTACGGATAAAATCCCAAATGATGAAGGGCGGATCCGTATGGTGACTGATGGGTATTTTTCTCATCCTGCTGAGAATTTTCTGTGACGCATCCCTTTGGTTTCTAGGGTTTGGTTGGCTTTCTATTTTCTTTTGGCCACACCCTATTGAGACCCTCTGGTACCGTTGTTGTTTATAAAGTTTCTCATAACCAGATGGCCATCATTGTATCAAATATCCCTCTAGTATGTGAGGTACTGCAACAATAAAGGTTTCAGGGTTTCCTGTAGTTAAACAGTCTTCAGCTTCAGTAGCACACTGTTTCCAGTTTCAAGTTCAAGTTCCTCCAATGGTTTTCAATTGTCATAATGCATCCCTTGATACTGGATTCCCGTAGGTATGACTGCACTCTATCGGTCCCAGGCGCACTGGATTCAGGCATCTGACTGAACAAAATTCACAAGATAGACCAGTCAGAAGAGGTGGGTCTCTATACTTCTCTAGACATCTTTCTTGAGCATTAAACACATATAAATGTACACCACAGTGTAGGTGTCTGTGTATGCAGTGATTTGTCACTGAATCATTTGTAACCATGCCTACCTAGATAGAATCAGCTGACCTCATGCTCTTGGAGGGCTGGTATAGCTGGAAGATCCTGGACAGATATCTTGGTGGCTAGGGGTAAAAGTACTTGTGGACTAGGCCCATACTTAAGAACGTTGATGTTAATTTGACAGACAGTTAGTGAAGTCATTTGAAGACTGGAATTGTGTAATCATTGTGTCCCATGCTTGTGAATGAGCCAGGAGGCTTGTTTTTAGCCATTTGGGATTTGGCAATATCCTATTAAGAAGCCTTACTTAGATGGCATTTGTCAGGCTTATTCTCATGGGTATGCATGGTAGCCATGCATTGGGTCCTCAACCTTCAACAGAAAGTTGGCCTTTATAAGCCCCCTCATCTCTCTGGCTAGATGTGGAACAACAATAAATGTCAAGCCATTCTTCAGGTCCTTACACTCCCTAGTTGTGAGCTGTGTCCCTTTGTGCCTGAGTCCCACACCTCTGATGAGCCTCTGGTGCCTTCCTCCCTATGTTAGAGTACTTCCCAATGCCACATCAAACGAAAGGAACAGAGGTCCCATAAGATCTTGCTGTAAATGAGATGACATGGGAAGTATGTTATCAAGAGAAAGGACAGGACAACTTGGATATTGTTAGTATTCAAAAGGCACCGGGGCTGACACGGTACTTTGCCTCATGAGTCTTTGTATGTTGTCAGCTTACCAGACATACACATGTTTCCAGAAAACCTTAATCATAAGCAATATCATCATAGTTTTGGCACAGCAGTGTTCCCTTGTCCTAGTCCTCCCTAATTCTTTTAAGGTTCCTTATACTTTACTATAGGGAGATCTCGGCCTGGTGGGATCTCCCTAGAGCAAATTAAAGGGGAAAGTAAAAAATGTTTGTCTATCTTGAAAACAATTACTAAAAATATTTGTATATGAAATATTATCGTGATTTAATTTGTACATATTTATTATAAATGTAGAAAAAATACAGAAGATGCTAGTCTTAATAAATGAATGTACATTTAAAATGTAATTATTTTGAATATATAATATTAAATGTAAATTATTTTTCTGAAGTTTAAATAAAAACACCTGCCTTAAGTAAACAAAAATATTTTTATTATGTATTAATAATCATTGACAGTGATGTATGGAATTAATTTACATAAGAGTGCAAATTCAAGGGAACTAGAGAATGCAAGAGAATTACTCATAAAGGGAACATAAACAAGTGGCAAAATGTAGATGCTCCAAGTTTGTGTAGAGAGAATCTGGATTTCATTAAAGACATGGAGGCTAGCATTATGCATTAACTTGTATTGCCAGCTCCTTGCAGCATTTCAAAGAATGACATCACTTAACACAAAAAAATTCCTGAACTTTAAAATGTCCCAAACAAATATAAATTCTGTCCCAGGATCCATCTTCCTCTTTTATATGCTGCTTCTTGACAGAAAAGTATCACTTTGTTTCTTTGAATATTTCACATTTAATATATTGGAGTTATTAGATTTAATTTGTTGATTATTGTGTTTATATTTAGTTATTTTCGCTTTGCGATTGTCTGTTTTGATTTGTTTAGATTTTTTGCCTTTAGGAAGTTAGGCTACGCATTTTTTATCGTATATTTAACCCAATTTATGGGTCGAAATCGAGGTTGGTAGGCGTGTGGGACTTGGTTTATCTGGGATGCAGTTATTCAAAGGTATATTAAGTAAAGTAGGGTTTGGTTACAGTTGCACTGCGAGCAAGAACCAGTTGTGGCTCGAGGCGTTGGTAGAAGCTCCCATGATCACGAGGAGAAGATTCTTCATCTCCGCGGGAGCCACAGATTCTGATGGAACTCTGTGAGTGCCCATAGTTTAGAACAGCGTCATCATGCTGCGTGCGTGATGATGCACGGGGCAATCTTAGTTCAGTTTGGAAATACGCACTTGATGATCTGAAGTGTTTCAGTCATCAGTATTTGAGGCGCACGAGCATTGCCCTCCCCAACTGTCAACAGCTGATTTAAAAGGCGGCAGGGGAGGAGGTGGATAAATTTGTTTTGGATGAATACTTGGTTGATGAATGGGATTTGGACATGGACAAAGTAGAAAAGGAGAGGAAAGAAAAAGGGATTGTTAAGGATCCTCAGGGAGAGGTCATGTTCAGTCTGTAGATGATTCACCACTCTAGAAGAGTGGGCTGCTGGCCGTTGCCTCATGTGGCAAATTTCTTAAGGCTTTGGGTTAGGAGGCTTTTGGAAAAAGAGGTGAGAGCAGTTATGAGTGAAGAGTGTTCTCGTCCAGTGGTTGACGGAAAGGCTTGCATGACACCGGATCGGGTTACGGATTTGATCGCTTTCTGTTTAAAATGGAGCGCGACCCCACAAAAGGGTTGGAAAGGGCACTTAAGCAGTGCCAAGATTGTTTACTGGATGTGTTGGGGTCTTTGGCTCATATTATGGACATGGCTGAAGAGGCGAAGATCAAATTGATAATAAACTCTTGAGGTGTTGGTCACAAAGAGCGATATGTTTTTTAGGTAATGCAAATGCAGCATTATCAGCAGAAAGACGCAAGGTGATCCTTATGAGAATAAGTCCTAAATAAGGGGACTGGCAAAAAAGAGCCTCTGAGGACCCTAAGGGTTATCTATTTGGCAAGAGACTGGTGAAAGGGAGTGGAAAATATGTTTCTACTTTCATCAGTTTGGACAAGGCCCGATTATCATTAAGGAGGGTCTTTGTCAGAGGTGTTTTTGACAGGGCTGGGTCAAGAGCCCATTTCCCTCGCCGGTCTTTCAGTAGGGCTCAGTACCTGTTGCAGGGATGTGCTGCATTCAGGGATTTCCAGTCAGTGACTGGATTCTACCCACAGAGAGGAAGATCAGGCAGTATGCGCCAAGCAAGAGGACATGCGCAGTTCTCCCAAGGAACTCAAGGTGAGTACGAAGGCCAATTTTGGTTCTATCCCTTGCGAGGTAGGGTAAGATTGAAATGGTTTGTAGAAAATTGGGAGATTATAACCAAGGACAGTTGGGTTATTCAAACTATAAAAGGATATGTTATAGAGTTCGAGGAAGTGCCGAATCAATTGAAGGAACCCAATCAATTGGTTTTTCAGAAAGACTGGCAAGGGGTAGTTGGAGTAGAGGTGTTGGAAATGTTGCGGAAGGGAGCAATTCAGAAAAGGATCGGGGGTTGTAAGTACTATATTTTTGGTAAAGAAGAAGGAAAAAGGTTGGGGACCCGTGATAAATTTGAGAGGGTTAAATCAGTTTGTTGTGTACTGACATTTCAAGATGGAGGGTATCCATCTGTTAAGGGACATTCTTCAGGAGAAAGATTGGTTGGTGAAGTTGGATCTGAAGAATGCGTATTTCACAATTCCTATTGTGGAGGAGAGTCACAGATTTCTTCACTTCAGTTGGTTGGGAGAGCTTTATCAGTTTACTTCCCTACCATTTGGTCTAGCTTCGGCATCATGGTGTTTTACAAAGGGGTTGAGACCTGTGGCCAAGAGCGGTGTACGTATGATAAAGTATTTAGACAATTTTTAGAGCTATGGCAGAAGACAAAGGAAAAGGTAAATGGAAATATTAGCAGGAACAGAAGGAACAAACTAGAAACTGTAAGAAAGGGAGCAGCTTAGGGGCTTCACCAGACTATGGAAAACAATGCAGACAAGGAACTAAAGCAAAATCACTGCAGGACTGGGAAAATCATCAGCAAGCTGCACAGGAACAAGAAACAGGCTTTAGCTGAAGCAAGGTCGGAACTGGAGAAGAAAACAGGCAACATAAGGTCCGTTACACAGAGTAACAAACTTCAAAGCATGAACAAGGAGCTTCAGCAAATGACAGCTTATAAGCAGTTTCAGGCAGCACCAAGCCCATGTGGAGTCGCATGATTGTGCAGCACAAGAGTAGTCACAGTTGTGTGCAATTCCCATCATTCACAAGTCCTGGAGGAGATAATCCCGTGCTGGGGAACATCAGGACTACTCTCAGAGATTCTTAACAAAACTTACATGTGTGAGTATATTCCCCTAGAAAATATGGGAGAGGCAGAGGCGGAGATTCACACTTATAGGTATGTGAATAGCATTTGCTAGTACTTTAGTAGTACTGCTGTAGCACTACTAAATGCACTACAAAATACACTTTATGACTAGGCCTCGTTGTCTTCGAACTCCTGCTGAAGCCTTTCATCTTTGGCACACAAAATGCTCCATGTAAGACAAAGCAGGATGTCATTGCCACTGAGGTCACTTCTCTGCTGAGGTATCTTTGTGACCTCACCTGGTCAAACGTTTTACTGTCATACTTAAATCTGTACTGGATGTCACGGCAGGGTAGAACTACAAAAGGCTGGATACATTCACTGTGAAATAGAGATGAAGGCTTCCTTCACATGGAAAAGTGGGACAAAGCTGGAAGTCTTGTCCAGTCTGGGTGCACCCTCCCTTGTGTAACCACAGCATACTAAGCAACGTCAGGAGTTCAAAATTAAACTAGATCCAAAAGTTTCTTGATGCTGGAAATGTCATTCCTGGTCTCTCCTAAAGTTCCCAGGTCCTCCTTGCAGGCATCTAAGAACCAGGTCTTTCTCAAGCAAGGGCTCTCTTAATGTCCAGTTCAGGTGGACCTTCTTCAGAATGAGGAACCCTTCCAGCTTTTGTATCTCTGTATCAGCGGCAAGTGGCCGCTCACTTGTCCTTTGGAAATCAGTTCCAGTTCCTGTGTGCCAGCAGGTGTTTGGAGTATTTCAGTCTTCTTTCTCTGGCAGTCTGGAAAACATTTCTTTCACATGTTCAGCCTTCTAGCTCCCACAGTCAGTTCCATTGTCCTCCAGGAAACCATTCAATGACACCTATGTTGAAGTGTGTATTCTAGTCTCTGGAGTGTAGCTACCAGGTAAACTGATGTTAATGTAGTTTGCTCTCAGGCAGCACAAATTCAGTTTTCCACAACAATGTTCAAAAATCTACTTTCACTATTGAATTACATTTTTAATAACAAGATAGAAAAATGAAGAACAAAATAATATTTTCTCTGCCATTTTCCCAGGATGAAATATGAAATTTGACTTTTATTCACAATCAGACCTCTTAATAGAAATGTAGTGCAAACGTAGTACAAATGGTTTGCTTTCTTCAACTCAATTGCAACAAAAAATACTCCATATTGACAAATAGATGCATGTGGCCAAATGCGTCAGTTTTGGTAGACCTGCGTCGGAAAATACCTGCGCCAGAACCGGCTGCGCCACGCAGAGACCAATATATTCAAGGTAGGCATCTCCCCGTAAAATGCATTTTCCATTGTAGAGCCCATGCAGTGATATTTTTGTGTTTGGCAGTGTATGACTGATAAAAGCTCAAAAGCAGGATAAGTTGTAGAAGGAGCTTTATTAGTACAACCATCAACAGCAGATTACAGCAACTGACACTTGAGGAGAAAACATAACATTCTCATAATGATGTCAAGAAGGCAAGGCTGGTGGAGTTCCATTAAAGGGACAGTAACAATAACCACAACACATCCCCTATCCAATAAATAAAAATAGAAAGGAATAAATGGAAAACAAAACTTAAGACATTACAAAATCATCGAATTTCCGAGGAAGGTGTGAAGTCCTCCCAGAAACAGTTCTTTGAAAACAGGGAGAAGGAGTAGCACTAGGAGTGCAAGAAGAATTGAAACTGCTGGTGGAATGGAACTTAGCAGCATCGCACTTGGCCAATTTAGACATATTCCAAGTACAACCATTGTCTAAGGTGACAACATTCTTCCTGATGGAAATAATGGTGAAAGGACCAGTGAAGTTTGAAGTACCTTTAAGACCACACTTGGATTTTTTCACCAGAACACAATCACCAACATTCCACTTCCTAAGTTTGACATGCATCTTAGCATTGTAGCGTTGTTTATACTTCTGCTGATAATTTCTCAACGCCCCTCTCCTTCTTACCTCTCTTTCAATACTGTCATCACGACTCTTCCCAGGAAGCCAGGTAGGGTTGAGTTTAGAACAAGCTAACCTACCTCTCAAAGCTTCGAAAGGTGATCTTTGCATGACAACATTGGGAGTCGTGCGGTGTGCCCACCACGTCTCCCTCAAGACACTGCTAAAAGAAACTTTGGATTCCAAAGCCCTTTCTGCACAACTCTTCACTACTCTATTCATCCTTTCCGTGAGACCATTAGCTTGTGGAGAGTAGAGAGCTGTCTTCTGATGGATGATGCCAAGGTCTTTCAAGAAATCATCCATCTCCCTGGAGGTGAACTGCACCCCATTGTCAGTGAGTAGGATTTTTGGAACACCCTCTGATCCAAATACCTCCTTCAAAAACTCAATCACTGTTCTAGAATTGACAACACTCATGCATTTAGAAACAACCCATTTAGAAGTAAAATCAACTAGCAATACAACAAACCTTTCATGCACAGGCATAAGTTCAAACGGACCCGCAATGTCCAGGCCCAATTTAGTCCACACAGCAACAGGCACTTCAATCGGTGACAAAGGAGATTGATTAGTGGTGCGTGATTTGTCATTGACAGCACACAAATGACAATCCTTGACAACAGCCTCCACCATGCTATCCATACCAGGCCACCAGTACCTTTCCCTAATACGAGCTTTAGTGAGATTCCTGCCCAAATGCCCTTCATGAGCTATGTTAATGATTCTCTCTCTCAAATCACCTGGAGGTACCACTCTGTCACCCCTCATCAAGTTGTCCTGAATGAAAGTTAAATCATCCCTTACTGACCAAAAAGGCTTCAAAACACCCTCAAGAGCATCATAATTAGGCCAACCATCTCTGATCACACCCTTAAGTAGTTGAAAACCAGCGTCATTAGTCACGCTCTGTGACCATTCCTCCTTGGAGATACTAGACTCCAAAACCCAATTCACACAAACACCTTCTAAGACACAATCCCTTACAATAGGAAGACGAGAAAGACAATCAGCAGGTTTATTATTTGATCCAGGAATGTACTGTACTTTAAAGTTGAATTCTTGCAATCCCTCACTCCATCTTTTCAACCTAGGCGTCATATGATCACTTTGATGACATGAAAAGATTTGTACCAAAGGACGATGATCAGACTTTACGAGAAAAGGAATTCCCCACAAATAGAATTTAAAGTGGAGAACAGACCAAAACACTGCTAACGCTTCTCTCTCAATACAAGAGTAATTAACTTCAGCTTCTCTCAAGGCCCTTGAAGCGAAAGCAACGACAACCTCTTCACCATTCACTACTTGTGAAAGTACAGCACCCAAACCTTTAAGACTGGCGTCAGTCGTGAGGATGGTTTTGAGTTTCGAGTTAAAATGACCCAAAGTAGGCATTTTACCAATCTCTTTTTTTACCAATTCAAATGCCCTCTCACACTCAGCAGACCAAGAAAAATGTACACCCTTCTTTAAAAGAGACCTAATAGGTTCAACAAGAGTGGCAAAACCTTTGACAAACTTCGAATAAAATTCTGCCATCCCTAAAAACGACTTGACTTGATCTTTGTCCACAGGAGTCGGTGCTCCAACTATGCTCTCAGCTAACTCCAGTTTAGGCTGAATCCCAGTTCCAGAAATGACATGTCCCAAATATGTAACTGACTTTAAACCAATGCGACATTTTTCTTCTTTTACAGTAAGCCCACTTTCTCCCAACTTGCTCAAGACAGACCTTAGCACCCTGTCATGTTCACCCTCATTTACACCATACAACAAGGTATCGTCCTGAAAGAACATGACATTTGAAAGACAACCCAAGACCATCTTCATTACTCTCTGAAAACACGCAGCAGCAGAAGCTAAGCCGAAAGGCATTCGTAAAAATCGGTAAGCTCCTAATGGCGTGACAAAGGATGTAAGATGCCTGCTATCCTTATGTAATACAACTTGATGGTAAGCTGAAGAGAGATCAAGTACACTAAAAATTTTCGCACCCTTCAAGGTACTAATGCTCTCAGCTATATTGGGTAATGGTTGCCTATCCACCCAGATCCACTCATTCAATCCGCGTAAATCCACACACATCCTAATTGACTTTCCTCCATCCTTGGGTGCTAAAACCACTGGACTCAACCATTCTGAAGATTCTATTTCTTCAATCACACCTAAATTCAACAATTTCTCAATCTCACACTTAAGTGGCTCAAGCATCATGTTAGATACTTTCCTCACCTTGTGCACACATGGCTTGGCAGATTTCTTGAGAATGATTCTATGCTCAAAACCTTTTAAACATCCTAAGGTATTTGTAAAGACTCTTGGATAATCAGCAAAATACATTTCAGAACTAGATACATAATCTATCTGAGGAGGAGTGGCAACATGTAAGTGTGCAGCAAGAAATTCTTCCTTCAGCATAACTTGATTCTTTGGATCTTTTGCTCCTGGATCAAGGATAATCCCCAAATCATGTTGATGTCGCCATCCCAGAAGATTATCACCTCTGACAGCAACATACACTTTACCAGAGATACATCTTCCTCTGAAGGAAATGTTGGCTACGGTATAACCCAATACCTCTATCCTTGATTTGTTGTAACTTAAAGGAGAGATATCAGAAGGTAAAAGCTTAACATTCCCTAACCCCACCTCCTCATCCCAAATTTTGTTCCTGATTAAGGTAAAAGGAGAACCTGAGTCAGCCATAAGTTTGAACACGAATTTGTCAATGGCAATATCACAAAATGGCATAAATATGTGTTCAACATCAACCATACCTTCACTAACACTAGAAACCACAACTGTACGTATAATATCAGAATTCGGTTCGTTGCTCTCTTTCTTTTTACCAGACCTGCACACGCGTGCATAGTGTCCCTTGATACCACAATTATTACAAATACTGTCTTTAGCAAAACATTGAGGAAAGCTGGAAGTATGGAAGGAACTTCCACATCTAAAACAACGCATTTTTTGGTTAGTGAAGGAACGTTGTTGACGAGAATCCTGTTCTTTAGAGTTATTGGATTCCCTAGAAGAAGAAGAGCGTATTTCAGAAAAACTTTTCTGCAAAGATGGATTCTTTTGAAAAGATTTACTCTTAGGTCCAGCACTAACTTTGGCAACATCCTGACATTCAGAGAATTCATCTTCTGCTAACATGTGTACAGAGTCAGGAGCTTTCTTCTTATGATCACTAACAGTTTGACTCTCATCCTCTTTATTTTTTCTTATTTCTTTGACCCATGTAGAAGTGTTTTCCATACCCTCTACAATATCCAGCGCATCTTTTAGTGTGGGATTTCTCGACAATAGTTTTTCTTGTACTCTAGAACTGTTCGTGCATCGAACAAGTTGATCTCTGACAAGAGATTCTGAGAGATCACCAAAATCACAAGTGCGTGAAAGAGTTTTCAGAGCAGCAACATAGGTTCCCACACGTTCACGAGCGCCTTGAATTCGAGTAAAGAATCTATGTCACTCTAAAACAACGTTAATCCTTGGGCCAAAGTACTGTTCCAACATAGTCATAGACATTTCAAAAACATCAGCAGGTTCGCCATCTGCTCCACCCATGGGTATGGTATCCATACTATCATATGTGTGCCTGCCCTCAACACCCAAATTGTGCAACAAAATAGCTTGTTTTCTGAAAGCCGAAAATTTCTCTCCCCCAATAGCAACTAAATACGAGTCAAACAAGTTCCTCCATCTCTTCCAAGGGAGAATGGGTTCACCCTCCTCTGAAAGGAATGGGGGTGGCTGTGACATACTAGAAGTAGTAGCCATTTTTAAAATAGACCAAGATACGGATAAACAGTGCCAAAATAAAGTAACTTAGATAAGGAAATGATAATAAACTACAATGAATGTGTGGAATTAAGTGTAACAAAGTACAGCATGTAGTGCTAAAGTAGAGAACAATCAGCATGTAACTTAATGCTTTACAGAATATGTTGTTATACACATCAACAATGAAAATAGGCAAAAACAAAGTTTACTGGGGAGTATCAGGTTGCCGTGTGCATCAGCGCAGTAATTTGATAATTGATAGTCAGAAAGCGCTGCCGAGCGCATCGGCGTAGGTAATTTGTTAATTAATAGTCAGAATGCGCTGCCGTGCGCATCGGCGTAGTCAAGTCCGTAGTAAAGGTAAACAGAATGCGCTGCCGTGCGCATCGGCGTTGTTGCTAAGGCAATGCAAAATGGCCGCCGCGTGATGACATCACGCGTAGGACGTCAATCGTCAGTCGTTAAGGGGCAGGAAGTGAAGATCCAAACTGCCGGAGAGTGAAGGTGATGCACGCTCACTTCAAAGTGACGGAGCAAAGGACATTCTCACGAGGCACACTCTCACGAGGCATATGCTCTGTTGTGCTGGCACACGCTCACCTGATGATGTTGGAGCGGGGAAAGAACGAGGTACTCGCGCAATGGTGAGCGCGAAGTACATGTGATGACACACGCTGGCACACGCGATGACGATTCAAATGGCAACAGGTAACGGTAAGCCTTAAGAAATAGGCATTATCAATGACAGTACCTGTTTTGAAAGAAATCCTGTGCGTTTTCAGTTAAAGTCGGCTAGAAGGCACTGCAAAGCCTGCCAAAGCAATATGATTTTCAGGGTAGTCCAATAAAAACGAAAAGGAAAGGTTCACTGGTTCAAAGTGTAGAGTCCCAGAATATAAATCCAAACCAATCCAAGAGGAAAATTTGTGGTAGGCAATCCTTATGGTAGGTAATCCTTATGGTAGACCATCCAGACCACAACAAGCAAGTCCAAAATGAGTATGTTGAATCCAATGTAATCCAAAACATAGGAAAACAAAATTTGGAAAAAATCCAAGTTAAACACGAAATTCCAAGAGTTGATGGTTGTAGGTGCTTGTCCCCAATCAAGCCTTGACCCTCGTCGCCAGTGATAAAAGCTCAAAAGCAGGATAAGTTGTAGAAGGAGCTTTATTAGTACAACCATCAACAGCAGATTACAGCAACTGACACTTGAGGAGAAAACATAACATTCTCATAATGATGTCAAGAAGGCAAGGCTGGTGGAGTTCCATTAAAGGGACAGTAACAATAACCACAACAATGACGCATTTTTGCAAGCGTCACACAGAGCCTGAAATGCATCAAAGTTCCTGTAGGAAAGTTGGATCTGCTTTCTTGGTTACCCCCACTTTTTGGTGGGTATCAGTGTGTTTTTTACCTAGTCTACTGGGATCCTGCTAATCAGGACCCCAGCAACTGTGCTTTCTCCTCTAAATTGACATGGTAAGTACTTTTATACCTCCACAATTGGCTACTGGTGTACACTTGTAAGAGTTGTATATGGTACTAGGTTACACAGGGCATAGGTACACCAGAGGTCTCCCATGGGTTGCAGCATGTATTATGCCACCCATGGGAGCCCACTTAAACTGTGATTACAGGCCTGCCACTGCAGCCTGTGTGAGTTGGTATTTGCACCTCTCACAAAACATATAAGTGTCCTTATATCTGAGGTCACTGAACTTTAAACTTATAAGTCACCCCAAGTCAGTCCCAAGGGCAGGGTGCTTGGTTATAAGTGTGAGGGGGCACCTCCATGTGCAGGACATCCCTAAAAACCCTGATGTTGATTCTTCAGGCTTTGTAAATGTGACCAGACATTTTTAAACATATAGGGGACATCAGTCATTACAAGATGTTCTAACTATACAGTGGCAAACACAAGGAGATGATGGACGGAGCGCCGAAACTTTTCAGACACTCACCCCTAGTACACAACTGGGTTAAATCCATCATTGTTCTTTAGCTCACTTCGCCACCTCAGTTCAGACCCAGCTACATGCAAATCAGTCTTGACCCTGTGCTCATTGGAACAGTCCAGCCCAACTGCCAAGCCAGGTCTTCCCTGAAATGGAAACAAGCTTCCTGGGACCGGTTTCGGGGTAACATCCCTCATCAACCGATGACTCAGAAGAACACACCGCGCTCACAGCCGAGGCGAAGTCGACATACCAGGCGGCCTGTGCTGATCTCAGGAAATATAATTTCAGGGCCTATGCCACCAGAGTCCATAAAGACAGGGACAAAACGGGAGCGCTGCTAGCCTGGATGGCGAGGCAAGACACCGAGATCAAACCGATCACGGACATTATCAACCTGGAAGGTGTGCTAGTGCGGTCTCAAACTGATATCCTCCTGGCGTTCCAACGCTATTACGCTCAGATTTACGGGGCCCCAACACGGTTCTCTCCGTCGTTCGTGGACCGCTTCCTCGATCCACTGTCGCTGCCCACGATATCGGATGTTGACAGACGTACGCTCGACGCTAAAATAGCACCCTCAGATATCACCCACGCATTGCGTGCCATGTCTCGTAATAAAGCCCCGGGTCTGGACGGCTTCCCGCTAGAATACTACTTGACGTTTTCCCCCCTAGTGGTCCCTCGCCTGGCTCAGTTGTTTGCAGCGGCCCTTGATCTGGGAGTGTTACCCTGTTCATTGCGAGAATCAGTGATCGTTACCTTCCCCAAACCACACAGAGACCCACATCACATGGGTTCGTATCGCCCCATTACGCTCCTATCGGCGGACTGTAAGGTCCTCGGGAAGATACTGGCTGACAGATACACCCAGGTCATATGCCCTCTGATCCACCCTGACCAATGCGGCTTCGTTCCGGGGAGAAGCACTTCACAGAACATCCGCCGGGTCTTCCATGTCCAGGACCAGGTACGGGACAGATTCCCTCGCGCCGCTTGCCTCATCTTAGATCTAGAGAAGGCGTTCGAAACCCTCACCTGGCCGTACCTTTTCTCGTTTCTACGCCGTCTCAACGTTGGCCCGATACTCACAGTATACACACGCCTTCTGTACACTGATCTGACGACGCGTGTCAGGATTGGGAAACACATTTCGCCTGCATTTGAGGTCCGGCGAGGCACCAGACAAGGGTGCCCCCTGTCACCTCTTCTTTTCGCTCTAGCCGTCGAATAGCTGGTGATCAGACTGCGTCAGGAGGGAATACACTGGGGCATCCCGCTTGCGGACGTCACACACTGCGTCTCTATGTACGCAGACGACCTCCTCATCTATGTCCGGGACATCGACGTTGATCTTACCCCCATAGAGGTGACGCTCACTGAGTTTGCAGATGCCTCGGGACTCCGAGTGAACTGGGACAAATCCACGATCTACCCCTTCCACCCGGAATTACCACCCCGGGACGTTGCGCTGGGGACCCATAGACTCTCATGGTCCGCGGAGGCCCCCCGATACCTCGGTGTCCGCCTGTATCACTCTCCTACCGACATCTTCGACGGTAATCACCGTCGAACGCTAGCTAGCCTTCGCCCGACTGTTGCCTTCTGGACCAAGCTCCCGCTCGCCCCGATAGGGTGGATAGACCTGGCTAAAATGGTAATGCTCCCCCGGCTCCTCTATCATTTTGCCAATGGGATGGCGGACCGACATACCCGGGAGGCTTGCACCCCGACCGGCAGAGTCACGAACCCGGAGCTTATCCGTCTTCTCCTCCCGGGCACCAAACCACGACGAACATATCCCCTCCAAGTCACGATAGCGCGTCAATGCATAATGCGGATCCACCGGATATCCCCCGGGAGGACTCCGTACTCCCCGTTACTGCCGCTGGTTGACTGCCCCAGACGGGAATTCTATTTCTCGGCTCCTATGCTTGCCGAATGGACGCACTGCGGCATCACGGACATGGAGTCGCTCTTTGAGGAGGGTCAGCTGAAGTCGTTCGACCGGCTGGTCGCTGAGTTCGCACTCCCCCCGGGTCAATTCCTCAAATACCGACAGTTCCTTGAGGGTTTCCGTCCTTACCATAATCTCCAGGCCGGCGAACCTGACACGCATCCAGTTATACACACTGTCTTGCGTATGGGAATGGGACGCCACCTAATCACCTGGCTCTATAAATGGATCCGAGAACTCTCGTACGCCCCCCTGGCGACCCTACAGGCCACATGGGAGGAGGACATCGGACGCACATTACATGATTCGGAGTGGACCAAGGCGCTTGAGGCCCCGAAACGAGTCTCTAGGAACACCCGTTTCAAAAACATCCAATACTACATACTACACAGGGCATACCTCACGCCGGCGCGACTGCAAAGGTTTTATCCCACAACACAATTCCTATGCCCCAGATGTCATTCCCCCGGTGCAGACTTCCGCCACATGTTTTGGAGCTGCCCCGGCCTCCACTCCCTGTGGCGGACGGTACACGACACGCTGACAGATCTCACAGGCCTCACAACCCTGGCCTCCTGGGAATCCAGCGCGCTAGGTATTTTTCACATCTCTAAACAGGTCCCGGCACACAGGCGCTTTGTATCCTTGGCGCTGCTACTGGCGAAAAGATGTATAGCTATGCATTGGCGATCTCCGGAGGGTCCCCCCATAGCGGCATGGAAAGGAGCAGTCTGTAAGTGGGCGACGGCCGAGGAAGGTGCCCTCCAGGAAGAGGAGGCCACGGGCGCACGTAAACATCCCATTTCTATGGAATGGGCCATGCTCCTCCATAGCTTCCGGCAGTCCTTGCGCACTGATGACCCACCTACGCCTACACCCCCCCCCAACACGGGCTCCGACTATTCCCCCCTCTCCCCCCCCGCCCACTCGAGTGAGCCCATAGTCCTTGACTGATGCCCTTTTTGCCTGTGTCGAACCCCGTTACTCCATGCCCCCTCGTCAATGCCCCGTCCCCCATGTCGACCGTCCCGCTACCTACATGCACGGGACGCCTCCACCCTCTGGCCGCTCTACCTCACTGTGAGCGAATACTATGGACCCCCTTGCCACCCATCGCCTGACACCCATCTCCTCCTGCTATGCTCTTGCTACCGCCTACCCGCTCCCTCCCACAGTTCTGTCCCCCCAGTTACCTGGCACCACCACTATGCGAACTATACAGGCCCTGATCTAACGACCCCTATGGCGGGGACTCACATGTCTACTGTTAATCTCCTTTCTCCCTTGCGGAGTTTATTTCCTGTATCCTAGCCTGCAGTGGTCTGTAATGTTCAGTGGATGAAATGCCAAATTACTTAGGTTTATGTACAAAAAAGTTGAGCGAATGGCTGACCACGGCTGAATGTTGACGCCACGCCAGCAGATGATTTACTCTGTTCTCATGCTTGATGATGCAACAATAAATTTTTTTTTAAAAAAACATCCCTCATCAGCCAAGGTCAAGACTGATTTGCATACGGCTGGGTTCAAATTGGAATAGCATGAGGAGAAAAAAACGATGGATTTAGGCCCAGATCTCTGTACTGGGGTGAATGTATGACATTGTTCTGCATTCTGTCCATCAAATGTTCTTTTTGCATTTGTCACCCCGAGTGGTACGGGTATGCACTTGCCCAGCCAGCATGACAGTACCAAACTGCACGCAGGGGCTGAAATGGCAGCCCTTAGACACATTTTACTAGGCCGCGTCTGTGGGTGGCACAACCAGTGCTGCAGGCCCACCAGCGGTACAAAAGGGGGTGGTGATGGACGGAGCATCTGAACCAATCAAACACTCACACCCAGTCAAAAGATCTGGGTTTGATCCATCACCGTTCTATAGCCCACTCTGCCACCCCAGTTCAGACATGGCTATATGCAAATCAGTCTGACCCTGTGCCTCATAGGAACAGTCCAGCCCGAACTGCCAAGCCATGCCTTCCCTGGACCGGAAACAAGCTTCCGAGGACCGGTTTCTGGCATTCCAGCCGTCTTCAGCCCGGCTTGCTTGAATCCAGTGGCAATGTGAGCAAGGGACTCACGTCTGAGCATACGCTGCCACACTTATGGCGGCCAAAGCGGTACAAAAGGGGGTGGTGATGGACGGAGCATCTGAACCAATCAAACACTCACACCCAGTCAAAAGATCTGGGTTTGATCCATCACCGTTCTTTAGCCCACTCTGCCACCCCAGTTCAGACATGGCTATATGCAAATCAGTCTGACCCTGTGCCTCATAGGAACAGTCCAGCCCGAACTGCCAAGCCATGCCTTCCCTGGACCGGAAACAAGCTTCCGAGGACCGGTTTCTGGCATTCCAGCCGTCTTCAGCCCGGCTTGCTTGAATCTAGTGGCAAAGTGAGCAAGAGACTCACATCTGAGCATACCCTGCCACACTTATGGCAGGCAAAGCGGTACAAAAGGGGTGGTGATGGACGGAGCATCTGAACCAATCAAACACTCACACCCAGTCAAAAGATCTGGGTTTGGTCCATCACCTTTCTTTAGCCCACTCTGCCACCCCAGTTCAGACATGGCTATATGCAAATCAGTCTGACCCTGTGCCTCATAGGAACATTCCAGCCCGAACTGCCAAGCCATGCCTTCCCTGCACCGGAAACAAGCTTCCGAGGACCGGTTTCTGGCATTCCAGCCGTCTTCAGCCCGGCTTGCTTGAATCCAGTGGCAAAGTGAGCAAGGGACTCACGTCTCATCATACCCTGCCACACTTATGGCGGCCAAAGCGGTACAAAAGGGGGTGGTGATGGACGGAGCATCTGAACCAATCAAACACTCACACCCAGTCAAAAGATCTGGGTTTGATCCATCACCGTTCGTTAGCCCACTCTGCCACCCCAGTTCAGACATGGCTATATGCAAATCAGTCTGACCCTGTGCCTCATAGGAACAGTCCAGCCCGAACTGCCAAGCCATGCCTTCCCTGGACCGGAAACAAGCTTCAGAGGACCGGTTTCTGGCATTCCAGCCGTTTTCAGCCCGGCTTACTTGAATCCAGTGGCACCGTGAGCAAGGGACTCACGTCTGAGCATACCCTGCCACACTTATGGCGGCCAAAGTGGTAGAAAAGGGGGTGGTGATGCACGGAGCATCTGAACCAATCAAACACACACACACAGTTAAAAGAGCTGGGTTTGATCCATCACCGTTCTTTAGCCCACTCTGCCACCCCAGTTCAGACATGGCTATATGCTAATCAGTCTGACCCTGTGCCTCATAGGAACAGTTCAGCCCGAACTGCCATATATATAGCCATGTATAGCCATGTCTGAACTGGGGTGGCAGAGTGGGCTAAAGAACGGTGATGGATCAAACCCAAATCTTTTGACTGGGTGTGAGTGTTTGATTGGCTCAGATGCTCCGTCCATCACCACCCCCCTTTTGTACCGCTTTGGCCGCCATAAGTGTGGCAGGGTATGCTCAGACGTGAGTCCCTTGCTCACTTTGCCACTGGATTCAAGCAAGCCGGGCTGAAGACGGCTGGAATGCCAGAAACCGGTCCTCGGAAGCTTGTTTCCGGTCCAGGGAAGACATGGCTTGGCAGGTCGGGCTGCACTGTTCCCATGAGGCACAGGGTCAGACTGATTTGCATATAGCCATGTCTGAACTGGGGTGGCAGAGTGGGCTAAAGAACAGTGATGGATCAAACCCAGATCTTTTGACTGGGTGTGAGTGTTTGATTGGCTCAGATGCTCTGTCCATCACCACCCCCCTTTTGTACCGCTTTGGCCGCCATAAGTGTGGCAGGGTATGCTCAGAAGTGAGTCCCTTGCTCACTTTGCCACTGGATTCAAGCAAGCCGGGCTGAAGACGGCTGGAATGCCAGAAACCGGTCCTCGGAAGCTTGTTTCTGGTCCAGGGAAGCCATGGCTTGGCAGTTTGGGCTGGACTGTTCCCATGAGGCACAGGGTCAGACTGATTTGCATATAGCCATGTCTGAACTGGGGTGGCAGAGTGGGCTAAAGAACGGTGATGGATCAAACCCAGATCTTTTGACTGGGTGTGAGTGTTTGATTGGCTCAGATGCTCCGTCCATCACCACCCCCCTTTTGTACCGCTTTGGCCGCCATAAGTGTGGCAGGGTATGCTCAGACGTGATTCCCTTGCTCACTTTCCCACTGGATTCAAGCAAGCCGGGCTGAAGACGGCTGGAATGCCAGAAACCGGTCCTCGGAAGCTTGTTTCCGGTCCAGGGAAGACATGGCTTGGCAGGTCGGGCTGGACTGTTCCCATGAGCCACAGGGTCAGACTGATTTGCATATAGCCATGTCTGAACTGGGGTGGCAGAGTAGGCTAAAGAACGGTGATGGATCAAACCCAGATCTTTTGACTGGGTGTGAGTGTTTGATCAGGCCCGGACTGGCCGTTGTGGGCACCGGGCAATCCCCCGGTCGGCCGCAAGGGTGGGGGCCGGTTTTGGGCCCTGGGGGCCGTTTTTGTTGCAGAGCCGGTTTTGCAGCAAATCGGCCCTGTAACAAAATCGGCTGAAAAGCGGCCCTGGCAAAGCGCTCGCCCCCCTCCCGCCCGGGGGGCGGGGGGGCGGCCAAGCACTTTGCCAGGGCCGGTTTTGGTTCCCAGTCCGGCCCTGTGTTTGATTGGCTCAGATGCTCCGTCCATCACCACCCCCCTTTTGTACCGCTTTGGCCGCCATAAGTGTGGCAGGGTATGCTCAGACGTGAGTCCCTTGTTCACTTTGCCACTGGATTCAAGCAAGCCGGGCTGAAGACGGCTGGAATGCCAGAAACCGGTCCTCGGAAGCTTGTTTCCGGTCCAGGGAAGACATGGCTTGGCAGTATGGGCTGGACTGTTCCCATGAGGCACAGGGTCAGACTGATTTGCATATAGCCATGTCTGAACTGGGGTGGCAGAGTGGGCTAAAGAACGGTGATAGATCAAACCCAGATCTTTTGACTGGGTGTGAGTGTTTGATTGGCTCAGATGCTCCATCCATCACCACCCCCCTTTTGTACCGCTTTGGCCACCATAAGTGGGGCAGGGTATGCTCAGACGTGAGTCCCTTGCTCACTTTGCCACTGGATTCAAGCAAGCCGGGCTGAAGACGGCTGGAATGCCAGTAACCGGTCCTCGGAAGCTTGTTTCCGGTCCAGGGAAGACATGGCTTGGCAGTTCGGGCTGGACTGTTCCCATGAGGCACAGGGTCAGACTGATTTGCATATAGCCATGTCTGAACTGGGGTGGCAGAGTGGGCTAAAGAACGGTGATGGATCAAACCCAGATCTTTTGACTGGGTGTGAGTGTTTGATTGGCTCAGATGCTCCGTCCATCACCACCCCCCTTTTGTACCGCAGGCCCACCAGCAGCATTTGTATTTACAAGCCCTGGCACTCCTGGTGCACTTTACTGGGAACTGACAGCAAACCAAATAAGCCAATCATGGAAGTCAATTACATGTACACTTTTCTTAGGGAGCACTTGCACTGTGGCACTGATTGGCAGTGGCACAGTGCCCCGAGCAGCTAACACCAGCAAATCATCTGAGGCACTTCAACTAAAAAGTGGAAGGGAGACTCACGCCAAGGTGCCAGGTCTATCAACCAACGAGGATGTTTACAAACGTGCTGGCAAAATACCCAGGTAGTGCGCATGATACCTACATCTTCAGGCACTCCATCATCAATTAATTGATTTTTGATGCATGACGCACTCCAATGTGACGCTAGAGTGATTTGCATTGCGTTACATGCCGCAAAGCAGCCTAGTGTTACTCTGGCTACACATGCGTCATTTTTCTCTTCTGCAGCCATTCCACGGAAGCGTAATTTTTTTATGCATCATGGGACCTTATGCCATGGTGCGCCATACCATAAATATGGCACATTCAAGGCGTTTGAAAAAGTCAAACCGCTGCGCACGTTTTTCTGATGCTTTACTGCCTTGCCACAGAGATGCATCAGTTGTCCTAAATGAGGACCGTAATCTATGTCACAAAATCCTTATGACATTACGAGACATCACTCCAGACTATCACATAGAACTTTCAAAGCACACTAATTGACAAAACATTCATGGAGAACGTATATACAGATATACCAGTTCATAATCTGTTGATCTCAAAGTACTCTTTTCCTGTTCAGCATTCACTTATTGGAAGGACTACTTCTTCTTGATCACCTCACAGTGCATGAAGATGTAGACATTTTGTGTGTTGAACTATCACAGTTGTATCCTTAAGTTAGTTTAAAAGACTGGAATCTTGTCTGATCAATGATAGGCAGGTGGGGGTTATGGATAATTGAGGATTGGAGAGTTAATTAAATGTTCTCTGTTCATACAGGTACCCATCCAACTGTACTGAAATTCAGAGAGTACCAAACAATACAAGGTATCCTTTGACATGGATCACCCACCAATGCTGGCAACAAGATAGATTATTACCATGTTGTCTCCCTCTTAACCGTTTCTCCTGAGCTTGTGTTCTCGATTGTTATTCTCAGGACCTGGGTTGAGTAGAATGGTGGACAAGGGATCCACAATGCTCCTGGAAAACATCAGAGCATGAACACAGATTACTGGTTGGTCTTTAGGCTATGGCACACATTGTACATCAAGGGATGCAGTTCAAATAAGGAACAAGTCATTGCAGTAAAGATAAGGTTGTCCATTCAGAGTTCTAAATACACGAAAATGTAAGTAGCTAAAGAACATATCAAGATAATTACAGTATGAATGGTAATTCAAATATTAGAAAGTATACAACACAGGAGGGCATGGTCACTTCAGTGAACAACATGGCTGCACGAAACTTAAGCTCTGGTGGACCTTGCCCTTACATACATACTAGATGGGTCACCAACCGGTGAGCGGAGCATGGAGATTACTGCCTGACAGCTCCTAAATCCCAGGGAGGTGAGAGTGGTGTTTTTCTGCGGGCCAGGGGGTTTCCTCACTACCCGCAGTGACAGCTCCTTTCAGCAAAAGACATACTCCTCTGAGGCCCCGCGACGACAGGGGCCGTGGGTGAGCCTGAGATGAGTGGCTTACTTGTCACCTGCACCCTCTGGTGCCCACTGTGCTACACGGAGGGGTGACGATGCTGATGGGGAAATACTGCTGATGTCTCGATGAGGTCCACGCATGCCGAACTGAAGGCCTTGCTGTTGACTGAGACGTATATCCGAGGCCCACAGATCAGGCCTTGTAGACAGCCCGAAGCCATCAGGCCTTGATGGTTTCACCGGGGCTGTCTAGAAAACATATAAACACATACTAGCACCACACCTTCTCGCTATGTACACAGAGGTACTCAAGGTTGGTACACTCCCACCAACATGGTGAGAAGCAGAGATTCCCCTTCTTCTAAAACCTGGGAAAGACCCACAAATGTGCGGGTCTTGCAGACCTCTGTCCTTTCTTAATTTAGATAATTAGATACTAGCCAAGTTATTAGCTACACATTTATCACTTCTGATGGACCACATCATCTCTCCTGCCCAATCAGGGTTCGTCCCACATCCATTTACGCCCTTAAACCACTCCATGGTTTTTGCAGTACTTAATTGGATCTCCCCACCCACACTTGCTCCAGTGGCCTGACGTGGAGAAAGCATTTGATTCTTAGAATGGCGCTTCCTACAAGCTACACTCTGTAAAACTGGTCTCCCATGTTGCTTCACGATGCTCTTATAATAATAACCTACTGGCCAGATAAGAGCAAATGGCACAATTACCCCTTTCTTCACTGTCACAAGGGGGGCAAAACAGGGGTGCCCTTTGTCATCGTTGCTCTTCATTATAGCAATGGACCTCATTGTCCGCCACCTGCAGAAGAAACACATGCACAGGGGATTGCAGTTTAACCCTGGTCCCCTATTAATTTCACTATACGCAGATGACATCCTGTCGTTCATGAGACACCCTGTCAACAATCTGGAACTAATTCTCCATGAAAAAATCCGGTACGGAGATCTTTCTGGACTGTACCTCAATTGGACAAAGTCCAAGTGGTTCCCACTTACGCACAGGACTACCCCTGTACAGTGTCAGTTTCCCCTAACATGGTGCAATGACTCTGTTCCATATCTTGAAAAAACTACAAAAGTGTCCCCTAAGGAATTATTTCTCAATTATTTCTCATTTGTAAATAGTCACAACAAGTGAACATATGTTAAACAATGCATGGGATTCTTCTCACATATCATTATTTATTGTGATCAGGATTCAGTATGGCAACAACAATACTACTAACATTCTAGATCTTATTGTGAGTAGTATATAACATCTTTTGCTTAATTTGCATGGACAAACAAAATACCATACATCATAAAGTTTTCCAAACAAAATGTGACGATTTCAAATTAACACAAAGGTTCATTTGTTAGCATATCGATGTTTAAGCGTCGACGTTTCGGTCCAGTATTGGTTTAAACACTCCCCAGGACCATCTTCAGGATGAAAACGTTGCACATCCCTAATTTGAATTCAAAATATAAACAATCAATAAAAACCTCTTAATACCCCTGCGACAAAAGTATCGTCTGCTCACCACAAAAGACAAAAGACACCCAAAAGGTGAGAGTACATGGTCTAAATCTTGCGACACCAAGTGTACACATATATAGCCAAATGTTTAAGGGGTGCTCCCCTGACTATAACCCAAAACAGGTACAAAACAGGAACACAAGTGTACAACATGCTATACACAGACTTGGACAGTAAGTAATGTTCATTGCACGATCACGTTGTTGGGTGCGGCTATAGCTAATGACAAGGGGTGTAGCGCACGGCATATTAATTGCGTGTTATTTTATTTTTATTTGCAGATTGAACGATCCAAATTGAGTTTGTAAGTCCCTTTTGCTCTGGGTTTCTAAGACGGATTTTTAGGAGTAGAGTGCAAATGTTTATTTTTGTTTCATTATATAGGGTCGACTATTGAGAACACCAGCTCTACATTAGAGTGAGCATGGTACATAGGTGTTTGAGTTAGAACATTTTTAAAGATTGTGGTAAAGCGTTTTTGTAAATAGTAGGTGGCTTTTTCAAACAATTTCTAGATTTTGGGACATCGTGGTCCTCTTGGCTAATATAAACTTCCAGCTGGAAGTATTAGGTAAGATTTTTAGACCTTGTGTTCCTGTTTTGTACCTGTTTTGGGTTATAGTCTGGGGAGCACCCCTTCAACATTCGGCTATATATGTGTACACTTGGTGTCGCAAGATTTAGACCATGTACTCTCACCTTTTGGGTGTCTTTTGTGGTGAGCAGACGATACTTTTGTCGCAGGGATATTAAGAGGTTTTTATTGATTGTTTATATTTTGAATTCAAATTAGGGATGTGCAACGTTTTCGTCCTGAAGATGGTCCTGGGGAATGTTTCAACCAATACTGGACCGAAACGTCGACGCTTAAACATAGATTTGCTTACAAATGAACCTTTGTGTTAATTTGAAATCGTCACATTTTGTTTGGAAAACTTTATGATGTATGGTATTTTGTTTGTCCATGCAAATTAAGCAAAAGATGTTATATACTACTCACAATAAGATCTAGAATGTTAGTAGTATTGTTGTTGCCATACTGAATCCTGATCACAATAAATAATGATATGTGAGAAGAATCCCATGCATTGTTTAACATATGTTCACTTGTTGTGACTATTTACAAATGAGAAATAATTGAGAAATAATTCCTATGGGGACACTTTTGTAGTTTTGTCAATACTGTACCCAGTCCTCGCGGGATAATTGGGTGGCTCTGTCATTTTTACAATCTGTTCCATATCTTGGCATTCATATACACCGTGACAAAGAACAATTCATACGATTAAACTATAGCCCAGCAGTGAACAGACTGATTGCGCAATTGGGCCATTGGATTCGCCTTCCTCTTTCCATGGCAGGGTGCAGCATCATTACTAAAATAGTGGTTCGGTTGCGCTTCTGTATTTATCTTTGAACATCCCTATATCACTCACAAACTCCTTCTTTGCAACCCTTAAGAGCCTGCTACTGTGGCTATACGGACCGATTGACAGCCCTAATTTGTTGGGATGTCTTAATACACCCATACGATATTGGTGAATACAGTGTTCCGTATTTCGATTTGAATTATCTAGTGGCGCAATGTCAGTTTGCCCATCATTGGTACCACACTGATGCACGCCTCCCTTTCACCATCCCTGAAAAAGACTTAGCGGCCCTGAAGTCATTTCGGGCACTCCTCCCAGCAGGCCAGCCATTAGACTGAAAAGATTTACAAACTCTCTCCACCACTGGGCGTGGCATAAACTTGCTTGACTGCTCAATGGCGGCACACTCTACTCTCCCACAATACCACTGGTGAATAACCCATGGGTCCCCATTAGCAGAAGCTAGTCCAACGCACATTGACTGACCTTGCCCTCAATACATTCAAAGACCTTTTCCTGGATGGGCTTGTATTCTCCCGTACCAAAGTTGACCGGTTTTCTGGTGCAAACTACATGAATCACTTAATGCTCGGGTCCCTTCAAGGAGCCCTTCATGCCCAGATCCCATTGTAGCCACTGGCTCGAGATCAATTCATGCCAACTTACTATAGTAATCACAGACACAGCAGGTGCCAAACTAAGTTACAAACTATACCATGCCTGCTTAAGCCTCATCCAGTACATGACTCACAGCTCAGCGACACCTGCGGAAAATGTTCTAAGACAACCCTTACCTGACAAGAACTGGTATGCATGTTGTGCACAAACACACCTCGTTTCGCTTAACCTTCACCACAAGCTCTTACATTATAAGTTCTTACGTAGAGCGCACACCCACTGCATCGGCACTTATCGACCCTTCATACCCCTCTAATTGGCCAACATTTTACCAGTGGCAGCAGACTTCACTCACATGAAGTGAACATGTAGTAGTATTGCACCCTATTGGAGGGACATATTTGATAGCCTATCCTCGATGATAACCCAACCCTCCGCTTTTTCTGCCAGGTTACGTGGAAGATGTTCCTAAAAGTGAGGGTCGATTAGGAGTCATTGCATTTCTCCTGCCCAAACAAAAGATAGCCCTGCACTGGGGCAGTTGGAGCTCACTCACAACAAAAATGAGGATCAAGAGTCTTATGTACTGTAACAATACTAGTTAATTGTATGCTGCCCTTCAGCCACCCGCCTTCACACCAAAAGACATTGGGGAACCACTGAAAGACTAAGACACTAGAAACTCCGGAGATAGATGTATAGCCTTGGTGCGCCTTTGGACATTTAGTATATTACAAATCTGCACTCCCACTAACTGGTAATACCTATAAAGTAAGCCTTGATGTGTAGTTCATTTCATAAACTTTCTTTCTCCACAACAGAATTGTAGACAATGTCAATAAACTGCTTGTTCTCATTGGTTTCCTTGAAATTTGCACTTCACTCTTGCACTTCCTGTAACTCCTAGACCTTGGGAGTTTGACCATGTTTATGTATGGCATGATTACAAACTGATAAATATTTTTTGTTTTAAGAAAGTACACAACACACAATAAAACATGAATGTAAAACTCTGTTGAGGGATTCATTCAATGCACACTGTAAGAAAGTGGTTTACTTTGTGGGTTGGGCAGTCATCCACCTCAAGGAATAATAACACTAACTTGTCAGGGTGAACCCCAAAAGTCACTAAATCAATCTGAACTCAACTCTCCCATGGCTATGGCACACAGCAGACAGGCTTAAAGAAGAGCAATGTGTCAAGTATTTATGCAGAACCAAAAATGTAACTAAGTACAAACACCAAAAATATAAATCCAACTGAATTTAAAAATAGAGTACATTTTAATAACTAGAATGATTCCAATATGACAAAAATCCAATAGGAGGGACTAGAGATATGGATTCTTAAAGACTTAAGTGAAAATAGAGCCAGAAATAAAGTGGCAATTATAACCTATGGACATGGTAGATTGTAACTTAGGCACGATTTCAGGTTGACTGTAATGGAGCATGGGTTGAATATATGAAGCATGTTTGTTCAAAGATTTTACCTTCTGACCTGGTCGTTTTTATGGCAGTGAAAATCCTCTAGTGGGGTTAGCCTAAAGCCGTAGCCAATGAAGTTGAATGAAAATTGGACGCCTTTGTCGTGAGGTTCCACCAAAACTATGGAGATCTTGGAAGTCCAATAAAACACAAAGGCCCAACTTTTATCAGGGTTTCTGAAACAGCTCCTCTGGGTCACTTCTAAGGTTAGATCTTTTTGTTACAAAACCATTCCTGTGAAAACAACCTCACATTTCATTCCCACATACTTAGTTTGCCTTTCTCCTTTATATTCAATCAGGTTATCCAAAATTGCACACTGTTTTCTTATCATTTAATAAACGTTTCTGTTCCAATAATGTGTTGTTTTAACTCCCCTATCCCCAATGTATTTCTTGCAAAACCCCAAGCCCTTCTTCAGGAGGTTAATGTTCCAACTTGTTTTATTGAGGTACTTATTGCTTGATCCTGCAGTCCTGATTGCTGCTGATGGGTGACTCCATCCTCCGAGGGAGATGGACAACCTCCTCAGTTTGGATTTCTCTCCCAGACTTTGCATCAGACACCAAAGGGGTCAGTGGTTAGACTGAACCCAGAAAAGGGTGTCAGACAGGTATGGTCTGAGTTTCTTCAGACAACTGACCACTGCAAATGCTTCTCTCTGTATCGCACTTCACCGTTGTTCCCTGGCTAATAGCCATCTACTGATTAAATTCTACAGGTTGGTCCTGACAATCTTCATTCAGCTGGGATAGGACGGCCTCAGTGCCATACTCTAGAGCATCTCTCTGAACTATGAAAAGTCTTTGCTGAAGTTGTACACCTTGACCGGCCCTGTGAACAGTGCCTCCTTCTGGGTGTTAAATTTCTTTTGATGTGCCTCTGTCCAGATCACCTTTTTTGGTTGTTTATGAGGTGATTTTAGTGAGGGGTGCAACAATGCTCATATAACTCTTCACAAACATTCAGTAGTAGTCTGTGAGGCCCAAGAAAGCCTTCACCTGGGTTTGGGGTCTCCAAGGCCATAATAGTCTGGATTTTTGGCTGGAGACGCGGCACATGTTTCTTGCCAACTTGATGAACCGGATATGCCACAGAATCCTGCCCTATCTGGGACTAACTGTCCTAGATAGTCAGACCTGCCTGCTGCAGGGCTTAAGTTTATGAAAAAGAGAGACCCGGTCAGTTTTGATCTGCCACATTTTTATATTATGGTACAAAAGGGGGTGGTGATGGACGGAGCATCTGAACCAATCAAACACTCACACCCAGTCAAAAGATCTGGGTTTAATCCATCACCGTTCTTTAGCCCACTCTGCCACCCCAGTTCAGACATGGCTATATGTAAATCAGTCTGACCCTGTGCCTCATGGGAACAGTCCAGTCCGAGCTGCCAAGCTATGCCTTCCCTGGACCGGAAACAAGCTTCCGAGGACCGGTTTCTGGCATTCCAGCCGTCTTCAGCCCGGCTTGCTTGAATCCAGTGGTAAAGTGAGCAAGGGACTCACGTCTGAGCATACCCTGCCACACTTATGGCGGCCAAAAGCGGTACAAAAGGGGGTGGTGATGGACGGAGCATCTGAACCAATCAAACACTCACACCCAGTCAAAAGATCTGGGTTTGATCCATCACCGTTCTTTAGCCCACTCTGCCACCCCAGTTCAGACATGGCTATATGCAAATCAGTCTGACCCTGTGCCTCATGGGAACAGTCCAGCCCGAACTGCTAAGCCATGCCTTCCCTGGACCGGAAACAAGCTTCCGAGGACCGGTTTCTGGCATTCCAGCCGTCTTCAGCCCGGCTTGCTTGAATCCAGTGGCAAAGTGAGCAAGGGACTCGCGTCTGAGCATACCCTGCCACACGTATGGCAGCCAAAAGCGGTACAAAAGGGGGTGGTGATGGACGGACCATCTGAACCAATCAAACACTCACACCCAGTCAAAAGATCTGGGTTTGATCCATCACCGTTCTTTAGCCCACTCTGCCACCCTAGTTCAGACATGGCTATATGCAAATCAGTCTGACCCTGTGCCTCATGGGAACAGTCCAGCCCGAACTGCCAAGCCATGCCTTCCCTGGACCGGAAACAAGCTTCCGGGGACCGGTTTCTGGCAGTCCAGCCGTCTTCAGCCCGGCTTGCTTGAATCCAGTTGCAAAGTGAGCAAGAGACTCACGTCTGAGCATACCCTGCCACACTTATGGCGGCCAAAAGCGGTACAAAAGGGGGTGGTGATGGACGGAGCATCTGAACCAATCAAACACTCACACCCAGTCAAAAGATCTGGGTTTGATCCATCACCGTTCTTTAGCCCACTCTGCCACCCCAGTTCAGACATGGCTATATGCAAATCAGTCTGACCCTGTGCCTCATGGGAACAGTCCAGCCCGAACTGCCAAGCCATGCCTTCCCTGGACCGGAAACAAGCTTCCGAGGACCGGTTTCTGGCATTCCAGCCGTCTTCAGCCCGGCTTGCTTGAATCCAGTGGCAAAGTGAGCAAGGGACTCACGTCTGAGCATACCCTGCCACACTTATGGCGGCCAAAAGCGCTACAAAAGGGGGTGGTGATGGACGGACCATCTGAACCAATCAAACACTCACACCCAGTCAAAAGATCTGGGTTTGATCCATCACCGTTCTTTAGACCACTCTGCCACCCTAGTTCAGACATGGCTATATGCAAATCAGTCTGACCCTGTGCCTCATGGGAACAGTCCAGCCCGAACTGCCAAGCCATGCCTTCCCTGGACCGGAAACAAGCTTCCGAGGACCGGTTTCTGGCATTCCAGCTGTCTTCAGCCCGGCTTGCTTGAATCCCGTGGCAAAGTGAGCAAGGGACTCACGTCTGAGCATACCCTGCCACACTTATGGCGGCCAAAAGCGGTACAAAAGGGGGTGGTGATGGACGGAGCATCTGAACCAATCAAACACTCACACCCAGTCAAAAGATCTGGGTTTGATCCATCACCGTTCTTTAGCCCACTCTGCCACCCCAGTTCAGACATGGCTATATGCAAATCAGTCTGACCCTGTGCCTCATGGGAACAGTCCAGCCCGAACTGCCAAGCCATGCCTTCCCTGGACCGGAAACAAGCTTCCGAGGACCGGTTTCTGGCATTCCAGCCGTCTTCAGCCCGGCTTGCTTGAATCCAGTGGCAAAGTGAGCAAGGGACTCACGTCTGAGCATACCCTGCCACACTTATGGCGGCCAAAAGCGGTACAAAAGGGGGTGGTGATGGACGGAGCATCTGAACCAATCAAACACTCACACCCAGTCAAAAGATCTGGGTTTGATCCATCACCGTTCTTTAGCCCACTCTGCCACCCCAGTTCAGACATGGCTATATGCAAATCAGTCTGACCCTGTGCCTCATGGGAACAGTCCAGCCTGAACTGCCAAGCCATGCCTTCCCTGGACCGGAAACAAGCTTCCGAGGACCGGTTTCTGGTATTCCAGCCGTCTTCAGCCCGGCTTGCTTGAATCCAGTGGCAAAGTGAGCAAGGGACTCACGTCTGAGCATACCCTGCCACACTTATGGCGGCCAAACGCGGTAAAGTAAAGTAAAGTCCACATTTGTAAAGCGCACAATCACAGGTAAGGGTCTCTAGGCGCTGGGGGCCGTCGGGAAGATTAAGCGAGCTATTGCCCAGAGTCACATGGTGCTGGGCTAACCTGCCACCGAAGCCGGGGATCGAACCGTGGTCCCCAGATTCCAGCGTCAGTCACCCTGGCCGCGGCGCCACACCTCTCCCGGGGTGGTGATGGACGGAGCATCTGAACCAATCAAACACTCACACCCAGTCAAACGATCTGGGTTTGATCCATCACCGTTCTTTAGCCCACTCTGCCACCCCAGTTCAGACATGGCTATATGCAAATCAGTCTGACCCTGTGCCTCATGGGAACAGTCCAGCCCGAACTGCCAAGCCATGCCTTCCCTGGACCGGAAACAAGCTTCCGAGGACCGGTTTCTGGCATTCCAGCCGTCTTCAGCCCGGCTTGCTTGAATCCAGTGGCAAAGTGAGCAAGGGACTCATGTCTGAGGATACCCTGCCACACTCATGGTGGCCAAAAGCGGTACGAAAGGGGGTGGTGATGGACGGAGCATCTGAACCAATCAAACACTCACACCCAGTCAAAAGATCTGGGTTTGATCCATCACCGTTCTTTAGCCCACTCTGCCACCCCAGTTCAGACATGGCTATATGCAAATCAGTCTGACCCTGTGCCTCATGGGAACAGTCCAGCCCGAACTGCCAAGCCATTCCTTCCCTGGACCGGAAACAAGCTTCCGAGGACCGGTTTCTGGCATTCCTGCCGTCTTCAGCCCGGCTTGCTTGAATCCAGTGGCAAAGTGAGCAAGGGACTCACGTCTGAGCATACCCTGCCACACTTATGGCGGCCAAAAGCGGTACAAAAGGGGGTGTTGATGGACGTAGCATCTGAACCAATCAAACACTCACACCCAGTCAAAAGATCTGGGTTTGATCCATCACCGTTCTTTAGCCCACTCTGCCACCCCAGTTCAGACATGGCTATATGCAAATCAGTCTGACCCTGTGCCTCATGGGAACAGTCCAGCCCGAACTGCCAAGCCATGCCTTCCCTGGACCGGAAACAAGCTTCTGAGGACCGGTTTCTGGCATTCCAGCCGTCTTCAGCCCGGCTTGCTTGAATCCAGTGGCAAAGTGAGCAAGGGACTCACGTCTGAGCATACCCTGCCACACTTATGGCGGCCAAAAGCGGTACAAAAGGGGGTGGTGATGGACGGAGCATCTGAACCAATCAAACACTCACACCCAGTCAGAAGATCTGGGTTTGATCCATCACCGTTCTTTAGCCCACTCTGCCACCCCAGTTCAGACATGGCTATATGCAAATCAGTCTGACCCTGTGCCTCATGGGAACAGTCCAGCCCGAACTGCCAAGCCATGCCTTCCCTGGACCGGAAACAAGCTTCCGAGGACCGGTTTCTGGCATTCCAGCCGTCTTCAGCCCGGCTTGCTTGAATCCAGTGGCAAAGTGAGCAAGGGACTCACGTCTGAGCATACCCTGCCACACTTATGGCGGCCAAAAGCGGTACAAAAGGGGGTGGTGATGGACGGAGCATCTGAACCAATCAAACACTCACACCCAGTCAAAAGATCTGGGTTTGATCCATCACCGTTCTTTAGCCCACTCTGCCACCCCAGTTCAGACATGGCTATATGCAAATCAGTCTGACCCTGTGCCTCATGGGAACAGCCCAGCCCGAACTGCCAAGCCATGCCTTCCCTGGACCGGAAACAAGCTTCCGAGGACCGGTTTCTGGCATTTCAGCCGTCTTCAGCCCGGCTTGCTTGAATCCAGTGGCAAAGTGAGCAAGGGACTCACGTCTGAGCATACCCTGCCACACTTATGGCGGCCAAAAGCGGTACAAAAGGGGGTGGTGATGGACGGAGCATCTGAACCAATCAAACACTCACACCCAGTCAAAAGATCTGGGTTTGATCCATCGCCGTTCTTTAGCCCACTCTGCCACCCCAGTTCAGACATGGCTATATGCAAATCAGTCTGACCCTGTGCCTCATGGGAACAGTCCAGCCCGAACTGCCAAGCCATTCCTTCCCTGGACCAGAAACAAGCTTCCGAGGACCGGTTTCTGGCATTCCAGCCGTCTTCAGCCCGGCTTGCTTCAATCCAGTGGCAAAGTGAGCAAGGGACTCACGTCTGAGCATACCCTGCCACACTTAAGGCGGCCAAAAGCGGTACAAAAGGGGGTGGTGATGGACGGAACATCTGAACCAATCAAACACTCACACCCAGTCAGAGGATCTGGGTTTGATCCATCACCGTTCTTTAGCCCACTCTGCCACCCCAGTTCAGACATGGCTATATGCAAATCAGTCTGACCCTGTGCCTCATGGGAACAGTCCAGCCGGAACTGCCAAGCCATGCCTTCCCTGGACCGGAAACAAGCTTCCGAGGACCGGTTTCTGGCATTCCAGCCGTCTTCAGCCCGGCTTGCTTGAATCCAGTGGCAAAGTGAGCAAGGGACTCACGTCTGAGCATACCCTGCCACACTTTTGGTGGCCAAAAGCGGTTCAAAAGGGGGTGGTGATGGACGGAGCATCTGAACCAATCAAACACTCACACCCAGTCAAAAGATCTGGGTTTGATCCATCACCGTTCTTTAGCCCACTCTGCCACCCCAGTTCAGACATGGCTATATGCAAATCAGTCTGACCATGTGCCTCATGGGAACAGTCCAGCCCGAACTGCCAAGCCATGCCTTCCCTGGACCCGAAACAAGCTTCCGAGGACCGGTTTCTGGCATTCCAGCCGTCTTCAGCCCGGCTTGCTTGAATCCAGTGGCAAAGTGAGCAAGGGACTCACGTCTGAGCATACCCTGCCACACTTATGGCGGCCAAAAGCGGTACAAAAGGGGGTGGTGATGGACGGAGCATCTGAACCAATCAAACACTCACACCCAGTCAAAAGATCTGGGTTTGATCCATCACCGTTCTTTAGCCCACTCTGCCACCCCAGTTCAGACATGGCTATATGCAAATCAGTCTGACCCTGTGCCTCATGGGAACAGTCCAGCCTGAACTGCCAAGCCATGCCTTCCCTGGACCGGAAACAAGCTTCCGAGGACCGGTTTCTGGTATTCCAGCCGTCTTCAGCCCGGCTTGCTTGAATCCAGTGGCAAAGTGAGCAAGGGACTCACGTCTGAGCATACCCTGCCACACTTATGGCGGCCAAAAGCGGTAAAGTAAAGTAAAGTCCACATTTGTAAAGCGCACAATCACAGGTAAGGGTCTCTAGGCGCTGGGGGCCGTCGGGAAGATTAAGCGAGCTATTGCCCAGAGTCACATGGTGCTGGGCTAACCTGCCACCGAAGCCGGGGATCGAACCGTGGTCCCCAGATTCCAGCGTCAGTCACCCTGGCCGCGGCGCCACACCTCTCCCGGGGTGGTGATGGACGGAGCATCTGAACCAATCAAACACTCACACCCAGTCAAACGATCTGGGTTTGATCCATCACCGTTCTTTAGCCCACTCTGCCACCCCAGTTCAGACATGGCTATATGCAAATCAGTCTGACCCTGTGCCTCATGGGAACAGTCCAGCCCGAACTGCCAAGCCATGCCTTCCCTGGACCGGAAACAAGCTTCCGAGGACCGGTTTCTGGCATTCCAGCCGTCTTCAGCCCGGCTTGCTTGAATCCAGTGGCAAAGTGAGCAAGGGACTCATGTCTGAGGATACCCTGCCACACTCATGGTGGCCAAAAGCGGTACGAAAGGGGGTGGTGATGGACGGAGCATCTGAACCAATCAAACACTCACACCCAGTCAAAAGAACTGGGTTTGATCCATCACTGTTCTTTAGCCCACTCTGCCACCCCAGTTCAGACATGGCTATATGCAAATCAGTCTGACCCTGTGCCTCATGGGAACAGTCCAGCCCGAACTGCCAAGCCATGCCTTCCCTGGACTGGAAACAAGCTTCCGAGGACCGGTTTCTGGCATTCCAGCCGTCTTCAGCCCGGCTTGCTTGAATCCAGTGGCAAAGTGAGCAAGGGACTCGCGTCTGAGCATACCCTGCCACACTTATGGCGGCCAAAAGTGGTACAAAAGGGGGTGGTGATGGAGGGAGCATCTGAACCAATCAAACACTCACACCCAGTCAAAAGATCTGGGTTTGATCCATCACCGTTCTTTAGCCCACTCTGCCACCCCAGTTCAGACATGGCTATATGCAAATCAGTCTGACCCTGTGCCTCATGGGAACAGTCCAGCCCGAACTGCCAAGCCATTCCTTCCCTGGACCGGAAACAAGCTTCCGAGGACCGGTTTCTGGCATTCCTGCCGTCTTCAGCCCGGCTTGCTTGAATCCAGTGGCAAAGTGAGCAAGGGACTCACGTCTGAGCATACCCTGCCACACTTATGGCGGCCAAAAGCGGTACAAAAGGGGGTGTTGATGGACGTAGCATCTGAACCAATCAAACACTCACACCCAGTAAAAAGATCTGGGTTTGATCCATCACCGTTCTTTAGCCCACTCTGCCACCCCAGTTCAGACATGGCTATATGCAAATCAGTCTGACCCTGTGCCTCATGGGAACAGTCCAGCCCGAACTGCCAAGCCATGCCTTCCCTGGACCGGAAACAAGCTTCTGAGGACCGGTTTCTGGCATTCCAGCCGTCTTCAGCCCGGCTTGCTTGAATCCAGTGGCAAAGTGAGCAAGGGACTCACGTCTGAGCATACCCTGCCACACTTATGGCGGCCAAAAGCGGTACAAAAGGGGGTGGTGATGGACGGAGCATCTGAACCAATCAAACACTCACACCCAGTCAGAAGATCTGGGTTTGATCCATCACCGTTCTTTAGCCCACTCTGCCACCCCAGTTCAGACATGGCTATATGCAAATCAGTCTGACCCTGTGCCTCATGGGAACAGTCCAGCCCGAACTGCCAAGCCATGCCTTCCCTGGACCGGAAACAAGCTTCCGAGGACCGGTTTCTGGCATTCCAGCCGTCTTCAGCCCGGCTTGCTTGAATCCAGTGGCAAAGTGAGCAAGGGACTCACGTCTGAGCATACCCTGCCACACTTATGGCGGCCAAAAGCGGTACAAAAGGGGGTGGTGATGGACGGAGCATCTGAACCAATCAAACACTCACACCCAGTCAAAAGATCTGGGTTTGATCCATCACCGTTCTTTAGCCCACTCTGCCACCCCAGTTCAGACATGGCTATATGCAAATCAGTCTGACCCTGTGCCTCATGGGAACAGCCCAGCCCGAACTGCCAAGCCATGCCTTCCCTGGACCGGAAACAAGCTTCCGAGGACCGGTTTCTGGCATTTCAGCCGTCTTCAGCCCGGCTTGCTTGAATCCAGTGGCAAAGTGAGCAAGGGACTCACGTCTGAGCATACCCTGCCACACTTATGGCGGCCAAAAGCGGTACAAAAGGGGGTGGTGATGGACGGAGCATCTGAACCAATCAAACACTCACACCCAGTCAAAAGATCTGGGTTTGATCCATCACCGTTCTTTACCCCACTCTGCCACCCCAGTTCAGACATGGCTATATGCAAATCAGTCTGACCCTGTGCCTCATGGGAACAGTCCAGCCCGAACTGCCAAGCCATGCCTTCCCTGGACCGGAAAGAAGCTTCTGAGGACCGGTTTCTGGCATTCCAGCCGTCTTCAGCCCGGCTTGCTTGAATCGAGTGGCAAAGTGAGCAAGGGACTCACGTCTGAGCATACCCTGCCACACTTATGGCAGCCAAAAGCGGTACAAAAGGGGGTGGTGATGGACGGAGCATCTGAACCAATCAAACACTCACACCCAGTCAAAAGATCTGGGTTTGATCCATCGCCGTTCTTTAGCCCACTCTGCCACCCCAGTTCAGACATGGCTATATGCAAATCAGTCTGACCCTGTGCCTCATGGGAACAGTCCAGCCCGAACTGCCAAGCCATTCCTTCCCTGGACCAGAAACAAGCTTCCGAGGACCGGTTTCTGGCATTCCAGCCGTCTTCAGCCCGGCTTGCTTCAATCCAGTGGCAAAGTGAGCAAGGGACTCACGTCTGAGCATACCCTGCCACACTTAAGGCGGCCAAAAGCGGTACAAAAGGGGGTGGTGATGGACGGAGCATCTGAACCAATCAAACACTCACACCCAGTCAGAGGATCTGGGTTTGATCCATCACCGTTCTTTAGCCCACTCTGCCACCCCAGTTCAGACATGGCTATATGCAAATCAGTCTGACCCTGTGCCTCATGGGAACAGTCCAGCCGGAACTGCCAAGCCATGCCTTCCCTGGACCGGAAACAAGCTTCCGAGGACCGGTTTCTGGCATTCCAGCCGTCTTCAGCCCGGCTTGCTTGAATCCAGTGGCAAAGTGAGCAAGGGACTCACGTCTGAGCATACCCTGCCACACTTTTGGTGGCCAAAAGCGGTTCAAAAGGGGGTGGTGATGGACGGAGCATCTGAACCAATCAAACACTCACACCCAGTCAAAAGATCTGGGTTTGATCCATCACCGTTCTTTAGCCCACTCTGCCACCCCAGTTCAGACATGGCTATATGCAAATCAGTATGACCATGTGCCTCATGGGAACAGTCCAGCCCGAACTGCCAAGCCATGCCTTCCCTGGACCCGAAACAAGCTTCCGAGGACCGGTTTCTGGCATTCCAGCCGTCTTCAGCCCGGCTTGCTTGAATCCAGTGGCAAAGTGAGCAAGGGACTCACGTCTGAGCATACCCTGCCACACTTATGGCGGCCAAAAGCGGTACAAAAGGGGGTGGTGATGGACGGAGCATCTGAACCAATCAAACACTCACACCCAGTCAAAAGATCTGGGTTTGATCCATCACCGTTCTTTAGCCCACTCTGCCACCCCAGTTCAGACATGGCTATATGCAAATCAGTCTGACCCTGTGCCTCATGGGAACAGTCCAGCCCGAACTGCCAAGCCATGCCTTCCCTGGACCGGAAACAAGCTTCCGAGGACCGGTTTCTGGCATTCCAGCCGTCTTCAGCCTGGCTTGCTTGAATCCAATGGCAAAGTGAGCAAGGGACTCACATCTGAGCATACCCTGCCACACTTATGGCGGCCAAAAGCGGTACAAAAGGGGGTGGTGATGGACGGAGCATCTGAACCAATCAAACACTCACACCCAGTCAAAAGATCTGGGTTTGATCCATCACCGTTCTTTAGCCCACTCTGCCACCCCAGTTCAGACATGGCTATATGCAAATCAGTCTGACCCTGTACCTCATGGGAACAGTCCAGCCCGAACTGCCAAGCCATGCCTTCCCTAGACCGGAAACAAGTTTCCGAGGACCGGTTTCTGGCATTCCAGCCGTCTTCAGCCCGGCTTGCTTGAATCCAGTGGCAAAGTGAGCAAGGGACTCACGTCTGAGCATACCCTGCCACACTTATGGCGGCCAAAAGCGGTACAAAAGGGGGTGGTGATGGACCGAGCATCTGAACCAATCAAACACTCACACCCAGTCAAAAGATCTGGGTTTGATCCATCACCGTTCTTTAGCCCACTCTGCCACCCCAGTTCAGACATGGCTATATGCAAATCAGTCTGACCCTGTGCCTCATGGGAACAGTCCAGCCCGAAATGCCAAGCCATGCCTTCCCTGGACCGGAAACAAGCTTCCGAGGACCGGTTTCTGGCATTCCAGCCGTCTTCAGCCCGGCTTGCTTGAATCCAGTGGCAAAGTGAGCAAGGGACTCACGTCTGAGCATACCCTGCCACACTTATGGTGGCCAAAAGCGGTACAAAAGGGGGTGGTGATGGACGGAGCATCTGAACCAATCAAACACTCACACCCAGTCAAAAGATCTGGGTTTGATCTATCACCGTTCTTTAGCCCACTCTGCCACCAACATACACACATACATAAACGATGTTTTTGCTTTTACAATTTGTAAATTCGTTGTGGGTCCACTTAATGGTGTTATGTTCAAACGTGGTGCCTTCAATAGTGCTGTCCAATCTTGAAATTCCATTTGCCAAACCTATGTTCGCGCTTAAAAAGAATAAGAGGATAGGCCAACAAATAATTAGGGCAGACTTGGGTACCTCAAAAGCTAAAAGTGATCTACGCACCCTATGGAACTTCAATCCGGTGAAGGGCCACCACAAGTGTGGAACCTGTATATCGTGCGCCAGCACTATTGAAGGCACCACGTTTGAACATAACACCATTAAGTGGACCCACAACGAATTTACAAATTGTAAAAGTAAAAACATCGTTTATGTAATAGTTTGTCCTTGCGACAAACTTTACATTGGGAAAACAAATCAGCAAATTACACAAAGATTGGCCCAACACCGTTCAAGAATCAAACAAAAAGTGCTGAACGCACCCATGGTACAGCACTTTATTGACCTTGGACACACCGAGAAAGATCTAAAATGGTCCGTACTGTCAGGAATAAAGGCTCCCCCACGTGGGGGTAATGTGGAGACATTACTGTTAAGAAGAGAAGCGTATCTGATGGCGAAATACGACTGCGTGAGTGCAGGCCTGAACGAATATGGAGAATGCTGAAAATAGTTGAACGGGTCAGATGTAACATGACCACTGTTGTAAAATGCCCCAAAAGTAATCGGACTGCAAAGAGCAGCTAACTTGTTCCTTTTTAATGAATCCTTGGACTACATGTCCCATAACCACCTGGGCGCATGTCCCAGTTCAAATCAAGTCACGTGACTTCTAACAAACACTCACTCGAGCAAAAACCTGGCAAGACGAAAGTGGCTACACGTAAATACTGCAGGTAACGTAAAACCCGACAGACAATATTGAGAGCCGCGCGAGTCAAACAAGTTTCCTAACCCGTTTATTATCCTTTCAATTTCGCAGTGCATGCGGCAAACTACATACAAACAAAAGAGGCGGCGCCTTTCTTTAAAGGACTATCCGGCGTCCTGTTAACACACCGAAAGCCCGAAGTAAGTAAAAGTTAACCACGAAAAGGTTAGGCGATAGGAAATAACACACAGAGCCTTCAACTGAAACCGTTCTGTTTTAACATTACAGAACCCGGTGAGCTTCTCGGCATAAAACCTGCAATAAACTTAGATCAGAGGACATGTATTGGCAGAAACGAAAGCCCAGTAAAATGTAAGTTACACCATGTCGAATTTTGGGTTACAAAACAACTATTAACACAATGTCCCCAAGGAGAGAAAAAAAAGACTTGTTCATACATCACAAGAAGGTAAAAATAAATGTTAACTACTTCCTTGTAAGTGACATCATATGTTATGTTATGTTATGTTATGTTAAGTGGGTGTCTTGTAGAGCGCACGGCTACTCGGGCAGAGTGTCCCGGCGCTAAACAGATCTGTAGAGAGCGTGCCAGGAACAAAGATGACTATAGGGCAAAAAGCCAAGTCTTAAGTTCCTTCCGGAAGGATAGCAAGCTGTCAAGCTTCCTAAGAGACAGGGGAAGTTTGTTCCAAAGTTGAGGGGCCAGCAATCTATAGGAACGTCCACCAATACGAGCACGTTTGATGGTTGGAATAATGGCCAGAGCTAGTGAGGCCGAGCGAAGAGATCTGAAAGGAAAATAGAATTGAACTCTTTTCCTTAAGTAAGCCGCACCGATACCATGCAAAGATTTAACGGCCATGGTCAGAGTCTTAAAATGGATACGCTTCCGTACCGGCAACCAGTGGAGCTGGAGTATGTGAAGGTCCTATATTAAAGTATGTCCTCCCCTTATCTTAATACAGGTACCAACTAATAAGCCCTGAAGAAAAGTCCGATAAATGAACTACGGGCTTGGAAACACGTCGGCTTTGGTACATTTGTCGTAAATACGAATGTTTTTTCCGCAAAAGTCTTTAGAACACTTCCATGAATGTAATGGAATAAAAAATGCATATTAGATTTTAGGCCTTTGCGTGACCAGGCTTAAACTAAATGCAAAACTCTAATACATAAACCTTGTAGAACTACTTGGTAGGGTACAACTGTGAAGTTAGATGAAGTTGTTTTTTGATAAATGTATTGTGTACTGGTGAAATGTATGTAATGTTTTTTGTATTGTAAAAAGTGTGTATAGTAAATGCAAATATATGTCTGGTGTATGGCAACGAACAAACCTCAAAATTTTCATTAAAAAAAGTGTTGAAACTTGTATTATTAAAAAAAAAGTGTATAAAAGCACCCAAGGATTAACTACCTTAGGGTGAGAGTCTGCTTAAAATAAAAAGTGGCAGATCAAAACAGTGACCGGGTCTCTCTTTTTCATAAACTTAGACGTTGTCCTACCCGGCCACAGTGCAGGACACAACCCCATTTTCAGTGACATATATGCTGCAGGGCCTAAAGCACTTCCTTCAGGGGTTGGCAGAGAGTGTAGCTATCCATAGAGAGGAAAAAAGAGGCCTACGAAAGGACCCAATTGCGCTGAGTTGCGATCATATGCTGGAATTTTTTTAAAGCACTGATTTATATACCCCATAAATCTTACTAGCTACCACGAAATTGTATTTCTGGACTCCTACCCCCAACACCCCCCCCCCCCCCCCAGCCGCCCAAAAAAACAGAGATACCATTCTTGCAGCCGATTCTTGGCAATAGCCGGGATCGAGATTCCTTTATCTAATACCCTGTATCCCCAGAACATAAATATCGCATTTAATTAGGCAAATTTCACACTATTAAGGTTTGTTAGCTAGGTTCATGATATAACTGCACTACATGAAACATTCAGTGGTTTATGCTGGCTGGTCATCAAGGGTGGGGGCGGGGAGGTAATTAAAATATATATTACTGACTGGATCTTGTTCCAGGAGGATTGTATAACAATTAAAATAACAAGATAGGAAAAGATACCATAGTACGATGACAACTGTACGAACAGCTCCCAAGGAGTTGGGCTTATTATTGCGAAATAAGACTTTGTTATGTTAAGAGTATATTGGATCAGTGCCTTCATCATGTATATATGTGTAATCCTGCTGTAGAGAAAAGGTTTTCCTAAACATCTTTTTCATGTACTATAACTGAAGAAAATAAATAAAATGTGTTTAAAAAAAAATCAATCGATTGTGAGGGCTGCTGTGAGGCTGCACAGAAAGCCTGGAATGTGTATCACTATAATTTAAAAGGACTGTTACATCATATTGACATTGACGGAAATTCCTCTATGCCCACATGCAGCTTAACCCCTTTGAACGGAACAACATCATATAAAACATCTTTTAAAAAGGTTTTACATTTGCCTTTGAACATATGTGTATTAAGCCTCTGGTCGACACATAATACAGTTGTTTGGATGTTTATTCTAGCGTAGCGCATGGGAGGCCCCCCAGCATGCGGAGCTGTAAGCCTTTAAGCTTCTTTGCATATGCTTATCTTCTCCCCACATCCACTATCCTGACTTTTATAAAGAACACTTGAGTTTATTAAAAATATTTGCTCTGCATAGTGATTGCACTTTATGTAAGAGAAAGACTGAGAGAAAGAGAGAAGGGTGTGGAAAGTAATACTGAGATGCACTGAAAGAGACTACGAGATACTAAATAATAAAACCACACTGAGCAAGACGGGGGGGGGGGGAGCTGGAGATGAGACATAAACAACGACAAGGGGAAACAGATAAAGAATCATAAAGCAAGGCGTAGGGCCAGAAGTACAGAGATAGGTAGGTACACAGGCAGACAGACAGAGATATGGGGATACTGAGAAAGGCGGGAGATAGTGTGTGTGAGTGGGGGTTGTAATGAAGCGAGAGAGACTTGGAGAGCGAAAGACAGTCAGAGATAGAGAAAGAAATGGACATCAAAAGAGAATCGATAGAATAGAGAGCCTGGAGAGAGAAGAATCAAAGACAGGTAGAGATTTGAGTTGGTCAGAAAGAAGACATATAAGATGAATCAAAGAATGAGACAAATATGTTTTGTACTTTACTGTATATGTGAATAAATATCTTCTGGATTAGAAAAGTGTATTCCCTTATTGAAACCTACCAGGCACGCACACAAAGGTCCACTTCAGCACAATCACAGAAACTTAAACTAATTTCAGATATGCACGTGCATAAGGCAGGTGAGTCAGTGTTCAATGCTGCCAGACAGACAGGCTCCGGGCATGAGGGCACAGTCACTTGCAGGCTTTGCCGAGGTCTTTGTAGACTATCGTTTCTAGCTTCTTATTGGTGTCATTGAAAGAGTAATGGAAATCAAGTCCATGGGAGGGTAGGAGGAGAGCTTCCGCCAGTGAGTCAAGCCTGCCAGGGACAGGGTTATCCAGGCAAACATTCTTAGCTGAGGTGCTGTGGTGAGCATTGATGGACAGAGGGGGCAAGCAAGAAGGAAACAAGCATCAATGAGGGAGAGGGTGGGGGGACTGCTCAAGCAGCAAAGCGGAGGTGATTTAGGGACGGGCAAGCAAGACTGGGAAATCCTCTCACTTTGAAGTCAGAGAAAGAAAAGTAAAGAGGCACCCTCAAAAACAGCGTCTGACATTTGACCTCGGTCTTTGAATGCATAGTAAATGTGATGAGATGAGAACAGGATTTACTGGCCTATTTACAGAAACAGAGCTCGAAGAGGGTGAAAACATGAGCACTTGTGTGAACTGCTCTTAAACACTGGTCCATTCTCTCGGGAGGGCTAAACACAGAAAACGGCATGACGCATGCATGCTCTGGTCAAATAGGGAGAAAGAATAGGAAAGCGACGATGGAGCCAGCAAGTTGGAAGCCTATGGGCAGGCTGAAGCCCACATATTATAATCCACATTTGTAAAGCGCACAATCACCCGTAAGGGTCTCTAGGCGCTGGGGGCCGTCGGGAAGATTAAGCGAGCTATTGCCCAGAGTCACATGGTGCTGGGCTAACCTGCCGCCGGAGCTGGGGATCGAACCGTGGTCCCCAGATTCCAGCGTCAGTCGCCCTGGCCGCGGCGCCACACCTCTCCCCATATTGAATACAACACTCTCTTCCAGACAGCGCATGTGCTGTCTAGCAGAGACCTAATAAGGAGGGTTTAGGCCTGGAAAATGTTTGTTTTGCCAGGTTGAACAGGCAGTTTAAAACTGTATGACAGGCTGTAGTGGATGGTCTGAGACATGTTTTAAAGTGTTACTTTAGTGGGTGGCACAATGAGTGAGGCAGGCCCACTAGTAGCATTTAATTTACAGGGCCTGGGTACATGTAATACCATTTACCAGGGCCTTACATAAATAAATGTGTCAATTGGCTGTAAGTCAATCTTACCATGTATTAGGGAGAGGGCATAAGCACTTTAGTACTGGTTAGCCGTGGTAAAGTGCAATGACCCCTATAGCTAGCAAAAACGAATTCAGCAAAGCAGGAGGGGTGAAGGCAAAAGCTTTGGAGAAATACCATGCAAAGGATGTCAGGTCTAACACCCAGTGACTGGATGACACCCTCTGAGAGGATAAATTACATATATCATCTGGAAACAGTGCTTTTTCTCACTGATTTGGATTAGGACTACACCTGGGTTAGGAGTTAACATTTATCGCCCTTGGCCTTATGCCTGCGGTATGATCATTCCCAGGCTTTTTGTGTGCAGTCAAGTGGCTCAGCAAGTGTCCATAGGATGGATACCATGTCTGAGGCAGACTGCGGCCGAGAGTGTGCTCCTTTTCCTGAAGTAACTTGTTCTATAGGGCTGACAGTTCTTTGCAGCGATTACCTAGTGGGGTTGCTTCAAAGCCTCTCCATGTTGCATGCCGCCTGAAGTTTCAAGAGGGAAGAGAAATACCCTTCCAGGCAGTTGTAATGAATGACTGCACCCGCTTGCAGGGGGTGCCCTTGGAGTTCCATGGGACCCCCTTTCTTGCCCCTCAAAGGACTGCTTTTAAGAGGGGCACTGAAAGTGCGCCACCTTTTTATGGTATACTTTCAGGGCCTCTCCTAAAGACATGTTTGACTCTGCGTCCACGCTAGCAATACGGCACGGACACAGAGGCACTGTGATTCCCTCATTTTCATGGGGCCATGCCTCCATGCAAATGAGGGAACACCCTCTCATGATAGTGTTGGCACTACATTTGCACCAGCACTATCAGTATTACAGAAGGGAATGCACAAGCATCTGCATCCCCATCTGTAATACCATAATGACATGGGGGCACACAAAGTGGGAACAATGTATGAAATGGCCCCAGCCATGCTTGGTCCGAGACCTGGAACGAGCAAGTGTTTGGCCACTTCCGCCATGCCACCTTTTGTCTGATTACCTGTTTTTAGCCAGATTGCCAGAAAAGTAACCATTTCTATGCCATTGTAAAACATTAAACCTTCATAATTTATTTTTAAAGAAGTAACATCAATTTACAATGCAATCATCTGGGCAGTCCTTCCTCCCATAAATAAACATACATTTTACAGGCACTTAAAATGTTATGCATGTTGTGCATAAACGTTTCGATTACATAGTCAACAGTTTCTCTTCAATTGCAATATTGAGGGGCCAATTCCGATGTCGGACGGATTCAGGTCCGTCCGACATCGGTCGGAGCTGTAACCGACCGACCTGCTGTGGTCGGTTACGGCCCTGCTAGTACGATGCAACCGAATCCTGTTTGGTTGCATTCGTATGGTACACAATGCAAGCATGCATTCCGAGTGGAAAGCATGCTTGCAATGTGAAAACCGGGGGTTCTGTTCATCCCTGTACCCCGTGGCCGGCACCCCTAGGTGCCTGCCACTGGGTGCCACTGGGTGCAGGGATCGACAGAGGGGCACCATAGGTAACCCCAGGTCACCATTCGGCAGCCTTGCACCCATGGGGGCCCTGCTGGGGGCCCCCAGAGACAGTTTCGGACTGCCTTTTCGTGCGGGAAACACCGGCACGAAACACCGGCACGAAAAGGCAGTGAAAAACTGCCATCGTACTCCCTCGGTCGTAAAGAGGCGACCGGGGGAGTACTGAAGGATTTCTGGATGGCAGACGGGCTCTCCGAGCCCGTCGTAAACCATCAGGATATGAAGAACCAGGTTTTCTTAGAACCCAGCGGTGCCAGGGACACACCCGAAGTCTTCGAGTTCTCCTGTCTTGGAATACAGAGACACGGAATACTTCTAGGTGGCGTCAGAGATCAAATTTATTAGCTGCAGCTAGTAACAGTAATCCCAGCAATACAACACGGTGTACAGCTCAGGAAACTGCTCAATTTCCGTAGAGCAAGACATCACCTTTTATCCTACATTTACTCATTACAAATGCACACCCACTGCAACAAATACTGACGAATGAAATACATTTTCCCACACATTATTACATCATAAAAAGCTCACTTTACATTGTACCAACCGACAAGTTAATTATTAGGAATGTCCCAAATTCGATTTCCACAAGCCGGACAAACCCATAATTGAAAGCACTACCCATGTAATGAAAAGACACAAGGAAAGAAACCAATTCAGATGCTCAATAGGATAAGAAATGTGCAAGCGAACTAAAAGTTAACGATATCCTGAGACAACGATCAGCCAGGGAAATTGGCTTAGAAAACGGTCAGTTTCAGGTGATGGTGTCAGCGTCTTTGCAGTTCACTCACAAGTCAGAAAAGGCCTAGTTAATATGCACATGAACAACGAAGCCCATGCAACTTTGTTCGTTCGGTTACCTCCACGGGCCTACGTGAGGGCAACACAAAATGGCGTCATGCACATCGCAAACAAAATGGAGTCTGGTTCGGAACTCACAGAACCTCAGACCCTCCTTTTGCCATTACGTAGGCAATAACCTAAACTCACGTCAATCTGAATCCAGGTCTATATCTATTCTCATCAGGTCATCAAGGTGTTGCTGTAGCATCATCTTATTATCCTTCACTTCTCTCGGGACGGGTCTTCTCACACAGATCGTAGCACAAAGACTACAAATGGTGGGACCACACTGGATGCACAAAAAGGAGAAAATGATTGCTAAAGCCATACCAAGGAACGTCAAAATCTTCCATCCCCATTTAGACAACAGTTCCCAAATCCATCCAGTCAATGACCAGTTCCCTTCGTCTACATGTATAGACTCAGCAGACTTATGTAACTTCATGATGGCTTGGTACACTATCGGGGCATTATCTGGTATGAAAACGCAGCAACTAGACCCGATCAATTTACATACCCCACCTCTATCTGCAAGTATGATATCTAAAACCATACGGTTTTGTAAAATCATAAGACGATCCGCCTGAAGCTCAGCTGTAATATTGCTAAGAGCACCTGCAATTGAATTTATAGTGGCCTCAACCACTCTCGTGAGCTGACGAATATTCCTACTATTGGCCATAGGACCCCAAAAGGGGACGAAACCCTTAAAGAAGTCTCCAGCTTCTTGTGCGACAGTATCTTTCGCATCGATAACACCTCTACCATATCTTGTCTTATGGTAATTGAAAACAGCAGTGTATGTAGGGGGAAGCAAAAATGCCACTTAACATATACCTGAAAAGTCAGATGGCAACCATGTATATGCTCTGTCGTGACAAACAAAATACGTGCCTTTAGCTGGCACGAACGGTGGAGATTTCTGGGACGTATAGACATAGGTGTGAACACACACACTCTTACCAAGCTGAGCTCTCGTATTCTGACCATTACCTTGCAGACAAAAATTACCTCGGTGGGGTACAATCCAAATAGGGGGAGACCTTTTCCGTCTCTCCTTCTCTGTCAGGCTAATACTATATTCAGTCTTGTTCCAACCAATATATTCTCGTACCTCATCCTTAGGGATAGCATTATACGCATCGATATCTCTGATCATGTCTACTATTCCCTGTATCAAGGCATTATTACTCGCATTATCTTTGACTGAACGTATAGGAGATGCTTCATTCGCATAAATAAACATTGCTTGGATTGCCCACACTGACCCATTAGGCGAAAAAGGCAAAACCAAATATGGCATTCCCTTATCTGTCGTATGCGGCATAAGACCACATACCCAGCAATTCGTTGTATTGACGACTAGCTGATGCTGATGCAACAACTGTATAAACGAATTGTTAACAAATTCTGATCTTCGTGTCTGTTCATGTTCAGGCAACTTATGAAACTCATGTGGAGAAACAGTAGAAAAAGAAAGAGTAGGTTGGGACATAGATGTAAGCGTATGTTGTATGGCATAGAAAATCCAACCCACACAACCCAATATAATATTCAAAAGCATCAAGAAACACAATATCAAAAAACATTTGCTACGAACCAATGTACACATTTTCATTTTAAAATCGATTTTCTCAACACTCTTATCAGATCCAAAAGACTCCATCCTCTAACGTGCTGCTCACGGCTATTACCTTCTTCACTTAAGTGTGCGTGAAGATCGTACTAACGACCATGAACCACAGACCTTTCGTCAATTCGCGGCTCACCCCTTAAGGCTGTACCGCGACCCGGCAGCTGAGTCCGGATGGTGACTCGAAAAAGAAGAAGAAAAAAAAAAAGTCTCTTGATCTGAAAAGGTGTAACTCACAACAAAAAAAAATTCAATCTTTATTTGTCCATTTATTTGTCCCTTATCTTGGTCTTAGATTGTAACGCTGTTTGCCAGACACAGTCTGATCCTGAAAAAGCACTTCTGGATCCGTTGTATCAAGTCTTAAATGAGGTGGCACAGCAGCTTGCAGGATTTCATCATCCGCACGTTCTGACTGAGTCCATTCCAAATGTGCATCACTAAAAGGTACGAATCTAGGAATTCTTTCACATTCGGAATCAGCTATACCTCCCCTCACCCACTTGTCATACGGTAAGGGCAACTGAACATTTTTGCAATGGGTGGCATGCACCCAGTTCTTTTTACCAGCTACTCTAACTGCAGTCCGAGTTACTAATAAGACTAAATGCGGTCCAGTCCACCTCGGCTCCAAGTTCTTAGTTCGTTGGAAATTCTTCGTGAGGACGTAACTGCCAGGTTGAATCATGTGGCCTGGATCCGCAGTAGCTGTCGGCAAACTGTCATAGACCTGTTGGTGGAGAACACGTAATTTAGCAGTCAAGTGAAGTCATGTAAGTAATCCACCAACATAGGGTACTCGATGTCACTGTACTTCTTGGGCCTTGGGACACCCCAAACATTGGCCGGACGACCAAGCACAATTTCATATGGGCTAAGTTCCACACGAGAATGTACTGTCGTGCTCGTTGACAAAAGGGCCAATGGCAAGGCATCTGGCCATGTAAGACCAGAGCTCGCTTGTATCTTAGCTAACTTCAGCTTCAAAGTGCCATTGTAGCACTGGACAAGTCCAGCTGACTAGGGGTGATTCGCAGCATGAAATTTCTGATGATACCCAAACCCGCACACACTTTCTTCATGATCTGGCCCACAAATTCACTCCCATTGTCGATCCATACAATTCTCGGCAAACCATATCTGGGGAAATACTCCTTGAGCAAAACCTTGGCTGTAGACAAGGCAGTATTATCCTTTAGGGGGTAAGCCTCTATCCATCTGGAAAAGGTGCAAACAACCACAAGGACATACTTCAAATTATTGCATCTCTCCATGTGAATATAATCTAGCTGTATCACTTCAAACGGATACGTTGGAGGAGCAAAATGACCAGCTGGAGTTGGGGTTCCCTTGCCAGGATTATGCATCAAGCAAATCATACAATGCTTCACCAAATTCTCAGCACATTTAGGAATTCCAGCATTCTGCCATACTGGAGCCAACAACTTACATATCCCTTTCGAGCTTATGTGAGCCATTCCATGAGCCATAGTAACCACTGGGAGCACATACGAATCAGGCAACAACCATCGCTGGTGCTCCGACAACTCAACCCAACAACCTGTTGAATCCAACATACCCGTACTTTCTCTCCACGTACTCACTTCTTTCTCAGTAGCTTCAGCCTTAATCAACTTCACACTTTCTATTGTGTCTTCACACATTCCACTTTCCACAACCCATCTTGCAGGACCCGCAACATACATTCGACTTGTCACGTCTCTCGCCGTTTCTTTCGCAACTTCATCTGCAAATGCATTTCCTCGACCCACATCATCTGTAACCTTTCTATGCGCACTACACTTCACAATTGCAATCTGCTTCGGCAAAGTAAGTGATTCAAGAAGTTCATTCACCAATTGCCCATGCTGAATTTTTGTACCATGGGAAGTTAGAAATCCTCTCTCTCTCCACAAGCGTCCAAAACTATGGGCAACACCAAACGCATACTGGCTATCAGTATAAACATTCACTCGCTTTCCTTCTGACAACACACACGCTCTAGTCAATGCTATTAGGTCTGCTTCTTGAGCTGAACTCTGTGCAATACGTGCTGTTTCAACAACTGTATGTAAAGTTGTGACAGCAGTCGTTTCTCCATTCGAAAGCTTAAAACATGAACCATCTACCCATAGAGTACCATCAACATTCGAAAGAGGAGTATCTTTTAAATCAACTCTAGCCTTTGTTTCTTCCTCTGTCCGGAGAAAACAATCATGCTGTTCCTGAACATCTGCCTCTACAGAAATCGGTAACAACGTAGCTGGCTTCAACACATTGCATCTTTTGATGTGTACATGGCTAGCCAAAAGCGTCAACTCATAACCTGACAAACGTGCACTAGTAAGGTGCTGTGTCTTAGTCCTATTCAATAAGGTATCCACTGCATGTGGGACCATCACAATCAATGTGTTATCCAATACCAAACCAGCAGACTGTCGGATAGAAACAGCCGCTGCCGCTGTAGCTCTCAGACAACTCGGCAACGCTCTAGCTACCGGATCTAACGTCGCTGAAAAATGCGCACATGGGCGTTGCTTGTCTCCAAATTGTTGTGTCAACACTGGCAACGCATAACCTTCCCTCTCGTGTACGTACAGTGTAAAAGGTTTACTGTAGTCTGGGGTACCCAATACCGGAGCAGAACACAATGCATCACGTAATTCAGAAAAACTTTTCTGACTATCATCAGACCAAGGAAGAGGATACGGAGTATCTTTAAGAGTCAGTGCCTACAGAGGTTTCGCTAGCAAGGAAAAATTAGGGATCCATTGCCTACAATACGAGGTGATACCTAAAAAGGCATGCACTTCTCTCTGTGTGGATGGTACATTCATTTGGGCAATCGCTTGAATTCATTCTGGGGTCAATCGTCGTCCCTCCTTCGACAAGAGATGACCTAAGTAGGTCACTTCTTGGCAGCAATACTGTAACTTTGAAGGCAACACTTTATGATGAAGGTCAGACAAATGTCGTAACAAAGAAAGAGTAGCTTCTTTACAAATCTCTTCATCATCAGCAGCAACCAGCAGATCATCAACATATTGGATAAGAGTAGCACCAGAAGGCAACACAAAATTATCAAGCTGAGTTTTCAACGTCTGACTATAGATTGAGGGACTCTCACAATAACCTTGAGGAGCTCTCTTAAACTGGAAGTTTTGGCCTCCTAGAGAGAAGCCAAAAATATCTCTACTCTCCTCAGCAATCGGAATGCTAAAGAAAGCATTCTTCAAGTCGATTACTGAAAACCAAGCAGCTGAAGCAGGAATCGGAGTCAACAAAGCAGTGATATGCGGGACAACAGGAAACTGTGGCACGATAATCTTATTCACTTCTCGAAGATCGATCACAAACCGATACACAGGTGCCTGAGAAGCATCAGTACGCTTGAGGACAGGCAGAACAGGACTGTTACACACATTACCTCTCGTTTCTTCAACTACACCCTTCTCAAACAAATCATAAATAATCTCTAGAAGGGCTCTCTCGCCATCACTAGAGATTTTATATTGGGGAATACGAGGTAGCCTAGCATTCGACTTGAGAGTAACAACACAGGGTGGAATCTGCAAGAGACCAACATCATTGGGACCTGTAGCCCAAAATGTATCAGGAAGAGAACGCAATTCCAGTGGAAGACAATCTTTAGACAAATACATCGGAGAAATCACTTTCTTACCCATCGTAAGATGTACTCCCGCAGGAGAGCAATGTAATGTTGCATGCAATCTTTTCAGCAAGTCCAAACCCAACATATTCTCACCACAACCAGTCGTTAAAATAAGAGGAGCTTCCAATTCACAAGGACCAATAGAAAGAGGCAAAGGACTAGAAATTGGATTACGAACTGGGGCGCCAGAAAATCCTACTGAAACATTGGTCAAGCCAGACAAAGGTGCACCAGGAAGTTTAGAGTGCATAATAGAACTCTTCGTCGCACCAGTATCCAAAAGAAAAGGTTCTGCCACACCTAATGTAATCACTTCAACATAAGGTCCATTCTGGTCTACTGGAACTGACACTACTCCCTCTCTTTGCCCATGGCTGTCCTAACTATCATTATAACCAGCACTCTCACTCTCAACATAATAATCCTCAACGTAGTACTGTGCAGACTGAACAGTCGGAACATTCTGTCCGTCAAAACAATTCATAGAATTCTGAGGGGGAAAGGAACGCTCATTCTGAGGAAACACACCACGTCCCCTACCCCTAGGAGCTTGTTGGAAACCACCACGACCTCTCTGACCAGATACACCATTCGCACGCTGTAACAGAACCGGACAACTATGCTTAAAGTGACCTTCTTCTAAGCAATAAGCACACTGATTAGGGCCTGGCAAAAATCGGGGAGCAAAATACTCAGGCTTCTGTAGCAATCTCTGAAACTGTGGGGTTGCTGAAACTGAGGCTGATTCGTACCAGGCGGATAAGCTTGCTGCAAAAGAACTTTCGTCTTTAATTCTTTAGTCTTCTTCTCTACTTTATCCTTCTCATCTTTATCCCTGTTCTCATAATATTGCGCAGTAGCCAATATCTGGGCCGACGAAGAAACAGCCCATGAACTCTCAGAATCCTTTAACTTATTAGAAAGTTCGGGAAGTAAATTAAAGACAAATTTGTCCACGAACAACCTTTGACCACCTTCGGTGCTCGGATGTATGACATTACAACGCATGCTTTTTCATCGCATGCTTTTACATCGCAGTTTTTACAACGCATACCATTTCAACGCATAACGCTTTGGGGTGCTGGATAGTGAATAGTTTAATTTACTATTCCAACTCCAGTCCCCGTGGACACTAGGGAAGGTGTTGGATAGTAAATTAAATCTATTCCCTATCCTAGAGCGCCCTCCAGCGCAATGCGTTGTAATGGTTTGCGTTGTAAAAGTTGCGATGTAAAAGCACTGCGTGGTAAAAGTTGCGTTGTAAAGGATGTTTCCCTCGGTGCTCATATCCTGACCACTATGAACGATAAACGTTTCTTCAAACCTCGTGAAGAAATCAGACACACTCTCGTCTTTCTTTTGTTTGCATGCTGCTAACTTATCCCAATTCACTCGTGAAGGAGGCATCATAGTTTTCATTAAATTATTAATTCTACCAGGTAATTCTGCAACCAAGGGCTCAGGTTTGGCACCTCCTACCTGTCGACCATCTGCAGCAACAATATTAGCCCACGTATCTCCTAATTCTTGCGCATGATTCTCATGACGAATCCTCACCCACAAAGGTTGAGGGACTACATTACCCATCAACATAACTATGTCAGCTAAATTCATAATACACGCATCAACTGTCTGAGACAACTCCTTGTAATAACCAGCAGGATTCTTACGGGGGTCAGGTAAGGTCTGCTTAAGAGCCAAGACCGCTGCTCTTTTCCAAGGGACATGTACCCATACTCGCTGAAAATGGGCCGGTGCGGCCACAATACCCAAAACGGCATCAGCCTGAACTGCGTCTCTCCATATAGGAGGAACCTCTCTCATAGGATACTGCTTCACTTTCCTCCTAACAGAGGAATCAGGTTCGTACAATGTCTGAGGCGGTAACCTAGACCTGAAGACAAGTATCGTCTCTACGGCATCTGTAACATCGGACTCCACTATCATCCCTGTAGCAAATTCTGACTGGACATCAAGCACTTCCTGCGGAATCGGACCGAACTCATTATTTTCCCATTCCTGACGAAGAAAAGTACACATTACATCAAACACATACCTTTGCTTCGGCGGTTCCCACTGAAAGAAAACATCCATAATCGCTTGCAAATCATACCTCGAAGCATTTAAAACCCATCTTCGAGCCAAAAGATCCAACATTGCCCGCTCTTCGGGACTAGGAAGCTGTCTACGAGTCTGTCTACGTTCCGTAACAGGGGTCATTTTCAATGACCCAAAGAGTGGAGACAAAAGATTAGCAACAGTCTCAGTCATTCGTTTTCGAGCAGAAGGAGAAGAAGTAGCCATAAGAACAGGAGAATGAGTATTTTGAGGCAAAAGAGGCATAGGGACAAGAGTAGCAGGGGTCGGAGATACAGAAGTGGAAGGCAAAGGAGTTTGAGGCAAAGCTGGTGTCAAAGCTGGCGGCCCTAGAGGGGGCTGCACCATAGGGGGGAGAACTATCTGTGCATCGGGTGGCTGAACAACAGCAGGAGGCTGAACAACAAGGGGTGCAACGACCAGGGGTAATGGAGGTGCAGTGGCACCCTGCACATAAGGAGGTGGTAATCTCAGTAAATGAGAGATCAAAGGATCTTTTTCAGGGTCTTCATTCACTTTTGAAAGAGAAAGCGGCAAGGCCGGATAACATTTATCGATAGCCATGCAACGCTGTCTTTCTAAGACTTCTCCTACTCGATCTTCCTCATCTGCTTTAAACTGCCTAGCAGCTTGTAGTACTGACATATTCTTATCTTTCCTATCTCTCTTTGCTTGCTTAATTTCTCGCTGTTTGGCTTTCTTACGCCAGAGGCGGAAAGAGTAAAACATCGCCGTCTGGGCTTTCTTCCTAAATAGCGCAACTTCCAGATTATCTAAAATATTTAATTAGAAACTACCATGTTGGGGCCATCGTAAAACACCATCTTTCTTCGTATAGCGAACCCACACTTCGTTATAAGTAATAGGACCCACTCCGTGTTTTGAATAGAGCTCATAAGTTGGAGTTCCAACCGGAGGTATCGGACACGAATCCGCCAATCGGGAATCCTTGTTGCAACCACAACCAAACCATTTCCCAAATTTGCTAAAACCAGGCATCTTATAGCTCACTAATCTAGCTTCAAACTTCAAGGGGTTATCAACTATCGATACCCTCGTAAATATAGGAGCCCCTCGGCTTCGAGTATTGCAATAACCGAATCAAAACCAAGGACCAAAACAAAGATCGTGGGAGCGACCCACTTATACTTAACCAAAGTAACTGTCGCGCCACCAGAAGGAAAACTAGGGTGACCGGGAAGGTGAACCGCTGCTACATCTACTAAAGGCGCTCAGGATCCTCTCAAAGCATGAAGAGGGATTAACCTTGGAAAACGACAGAGGAGGAAAAATACCCCCCTGCCATCAAAGGCGAGCCTTAATAAAGCCTGAGTAGTGCAAGACAAGTGTAGTGAAAAGCAAAGCACGGCACACCATGCATTAAATTATCTGACGAAATAGAGAGTTGAAGTTGAGGTTCATCATCTTTTGTGACCCCAGGGATACTCATCTGGTACCCTTAAGATTATAATAAATAAGAAAAAGAAGATTTGATGTTTTTAAACCATACTATCCTGAGGAAGGTGTTCTATAAAAACAAAGCACTGAAACGCGTCGACATACGGACCTTTTTTTGTGTATAAAATTTTGAAATGATGTGTATTGTGAAAGATGTACTGATTCACTATGAAAAATTTAACATAATATCGTCACTGTAAATAATATGTGTAATTGATTTTAATGGATTGCTGACAAATATGCATTTATTTTAAATTTGAACTTCTTTTAATAAAAATTATTATGATACATACATGATTATGTTTTGATTAGAATGTTTACATAGGGCTTTGTATAGTCTGAAATTGGTCTAAACAAATGGTTTTTGTATTGATTTGAGTATATGAGTTTGAACACACAGAAAGGAATCTCCCCTTTTTTTGACCGTCTATCGTCTCGCTTTACAAAGGATCAATCAAGGGTTCAAGACAGGGTGACAGTCAGGGCAGCAGTCCTTCGTAGCCATCGGAAAGCGGGAAGCCTCGCAGCAAAAACCTTCGGTCCACGTCGACATACAGGGGTCCATGAAGTGGTTGGCCTTCCTCCAGAATTTTCTCACGTGGCTCCTCACGATCCTCGGGCTTGGACCGGTACCGCTGACGTCGCCCTACGTTGGGCGCCAACTGAAGAGTAGGGTTTTCTTAGAACCCAGCGGTGCCAGGGACACACCCGAAGTCTTCGAGTTCTCCTGTCTTGGAATACAGAGACACAGAATACTTCTAGGTGGTGTCAGAGATCAAATTTATTAGCTGCAGCTAGTAACAGTAATCCCAGCAATACAACACGGTGTACAACTCAGGAAACTGCTCAATTTTCGTAGAGCAAGACATCACCTTTTATCCTACATTTACTCATTACAATTGCACACCCACTGCGACAAATACTGACGAATGAAATACATTTCCCACACATTATTACATCATAAAAAGCTCACTTTACATTGTACCAACCCACAAGTTAATTACTAGGAATGTCCCAAATTCGATTTCCACAAGCCGGAAAAACCCATAATTGAAAGCACTACCCATGTAATGAAAAGACATAAGGGAAGAAACCAATTCAGATGCTGAATAGGATAAGATATGTGCAAGCGAACTAAAAGTTAACAATATCCTGAACATTGATTGGCAATCTCAGACAACGATCAGCCAGGGAAATTGGCTTCGAAAAGGGTCAGTTTCAGGTGACGGGGTCAGCGTCTTTGCAGTTCACTCACAAGTCAGAAAAGGCCTAGTTAATATGCACATGAACAACGAAGCCCATGCAACTTTGTTCGTTCGGTTTCCTCCACGGGCCTACGTGAGGGCAACACAAAATGGCGTCACGCACAACGCAAACAAAATGGAGTCTGGTTCGAAAATCACAGAACCTCAGATATCCGAGTCGGATTCCATTCCAACCGAGGCCATCAGAATGACTCTGTTGGAATGAATCCGGCCGGCACATACCGATGTGGTCAGAAGGGCTCCGAACATGGTTCGGAGCCCTTCCGACTGGAATCGGAATTGGCCCCTTTGTGTAATATAGGTCAGGAAACAACCAAAATCTCAGAATTTAAGCATTCTTCACACGTGAATATGTCCTTCTGTCACTACTATTTAGGTCTGTCATCCCCTGGCATGTTCCCAGTCCAAGGAAAGCCTGCACAATAGAATAGTAGCTTTCTTTTCCTCATTCAGCTTCTGTTTGTGTCACCAAATTACTGAACTATTCTGCAATGTAGCTTTCTTTGTGTTGTCCACAGAACTCAATACATATTTTTGTTCCTTGAAGGAATGTTTTGCTTGTTCTCCTATTTTTTGCACCTAGATTTGGAACTTCTGGTAATTGTAGAAACTGAAGCATCCCATCATGCTATGGGAGGGGTGTTGTCCCACAATGATACTTTAACTGCTCAGGTGCACCCAATGGCCTACTTCCCTAAGAATTATACCATCACAAAAAAAAGAACTGTTAGTAATAAAGAGTTTTTGAGAAGTGAGGGCATTATTTATTGGGGGAAAAACACAATGGATGTCTACACAGATGAAACATTAGTGTGGCCGTTAAGGTCCAGACAACTCAGACGGACAATGTGTTTTCTGTGACTCTTTCTTGTGTTCTGGTTCAAAGAAAACCTGACTTGGGAGTTCTAGTTTACTGTTCCTACTGGAACAAAGTCATGCCTAATTTGTGTATAGCTGGCTCTAATCTGAGGAGCATGATGGACAAAAAAACAATGGACTGGGATTCGACCCCAAATAATTACCTGAGGCTGAGATTAATTTAGGCATTTCATCTATCATGTTTTTGTTTACTTTTCTTCTAAGGAATTAGCACATATTTGTGCATGTCATATTATATGTTTACATGGAATTTTGCATGTTTTGGTAACTGACAATGGTTCTCAATTTACTTCAAATGTCTGGTATGCATTGTGCAAAGAGGGCTAGATGTAGGTAAATCTTATTTACCGATTCATAAATACCGAATTTTACCGATTCGGTATTTATGAATCGGTAAATAAGATGTAGGTAAAAATTCGGTAAGTTTTACCGAATCGGTAGGATTCGTTATTTACCGATTCGGTAATTACCAAATCGGTAAAAATACTGAATTGCCAAGGGGGACAGGGTGTCACTTTGACACCCTGTTACACCCATGTTTCTGGCTTGTGTGCCATGTGGCACACATACATGCCCTAAGGGCATGTATGTGTGTCACATGGCACAGGTGTACATGCACAGATGTGCATGTACACAGGAATTTGTTATTTACCACCCAATGGTATTAGGTGGTAAATAACGAATTCTAAAGGCCCTGTAGCACTGTTTAAAGTGCTACCTACATAAGAAATTACAGATTCGATAATTTTACCAATCGGTAATTTTCCCGAAAACCAGTAAAATTTACCGAATCAGTAAATTTACCGATTCGGTAATTTTACAGATTATGTAAAATTACTGATTCGGTATATTTACCGAATCTGTATGTTTTTGCTACCCCTACATACCAATGTCCAAATACCGGTCGGAAACGGCCAAAAATCTGTATTTTCGGCCGTTTCCGACCGGTATTTGGACACCTACATCTGGCCCAAAATATGGAAGTTCTTCTGCCAACTAGTTATCATCCTCAGAAATATAGGGAGATAGAACTTTTGAATCAATAGGATGAACAATGTGTAACTGTTTTGTTGCAAGAAGAGGGTTGCAATAATATGTGGTAGTTAGCATAATTAACATATAACAACACTTAGCATTATGCCACGAAGATGTCACATATCTTTAGTGTGTGTGGTCACCAGCCTAGAATTTTACTATTGGACTTACCCTCTTCTATTTCAGTGCCCTTAAATAAACTTCAGAAAATTTAGAAATCGGTGCAAGAACTGTTACAAAAGGCCAAGGCAAGCTATAAATCATATGCCAATGGAAAAAGTACTCCAGCATCTAACTACACAGTGATTATAAAAGACTTGTCAATTACTAAGAACCTACCGTATTTTCTGGCGTATAAGACGACTTTTTAACCCTTGAAAATCTTTTCAAAAGTTGGGGGTCGTCTTATACGCTGGTATCATTTAATAAGCAAGTGAATATACCCCAAACCCTATATTTTAAAAGGAAAAGTAGGGGGTCGTCTTATACGCCAGAAAATACGGTACATTTGAAGAAAGTTTCTAAGTGACAACCTACGTTTTTCGGCGCACTTACCATTGAACATAATGTGAATCCCGTTACAGTTCATTTAAAGATACCCAGTCCATAAAATTCATCTTGTGTCTCCTGTGTTCTTGTTTAGATATTGCTCTGCAGCACCACATCTTGCTCTGTCTCATGCTCCAATTAAGGTTAATGCTGAAAAAGTATATGAAGTACATAAGAATTTGGATGCATGAAATGTTAGAAGACTGCTGCAGTATTTAGTGAATTAGATTGGGTTTGGTTCTTAGTCATGATCATTTGAACTGGCCTCTAATCGTCCTGTCCCTCACCAGTAATGAGAACTTGACAGTTTTCATCCAGATGAACCAGAAACACAGCCGTTGAAATGTTGGCCCTTTGGTGGCACTGTCACAATGCATTGTAGGGTGTGTTTACCTTTACACACAGGAGCCCTGCTCTAAAGTTCCTGGACTTGAATGTGATAACGAAAGAAAGGGATGTTGGTGTTATCTGAACAGAAGCCTCGGTACTCAGGTGTTGTGTAAAACACCTGAGTATGGACAAGGGACAAGAAGGACTTAATCTCCCATGGAGCTGCTGGATTTTTAGATGACGAACATCATAATGTATGGAGTTAAAGTTCCCTGTGGTCCATAGTGTCGTTGCTAGATAATATAATATGAAAAAAGTGAGTATTTGGGACTTGCTGTTGGAAGTTAGAATCATTGTAACCTGTTATATGAAAGTTGACCTTTTATATTGACCTTTTATATTGTTTTATACAACAAAAGGCCCAAAATGATGTGGTATAAACCCTATATTTCACAGGGAGTCGTGCAATATGGCAAATATTTCACTGTTCCTTATGAAGTACTTATTTCATCATCATATTGACAAACCCCTAACCCATATGCAGCGCTTTACCATTGTCAGGGTCACTAGGATTATGCAACAACTTTATCTAAATGGTGTAAGGTTAGCTAAACTATACAGCAAAATATGCAAATCATATGACACTGTCTGGCAGTATTACTTCCAGTTTTTTTTTTTAACTAGAAACAACATGTTTGTTAAATCTGCAAATTATCCATATTATGTGGGAAATGACTTAGGATATATGGTTAGCCCATAGTTATGGGGTAAATACTGCAGCAGTGGAATCGTATAGTACGATCCTATATTGTCTTCACGGGATACTGGTGACACATACACAACTCTCGGCCGTGACACTTGTGGTTTATGATGTCACCGGAACTTCGATAGCAATAATGGACTACAGAGAAACAAAGAAAAAACCTGCGGACTGTGCCACTGTATTCCTGGGTTCAACTGTTGATTACCCATTTTGGGGGAAATATCCCTGTGACTATTTTTCACAGTTCCCTACTTTTCTCACCTGTGCATTTAGCGACAACACTATACTATTTGTAAAATGTGATAAATGTACAAAATTTTTTACATTCTACAGGTAGAATGGTGAATTACGACCTGGTAAACACTGATATAATACTGCGAGCGCGACCCATATATGTACCCTGACTACGCACGGCCACCGTGCACCTTGATATTTGATGTGTCATGAGCTTCTCAGCTGTCATGACTGCGTCCCTAACGAGGCAGCTGTCACGGTTGCCGGGACAACGGCGTCGATGAGCTCTCTCCTCAGCATCCTCCTCGCGTGGCATGGCCCCTTTAAGAGCAGCCCGCGCCCTCCTCCCCTCAGCCTCCCCATCCTTGCCTGCTGTTTATTGCCGAGGCAGCTGCTTTATTCGCCTGAGGATGGAGTCGGCAGCGTTTACTTACTGATCTTGGATGCAATATTAGCTGGCGAGCCTGTGAGGTGCTCTGCGCGCGGCAGCCCCAGCCATTGACAGCGCCTCTGCATCTGGGAAGCAAGCAGCAGCTGCAGCGGCCTGCACCACCTGGAGGACCACGATGCACTGCAGGCCCTGGGAGCTGCGAAGATGCCATGCAGTGATTGATTCCGCGGCAGACCCGAGCAGCGGAGCCCTGGGAGCGATCTGATGGGCGTCACGCCCGCTCTCTGAAACCCCCCGCTTTTCTTCCTTGGAATTGGCTGCAACCTCATCCTTTCAAGACGGACGGGGCGGTGGAGCACAGAGGTAAACACCGGGGCAACATGAAGGACAAAGACTTCATGCCCAACATGGAGCGAGGCAAGCCCGCCACCTACACGGGTGACAAGAAGGCGAAGATGGCTGCCAAGACCAACAAGAAGTGGGTGAGACTGGCCACCGTGTTCGCCTACGTCCTGTCCGTGTCCCTGGCGGCCATCATCCTGGCCATCTACTACAGCCTCATCTGGAAGCCCGTGCGCTCCAGCGGCGACCCGGTCAGCCCCGGCCAAGAAGTGACCACCGAGATGGACAACACCACCGCCACGGACGGCCTACCGGACTTCAGTCCCACCAACAGCACCCCGGCCGGCCGGGCTGCAGGGGTGGCATCGGGGGCTTCAAATCCGGAGTCCCAGAAAAGATCCCTGCTGCCCAGAGGTGGTGCAGCTGTGCAGGGTGAAGAGACGCTCTCGGGCCAAGGGGGGCTGGACCCCAGTGCGCCGGAGGCTCCACAGACATCGACTTTTGCAGGGGGTAGACACGTGGATGCGGGTCTGCAGCGAGAGCTTCAGGCGACATCACCTTTAATGGCTGATGACCTCATCAGCAGGGTTCAAGAGGCCACTGTGACGACGTCATTCTATAACCCGGACACAGTAGTATTACCTAGGGGTTCTCTTCGAACAGGGGACTATGTGAAGGAGGCTACCACGAGCTGGAGGGCTGCACACACCACTGGCACGGAGTCTGCCCAAACAAGGGGCTCTGAGAAAGAACAAGAGGCTAGCACCCCCAGGAGACCTACAGACTCGGGGTCTGTCCAACCAGGGGGCAGTGTCAATGAGGGTCCTACACATTGGGGGCCCACAGACTCTTCTGGCAGGGGGTCTGCACAATCAGGGAACAGTGTCAGCGTCCAAGAGTCTAGCACGCGCTGGAGGCCGGCAGACACCCCAGAGAGGGAGTCTGTACAAACAGAGAACTCTGTGGAAGAGGGTACCACGCACAGGAAACTCACAGACACCCCTATGGAAGAGGGTACCACGCACAGGAGACCCACAGACACCCCTATGGAAGAGGGTACCACGCACCGGAGACCCACAGACACCCCTATGGAAGAGGGTACCACGCACCGGAGACCCACAGACACCCCTATGGAAGAGGGTACCACGCACCGGAGACCCACAGACACCCTTAACAGCGGGACCCAGACTGGCGCTGTGTCGGTCAGCCCTGCGTCTAGGCTTCCTACGGGGGTCTCTGCATCGAAGGCCCTTCAGAGGAACACGGAAACTCCCGGGGGTGACCCGGGGGTCAGGTATCCGTCTGCAGCAACAGACACAACAAGGACCCCCTTTTCTTCAGAGACCTCGGAAGGGGAGTTTGATGTGAGGGGAAGTACTTTCTCGTTAGGGGGGCAGACTCCACGCCTGGACGAGAGGTCTAGAACGGGTCCCCCTGTAGACAGTGACAGGGGCCCCTCACAGTACACACCCACAGCCGAGGGGAGCCTATAAGCGCCCCGCTAGGTAGTTCTGGAACCTTCTGATGTGACAGTATCTGCCTGCCCTGGATCTTACACAAACAAATTGTACATGGATTCTAGTTTTATATGACAGAAATGCACCTCTAGAGCTTTTCATATTGTACATTTTTTTTCTGCTTGAAAAGTTTACATATTTTTTTTTACTTCAGGCTAAACAGTCAAGGACAATTGCTTTAGGAATCTGATGCTAAGGAAGAAGGCCTCTTTATTATTATTTGTTTTGGTTTGTTTTTTATGCTACTGCGCGACTTAAAACCAACAGCAGACTTTTGAATTGGGGCTTTGATAAACTGTTCACTTTTTTCTCATAGCAGAGGTTTTTAAAAACATTTCGACAGAGGTTCAGATAGCTTTCCTGGTGGGTATCCGGGCACTGTCGTTGGTACTAGCTACTGTTTTAATAATTAAAATGTATGAGGTTATCTATGCCACACGGAGTGGAGCTCGCTCAGGTATGTTACAATAGTTCTGATGTATAAAATATAACGACTTTATATAAATATCAGTTTCACGAGTGTTCCATGCCTTCATTCTTCTTCGCTTTTGTTGTTAAACGGTGTCTCCTGGATGGATTCGATTATGTGTTCTTAAAATGCGCAGACGAAAAAAGCATCGCTCACCATCACTATAACGTAACACCCAAAACAAGTAATCATGTGCTAGGAAACTATATTTAAAAAGATTTTTAAAATAATTGTCCCAGCCAATGGGCCCCTTCAGGGCCGGACTGTCCGTAGCGGGCATCAGGCGTCTTCCCGGGAGGCTGGAAGGGTAGGGATTGATTTTGCAGCAGTGGGGGGCGTTTTTTTGTTACCGGGGGCTGGTTTTGCAGCGGTGTTGCAATATCGGTGACCGGTACCAAAAGCAGTAGTGCTTCACACTTGCAAATCCACCATCATTACCCCCTCCCCCTGGGGGCTGGTTCTACAAAATTTCCAGGGCTACTTTGGGTTCACAGTCAGGCCCTGAGCAGATCTCAGAAATAATAAAGTGTAATGTATGAAATGCAGGAGGTAGGAGAGAAGAGCAACAGGGGTGGTGCACTGGTTGGCTCTAGCCTGATACCAAATCACTAGTGAATAAATCACAGAACTCACACATATGAACAAGGGAGAATATGTTTAGTGCTAGAACTGTACGTATATTGACCAGTTATGTATTACAAAATGATGCCCCCCCCTGCAGAATGTGATGAGGGTCCCTTGAGTCTACCATATCTCACATATATTCATTGGCCCTGGGCAGAATGGGGACCCCTGAAGGGCTGGGTGCCTTCTGAAGGGTTGGCTCACCTGGACTGCTGAGCCTCCAGGTCCTCCTTAAACACCTGATATTGTTTGAGGATCGTTAAACTCTTGATATTGACTAAGGATCTGGGGTCTAATCTTAGATTTCCCACTACTTGACCAGAATAGTGTTATCTTGAGCAAAGTGGAATATGTCACATCCCTCGACAAAGTGATTTATGCACAAAGTGACTAAACTGGACACCGGGCAGCTGGATATCTGTGTTCGGAGCACGGTGTCCCTACTGCTTTTCCAAAATGATGTAATCTTGAGAAAAGTAAGGTACACCGCAAGCTCGCAAACGTGTCTCAGAGGAAATTATATTTAGGGCTAAACTGGAGGTTGTGAATCTAAGGATCTGGCGTCCATTTCCGACTCACCCTATATTTAACTGAGTTTCAGTGATCTCAAGCATGACAGTTTCTCCCAATGTCCGTCAGTTCACTTTTTTGGCAACAGAGACTAAACTCTGTTATAAAACCATGTGCTCAAAACACACCAGGCCCTTGTCTTCAACCTGGAAGCTGCTCAGTGGGTTTCAGTTCATGGTGGTGGGGCACACTGCTTCTGTTTTACCTTGGCATGAGCTCTTCTGAAGTTTCCATCATTAACTTATATGATCAACAGGAGCTTCAAAATGCACCTTGAGACCCTCTGGGGTGAGTAGTCGCACTATACAAGACCCTGATTGATTGATTGTATGTACGTAGTGGTATTTGCATGGCGCAAACCTAGGTGGGAAGTAACGGAGCCCTGAACAACGGGTGTGAGACTAGAGATACAATTGCAGTGGCTGGGTCTACACACAAGATGCTGCTGCCTGGGCAGAAATGTATGTTAGAAAAGATGGGTCTTCAGTTATTTTCAGAGCTCAAGGAGATATGAGCCGGTCTGATGTTGCAATACCTTGGTTCTCTTGCTTGAAAGCAAAAAACAAGTGGTGTTGCAAGGGTGCCACCGCTATAAGCCAAAGCCTTGTTGTAGCCAGTTTTTGAGCAACATAGTTTCTTCGTAAATTTCTCGCCTTGTTATGTTATCAGATTTGTAGAGCGCATGGCTGCCCCAGCAACGCGGCGTCCCAGCGCTAATTCCAGAAACACCAGACACCTTCTTGCTTTAGGGCTCAACATCAATACATGATTGGGGTTGATCTCAGAACAATCCATGTCCTGGAAAGTTCTCCATATGCAGGAAAGGCAACTGGTAATTTTTAGTCATTGTTAGAACTATATCACAACGGTGGTCAGGCTAAAGAGAACGCTGCTTGTGTGTGCACAATGAGAGAATCGCTCTAGTCCAAATAAAGTGTGCAAGTGGCTGAAAATAATGGACGCATTATGTAAGGGCATGTATAAGACAGGATCAAATGATGTTTCCATCATGTTTGAACAAACTACCCCAGGCGGAGATAATCCTCAAACTAAGCTGTTTACTAATCCATATTAAAGACACCAGGGACAGATCAGGAAAACTGTTTACGTCGCTGGCCTTTGAATCTGTCAGAGGCACTTACCGGATCATATAATGTTTTGAGTCAGTGTTCTTTGAATTTCTTGGTGGCAAAATATGTCAGCTGCACTTGAAATTATATAACTGGCAAAAATGTAAATACATTATATGCTGCACCATGCATGTCACATCAGGCGCTCACCAAGTTTTCACCAAGATCAAATTCTCACCAAGAAATTGAAATATCGGCAACAGTTTTCAACTGCCGATACATTTGAATACTGCAAACACAGATCTGTTTTCGTTTTCTGCTAGATACCATTGAGTTATTCAAATACCGCTGAATGAATTGCTTACATGAACAGGGTAATATGTTAACCTTCCAAAACAAGTCGCTTTTATTCACTTGACCGTTTGCTTCATTGTATGCTCATATCCAAACAAACAGCTCATTCTGATCGCACATGAACATTTTTGCACTTTTTCAAAGATCCCCACTGTTAAGGGTAGCCTCATAAGAATCTCTGTTAAATATTTTTGATAAATTGTAAGAGACAACTTTAACTTATTTTTACATGCAGCCACTTATTATTAGGTCAGCTTTTTGTCCATCTAAACTTTCTTATTGAACGAGACAACACATTAAATGTGTATACTTGATAGAAATGTGGTCTGCTCAAGCTACATTTCTAGCTTTTTGGTGCCAGGAGACCTGGGGTCTCAGTTCAGTAACCAAGCATGACCAAATTGTGTGACCCTGGACAACACACTTCGCCTGCATGAACCTTAGTTCCCTTACCTTAAAAAACAGTCAGGTGTTTGTATCCCAGTATCTGGACAGCCATTGAAGGATTTTTGGCACAAATTAGAAAATTTAACAAAAGGCTTAAACATTTCTTGGTACTCTTTTGTTGTGATGATGAGGGTAAACAGAACCCCTCATAATCCACGAAACACAAATGTCTAGAGTATTATACACAATTTGCAGGGGCAACTTTGTTTAAACCACACCCCTCATTTAATATATAGGCTCACCATTTATTGAAAGATTGTCAAAAAGTGCTACTGGGGAACTGGTCACTAGGATCTGTTCACTAACTAGATACTTTTCAGTCCATATAATCGAAAAAAAATGGACACTGGAGTGTCAAGGAAAAGAAACAAAAGGTTATTGAATGGTCACTTCGAACATCCATTTGCTGGCAGCTAGCCTAGGGCAGCAGCCACTTTCAGTCAGTGCTGGTAATAAGGATTAGTAATGAACAAAGATTGCATTTACATTCTGTGACGTTATATTGCTTTTGATGGCGGATAGCGCAGATTAATATGTAACTGACAATAACCTGTCAACTATTGCTCTCCAGCTAATTGCTTAAGAGGACATCTATTAATCCGTAGCATCTATTAAACTGTATTTTCGAGTTGGTGGCATGACTAGCTAACTGGTAATTGGTCCAGCAAGCTTTCTGTAAACTGGTCACATCTAGCTAACTACAGTGGTTGACTAGTGATACCTAGTTACCTGTTGTAAGTGTGCCTGTTTATGGTTGCGTGTTAGTATCAAGGCAATAGAGTATTGCTGGGTTCTAGTTAACTGCTGTCTTCATACTGGTAATATCTTGTTAACTGTAACTATTCACTAGTGATATCTAGTTGTTAGCTTGTTTCTAACTGTTAAGCTGTTCTGCATAGTTAACAATGAAATGCCGCTATCTAGTTGTCTATATGTTTTCACCATTGAAAGACGGTGTGAATCAAAAGTCTTTGCTAGAGAGTCCTAGAGACATAACCTTCCCTTGGCACTGTGCACCTGTGTTGCCAGGGAGGCCACCTGCCTAGAACAGCTGTGCCCGTATCTACCTGTGGAACAAGGACAACACTTGCCATGGATGCAGAACATTATGCAAACATGAGGCCTGCACAGATAATGGCGCTGGCCGCTCATTGCCAGCCTAGAGTTGGTCACTGACAGGAGAGAAGGGTTGAAAGGACAGTTGTCATTAACAGCATTTTCAGACCTTATTTGCAGTTGTATTAATGGATGTAATTTTGTTTATTTTATTGTAGATCTCATTGTTAGATCTAAATCTATCGTAAAAACGTGAACTTGTTAGCAGCATAGAGAACTAATACTTCCTCAGTAGCTGGGGCTGACTTGATACAAGCACCTCAACTATGCAATCTTCAACCACACTTTCTCCTTATTCAGGAGTTTATATAGGCCATTCAGGCAACATAGACAATATTAAATTTTCTCAAGCCATAGACTGTTTAATATTCCCATATGAGAGGAACTATCATAACGCAACCATGCATTTGACAGGGCGCCCACCACTGTGGAGCTGCCCCTCCAGGACATGTATGGGGGGGACACACTCTTCAGGAGCTGTAATTGCCAATACGAGATCTTGACTTCATTGGGAACTTGGGGCGTTCAAGTTTTTGTCTGTTTGCAAAAGGTAACCAGGCACTGGCAAAGTGAGTAGGGTTGGCAGTAAAGTGTGAGTTTATTCAAACACAAACATGAATACATGTGTCCAGACTATCTATGCTGTGTTTCATTCAAACCTGCCTCCTCTTTTAGTGCCTTATTTTATATTCTCTAAACTTGTGCTGCTGTATGACACTGGAAGTGCACTCTTAGGAAATAAAGCAGTAGCACCAGAAGCTTAGGGAATAAAAAACAGGACACAGATGTAGGAATAGTCTATGTGCATGCTTATGTTTGCAGACATTAGCACCTTAAATCAAGGCATGAAAGCTGTGCCAATGCTTGGTGTCAATGTGTTTTCTCCAGCTGTGTAAATTTCTGTCTCCGATTTAATATGTGGAGAGGTACTCAAAGTCAGGAGTTTGAAGGGAGTGAACATGTATTCTGACAAATCCGATTTGAAAGGGTTTATTATGTGTAAGTGGTGTTCATCTGGGTCCTATTGCTGGAAGGGAAATTCAATGATGTGCTAAGTTGTTGTCCGATAAGAACTGTTTCAAGAAGGATGTTGTTTATCATAGTGTTGTTTTCTTGTGCAGAGGTTGAAATCTCTCGGGAAAAGCTGATCGCAGGAGCAGGTAAGTTGATCAGTGCTATTATCAAAGAAACCGTCCACAAAACACTTTTTGCTGGCAGGTGGGCCGTGTAAGGTATTCAGCCTAAGTGGTTTAGGCCTTGTTTATAAAAAAACACCACAGTGAGGTACTAGAATGAGGAAGAGTTTCTTTAAAGGATCTGTTTATATTTAAGGGACTCCAGGTGGATACAGCCATCCGCCACCAGTTTTTTCTTATTCTGTTGAGGCTGTATGCTAGCGATAAGACAGCGGCCCGAAGGATTAGCAGAACCAAATTCTAAGTGCAATAGCATCAAGGGCACCATTTTTGATGATTGCGGTTATGTAAATTGTGTTAGAGAGCAGCTTTGATGTGATGTGTAGGACTTGAGTCACTGGGTAAGATAGACAAGGTGATTCTTCTGTGTTTGCTTCTGGAGACTGACCTCTGTCTTCAGGATGTATGTCTCTGGAGATGATGGTCATAGGATGTGTTGTGGGATCTGTGATCATGGAGTGTTCAGATGTGTGGGGGGTGTTAGAAGTAATATGCATGGAGGTATCCTCCAAAGCAGCAGTGCTGCTTTCAGCATTGGGCTATTAAGGAGTTGGTTTGTCAAGGGAGGTGGAATGGAGTGGGAGATTACAGGAGCAGTCCTTAGGGTATACAGCCTTTACAACGAAACTTTTACAACGAACTACCATTACAACGCAACTTTTACAATGCAAACTATTACAACGCATAGCGCTGGGGGGCGCTCTAGGATAGGGAATAGGTTAATTTACTTTCCAATAACCTTCCCTACTATCTGGAGCTGGAATAGTAAATTAAACTATTCACTATCCAGCGCCCAAAAGCATTATGCGTTGTAATGGTATGCGTTGTAAAACTTGCGATGTAAAGGTAGGCGTTGTAAAAGTATGCGTTGTAACGTCATACATTCGTCCCTAGCGATAAGAGTGCATATGGGAGCAACCACAGAGTGTGCTTTGCAGAGTTTGCATCATCTCATCCAGATGGGACTGCTTCAGATTGATGTCAAGCAGTTCATTTTAGACTGTGGATAAGTGATGTCTGTTCTGTTCAGTAGTAAGTGGCTGTCATGAAGTATGAGGCTGGTAATTGAACCACTTGTTAATGATGTCAATATCTGGTGCATTGTGTCCGTGGCGGACCAGTTTGTTGACAAAAAAGCTGTATTGAAGTACAGTGATGGGTAAAACATGGGCTTCTATGGGAATTAACAAGGGCGTATTATCAAGCCCATTATCGCCGTTTTAGCAGCAGTTTCCTGGCGATAAAACGGCGATAATTTTAACACTGGTCCTTAATAATATGCTTACCACAAAAGAATATCAGAGGGTCAGATTCCTACAGGTGATTACTATGAACAGAGGTAGTGAGTTGTTACCAATAGCCAAACAACGAAGATTATAACAGCCAGGTCAGGTTTGTGTCTGGTCTCTGGCACCCATCAGTCACCACTCGGAACCGCCCTTCATCATTTGGGGCTCCGAGGACAAACAACGCACCTGATCTTTTCTCTAACAGGGAAGGGCTGGCCCTCCTGTTGGTCAGGGCATGGTCGTTGAAAGTTTGAAAGATATGTACTAGTAATGTGGCTGACGGGGTAAAAAAAGAGTGCAGTGCTAAGAATAAAGTGATACCAAATAGTATTAAGGAAGGTGAGTAAAATTGGTTTAAGGAGCAAAAATGTTTTTATTAAGGTATAGCTCCCGACACCAATGTTAAAAAATAGCCAAGACAGGGAAAATTTATAAACTGTCTAGTGGTGGAACATGGTCGACATGTTTCAGCAATGAGTGGCCCTCTGGCCTTGCTTTTTTCAGGACCTAGAAATAACGCTACTGCAAACAAAAAAAACCCTGCAGTGTGAAGAAGTGTTTTCTTTAAGAAGAATAAGATTAAACGGAACAACTTAGTTATTTCTTTAAGTGTCACCTGAACCTTCTAGGTGTACTTGTTCCGATTCTTCTTACAAATTCAGTAATGGACTGAAAAAGAAATGCATGGCATGAGTACATCACCCACCACCTGTCCACAATAAACTTCCTTATCCACCATTGATCATTCTCAACATTGGTGAGGTCTATATCCAAAACATAAAACCACAACACACTGTATTATGCTAGTGTCTATCAGTTCTATTAGAATTTGAAACTTTTTCAAATTTCACAGACTACTTCTTACCTGATTCGTAAGAAGTAAAGACCTCACCCCACCTGGCTGCGGCTCAGGACATAGGTGAAGCACCGCTCTGAAAAAGGCGAATAAATTCAACCGCTGAATCACTCACCAAAAACATGTCAACAAAAGGTTCATTTATTGCCGAGACATTCTGTCTTAGTATAAGGCTGGTGCACACAAGAAAATAATTGTGTACTAGTGTGACAAATAGAGCGGTATAGTTGGTGTTATAACCGCTCTAAGCCTGTTCAGTCATTGTGCCCATCTGGATCTATGGTTGTAAAACCCCTGTTATAAGGCAAAGGATTATTCCATAATGCTTAGCCTATTCCCACGGGACATATTCGTGGCATTCTGTCTGTTATAAGGGGCCCATGGTCTTGGTCTATAGTACTGGTAAAGAACATGTGCCCACTGAAGGTGCTGCCACCTCCATACATGCTTCGTGGTACCCATAGTCCACATCTGTTGTCATAAAGCCCCGAGACAAACTTCATCAGTTTAGCGGTATGGCGTGAGGTAAACCGTTTCGCCACACCACCGCACAGTGTATGCTTCTAAGGAAATTTAGAGAGGCTGCGAACTATAGCAATACGGGTTCAAGAAAGAATTTAGAGAAAGAGGACGCTCACTGCATTCACGGAGACCTTACCTCTCCGTCGGTACTTCAACGCGGCATCTGTGCCGTCTGGGGAGGTGCCGGCAGTCTGTTTACACACTGTTTTATCTGGTTGTTTCTAATTGGGCAGCCTAGTCACGTGGCGCGCAAAAGAGCCGCGTCACGCGTTAGTGATGCCACGAGCGCTGTGATTGGTTCAGCGCTAAAGGGATTTAACCAATCGCGTGCAGCCCCCGTGTTGTTATGGTGACAGTTAGTAAACAGACGGCAATTCCGCCGATCTTCAGTGTTTGCCAGGGTAATAACTGTGCGCTTTTGGCAATAAAGCTCCCTTTGTACCTCTACGAGTTCAAATGGTACCAGATGCCTAACAGATGTTAATCGATCACCAAAGGCTGGGAGGCAGTCTACTTGGTGATATCGCATACTGGATTAACCAATAGAAAGAGGATTTTTTGAATTGGATTTTTTGAACACTTTTTATCTTGGTCACAAAAATGAATGTTAATCAGGTAGTTACACCAGAACGAAGACCAGGGTATGTCATCGTTCAACCCTGTTCGATCAGTGCCAAGTATCAAAACCCATTTTTGTTCTTTCTTAAGCAGAAAGTTGCTCACATTTGTGACGTGTGATGGAATGAACGGTTTCTCTAGGACCGTCCATTTAAATGACGTGGGTGAGTGATTCAAGGTGATGAAATGAGTGGTAAGTCTGGTGGCCTGCCTCTTACAGTTGATGGTACTTCTGTGTTCAGACAGCCTCACCTTGATCTTGCGAGTAGTCATCCCTACGTATCTGAGGCCGCAGGGGCAGGTGATCAAATAAATTAATTTATCGCTGTTACAATTAGTAAATCTCACTTGCCTCCAGGGCCTAGACGTCCCGATGTCAATTTCTGTAGTTTTTGACGTTTGAGCACATGATTGACATGTGCCACATGGATGATGGCCGGATACTGGAGGCAGGTCCCATAAAGTACCCACTGCTCTGGGGGTTTCATCTCGTGGTCTAGTATGGACCATTCGGTCTCTCAAATTGGGTCCTCTCTTAAAGGAGAACAACGGCTGTTGGATAGGATGGGGTCCTGAATTCAAGATCGACCAACGTTTCTCTACTGCTTTCTTGATACTGTTGGATAGTGTACCAAAAGTGTGTACAAAAGTGAGTCTTTCCAGTGGTGCTTTGGGGGTAGTTGGTTCCAGTAATGCTGCTCGGCTGTTATTACTAGCCCATTTCATGGCTCGATGTACCAGGCGAGAAGGGTATTTTCTGTTGATAAGTTGAGTCTTAAGTGCAGTGGAGTGCATCTTGAAGGCTGCCAGGCTGGGGGCATAAACGCTCCCCATACTGGTTCCAGACACTTGTAAGTATATATTATCTTCGAACTTGAAAAAGTTCTTCTTCATAGCCAAGCTGGTTTACAATCAGAACTATATAGGAAGCCCATGTCCAGGAACTCCCTCCTGGCATATGACAGTCATCACCCTAAGTCTTTACGGGACAATTTGCCATTTGGGCAATTTCTGTGAGTTCAAAGGAATTGTTCCACTGGCACAGCCTTCAAGATGCACTCCACTGCACTTAAGACTCAACTTATCAACAGAAAATACCCTTCTCGTCTGGTACATCGAGCCATGAAACGGGCTAGTAATAACAGCCGAGCAGCATTACTGGAACCAACTACCCCCAAAGCACCACTGGAAAGACTCACTTTTGTACACACTTTTGGTACACTATCCAACAGTATCAAGAAAGCAGTAAAGAAACGTTGGTCGATCTTGAATTCAGGACCCCATCCTATCCAACAGCCGTTGTTCTCCTTTAAGAGAGGACCCAATTTGAGAGACCGAATGGTCCATACTAGACCACGAGATGAAACCCCCAGAGCAGTGGGTACTTTATGGGACCTGCCTCCAGTATCCGGCCATCATCCATGTGGCACATGTCAATCATGTGCTCAAACGTCAAAAACTACAGAAATTGACATTGGGACGTCTAGGCCCTGGAGGCAAGTGAGATTTACTAATTGTAACAGCGATAAATTAATTTATTTGATCACCTGCCCCTGCGGCCTCAGATACGTAGGGATGACTACTCGCAAGATCAAGGTGAGGCTGTCTGAACACAGAAGTACCATCAACTGTAAGAGGCAGGCCACCAGACTTACCACTCATTTCATCACCTTGAATCACTCACCCACGTCATTTAAATGGACGGTCCTAGAGAAACCGTTCATTCCATCACACGTCACAAATGTGAGCAACTTTCTGCTTAAGAAAGAACAAAAATGGGTTTTGATACTTGGCACTGATCGAACAGGGTTGAACGATGACATACCCTGGTCTTCGTTCTGATGTAACTACCTGATTAACATTCATTTTTGTGACCAAGATAAAAAGTGTTCAAAAAATCCAATTAAAAAAATCCTCTTTCTATTGGTTAATCCAGTATGCGATATCACCAAGTAGACTGCCTCCCAGCCTTTGGTGATCGATTAACATCTGTTAGGCATCTGGTACCATTTGAACTCGTAGAGGTACAAAGGGAGCTTTATTGCCAAAAGCGCACAGTTATTACCCTGGCAAACACTGAAGATCGGCGGAATTGCCGTCTGTTTACTAACTGTCACCATAACAACACGGGGGCTGCACGCGATTGGTTAAATCCCTTTAGCGCTGAACCAATCACAGCGCTCGTGGCATCACTAACGCGTGACGCGGCTCTTTTGCGCGCCACGTGACTAGGCTGTCCAATTAGAAACAACCAGATAAAACAGTGTGTAAACAGACTGCCGGCACCTCCCCAGACGGCACAGATGCCGCGTTGAAGTACCGACGGAGAGGTAAGGTCTCCGTGAATGCAGTGAGCGTCCTCTTTCTCTAAATTCTTTCTTGAACCCGTATTGCTATAGTGCGCAGCCTCTCTAAATTTCCTTAGAAGCATACACTGTGCGGTGGTGTGGCGAAACGGTTTACCTCACGCCATACCGCTAAACTGATGAAGTTTGTCTCGGGGCTTTATGACAACAGATGTGGACTATGGGTACCACGAAGCATGTATCGAGGTGGCAGCACCTTCAGTGGGCACATGTTCTTTACCAGTACTATAGACCAAGACCATGGGCCCCTTATAACAGACAGAATGCCACGAATATGTCCCGTGGGAATAGGCTAAGCATTATGGAATAATCCTTTGCCTTATAACAGGGGTTTTACAACCATAGATCCAGATGGGCACAATGACTGAACAGGCTTAGAGCGGTTATAACACCAACTATACCGCTCTATTTGTCACACTAGTACACAATTATTTTCTTGTGTGCACCAGCCTTCTACTAAGACAGAATGTCTCGGCAATAAATGAACCTTTTGTTGACATGTTTTGGGTGAGTGATTCAGCGGTTGAATTTATTCGCCTTTTTCAGAGCGGTGCTTCACCTATGTCCTGAGCCGCAGCCAGGTGGGGTGAGGTCTTTACTTCTTACGAATCAGGTAAGAAGTAGTCTGTGAAATTTGAAAAAGTTTCAAATTCTAATAGAACTGATAGACACTAGCATAATACAGTGTGTTGTGGTTTTATGTTTTGGATATAGACCTCACCAATGTTGAGAATGATCAATGGTGGATAAGGAAGTTTATTGCGGACAGGTGGTGGGTGATGTACTCATGCCATGCATTTCTTTTTCAGTCCATTACTGAATTTGTAAGAAGAATCGGAACAAGTACACCTAGAAGGTTCAGGTGACACTTAAAGAAATAACTAAGTTGTTCCGTTTAATCTTATTCTTCTTAAAGAAAACACTTCTTCACACTGTAGGGTTTTTTTTGTTTGCAGTAGCGTTATTTCTAGGTCCTGAAGAAAGCAAGGCCAGAGGGCCACTCACTGCTGAAACATGTCGACCACGTTCCACCACTAGACAGTTTATAAATTTTCCCTGTCTTGGCTATTTTATAACATTGGTGTCGGGAGCTATACCTTAATAAAAAATGTTTTGCTCCTTAAACCAATTTTACTCACCTTCCTTAATACTATTTGGTATCACTTTATTCTTAGCACTGCACTCTTTTTTTACCCCATCAGCCACATTACTAGTACATATCTTTCAAATTTTCAACGACCATGCCCTGACCAACAGGAGGGCCAGCCCTTCCCTGTTAGAGAAAAGATCAGGTGCGTTGTTTGTCCTCGGAGCCCCAAATGATGAAGGGCGGTTCCGAGTGGTGACTGATGGGTGCCAGAGACCAGACACAAACCTGACCTGGCTGTTATAATCTTCGTTGTTTGGCTATTGGTAACAACTCACTACCTCTGTTCATAGTAATCACCTGTAGGAATCTGACCCTCTGATATTCTTTTGTGGTAAATGTAATTAGGGCTTGTATTCAGAGCTGGTCATTAAATTGCCCTTGGGTCCCCCTTAATCGTATGTGTTGTAAACCTTAATAATATGCCCCATAGTGACTTGGTCGAGTAGGGCATATTTTAGTAAAATAAAGTGTTTGTCAGTTTTAATTCTGCACAGCTTACGGTATTTGTTACTGATTAATACTTTTGAGTTGGACGTCAGAGTGACGGGTTTGTAGCATATGAGGACAGTTCCCTTAGACAAAGGGTAATGCGGTCTCGGAGGTATTATTATGCATCTTGGAGTGTGCTCTGATGTGAAGCTCTTTGTTTTAGTTTTGGCGGCTATAAAAAGAGAAGGCAAAAGCATGTAAAGTATTGATCTTGAGAATCAAATTCAGTACAGAACAAGCACAATCTACAGTCATGGGTGGGTTGTCTCTCTGCACAGAGAGAAAATGTGGCTGTAAGATATCACATGCTGATAGTTGACAGCACATTGAGACGAAAAATCATCTTTGCTGCAACATCAGCATGAGCGTAGAAAATCATTAAGAGCACAAATGACATTTAAGTGCATACACAAAATCCCTTTAAGTTTTAAAATCACTCTTGGATTAAAGAACAACGATTGTGGTTTCACATTTATGAGAAAAGTTAGGTGCACAATCATAATTAGGTGCAAACTCACCCTATCGTCAAGCACGCAGAAACACTTTTAGAAAAATGATACATCAATACTAAACATATTTAGGTGGAGAATCCCAGATGTGTTCAGAATTAAAATTTAGTACAATTCTCTCTTGGTGCAACAACACAAAAAGTGTGTAAATGATTTTAATCACAGCAACACATTTAGATGCAGAAACTAACTACATATCTGCAGGAGTGATAGACGCTTTTGGTTGCAAAAACAAGTTTAGGAGCAAAACTCACATTTAGGTGAATAAACTCAATTAGGTGTAAAATTCCCTCTTATTGCAAAGGCAGAAGTGGTGTGGTGTCACAGATACATGCACAATCACTCAGTACTGAGGCAAATTAGGTTCTAAGAAGTCACTTTTGGCGTAAAAGGGTGACATTAATATGACATTACATTAGGTGTACAACATATTGAGGAGTGTAATCACCCATGGTGGAACATGATGATGAAGGTGCAAACTTACCCTGGGTGTGTCATCAATAGGAGTGTGGAAGCATTTTTAGAAGCATAATTTACCTACTTTGCAGTGTCTGAATGGTTTCTTTCACTGCCCATGTACTGCAATGGTAAGCACGCGGACTTGCACCCCTAACAGCCAATAGCCAACAAACTAAAGTACTCCTCTGGGTTATTCCAATATGTGAAAAAGAACATACTCAAATAATGGTTGAAAGGGTGATTCAAATAATGGTTTAAAGGGGTGATTCAAATAAACCAAAGGGTGGAAAGGAGTGACCCAAAACCCCTCTATTTGTTTAAGGGTTTATGGTTTTCATGGAAGGTACATTGTCTGCTTTAAACTCTGTACACCAAGTCAATGTATCTCCAACATGACAACAATGAGAGGATGTGGCGTTATGGGCCGAGCTGCTGACTTTGGAACTTGGAGTCGGATTAACATCCTGTGATTCTGGGCAAATCACAATCTCCTCATGCCTAAAGAAACCATCTCACTCACGGGTGCTCATGTAAAGGTCTCCAATCCCCTTGGGTCGAGTTTACGCTATATAAAACTGCAAAACCAAATAATTACTTGTTATTATCTGCTCTTCTTCACATCTTCAATACTGCTTAGCCATGCATGCAATGTAGACACACATCTTATCACAGGAAACACATGCGTAGATCAGCTTGTCATCTATCCATCAGTGATCGGCTAGGTCAGACCTGGCTAAGATCCGACATTGAAAAATCGTGCAACAATTGAGCGTTATTGGGAGGAGAGTGATCACCAGGGCATTCCACAAACCAGTGCGCGCTCTGAAGTTCGGCCTCCCCTTTGCATACATAATGCAGTGGAGAGGACCAGCCTCCAGCCCATCAACACAGCTTTGGCTGACAGCCTCTAGTACATTATCCCATACAGCCAACATCAATGTTATTGTAATATATCTTTGTCTGAAATATGCTTGTAATGGTTCCAGAAGCATTATAGTAATCCCAGGACCTCTGCAAATATTTAGCTAGTGTTCTTCTTGACCTTGGAGACAATAATGAAATTGGTAATCGATCTCTGACTGTCAAGTGGCAATGGTTCCAATTTGGTCTTTTTCTATAGGAAGTTATCAATCCTTTCTCTAGTTTAAGGATTAACTCTTTCAGAAAGAATACAAAATGTTGGTGTAAAGTAGCCGGGCGCTATATATGACCTATCCTGGTTTGCGATGAAGGTGGCTTTTCAGTTAGCTGGCATTATTTTATCTTACTCTCATCCACTTGCTCCAGGCTGAAAAAGGGCTCATCACCATGATTATATCTACTTCACTGTTACGTTCTGCTACAACGTTAACTGTAAACTAGTATTAATTAGGTAAGATTGAGCTACTGACATCTATTTAAGTCTAGACACCACAACAAATGATGGATAGAATGCTTGAACCAATCCCTGCCTCTATGCCACATTCTTTTAGTTTTTAGCTTCTCTGCTCCATTACAGGCTGGAAACTGCCATAGGCACATCTGTTTAACCCAACCAGAAGATGGACACTCCACTTCAATCTTCCAGGCCCCGCCCCTCTGAAGGGGCCACGAGCAACCCCAGGTGATGTATGCCCTGTTGTTCCTCTTCAGTGAAGTGTGGCTTGAGTTTAATGACACAGCAGCTTGACCACTCCCACCCAAGGAGAGTCACCCAGCTCTAAAAGTGGAAGATGCAAAGACTGTATTAATTTCAGCCAGTGGTAATTACTATCTGCTGTTTTGCAGTGCACCTGTTTTTAGTGCAATCTTACCAATACAGACTGGGACCAATTATATGAATATCAGTTTTGTCCCCATCCCAAAATTGACCATCCAGTGCGAACATGGACGTCAAAAAAAAAAATCGCCAAAACCCCATGGGTAGTGGAAGTGACTTCACATGCCCCTTGACCTTCACTTTCACTCACACATACATATGTTTATTCATTCACACGCCTTCACATATACAAACACACAGACACAACGCATTCTGCCTACACATGCACACACATTCACACATACACACACTCTCTCCTACATAACACTCTCAAAACTGAAAGCACTTATCGCCGCAGCTGCGGGGAATGTCATTTTCCAGCTGTTTGTACTCTATTTTCTACTAAACTAATAGCGAATAAAGTATTATTATTCACTATTAATATAATTAAAAAATCGACATGAAACGAGGTGAGTGAAGCCTCCACCAGAGTAGCTGCTTCTGTTCCAGCCACTGAATTTGCCACTTCTGGCTCTAGGGGTCGCAAAGGCAAAACTCGTGCTGCACGTGGTGGGCCGTCTACCCTCCCCCCCCCCCCCCCCCCCCCCCCCCCATGCCATTGAGACTGTGTTCCCTCCGAACAGAAAAGGTTCAGTCAACCTTTGCCATGGGTGGGCGTAGTATGTGACTGCACAAGGAACATGACAACTTGGGGTGATCAAGTGTTGGAAAGTGTTGGAAAGGTGAAGTGCCCTCTCAGTAAATATCTTTTACCCTCCGACATCACCTTGATGGCTGTTCTGCTGACGTTAATGGCGCACACAGGACACAGCACGCGCATTAACACGAGAGAGCGACGGAGACAGGGAGGATGACAGAGGGAAATATCGCGAAAAGGATGAAGTGTAACCGCCTTAGCCTTACACTTCAGGGAAAGAAAGCAACAAGTGGAAGGGTGGGAGAAATATGGAGTTAAGAAGCGTGAGAGGGAGAATGAGTGTAAGCCAGGAGAGGAAAGAAAGGAATGAAGGGGCCGAGGTGAGAAGTGAGGGAATGGTTGAAAAGGAGATAATGGCAAGGGGTAAGGGAGATGAAGGAAAAGTGGATGAGGAGCGGAGACAGAGAGAGGGAGGGGGATATATGGCGAGAGGAGAGAAAAGGCGTGGTTAGATAAGGGGGGACTAGGAAGTCTTGAGAAGCCGCGGTGGGATGTCCCTCAAGTGGCCATAGCTGGATGTCCAACCACACATAGACAGAAGGTGTGCAGAGGTGCATGTAAGGGGAGGGCATTGTTTACAAGGTGACTGGAAAGCAGGAGCTGCTGCTGCCCGGAGCCCGGTATGCTAACACGGAGGACTGGTGATACAAGCCTGGGAGCGACCTTAAAACATCATGTGACTGCCCGAAAAGCTGATGAGAGGGATATGTAATTTAATGAGGCGTCGTCCAAGTAACAACGAATTCCTGATTCTTTCATTTTAAGGAATGGCCTTGAATGGTCTTGAACTCATGCATGTGAAGAAATGGTCTTGAACTCATGCACATCAAGAGCTTCCAGACGACATATTACTTTCAAATTAAGGGCCCTATTTATCAAAAAGTAACGTAGCTCAGCACAGCAAGTCACCTTGCTGTGCTGAGTTACAGGGAAAGGGCAAGAATGTGGCGTATTTATTACAATATGGTACATTCCTGACTTTTCCCCAGCACGGGTGCACAATGGGGCCATGGTGCAAGGGTGCCTGCGTTGTATGTAGGATTGCTTTTGTGCAGAAGGGGCACCTTCCTGCATGAAAACAATCTTAAGAGCCATATTCCTCTTTCCATGCAAAGAGGAAGTAATGAGGAGAAATGAAGGTATTTCTCCTCGTTGTGCCTTCTTTGAGAAGGCGTATGTTTTTGGTGCCTTTCCAGGTCCACAAAAAATGTTAAATCTGGGAATGCATTCGACGTAGTTCATTATTTAAACGGGTTGCACACCTTTTTTTTATCAAACTTCAGGTCCAAATTGATCAACAGTATCTTCATGGTAGCGTGCTCACTATTGACGTGCCAAGCCCAAAACTGCACGCGTTGAACCAAACTTAGTCAATAATTGGGGCACTTCTTATGCTCATGTGTTTTTATCCTCAATCAATCAATCTTTTTTGTAAAAATTGATATATGTACATTTCCTCTTTGTCTTCTAATTTAAAATAAAATATGCTCGAATTAACATTTCTTTACTAAATCTTTTACCGACTTATATTTTCAGGAGTGACCCTTCTTAACCTTCTACTTCCTTCTTTCTCGCTAACTACTCCCTCCCAAAAAAGATTGTCTTATGGTCACTTACAGTTACCCCAGATGAAGAACCCGGTGGGGTTCGAAATGCATTGGGTTTGAATAAACTGCTTTGGAAGAACTTTGCTTCAGTGCGTGCTTGGGGAGAAAGGTTCGAAAGGCCGACCACAGCATGAGAAACTATGGAAATTGCATTACGTCGCAGGAGGATGCAGAATGAAAGGATAAATAATTCTTGATGATTGCATAAACAACAGAGGATAAAAACACATGAGTCTAAGGGAATATAAGCAAATGCACTTTTGAAAAAAAGCTGTCGCCACTGATTTGGGGCATAAGAAGTGCCCCAATTATTGACTAAATCTGGGAATGCGTCAAAATCCATGGAAGTTGCATGTGAACACCCATGCAACGTGATTTGCGCAGTATTGCATTACTCCTGATTTATCAAGCCACGCAAAGTGGCCTTGCGTGACTTGATAATTCACAATCTAGAATGTGCGTTACGCATGCGCCACGTTACGTGGTGCAATCACTATATAAACCCTTGATAAATAGGGCCCAAGTACAAATGCACTTCCCAGAGAGGAAGCACTGACCACCAGGAAAAAGCACAATGGCCAACACAACAGCTCTAGTGACGACCATGAGGTGAACCTTGAGGTTCTAGTGTTGTTTTAAGAAGATTCAGAGGGCAGAAAGAGGCTTCTGAACACAAGGTAGGAGAGCAAGAGTGAGGAGACTTGGGAGAGTCAGGGAAGGGAAAGGCTTTTTTCCTTTAACTCTTAGGACGCTGGTGTATATTAATGCCTAATTGTAAACTTGTGTATCTAGTTAGCTGTTAAGTGTAGAGTCATTTTTTTTATATATCTCACCACGTAGAAGAAACAAGACTCACGCCTACATATTAGGATACTACTCAGGTTGATGTAGGAACCCAGATAATTGCAGCTACAGACAATCCACCCAGCAGTGATAATTATTGAAAGAGGTTTGTGGCAGGCTTATACCAATACTAATAAAAAATACAAAGATGTAGGGGACTCCTCATTGGAGCAACGTGATGGGACCGCAGATGTTAACTCAACTGCATCCTGGGCTTCACATCTGGGTTACACTGTTCACCAAGCAGACAAGAACATGGGGACAGAGTGTATCACTAGCAGCCCCTGGTGTTGTGTATAGTTAGTTAGAACCCATTACTTATTCACCCTGTACTTAGATCAATATAACTAAATGGGGATGTTCACAAACATTCCTATAAGGGTGTCCTCTCATGCATGGTGTAAGTGTAAGACACAAAAATGTTAAACATCTATACATAGGTGCAATGTATTTAATAGGTCACCAACGGTACATGTTAATACACATCTACATGTTAGGGCTAATTAGTGATACCAAGTCAACATGCATCATTGCCAAACTGAATTTGAGGCAAATTCATCAGAACATGAAATCAGAAAGACACAGATGGTGTACTCAATATATATGGCCGCACCTGAAAAGGATAGAGAAATATCTATGCAATCTCAGTAAGTTAATATCATCATCACCACCATAGGTCTTTTTTTTACTTTGATCCACAGGTCAGAGTACATAACAAGTCTACCAATAAAATTGGAGGTGCTTCATTAATGGTGAACATCTATAATATATCAGGAAAGATCACTTTAATTATGAAAAGAATTGTATTGTATTGTATTGTAATTGCATTTATTTTGCGCTTACCACCCCTGACGAGGCATCAAAGTGTTTTTTCAGCGAGTATCATGCTACTCCGGAAGCCATAAATGATTAGTGGTGAATTAGTATAGTGAAATATGAAAGCAATTTGAGCGGTGAATATGTTAGTCTGTTATTTGGATTGAGAAGGATAGTGGAGGGATAGAAGAGGGAAAAGATTTCCTACAGCAATTAAAGGTAAACCTAGGGCTATACAAGATTAGACCCCTGCTGCATTAAGGCATTTCATTAATTCATTTAAAAAGGTTTCATACTGCAGACTTTCCAAATATTGTTGCCAGTAAGTATTTCAGTGTCCCCAGCATGCAATATCAAAATTATGTGAGAAAAGACATTCCCAGTAACAGGAAAAGCCCTAACGGTGTGTTTCAGCGAACCTCGTAATGCCAGTAGGTTAGGGGATATTGCTTCTTACCATGCCAAGAACCATATCCAGGTCACCATGCTGAGCAGCCAATCCCCAAATGAAGCACAGATGCTGCCTGAGAATGACATCAGCAGTCTCTGCCGGCATAACTCGTGGGTGGGAGGGTGGGGGGACTCGCGCGGAGGGGGTTGGGGTAATACATTTTTTTTAAAATTTAAACTTAACTTCGTCTCTGGTCCCCCGTCGCGTCTCCTTTCTGCGCCTTACAGGAAGCAGGCATCCTCCCTCTCCTCCTCTAAGCCAATCACAATACTGCAATGGCAGCATTGTGAATGTCTAGGACGCCGACCCCACAGGCATCTATGGGGAGGCCAGTTTCTCTATGGAGGCTGCATGCAGCCTACATAAAGAAAATGCAGAGTGTGCATGGCTGGTTTGGTCGGCCCTGGGGCAGACCAAACAGTCAGCTCCCACAACAGTGGGCAAGACACTCCTGCACTGTCTGCAGCAGGAACAGACACCCGCCCACCCCCAACCAGGCATACCCATCTTCTTTCTAGCAGTGCGAGAAGCAGAAACATCAAATGGTATTTAAAATGTAATGTTTCTGCTTCTCGCACTGCGAGAAAGCAGTGTGGTGGTGCTCCTCCGCCCATGTGGAGGTGCCGCCCCTGGACGTCAGCTAGAAAAACGTACATTTGTGGTCATAGGAAATGTACCGTGACCCAGATATCTAAGTGAGTGTGTGAGACCGGATTAGAAAAACCTGTCAAATATTTTTATACTTAAGTTCAGAAATCAAAACATATTTCTTAGTTGAGTACATTTGGTGGATCATTCATCATGACAAAAAAGTTAATTTAAAGTAAGATATACAACTGGAAGACACCAAAAACGGTCACCATATTGGAATGGTTCTGGTTATGCTGAGAAGAGAAATAAAGGGGCCATAGTATCCCTCTGTGCCATGATAATTATAATGTCCCCTAATCATGAATCTATTTGCTGATGTAACCTGTTGAACAAATCACTCAGTTAAATACACAGAGATGTCAAAGCATCACCACAACAAAAACAAGAGAATCCACACCAAGGTACCAAACGGAAACGCAATGAATAACAGTTGTATTTCAAGGCATCCAACATATTGGCTCTAAACGTGAAAGCCATGCTAGAATTTCAAAACAATAAAACAACATGTACAATACAGCCAGCCACCTGCTGCTATGTTTGATTGTATGTGGTCTTGCAAGCATATGCCTGACGTGTTAGAGTATATCCAGAAAACAATGGTTCCTGTGGCATATCACTTTATAAATTACTTAATAGACTAAGGCTTGATAACAATCCAAGTATTAGAGAAAGAGTGGCAACAAGGAGAGAGAGACACAATCATACCAGTTTCAAACCATTTTTTTGTATTTCAAATAACAAAAAGAATAAAATTGATTTGACTGCGACATACAGTATAATGTACAAAGTGAAATGTGTCCCAAGTGATTTGTGAACTAACCAAAAACAACGTGTGTACAATTAAGTGAGCTATACAGGTTACAATAATGGCTATTTACAAGAAGGAGACATAACTCAGACCAATTATTTAAATCAATTGTAGAGCAGCCACTATACAATCATAGGCACTGTATGAGTCTTATTCGCCTCCTAGCTGAATTTGACGTGTTAGAGGGCAGCAGTTTATGTGTCAGTTTATTGCGAGTGTGTTGGTGAAAGTGAATGAATGCACGAATGAGTTAGAGGGTGGATGAATAGACATGTGAGTGCTTAGAAAAGTAACACAGTGCATGCCAGACCTATTACATCACCAATGATTGCTACATTGTACTTTGCTGTTTGGTTGAGATGCAGCCGCGGGCCGTGGAGGGAGTTACGGTGGGGCAGGGAGGCGGGGAGGGGGCGGGGCAGGGTGGAGAGGGCTAAAAACCGGCACCTGGATAATTACAGGTAAGCAAACAATTTGATTAATAAAACGAATTTCGTAGTGAGCACTGCATCGCATTTTGCGATGCAGTGCGCGCTACGAAATTCGTTTTATTATTTAAATTGTTTACTTACCTGTAATTATCCAGGTGCCGGTTTTTAGCCCTCTCCACCTTGCCCCGCCCCCTCCCCGCCTCCCTGCCCCACCGTAACTCCCTCCACGGCTGCAGCAGAAGACTCTTTTAAACAACTGGAAAAACAAATCCCTTGAACCTGCACTCAATTATAAATCGTGGGCCAGATTTATCACTGTATTACATTGCCCTGTGTCATGATATCGCAGAGGCAACACAATACTAAAGTCAGATTTACTAAACAAGGAAGGTGTTTCATGGTTGGAGCGGGGGTGTTCACACACATCTACCCATGGATTTTCACTGCATTCCCAGATTTATCAAGGCTGGTAAAACTGGGAATGCGTCAAAATACTACGCCTTTCCAGGGGAGGGGCAACAAGGAGAAATATAATTATTTCTCCTTGTTGTTTTGTCTTTTTAATGGGGCCTCATCACGACTTTGGTGGTCCTAATGTGGCGCAGCCACCATGCCGTCCACTGGAGGATTGTCAAGGGCGCAGTGCGTCCACCACCACCCCCCCCCTGCCATGGCTGGCAGGGGGTGGTCTGTTAGGCTCATGGGAGGGCCTAACATGCAGACCTGTTAGGGCCCCCTTAGTTGCCTCTCCACCACCCTTTTCATGGCAGGCTCACTGTCACGAAAGGGGGGTGGAAAGCCAATGTGTAATATGCTTGGTGGTGCCGCATATTGTTGGTCCTGATCGCTGCGCGACCTCTGCAGGATCTTGGATCATCTGTGGATGCAACAGTCCTGTGGCAGCCCACCACCACACTCGTATTACTGCGGGCGGGCCTGCAGTGTGGCAGTGGTCGGACCGCTACCGCTAGTACGGAGGTCCTATGGACTGCTGTACTCGTAATAAGGCCCTAAGTGTGCTGCAAAAGACGAAAAAGTGCCAGAAGATTGTTTTTTTGGATTTTCCTGCACAAAAACAATCCTGCATTCAATGCAGGTACTCTTGCGCCATGACGCAAGGGTACCTGTGTTGATTCTAGGCAGCAGATTGTCCGCCAGTGGAGGCAGAGAACGGGAATGCACCATATATTGGTAAATATGGAGCATTCCTGCCCTTTCACACAGTGTAGCAAATTGTCTTGGTGTGCTGTGATAAAGATTGATCATTCTTGCACCAAATGTATACGTGCACTTGATAAGAGGCAAGATTACAGCTCAAAAACTTCCATTTTGGGATGGAGATTTATTTCTTCATTATTTTCAGTTTTTTTATGATGCATTCTTACTTGAGTGAGCCAACTTTGTGCAGGCACAATTTTGCCACAATAAATAGCACATCAGTAGATGGATGCACTCCTGCTACCAATGCAGGGTGTGGGGTTAGCGGAGATTTAGAAAGGTGGAAACATAGGGGCATATTTACAAGCCCCTCTCGCCACCACAACATCACTTTTCACAATGTTGTAGTGACGATAAGGGCTTCACCTTATTTAATAGGCAACGTTAAGCCACTCTACACTGCCTTGTAAATAAGGTGCCTTTTCACTCAATACTTAGCATGAGAATGGAGGGCATTGGCTGTTGAGGTGGGCGTTCCACTGAGACACCCACTGACTTTGATGCTGCCCCATATTTACAAGGGTGGCGTAAAATGGGGCAGCGCCAAAGTTAAGACCAAAGAAAACCTGGTCTTACCCTGGCACAACGAGGAGAAATGTTTATTTTCTCCTCTTTTTTGCTGTTTCCATGTGTGCTGCATTGTGCAGCACACATGGAAAGAGCAAAAGATCATTGATTGTTTCTGTGCAGGAAGGCGTCCCTTCCTGCAATTTGTGTTGCATTAAGCAGCAAACGTAGAAGTTACAAAACCCCCTTTAAAGATTGTTTATTTGCAGGAAGGGACACCTTCCTGCACATAAACAATCTTCCCCTGCAACTCAGACACCCTTGCACTGCAGTGTAAGGGTGCCTGCATTGGTGCTAGGCTGCTAAATTTAGCGCCAGTGCAGGGGGAAACACACGGATGCACCATATTGTTGTAAATATGGTGCAGCACTGCGTTTCAGAAGTGTCGGAACGTGGCGTAAAGCGCTCCGCCACTTCTATTGTAAATATGCCCCATGATTCTCTGTAAGAAATAATTCTCAAGCTGGAGGTCTTCACAGAACAGCTTGTCCATGAGTAGTTTACCATGTGGGCTAATAGTAAGAGCAGTGGCAGAAGAATGGCGTCTCGGGGGGCTAATGAAAGCCGGGTAAGTTGGCAGTTCTGCACCCGGTTGGATATTAAATGACAGCAGTATTATAAGATAGCGTACCTGCAGCCAAGCAGTGACCACCTGGTTAGGCAGTTCTTCAATTCCCCTAGACTGCAGAGGGGTAAGGTTTTTTAAATGAATTTAAAAGAAATAGAACAAACAAACGATCAATAAAACAAAGGATCAATATTTTAAAAGGACCATCAGGGAGAATAGAACATTTACGAACATTAAAAGACCATTTGCACCTCAGAAAAGATCAACAAACTGTAATACTGCAAATGTTTAGGAGTATAAGTTGCATAAAGCATAAGCACTTTCACAACGGCAAACTCTGGGACTACTATTAGACATGCTGAATAAAACGTCCATTCTGTCCAGAAGCCTTAAAGAAATCTAATATATATAATCCACCAAATAAATAATTTTAGTGGCTTAAAGAGATGGGCGACCTTCATTCGAATCCAGACAAACCTGTCAACACAGTTGCACTTTATGGACAATAGAACTTTTTCCGTCTCTAACAAATGACTAAAATGACCTATAGTTTTATACCTTTATATCAGGTTTACCAACGGATTGTACAATTATGTCATTATTTAAGTAAACGTGATCCACGAATCAGAAACGAGAAAGAGAAACCTGGGACACTACGCACTTTAAAAAAGAATGCACTTTTGTGTCTATGGTCACATGTTCACATATACAAAACTGTGTAAAATAAGTGACTAATGTCCTTTATGTATGAATTTTAGTGTAAGAGTTTTAAAGACTAAACATTTTAATAAAACCCCATCCATTCATTCAGAATCATAGTGAATATTAATAGATTAGCAGCAATAATTGGGGTGCCGCGGTCCTTTCAAACAAGTTGGCCTCATTGCCACTTTACGACCTGTAACTCATCCGTGCATAGGGATATAGTTCAAAACTGTCCGTTTTTATACAATTGCATCAGCCAATTTCTGTTGATTTTAACTTTATATACCTCAGATGGATGAGTAGTCAAATAGGCCATACATGAATGTAAAACTGCAAGACGTGCATATGTTCACGCGAAAGTCAGATGTCTGTTTAAGTACATAAAGGATGCAATGACATGAAAATAGGCATGCTACTATTTTTTGTTTTATAGAAACGTCTTAGGGATTATAGTTTATGGTCCATTTAAAAAAGTAGATTTTATTTATGGCCCTTAAATGGCCTCTACTAAAATCATTAGGGACCAACAGAAGAACTTTGTGAGGTATTCTTATGATTCTTTACATTTAATAGCTTTTGCAATGTTAAAACTGCAAAAGGATCGCTCAGCCTCCGTGCCCTTCTTGCCAGGATTTGATAAATCCAATAAGAGAGATTTTGAGGGAGCATCAGGAAAAAATGTTAATCTCTGATTATCCGCTTAAATGCGGCAGACGGGTCATCGCCATTTACCAGCATTGTTCGCTGGAAATGTGCTGCAAAAAAGCCCTCTGTACTAAGCGAGGAAGTTGTCCCACGAAGCCCCCCCCCCCACACACACACACACTTCTGCCTGTTGTTGATGACATCATGCACCCGCCTGCCTGCTTTGACTGACATGTCACACTTCCAAACGTTGGGCCTGATTCACAAAGATTTTGTTGTGACTTATTCTTGCAATATTTCTGAAATTCCAAGAGTAATCCTGGAGTAAGTCAGGAGTATTCCTGGCTTACTCCTCAAATTCACAAGAACGCCAGGAGTACTGGTTAAGTAAGCCACACTTACTCATACCCCCTTGTTTGTGAATCGGGTCCATTGTTGCATGATTTCATGGTCGGTCCTTCTGGGAAGGAGCAGTGTTCTATAGGACAAACCACCAGGGTTGTTGTGATCTGCTGGAGGAGTGAGGCAGCCGTGGCCAGGATTTTTGGTCACGACTTGAAACATGGACGCCAGAGGCCTCTGCCGGTCCAGTCTCTTCCTCGTGTAGCCTGCAGCGCCCCAGTAGGAAGATCCCACCTGAAACTTGGGAGCTAGACAGTTCAGAACCAGGAACAGAAGCAGCATGGCCAGGATAGCTCTGCCTGGATGAGATGTTACACTTCTGCCAGATTCCTGCCCCGGTATCTGATCAGGGATACGTAGTTTCAGCAGAAACAGCTGCTAGAGCTTTAGGGAAAAGAAGTAAAGTGGGCTCCATAAAATGGGGTGCTACTGCAACGTGCACCCCAGGGCACAGTATTACACTGAATACCGGGGGCCTCATTTATGAAAAGTGACGCATCGCTGCGTGAAAACAGCGATGCGTCACTTTTCATTGCGCCCTCCTTGCGACACCAATGAAGCGTCATATTTACAGTATGACGCATCATGTCGCAAGGAGTTTCAGATACGTCAGTATTTCTGATGTATCTGTAGGCGCAAAAGTGACGCATTGCTGGAGTGTGTCACAAAAGTGACGCAACTCCAGCAATGTGTCCTTTCACATGGGGGCATGTGAAAGGGCTTGCGTCAGTCTTACGCCTGCTGTGAGGCAGGCGTAAGATTTTGACGCATTTGAGTCCTAGAAGTGGCGCAGTGAAATCTTATAGATTTCACTGCGTCACTTCTAAGACCCTTTCTTGCGTCAGAACGCCCCCCCCGCATACAATATACCTGACGCAGGTATTATGTAGCGCAGGGGTTTACAAAGTGACGCATCAACCTAGATGCGTCACTTTGTTTTGTAAATATGGCGCAACAAGGCGCATTTTTTACACCACTGGTGCGTCACAAAAAGTGACGCACCGGCGGCGTAAAAGTGACGGACAGCCTCATAAATGAGGCCCCAGGTATCTCTATGATACTCTTACTCCCCACCTGAGAAAGGCCTAGCACGGTGCACATGGTTACTTGTCACGTCAGCTCTAAGAAAGGGATCAATCTTTAGCCCCCACACCATTTTCAGAAAGAGACCTATGGAAGGAGAAGAGTTTTATTTTTAATGCTGCCCCAATTCTCTCATATCTGCTCTGGGTTCGATACTTGGTTGTAATTCCCAGGCATAAAGATTTATGAATAAGCAGGGAAAGAGGGAGGTGTGCGGTGGGTCTTCAGCCTACTGGGTAAGGCTTTCCCTACATCCCATAATTACTAAGGGTCCCAAACCCCTTTGGGAAGCTGGGTCTAGGTGAATCTGTGCTGCGCAGGGGATCCAGAAAAATCCATATGTAAGTAAAAATGTTGGTTTCATACTGGATCCTCCACGTTGGCCCTGGCACTGACCATATTAACATTTGCAGTAGTATTTTGTGCCACAAATGGCAACAATAATCGTTTTTCACATGCAAAAGCTGTTTTGCACTGAGAAATGTTCTGAGTTCAGCACCAAACTTGCCTTTTTGCAGGAAACTCGAGCCCCTTGTAAACTCTGCAAAGAGGGTACAAAATGTAGGAACAGTGACTACAACCCCAGCGAAGCCAGAGTTACCAAAACAGCACAACAGAGGATTGTGTAGAATCCTTGCACCAGATGAAAACAGGCTCATTCCAGTGTCAAGCGGAGTACTGTGTGATATTTCTATACATTATGTACAGGGTAAATTCCAGGTTCGGTAATCTTCGTATAAATTATAATCCCAATCCCAGCGCAATCAGGTGATGCGCAGGAATCCGTATTATCTGCGCCACCTTAATGCGTCATCATGAGTGCCCTGGAGCAGCGTTGCTGAATTCCACACACTTTGAGGTAATGATATTGGGGGTACCGTTAATTTCAAGTGTAAGTAATTACCAGAGATTATTGGTAGAATCCTGAGAATCCCCAGAGAAATGAGGAAGTATCAGGATATTTCTTTTTCGCATTCCTCCAGTAGCCTGTCTGGGAAACATCCGGAAGAACGAGGCCAGAGCCACGAATTTCGGAAGCCCGCAAGCCGAACAACCACTTGCCCGAACAAAGACTTTGCCTTAACCACAGTGTTCGGGATGGGCAGAGAGAGAGGAGCGTCGGAAAGCAAACAGGACAGGTAAGAGGGGGTTGGAGTAGTTTTTAGGGGGTGGGGGTTCAGGGTAGTTTTTAGGAGGGGTTCGGGTAGTTTTTAGGGGTTGGAGGGGTTCAAGGTACATTTTAGGGATTGGGGGTTCGGTGTAGTTTTTAGAGGGTGTGAGTTCAGGGTAGTTTTTAGGGGGTGGTGGGGTCAGGTCGTTTTTAGGGTGTGAGGGTGTTTGGGGTAGTTTTTAGGGGTTGGGGGATTCGGAGTCGTTTTTAGGGGGTTGGGGGTTCAGGGTAGTTTTTAGTGGGTGGGAGAGTTTCGGGGTAGTTTTTAGGGGGTGCAGGATTGGGGTCATTTTTAGGCGGTACGGGGGGTTTGGGTTAGGTTTTAGGAGGTTGGGGTGAATTTAGGGCCCAGGGGGAGAGGAAGGGGTATGGCAACCTTAGCCACGGATAGGTGTTTACCATGCATGCCTTTACCATGAAAATTCGTGGTAAAGGAATACGTGGTAAAGCAATTTGTGGTTAAGACGCGGTCGTTGTAGAGACCGCGTTGTAAAGGTAGGCAGGGTAGAGGAAGTCGTTGTTGCGACATACAACCAGCCTGTCTTAATGAAGGGCATATGAGTCTGCACTTAAGTTGTTAGTTATTGGAACACTGAGGCATCAACAGATTTGTCAGAGAGACGCTGACCAAACACCTATGGTCATCCACCTGAATGATATGGTTGCCTGACAGAGAAGTGTACTTATGCACCACCAGCACTTCATTTGTAAAAAAAATGTGTGCTGGTGCCCTAAGCGCTACCCAGCAGCCCGGCTGGCGCTATTAAATATCAGTGCACCGAACACCAAGGCTGCGTAGTCTTGAATCCATCTCAGGCCTCTTTAGTCCACTGCCGGACACTGCCTGCCCTTTTATTACACTCTTGGAGGTTCCTTCTTTCACCCTTGGGGACGGTTTTTCTGCCTTTCTCTTCCTCCTCCTTTCCCATTTGTTTATCCTCTCTTGCACTCAGGAAATGTCTAATGAGGAAAAAGTGTTGTTCCCCAAAAAAGAGTACCGGTGGCCCCAACCGGCTCAAATTGAGCACTGATCAAACCTGGCTGCTTGAAGTTCAGAAGAGCCTGCAGAACTCAACTGTTACCCTTCTCTGATGTATTCAGCAGGTGGCCTAGACCTAGAGATATTATGGAGTTCACTTTCTTTAGTATTTCAGCCCTTTGTTTGGGGGGTTTGGGTAGGAATATAATGGATCAGTGGAATGGCCGGCGCCAACTACCGCATCAGGTGCCGGTATCAAAATTCTGCTCCCTACTCCTTACTGGCTAGCTCTTATATCAACTTGTGCTTTTTGCCATCTCCAAATCATCATGGCTGGACAAGAGGGGCACTAGAGGTAGGTCCCTGCTGCACCATCTTCCTTCCCACAGCCCTTCTCCCATCACAGGCTCCTTCCTCAATTGATGTCCTGCATCATAATGCACATTTTTGTCCCACCATTCTGAAATATAATATTATTCGTAGTCTGGACCTGTCACCCTTTCCTATTTAGGCACTCCCTCCTCTCAGTCTCCTGCACTCAATGTTGTAAATCTACACTCATCTTGCCTTGATCAAGAATACCTACTGCTGATTTCAGGATTCCTCCTATCCATCTAATTGCATCCCAGTATCTCAATTTTTCTATTTTGGCAAACACCCACGAACAGCTAGTGTTGAACAATTCACCCCCTCCCATTCTGACAGGAATGGAGGAGTCATTTTTAACTCCATCATAAGACTGGAGCTCGTCATCACATCTACCAACATAACAAAATCTGCCAGAGCCCTCTCTTGCAAAAAGCTAAACAATGCACAGGTCAAGAGCAAATTGATATATTGAAGGTAACAGCTTGCTCAACTCCCAGTAAGCATATGATCCCCTTGGCAAAATCATGAATTCTGCAGAATGAACACTACAAAATTTGCCTAGGTACTCATTCACCTTAGTCCACCAGTACTACATTGGCTGGCTGTGGCAAGTTGGAAGGTTGATTCAAAAGTCTCATCCAATTTTCAGAACTGCGTCACTGCACACCATAACCACTCCAGATTTATCTTGTGCCACCCTTTGGCCTGTCAACAATACCCAAACCCTAGAGCACCCGCTCTATATTTAGGGCCTTTATTAACATTTGGCAGATAAGATACTCAGTCGAAATGTGCTAGAACGTGCCTGGCATAAGACCTATAATCCCGAAGCCAAATATATGTACAGAGCTGCTCTAAAATAAATTCATGGGCTAAAACGTAAGGCTTTGGAGAATACCATTGCTCCCTCAGCTACGCTTTGTGAAGACTTATCTATCTTTTTTCAGTAGAAAATACTATCAATTTACCCCTCTTTCTTGCCGACAGCGTCACCAATGATCCAGGCATTTGGTCAGAATTTTGTCCATTTGCCCAGATATGTCGCTCTTAGAATTGAGTAAATGTAAATTAGACTCGCCGGGTGATCCATGCCCAGCTAACATTTTTTAATTACTAGCTCCATAGCTCAATATACAGCTGAACACTATCTGGAACTCCTCACTGATAACGGACACCTACCCTGCCACCTGGAAGGGTCTATGTCCTGCTGATCTTGAAGAAAGCAGACCCCGATCCTGCAGACTTCAAGAATTTTAGGTCTATCTCCTACCTGTCCGCACCAGCCAAAATTCTTGAGACGGAGGTCCAGAAGCAATTTTCCAACTTTCTGGAGACTAACAACTTTCTCCACGACTCTCAATCTGGTTTTATATCTGGCTATAGTATTGAGATAGCCCTGTTGGAAGTTTCAGAAACGGGTCGTGAATACCTAGACCTAGACCACTCCGCTATGCTGCTTGATTTCGGTCCAGGGAAGACATGGCTTGGCAGTTCGAGCCACGAGGCACAGGGTCAAGACTGATTTGCAAATGGCCATGTCTGAACTGGGGTGGCATGGGGAGCAAAATAACGATGGATTAAACCCAGATCTGTGACTGGGGGTGAATGTTTTGCCAATGTGCAACATTCTGTCCATCATCTTGTGTGTTTTGCTGTTTGCCCTATGTGGGAAGGGTATGCCCAAACGTGGGTCTCGTGCTCACTATGCCACTGGAGTCAAGCTATCCTGGCTGATGATGGCGGATAGCCAGAAACCGGTCCTAGGATGCTTGATTCCGGTCCAGGGAAGACATGGCTTGGCAGTTCGGGCTGGACTGTTCCCACGAGGCACAGGGTCAAGACTGATTTGCATATGGCCATGTCAGAACTGGGGTGGCATGGTGAGCAAAATAACGATGGATTAAACCCAGATCTGTGACTTGTGGTGAATGTTTTGCCAATGTGCAACATTCCGTCCATCATCTTGTGTGCTTTGCTGATTTATCCGCAGCATTCCACATGGTGTCTCATCGTATCCTGCTGGAAAGACTCGAACAGCTCGGAGTAACAGGAAATACCTTGGCCTGGTTTTGCTCGTTCCTAGAGGGCTGATCTCATCAAGTATTTCTCCACCTGTATGTCTCCGCACCTAAGCCCCTTATGTGTGGAGTCCCCCAGGGTTCAACTCTGAGCCTGATTCTTTTTAATGTATATCTGACCCCCCTTGCATCGCTAGTCAAACAACAGGGAGTTAAAGTTGTTTCCTATGCTGACGATACTCAGCTGGTGTTCTCTTTTAGAGAACACTCTAAGGCAGCTTTCAACAATTTTAAGCAATGCTTGATTAATATATCAACTTGGATGATGGGTAGCTGCTTCAGATTGAAAGCTGATAAAACAGAGATATTATTCTTCAATCAAGCCTCCCCTCTGCATTCCGTTCTCTGGTGGCCGACGGAGCTGAACTCCTCCTCTCCCAGTTGACTCAGCTAGGAACCTTGGGTTTAAGTTCGACACAAGCCTCTCCTGCAAGGCCCAGATTTGCGAAATCTCATCTTCGTGCTTCTGGAAACTAAAAGCCTTACAGAGATTTCTGCATCTCATGCCAATCGACTGCAGAAAGACTGTGGTTCATACACTGGTCACATCACAGCTAGACTATGCTAACAGCCTCTATATAGGTCTCCCAGCTTATTTGATTTGCAGACTACAAATCATCCAAAACGCTGCGGCTAGGCTTATTAGGAATGTGCCACTTCGTCACCATATTTCTCCCCACTTGCAGAGCCTCCATTGTCTGCCAATTCAAAGAAGAATCGAGTTCAAGGCTTTGTCCCTGGCTTTTAGAGCCACCAGGGACAGTGGCCCGGGTTACCTTAGACAAAGACTCCAGAAATATCACCAGAGCAGAGACTTGAGATCAAATCATCAAGAACTACTTAGGATCCCCCGCTTCTATAAGGCTAGGTTGGGCGGCCGTGCTTTCTCAGTGAGAACTGCGTCTCTTTGGAACTCTATGTCTGTACCCCTTTGGAAGGCTGAGAAGGAGCCAACTTTCAGGAAGGCTCTGAAGACCTGGCTTTTCAGCTGTCCTTAAAGGTCCCCTCTCTGACTGCTGTGTCCGCTGCTAGCGCCGGGACACCTCCGTTGGAGGTAGCTGTGTGCTGATTAAATGCCATTAAATTGAATTTAAATTGAATTGAATGTGATGGATATCCTTTCTGCGGTATAATGTGCTTGTAATACAGTGCATATGGCATTTACCATGCTTATGAGGGAGTTTGCCGTCCACCAGAGTCTAAATAGGGCCCTTAGTCCTTCAAACTCCTTGACTTAATCCTCTCAAATCAGGGGGGGGGGGATAAAACAGGCCCCTTCAGCCCCTGCGGCGCAGGAGTGCCCCCAACTCTTCTTGGGGCCCTTACACATCAGGGGGCCCCCGTTCAGCCAAAAAACAATGAAAATCTGTGATAAACACTAGACTGAGGGGCCAGTACCGTAACAAAAGTTGAGGGGGCCCCCTGCCATGTACACAGAGGGGCACACTCCATATTTAATCCGGAGCTCTCAGGTCTGAGTACTGTGCTGAGGGGGCCGCGTCAGCTCAGGCCCCCCCCCCCGCACCGTGGGGGATGCGGAGGCCTGTGTTACGCCCCTGTGAGGGGCTCCTCATCATATTCTGAAGGGGGGTCTCGAACAGTTATCATTACTTCACTGTCTCAAATTAGTCCCGAACCAATCCGGATCCAGCACAACCTTTCTACACAAGCTGCAACGCCATGTCACTGAACATGACAGCCCGGAAGAAGCAGACAATATTCATCCTTCCTGCTGAAATACTGCATGTCGTGCAGTCCCCAGGGGTGTTCAATTAATTATGAAAAAAACACCTGGGAATTGATTACAGATACAGTACAGTGAAATAAAATATGATAACAATTAAAAAAATATGTGAGCAGCAGCAAAATAGGAGCTAATAAATCCCAGAGCGCCAAATCAAGAAAGCTTGTACTCCAGGGAAATGTAGCTGCTGAGCAGAAGCTAAAGCAAACAACCTTGAGATAACTCACACTTAATGTTCTTGTTGTGCAGAACAGCATTCCGTATTAGAAGAAACAAGGAAGAACTAAATCTTTTCTCAGCACCTTTTCTTAATTATTAAATTCATATTTATCTGTGTGTGTGTGTGTGTGTGTGTGTGTATATATATATATATATATTCACTGAAAAAACCATAGGTTATAGACCATATATAGTTAGGAATTAGCATTTAAAAAACCTTATTTTACTCACACAAAACCATTGAAATTCCATATATAGTTAGTTGCACTAACTATATATCGCGCACCCGCAATCCACTGCTGATCACGTCACATATTACATCATTCATGACATGGTCAGTGACATCACTGATGACATCACTGATGACATCTCAAATGACATCACTGATGACATCACTGATGACATCTCAAATGACATCACTGATGACATCACTGATGACATCTCAAATGACATCACTGATGACTACATCCAGTGACTGTATAATTCTGTAAAGTTAAAATATGTCTTACATATTGAAGAATGAGTGGATGTATAAGTGTCTTGATGAAGGATTTAGTAGGGGCATGGCTGACTGTATGAGTGACTGATTAAATGTGTCTCACTGAGTGCATGGGTTAGTGACTAAACTGTCTTAATTTGTGCATCATTATGTCTGTTGTTCTGTAAACTGCTGCATGTGTTGATCATTAGCTATATGATTAACTGTATGGGTTATTGATTGGTTGCCCAAGCATTTGTATGGGAGACTGAGTGTGTGTGTGGGTGGCTGGGAGGTGTATGACTCTCTGCATAGATGTGTGAGCAGTTGATTGACTAGATGTATGGGTTCAAAAGTGCATGTGGAAACAGCTGTATGGGCGGTTGACTGTGTGCATGAGTGTATTGGTGAGTGAATGGATATCTCAGTGCTACATGTCAAAGTAAGTACATATGTAAAACACAGTACATGTGAGAGTTGACATATATAAATAACTGTGCATAAGAGCCAGTGAATGTGTGAGTGGCTGTATGGATCATTGTGAACTTGTATCCAGGATTGTATAAGTGAGTAAATATGTTTTAGTATATGTTTGAATAAGTAAGGTGTGTATAACTGTATAGTTGAGGAAATGGAGGTGTGATTGATTCTTTGCATGACTGACTAAGTGTCTGAGTAACTCCATGGATGAGTGACAGTCTATGAGTGTCTGTTTACACTGAGTGTATCTAAGGTTATATTAGAGTCTGAAGAGGTTCATCGTATTATCACATGAATGATGTCATCAGTGATGTGATCAGTAATGTCAAATGAGATGTCATCAGTGATGTCATCAGTGATGTCATTTGAGATGTCATCAGTGATGTCATCAGTGATGTCATTTGAGATGTCATCAGTGATGTCATCAGTGATGTCATTTGAGATGTCATCAGGGATGTCACTGACCATGTCATGAATGATGTAATATGTGACATGATCAGCAGTGGATTGCGGGTGCGCGATATATAGTTAGTGCAACTAACTATATATGGAATTTCAATGGTTTTGTGTGAGTAAAATAAGGTTTTTTAAATGCTAATTCCTAACTATATATGGTCTATAACCTATGGTTTTTCAGTGAATTTTCAAGGTTTTGTAAATGCTAATTCCTAACTATATATGGTCTATAACCTATGGTTTTTTCAGTGAATTTCAATGGTTTTTTAATAGCAAATATCATAAGCTGTCGAATGTCAAGTACGTGGTAAGTGAAAACATTTTCGTGTTTATGCACACTGATCTGCTTTGAATGGTGCCCCCCCCCTCATTTCTATTAGGAGTACTCTCTCTTTGCAGATAGTGAAAGGTACTTAACGCAGGCCTTTGCCCCCGTTGTAATCCGTCGTGCCTGCTTCTCTCTCCATTTGATTGATTGTTATCCAAGTATTTACTGTTTTAGAATTAGTTCTCTTTGGTTCATTCTCTATTTACAAACAAACACAGAGTCGCAATACTCTGTTTAGTCTTTGCAGATAACGAAAAATCGTGTAAAAAAAAAGAAAAGGAATCGAGCAAAATCAGTAGGCCACTAATGGGATCTCTTTTTGACCTCGCTAAAATAGAAACATTAGGAACAACCCCTCATGACAAATACAAAACTAGTGAGATGAACTGAACTCCACACAATGATGGCTGCAAAACAGCTCGGCTCCGCCACCCACCCCGCCCAAAATAACGATAAAGAGCGGCTGCCATGATTGGTTGCGGAATGGCCACGACGGAGCTACGAAATGATGCTGCTCTCATGCTAACCCCAGCTTCAGTCTGAAACATCCAGAAACACTGTAGACTACCAATTCGATCAGTTCCGGTAGCGCCCCAATGTAACCCGGTAGAGAAGAACTAGCCCTCCCCTCTTTGACTGATGGTTCTTGTTGCCTGTCCCTTCTGTTGTCATTTAACAGAACTATTTAGCCTGCTGAAAGGGGTTGTGTTCCGACCGCTGGTTGGTGGAGACATTTTGACTATATTCTGGACCTGCGTTGTCGCGTAATGCGTCATATGACGCGCCGCGTTAGCGCATCCGGAAGTCATCCGGGGCGCGCAGCGCGTAACGTAAGCATAACAAGTCATGTGACTTGTTAATAAAACTTTTCATTGGTTCATTTTACTTTTCTTATTGTAATGATGAAAGGCTTGGTCATATGACCTAAAAATTACGCTTTTCATTACTTCCGAACATTATTTTTTCTTAAATATATGTTATAATGTTCCAGGCTAATGTACTTTCCCGGAAATTTTACAACTGTCCTGCAAGTAAAATATATTCTTTTTTCGAGAAAAAGAGCGTTTCTTCGTCCCATGACGGAGCCGTTGAGCAAAAGAGGGTCGACCTGCTGTCTTAGTCGCCGATACGCCTGAATATGAGATTCTTATCGATCACTTTATGTTGCAGGAATAGAAAACACAACAGCCCTTGACCATTTATCTTTACTGCGTTCCTTCGTATTATACCTTTTACCCTTCATGTAATTGGTCTGCTTTATTTCACTTGCCTTTTAATGATTCTAAAACAGTGACTATTATTAAAAACTTTACCAATGTATATACTACTACCATGTTTTCTTTTAAAAACCTTTATTGTGAAAATTTCATTATACAAATACGAGCCTATAACCACGTGGGCCTGCCACGGAGCAAACTGTAATCGTATATGATGAATAGACATTTACACTGTAGAGGAACGTAACGGGCGGGCCATTAGGTTGCAAGAACTAAGGTGTCTAACAGTTACGGAATCGGTGGACGTACATTTTATAATTAAAATACGACAGGGCCAGTTACAATAAAATTATCTAGATATACATTTGCGGGCAAGTACCATGGGTGACGTTAATTCGAACTTTCAACAGTACAGTAATCAATAACACATCAGAACTTAATATCAATAGGGATGTCGAAATATTCAATCAATTCTCGTCCCCGCCCGCCATGTGCTTCAAAACTGCATACGTATCTCGTGATTTCAAGGTTCTGCAACCAGTACACAACAAGGAGTTACGAGTCCCATTTATTCCGGCGCCATTTTGGGCGAGGACGGGCAGGTCCAGGATATAGTCAAAATGTCTCTACCAACCATCGACTATGATGATGTTCATATGCTGTATTTATTAGAGTAACACTCATCTGTCCACATGAAATTAATTTGCCACAATCTAAACATGTCATTTTAATCTTTCCAAAGTTCTTCTAAATATTTGGGACCGTTTCCCTTGCCTCTGAAGCTCTCAGTGCCACTTCTTTGATGAATGTACTAGCAGGTCAGGGGTTCTCCTCCAAATCTCTCTTTTATGCAGCACTATAATTAATTGGTGCCACCTCTCCATATGACGATGCATGGTATAGTTACCACAACTATATTTTTTTTCGGTTCCTCTGGAGAGTTCATCGTGGCAGAAGAAGCGTGTAACGTACCGGGCATTTACCTTTTTTTGCATGTACAGGAAAGGAAAAAAAAATCGAGCGTCCGAGTTCTAAGGTGTCCCAGGGCCATTTTAGTGGACCAGGCCCAAATCCAAAGAACAGGCCGCCATTTTGAGAGTCCTCTTGCAGCCGCCTGTCGCTGTAGCATCAAGAGCAGCCGAAACTCAGCTGAATGGCAACTGAAACGGTAAAGGGGCGCCCCACTACAGCAGACGAGCCTCCACCTAGGAAGGCCCATTCACGCCGCCTCCCCCCCCCCCTTCGGGCACCCCACGCCGTTATTCGGAGCAGTATTGTAGGATGGCCACACCAGTGCGGCAACTTGCTAGACATCACCTCGGTGGTAACCGAATCTCAACGCCTTGTGGTGTCTTCTATTCAGAAAACATTGTTATGCTGCCTTCGACCTATTCGCCGCAAGTGCGCACACAACTCAACTGCATAGCTTGCTAGACACCACCTCGGTGCCATCCGGATCTTGGAATGTCAGCGCCTTTTGGTGTCTTCTCTTCAGAAAATATTGTTGCGCTGCCTTTGGCCCCATTCGCACATCAGTCCGCTACTGACGCCATCTCACAGGCTAATGGGGCGCCCCACGCCGACTTTCAGCATTGTAGGATGACCACACCAGTACAGCAACTTGCTAGACATCACCTCGGTGCCATCCGGATCTCGGCGCCCCACTGCAGATGAAGTGCCTCTCAACTATGAAACCACCACGGTGACATCCGGATCTTGGCGCGTTGTGCTGCCTTCGGCCTATTCGCACATCGGTCCGCTACTGACGCCATCTCACAGGCTAATGGGGCGACCCACGCCGAGTTTCAGCATTGTAGGATGACCACACCAGTACAGCAACTTGCTAGACATCACCTCGGTGCCATCCGAATCTTGGCATCTCAACGCCTAGTGGTATCTTCCATACAGAAAATATTGTTACGCTGCCTTTGGCCCCATTCGCACATCAGTCCGCAACTTAGACATCACCTCGGTGCCATCCGGATCTTGGCATCTCAGTGCCTTGTGGTGTCAGTCAGAAAATATTGTTGCGCTGCCTTTGGCCCCATTCGCACATCCGTCCGCTACTGACACCATCTCACAGGCCAACAGGGCGCCCCACGCCGACTTTTACCATTGTACGATGGCCACACCAGTGCCACAACTTGCTAGACACCACCTCGGTGCCATCCGGATCTTGGCATCTCAGCGCCTTGTGGTGTCTTCAAATCAGAAAATATTGTTGCGCTGCCTTTGGCCCCATTCGCACATCGGTCCGCTACTGACGCCATCTCACAGGCCAACGGGGCGCCCCACGCCGACTTTCAACATTGTAGGATGGCCACAGAAGTGCGACAACTTACTAGACACCACCTCGGTGCCATCCGGATCTTGGCGCGTTGTGCTGCCTTCGGCCTATTCGCACATCGGTCCGCTACTGACGCAAACTCACAGGCCAACGGGGCGCCCCACGCCGACTTTCAGCATTGTAGGATGGCCACACCAGTGCGGCAACTTGCTACACACCACCTCGGTGCCATCCGGATCTTGACATCTCAGCGCCTAGTGGTGTCTTCTATTCCGAAAATATTGTTGCGCTGCCTTCGGCCCCATTCACACATCGGTCCGCTACTGACGCCATCTCACAGGCCAACGGGGCGCCCCACGCCGACTTTCAGCATTGTAGGATGGCCACACCAGTGCGGCAACTTACTAGACACCACCTCGGTGCCATCCGGATCTTGGCGCGTTGTGCTGCCTTCGGCCTATTCGCACATTGGTCCGCTACTGACGCAAACTCACAGGCCAACGGGGCGCCCCACGCCGACTTTCAGCATTGTAGGATGGCCACACCAGTGCTGCAACTTGCTGGACACCACCTCGGTGCCATCCGGATCTTGGCGCGTTGTGTTGCCTTCGGCCTATTCGCACATCGGTCCGCTACTGACGCCGCCTCACGTGCCAACGTATTTTCTCCGCATTTTATACCCTATGCCGCATAACAGGTCATGTGACTTGTTTATAAAACTTTTCATTGGTTCATTTTACTTTTGGTTTCCTAATGATGGAAGGCTTGATCATATGACCTAAAAACAACACTTTTCATTGGATGAAAACTTTTTTTTTTCCCAAACGATGAAAGCCCCACCTTGTTTCTGGATGTTTCAGACTGAAGCTGGCGTCAGCATGAGAGCACCACCATCTCGTAGCTCCGTCGTGGTCATTCCTCGAGCAATCATGGCAGCCGCTCCCCACCAGAAGCCTGCAGGAGTCGGGGCCCCCAAAACTTTTGATGAATTCTCAAGGCGGAGGGGACGCTTTCGAGAATGGGGTCCAAGACCTAGCAGACAAGCGTCCGATTTCCAAGGTGTCCCAGGGCCATTTCAGTGGACCAGGCCCAAAAAGGAAAGAGCCTGCCGCCATTTTGAGAGTCCTGTGACAGCCGCCTATCGCTGCACCGCAAGAGTGGGCGCAACTCAGCTGAATTGCGGCTTTTGACACAGTGGACCAAAAACGGACGGAATGGCAACTGAAACGGTAAAGGGGCGCCCCACTACAACAGATGACACTCCACCTGGAGAGGCCCGTTCACGCCGCCTCCCCCGGGGCGCCCCACGCCGTTATTCGGAGCAGCATTGTAGGATACCAAAACCAGTGCGGCAACTTACTGGACATCACCTTGGTGCCATCGTTCTGCTGCCTTGAAACTATTCACACAACAGTTTGCTACTGATGACCCACCCCCCGCGACGCCCCACGCCGTTATTTGCTGGGTGGCAACTTACTAGACATCACTTTCGTGTCATCTAGATTTCAGCGCGTTCTGCTGCCTTGGAACTATTCGCACAACAGTTTGCTACTGATGACCCACCCCCCGCGACGCCCCACGCCGGAAATCTGGACGTTGTGCTGCGTTGGGACTATTCGCACAGCCGACCGCTACTTCGTTGTTTTTCCCTAAAAATGTTTATATGTTATTACTATTTTTGTTTTCTTGTATATATTTATAAATTATTAAAGTTTTATAATCTTACTACTTTGTCGGAGTGCTATATATTTTTAATGTGACACATAATTGTAAAAACTTTGATGTACAAAGAGTCATCCCTGGAATCTTCCGCTTCAGGCTCGGTCCCCTCCCCAATCACAATACAGGATGGTTTTCAGATAGTAGGAACACGTGTGGTGTGACGGATCTCATCGGGTGTGGGCCTTGATCTACTATAACTCCTTTGAAGAGGGGTGATTCTTTACAGCTGTGGCCATAAACTACATCTGCAGGGCTAGCTGATACCCTAGGACCAGCCTGGACAATCGGACACAGAGGAAAAGGAGTGTCAGAGGGTGCGGTAGTGAATAGGGCGAAAGGGAGGTGTCGGGCAGGCACAGGGTGTGATTCTCAGGGAAGAGCAGCGCAGATGGGGGGAGGTTTATTACCCATGCATAAGACAGAGAGCGGGGGTGACCACTGCCTGGGGGAGATGCTTGCGAGGGTGGGGAGCCATGCTAAGGATCGACAGCGTGCACAGAGTGGGTCTGGTCAAGGCATCTAAAATGGCTGCCGTGCACGACAAAAGTGTGGCATTTGAAAAAAGACAAGATGTCGCAGACAATGTTTTTCAACACTTCCTGATTTCCTTCGAATCGAACGTTAACAGACGTTGGGGCATATTACCATAGTTAAGCGATATTTATCCCTAACGATGCTTAGCAACGATTTTTTTACCGTCAGAAATTATCGCAGATAAACCTTGCTATTATCAAGGTTTATCGCAAATACGATAAAAAACGACCGCAATGCATTAATATCGCTGAAAACTCAGCGATATTCATGCATTACCGAGCTAATGCTCTTAGCCATGTTATCCACCTCCCATTGGATAACATGGCTAAGAACTGCTCAGGGCAGCTGTTACCTTTTGGAGATATTCGCGCTTATCTCGAATATTTCCAAAAGTTGATAATAGGAGATAGCGATGTTAGCGACTGTTTCCAGTCGCTAACATCTTGGCATGCCCACTTTGCATGTCATTAGTGATAAATATCACTCACATGCAAAGTGGGGCCCAAGATGGTCGCTATCTCCTACTAGCCGTCGCTAACTGGTGTTAGCAACAGCTAGGTAATACAGATATAATTTTATCTTCGCGAAGCGGAGCGCTGTTACAGATATATATCTTGTTTTTGAACGTTAATTTCTCAAAATGCACTGAAGCACATATATTGAGACCTAGCAAAGGCACATCGGGCTACCAGTCCCTAATATTTTACCAAGTTTCGTGCAAATCCATTCAGCCGTTCGATTATTATTATTATTTTTTTTTTTGCCCCGCGGGGCCCTTTTAAAACCTCCACATCAAACCTAGGGGGTCAGCGAGGATCTACTATGCCCCCTTATGGTCATTTGCCCCTTCGCTTTGGCCTCCTCTTGTCTCTCGATCCTACCGAGAGACAAGATGGCGGCCGATACGGACTGTTTGGAATGTTTACAGACACCGGAGAGCCAATCAGCTTCGCTTCGCAAAGCTCCGTAACGCGAAAAGTACGCGAAGCGGTGCGCTGTTAAGGATATATATCTTTTTTTGAACGTTAATTTCTCAAAATCCACTGGAGCACATATATTGAGATCTAGCAAAGGCACATCGGGCTACCAGTCCCTACAATTTTGCCAAGTTTCGTGCAAATCCATTCAGCTGTTCGATTATTATTATTATTTTTTTTTTTTGCCCCGCGGGGCCCTTTTAAAACCTCCACATCAAACCTAAACGGTCAGGGAGGATCTACTATGCCCCCTTATGGTCATTTGCCCCTTCGGTTTGGCCTCCGCTTGTCTCTCGATCCTACCGAGAGACAAGATGGCGGCCGCTACGGACTGTTTGGAATGTTTACAGACGCCGGAGAACCAATCAGCTTCGCTTCACAAAGCTCCGTTGCGCGAAAAGTACGCGAACTGGAGCGCTGCCCGGTCCGCTGTTACAGATATATATCTTTTTTTAAACGTTAATTTCTCAAAATCCACTGGAGCACATATATTGAGACCTACAAAAGGCACATCGGGCTACCAGTCTCTACAATTTTGCCAAGTTTCGTGCAAATCCATTCAGCCGTTCGGGCTAAAAGTGAGGCCAACCGCCCTATGGAAAACTCAATGTTAAAAACACGTTTTGGGACCCCCCTTTTTTCTCGACCCCCCCTGGACGAACCCCCCCCAATTTTCAGGGGCTGCTCAGAAACAAAATGTGCCCTTTTCCTGAAAATTTCAGCCAATTCCGTCCACAAACGCCAAAGTTATTAGACATAGAATTTTCAAAAAACCCATAGAGAAAAAATCCTAACTATATATACCTACTGGCGACCGCCAGTAGGTAATGTATATATATATATACATGTATATACATACATATATGAATATATATATAGAATACTATATATAAAAAGTCTATATATATATCAGATATATTTTATATATATATAAAATATATATTATATATATTTATATATATATATACAGATAACTATGAATATATTAATTAGGAAAAAGTACTGAGATACGGTTTAGTCCTTCCTTGTTTCTTGTAATACGGAATGCTGTTCTGCACAACAAGAACATTAAGTGCGAGTAATCTAAAAAAAAAAATATATATATATATATATATATATGTGTGTATATATATATGTATATATACACACTGATATACACACACACATATATATGTATATTTAGATATATATGTGTGATATATTTAGATGTAGATATATATATGTGTGTATGTGATGCAGATTTGATATACACACTACATATATATGTAGATAGATAAAGTGATAGATAGATCTCTGCCTCCAAAGCAATTCAAAAGTAAACTGAATCTACATAATGTACATTATACGGAGGTACGAAGTGGAAGGTTCGAGCTACCCCACTGCCAGAGGATGTATTGACTCCCGGAGTACTGTCTTTGGTCATTTTAAAAAAAAACTTTATTGAGAATTGTCTCAATGGCAAACATTTTGTGCTCTTGATTTTGATCCGTAATTGGCGTGTCACATACCCCAGTTGTCATCATCGTTTTCTCGCAGTTCTGCAAACTGACATCAGCGTGTCAACATGCAAGTTATGGCACTAGAGAGCTGCAGTCGGCTGTTTGTTTTGCTATTCTTTTTACAGGGGATATGGGCACCTGTGGGAGATTGTCATGGTACATCCTCTTCTGTTTCCATGGCTGCAGATGGATGCCATGCTGGTGGCATCTCTTCGGTGAGCGGCCTGTGGGGACGTGCCATTGAAGTCGTCCATCCTCTTTGGATGACACGTTTAATCTCTATTTCTGTGGCTCTTACTTTAGTTCTCTTTCTATCTCGGCGTCAATTTGCATGATCCGCTTGTGCAAACATTTTTGTTATTCACATGTAAATACACAACATTTACAGAGAAAGCCTTTGGATTAACCCAATCCAGTCATTATTCCTTTGTGTATGCTACCTTCAGCAATTTCTTCTTCATCAGCCTCCATCTGTATGACTAGTAAATTAATAGGTCACGCTAAAAACACCTTTAGCTCTATGCCAAAGAATATATTAAGAAAATAAATAAAGTGGAATGGCCTTTTGAACAGGCCTCTTCAGCCATTGGTTTATTTGGTTTAGCCTCTTTCTTATATTTCTTCAAAAAAAATGATATTGCCATTTTGTCTCAGTCTAGGTGAGGATTTCCCCTTAACTCGCCTCCTTCTATTTAATAAGTGCATTAGGTGTATGAGTTTACTGGCAGAGTTCTGCCATTGCAGTGAATAGTCTACGAATAGTGCAAAGTACGTGCATTACTATCTTTTAATAGCTGTATGAGCGAAGTAGTTAGTTGGATGAGATTCAATTGTCTCAAATTAAATGAGGAGAAAACGGAGGTTCTTCTTTTTGGAAAATATACTTCTGTTTGGAACCGTCCTTGGTGGCCACAACATCTGGGGCCCCTTCCTTCCCCTGTCCCAAACGTTCGGGATCTGGGAGTGATCTTACATTTGCAGATCAAATTAGTAAGCTTACTTCCTCTTGCTTCCTTCTTTTAAGAACTCTGAGAAAAATTATTCGATTAATCTCCTTTGACCTAAAGAAAACAGTAATTACCATGCTGGTGCTTTCCAGGTTAGAGTACTGTAACAGCCTTTATTTGGACATTTAACAACACTCCATAAACATACTTCAAATACTACAGAATGCAGCAGCACATCTCCTTAAGAGAATATACAAATATAAACTTGTTTTTCACACATTAGTGGAGCTGCACTGGCTTCCTGTCTAGAAGCGAGTAGCCTTTAACCCCTTCGCAGGGGGGTAGTTTCCCCGCGGGTGGGGGCGCGCTTGGCGGTGCTCATGACGAGTCCAGCTCGTCATGCTGCCCAGTGGAGCTGGGCTCATGACGAGCTGGACTCGTCATGACTCCCCCCACTCCAATAGAACGCCCGCTCGGGGGAGTGCCGCAGCCGTTATGATGAACCCAGCTCGCAGCTCGTAATGAGCACAGCTCCACTGTGCCTCATGACGAGCTGGGCTCTTCTTAAGCATATAGGGGGTTAAGGTACTTGGCATGGCTCACAAATCTCTGCATGACATAGGCCCTGAGAACTTGAGGAAGACATTCTTATGGAACACACCTCGTAGAGCTCTTCGATCAGCTGCATCTAAAACTGTGATTGTCTTCAAATGCAACTAAGTCTTATGGGGCAGTAGAAGCTTTGTTTCTTCTACTTGTAAACTTTGGAACAAACTGACTTGGCATCTCAAAAACCAGTACAATCTGACCATTTTTAGGAAAAAGCTCAAATCTTGGTTTCTTTCATTCCCCTCTTGGTCTCTCATTACCCAGAACACTGCAGACGCTAGCGCCATGAAGCGCACAGGCATGTGCACGTTTTATAAATAATATCAATATCTTTATGCAGATGCTATAGCATGGCAGGAGAGACACCTGCTACACACCTGATCTCACCCCCTCCATCCGCAAGTCATCCATACAGAAGAAAGGATTGGCTGCCCTCCCGTCTGGCTACTGTCTTTGAGAGGCGAATGCTCTCTCTGACAAGTCCTTCATCAGTTTCCTTGTTTAACATTGTCCAACTCGGATGTGCTCAAGCAACAGCGTCACTAGGGGGGTGCGGGGGTGCAGGCCGCACTGGGTGACACCATCACATGGGGTTACACCAATCTGGTTACGCTGTGTAACACAGCTCTGGCGGCGGCACAGTGCACACATTACATACAGTTGTGCAGCCCTGCCAAGTGTCACACATCTCGCGTTGCACTACTAACGCATTTTAAGCCTATTTACCGCAGTACCGCAAGAAAAAATATTGTCTCGCACATCAGCTAATTATAAAAGTTGAGTGTGTTACCTCGTTTTGAGATCTATAGCTGCCGCTGCTTATACACACGTGGGTCAAGGGAACTCAGCAGCCAATTAGTGTTCTCTTGCAAGTTATGAAGAGGCTGGCTGATTCGCCCTGGTTGGATGGCGTTTTATTTGTGAGTGCAGTGATTGGTCACTCCCTTATGCACGTGCGTGCTGTGTACAGCCTGCCTTGCACCACGGGATTTACCGCTGCTTGGCCAGTAGTGTGTGTGGTGGTAAGGGAAGTTTGGCAGTTACTTAAGTGTGACCCACTGGACTGAGTATACAGTGCTAGACAAAAGAGCATCAGAATCCAAGCAAGGGTATTTTGGCCAAGACGCTGATATCGCCTAACAGCAACTGTTTTGGGTTTTTCCAAGGCTCGATCGATGGTGGCAAGTCAAACAGGAAGATCATCCTGGAGTGATTCTGAAGTCATTCGATGACTTCAGCCAGGCAATTCCTGCAATTAACTGGGGATGTCATCCGAAGCCATCCTGAAGTCTGCCCACAGGGCAGAACATTTAAATGTGATGACGTCATCAGAGAAACTACTCCAGGATTAAGGTCCGATTACTTCAGTGGAAAACATGTGATGAGCTTGAACTACTGCCGAATGATTCCATGCTGATTACAGGATTAGGGAGGATTACTCCAGGATGGGTCCCTGATTACTTCAGTGGAAAACATGTGATGACTTTGTACTACGCCAGAATGATCCCAGGATGATTTCAGATTAGGTTGGATTACTCCAGGATGATCTTTTGAGTATTTCAGGATGGGGCTGTATTATTACAGAATCATTTTGTGATTACTTCAGAATGAGGCTGCATTACTCATGGATGATCCAAGGATAACTTTAGAATGAGACTGGAACCGTACAAGTTGATTAATTAATAATGGGGATGTATTACCGCAGGATGGGTTCTGGCTGTATTACTGCATGGCGGTGTCAATATGCAGACATATTATTCTAGGATGACCTCCAGTAGTAATACTTGTTTGCCATTCACAAGATGTTAAGAAATACAGTTTAATTACTTTGTTAGCAGAGCAAATAATGGTTACAAAAACAAGCATTGGCAAAGCCAATAGGTTTTGCCTTTTTGACCATGTGACTGCAATTGTGGCTGCCTTTTTAGTAGTAAAATATAGCATAGTTCTTATGTATTAACTTTATTTTTAACATCCAGTGTTTATTACATTATTTAGAATATGATCATAATGATCAAATAGGTTAAGATGAAAAAAAATCAATCACATAATGCCTACGAAGTGCAAAGAAAAGCACTGGGGGCATGAATAGGAAATGCCACAAACGTTCTAAGGATGAAGCATCTGGTTTACACAACTAAATAATAACAAGCATTGGCATAGCCAATAGGTCTCGCCTTTGGAAACTTTTAAGTGTTTAGCGAGATATATTGACTTTACCAATGTCTTTAAGCTGTTCTGTACAGATTCTGCTGCATGCTGAAAAGTTATAATAAAGAAGTTGCAGAAGCATTTTTGTTACCTTAGATATGACCACAAAAACATTATGTACAACTGAACGACCATATTAAAAAAGTATCAAAAATAACGTCTGGAGGTTTTTTTTTGTCCTTTCAATGCTGGCAACTTGTATCTGCCTGTCCCAATGGTTGCTTGTTGTGGGTTTTTTTCTTTATGGAGGGGGCATAAATAACAGGAGGCTAGTGAGAGAGTCAGTGAGTCAGTGAGTGAGAGAGAGCAAGTGAGTCAGTCAGTGAGAGAGAGAGAGCGAGTCAGTGAGAGAGAGCGAGCCAGTCAGTGAGAGAGAGAACGAGTCAGTCAGTGAGAGAGAGAACGAGTCAGTCAGTGAGAGAGAGAACGAGTCAGTCAGTGAGAGAGAGAACGAGTCAGTCAGTGAGAGAGAGAACGAGTCAGTCAGTGAGAGAGAGAACGAGTCAGTCAGTGAGAGAGAGAACGAGTCAGTCAGTGAGAGAGAGAGAGCGAGTCAGTCAGTGAGAGAGAGAGAGCGAGCGAGTCAGTCAGTCAGTGAGAGCGAGCCAGTCAGTGAGAGAGAGAGAGCGAGCGAGTCAGTCAGTGAGAGAGAGCGAGCGAGTCAGTCAGTGAGAGAGAGCGAGCGAGTCAGTCAGTGAGAGAGAGCGAGCGAGTCAGTGAGAGAGAAAGCGAGTCAGTGAGAGAGAGAGAGCTAGTCAGTCAGTGAGAGAGAGAGTCAGTCAGTGAGAGAGAGCGAGTCAGTCAGTGAGAGAGAGCGAGTCAGTCAGTGAGAGAGAGCGAGTCAGTCAGTGAGAGAGAGCGAGTCAGTCAGTGAGAGAGAGCGAGTCAGTCAGTGAGAGAGAGCGAGTCAGTCAGTGAGAGAGAGAGAGAGTCAGTCAGTGAGAGAGAGCGAGCGAGTCAGTCAGTGAGAGGGCGAGTCAGTGAGAGAGAGAGAGAGCGAGTCAGTCAGTGAGAGAGAGAGCGAGCGAGTCAATCAGTGAGAGAGAGCGAGTCAGTCAGTGAGAGAGAGCGAGTCAGTCAGTGAGAGAGAGCGAGTCAGTCAGTGAGAGAGAGCGAGTCAGTCAGTGAGAGAGAGCGAGTGAGTCAGTGAGAGAGAGCGAGTGAGTCAGTGAGAGAGAGCGAGTGAGTCAGTGAGAGAGAGCGAGTGAGTCAGTCAGTGAGAGCGAGTGAGTCAGTCAGTGAGAGAGAGAGCGAGTCAGTGAGAGAGAGAGAGCGAGTCAGAGAGAGAGAGAGCGAGTCAGTCAGTGAGAGAGAGAGAGCGAGTCAGTCAGTGAGAGAGAGAGAGCGAGTCAGTCAGAGAGAGAGTCAGTCAGAGAGAGTGAGTCAGTCATTGAGAGAGAGTGAGTCAGTCAGCAAAGGTGTCTGCGAGAGTCTAGCTTAGGTTTTGTACTGGAAGGGTCCTCTTTCAGTATAAAAAATACTATGCCTAGAAAAAAGTGAAAACTTTACCCATTTTTGGAGGAGTGTTGTACCAAATAGCTTTGGTTTGTAAATCCTGAAAAGATTTTGAATCAAGTCTGCATTAGAAAACTTAAGCACACCAAAAGCAAAACATCCATAAATCTGGTCCCAACTATCAGATCAATATTCTCCTGCTCTGGAAAGATACTTTTTAAACTCTATCGCGAGATGCGGGCACTGTATGAAATAAATCTCAGAAACATTCTTTTTGGCTAGCTCTGTGCTATAGAAATACCATATGTACACAAAAGTAGTGGTCTGCAACAATGTTATGCTTTGCATTCAGATGAGCTTAACAACTCCCATGCTCCCGACTCACTGGGACTTGCCTTACTTTGAGCTACAGAGAATTACCTAGAGCTGTTTAACTTGATGACCAGTAACAAAAGACTGAAATAAATCATGGTTAAATGAAAAAGCATCAAAGGGGATGTGTCCACATGTAATTTTATTGATCTAAAACACTTTTGGTTCCATAGGAGCCAGGATACCGAACAATAGAACAAAAAAAGTCTAGGACACTGTTCTAGAGGGGAAAAAATGCCAGAATACTACAAGAAGAACAAAAGGCTGAATGAAAGCCAGCAACTTCGTTATTTGTTTCTAGATTCAGAGTTTTCTTTAGTCCTCTTCCGGCATTGCATACTTTATAGCCAGCTTCCTTCTCATAGTTTTGTTGGCCAGCCGCCATCCCTGCACATAGACTTCATAAATTCTGGGAAAAATGAAATTAACATAAATCAGTATCATGTTACCACCACTTTTTTAGGTTTTTAATAGGTTTGGGCTGCCCCGTCCAAGTGAAGAAACTGCCGTTCACCAGACGTTGTCCCACTTCCTATGCAAACAGAAAGCAATCAATACCAGATTTAACTTACAAAACCATCATGAAGGCAGCCATGTTGAGCCTGAACCCTACTTACAATATTCTTATTTGCAAAACAGTCTAAGAAATTACCATACTGACCAGAAATCCAAAAAGGAGCTTACGGCCAAGTGCTTGGAACAGGGCAACTGATCTAATTATTGGGAGAGCTGATCAGGTCTAAATAAAAGCTGTGAGCACAGTGTTTTATAAGTGTAGTTTGCTATCACCCATTCATCCAGTTTGAGCTCCTCACCTGGACCTACACATTCTGAAATTAAACCCCAACTCAAGGCTTTGCGCCAGATTTGCATGCCATTTGTAGCGCAAACTCTCAATGAGTTACAACCCCTCCCCTATTGCTCTTTTGCAGACGTCTGTTAGTTAGGTGTGAAGGAGTCCTTGTACAATAATATGATCCAGGACCACATTTGCAAATATATATTTTAACACTGTATGTATATTCAAGTATTTTTATAGTTCAATATCAATCAGAGTGGAAATTGTGCCAGTAGTGGCTGGGTGTGAATCTGCTTGGGCAACAGACTCCCCCAATACCAGTTGACAAGTGCAAACAGAGTCATGAGGCCACGCTTAGTAATAGCAAAGCAAGGCAAGTTTGCCCCACGCCACTGAGCACTGCCATGTGGAATGGGGCACTGACCACATAACTTGATGAACTCACGATTATAAGGTACAGGGCACAACTCTGTGTTCCAGACCATGGAAAATGGATACACTGCCAGGTCGCAATTTGCTGCTACTTTTTTCAGTTTGTAAGTTGCTAAGTCTTATTGGCTGAGACAAACTTGGATAAACTAAATGTTGACTATATATATAAGCACATGGACATACTTTTTAATATTTTTGCCAAGGTAGCATGTGAAAGGTAATATTATCGGTGCAAGGGTTCTAACATTTTAGTTAGACTGATCCTCAATGCATAGCCACCGTTACAGTGGCTTTCACATGGCCACGGGATGGTGCAGGTCAGAAATAAACGCCTTAGACATCTAGAGACAGGAGAGAGATACCATGTGTGTTCTTTTCCAGCTTGGGCAAGTGACAAGTTTGGCATTTAACAGTTGACTGATTCAATGTTGGCCCTTTACAGGTGCATGACTATGGCACCAAGGCCCTTTACCACTCATTCAAACAAATATGCCTCTGGAAATACAATCAGGGCAGACTGATAGCTTTTCCAGGGTACCAGTGATCTATCTGTTCCATAACTATCAAAGCGTTTCAAATTAGTTGAACAAGAATCCATTCTACTTCCTCCTTTCAACATCTAAAACAGGTAAGACTGAAGATGGCCATAATCTATGACACAAAAGCGGATTCACAAAAAACAAGGTCCTAAACACCCAGCATTAGACAGAACAAGGCTCAAGGAGAGCAGGATGCGAGCATTGTCAGTCAAACCCGCTCCTATGGCAGACAGGGAGCTGGGTGGAGTCAAGTGTGGATAAATTGGTCAGTCCGTGACAAGAACGTGGTTCGCGTTCAGTCACAGATCTGCCTAGCATTTCCCGCACTCCCTTTGTGTTGTCCACTTGCCTGCTCGTGTCCTGTTGTCCCGCAGTCGGAATTCATGGTACCTTGATTGGACGTCTCTGACATGTTACGGCTCCTTCACGCGGGTCTTCCTCTTACAGGTCGTTGATCTCTTCTTCCGGGTTCCTGTCCGCATCCATGTTCGCTCGCTGGAGGTACCTGCTTGTGTAGTAGCTCTGTTTCTTCGCACCAGTTTCTTCAGCCTCTCGTCCTGTACAGAATACAATGAGAGTAGAAAGATATATTTAACCAAAGAATCCTTGTCTATCAGGTATATGGTAGGATGATGATGTTATAGATGGTTAGAAGGACATAGTTACTTATCTGATTTATCTGATCCACGAAGAGTGGAAAAACTGTTATTCTTTCGTTTCCCTTGTTTAACACAGGCTGGATATAAAGAGGAAAGGAAGTGAGGCATTGGCTGTGAACACAAGACAGGAGGCGGCAAAGAAGTTAAACACTGGAATAAACCAATTGTAGGCAGAAATAAAGCAGTTGTATCGGTTACAGAAGGTCTTGCTTGCAGCAACGCTTGCGCACTGCCAAAGCCCAACCAAAAAAATGCATATTTATTAACCATACGAAATAAAAACAAACACTTTATAAAAACATATACAAATGATTTACATTATGCAGAAATATATTGCAGGATCTCCCAAAACCATCGAATATAACCATTGTGTCGATTTTGCTGGGGTTTGTCACAGCAGTTAAGTAGATGATGAAGCAAAATGGGGAGATGAATGGTAAGGGTATGTGAAGCACAGAAAGGGAGAAGAGGTGAGGCTGAAGAAGACTGGATGTATTAACAAGCATTTGCAATGCAATAGGTCTCATATCTTCCGGAGTTTGAGCTATTGGCATTGTAAATGAAAATGCCTTTTATTTATGTCTTGTTTTTAAAACAGATCAATAAAAGGCATTGTCATTAACAATGCCAATAGCTTAAACTGCCGCAAATGCGAGACCTATTGCATTCCAATGCCAGAGCCCATGCTATAAAAAAAGTTGAGAGCATGTCGAAAATACTGTTTGGAGACTGTAATTAAAGCCTCCGGAGTAGTGTGCTACTTGCCCAAAAAAGGAAGCGCTTCAAAGCCCCATCAGGGGTAACAAGCGCTATATAAATGCAAACCTTTTCCCTCTTCTATCCTTCTGAATCCAAATAACTGACTAACCTATCCACCACTCAAATTACTTTCATATTTCACTATACTAACTCAACATTAATCATTTACGGGTTCTGGAGTAGCGTGCCACTTGCTGAAAAAAGCGATTTGACACCTTGTGGGTAGTAAGCGCTATATAAATGCAATTACAATACAATACAGGCTCTGCTGACTTAATTACCTGTGCGCTCTGGTCCATGTACCATGGATGTGAGGCCTTACTGAAACACCCTTCGCTCACTGCTCTCTAGTGACTCACGTTTCAGGATTAGCATATTCCTGTATTTTCATCCAGCCTGACAAAAGTATCTTAATTAAAGGTTCCAATTTGACTAGGATTGCATTATCAGACAGCGTGACAATACAGAGCGTCGTGCCTCACTGAGTTTTTCCAAGCGCTGTAAATTTAGAGTGGTAGCATTATCCAGGTTCATGATTCTTAATTTACAGACATCTGAAAGACATAAGGATAAGTGAGCCTCACAAGGATTCAGGCTCATGAGCTGAAGGTCACTGATGTACCACTGAGCACTTTATTTTATAAGTAGATTTAATAACACTTTGTTCTAAAAACTTGATTCTTTTGTATTTTTTTATCTTGACTATTCCTGGGTTGTTGTTTTTTCCCCGTGGCATACATGTTCATTCAGTCATTGTATACTCAAGTCAACTGTATGTTTTATTCGTAAAAAAGAAAAAAAAGTTTATAAAATATATCTTACAAGCCTTAGGGATATAATAAACAATAGATTGTAATCTGCGTTGCTGAACTTTTAACATTTAGGCCTTGGTTGCGATTAAATTGTTATTTTGCATCCACCTCTGAAGAATGGACGGCTGGTTAGGCCCAGCAGGATGAAAAACAGAATTCAGTATTCAAGAGGGCTTGCATTAAAGTATTTTGCCGCCCAGAAGTCATGGCTATGGAACAGAAACCTGGTTCCCTGCCAGACAAAGAGGCCTAACCCTCCCGCAGTGATCACTCCTCCCAAGAGATAGCACTATCAGCAGGCAAAACTGCATCAATGCAGGTACTAGAATTGCACACCAGGCGTCGATAACACCTTGCGCTATGGATGGAAATCCGGGTGAGGCACCTTCCTATTCATACCGCACTGGGGGTTAGCTAGCTATAATTTGCCACGACGCAGCCAATAGGTGTGGTATCGAATCTGTGACACGTCTTTCAGGCTAGTTAGTGCGGCTTTTGCATCACTTCCCACGGCTATCTCACTCTCCTATGTAGAGCGGCTTTGTCTATCCCTGTACCCACGCCGTAGTTGTGGGTGCGAAAGGAGGGTGCTGACGACAATCCTTTCGTGGAGCATTAATGAGGGACTCCCCAATACAGGCTTGGGTGAGGACATGTTCCATTAGGCCGCTACTGCATGTGCCCTCACAAAGAAAGTGCAGTACCAGGGACGGTTAGTGCAGGGGGTGGCTCAGTCAGGCAGTGAGCGTGGGTGCTCTGTCTTCCCCCAGGGAAGGACGAGCAGGGAACAGGATCTCGCCCACCACTGCACATTCTTCTTGATCTAGAACGAAATGTCTATAGCACTGGGCCCTTTGGGAGATGCAGAGCGCTCATCCTCAATTTGAGGGATGGCAGCTGGGGAGCAAAGGGTGCCAGCAGTCTGCAGCTTTATTAGTTCCAGGACCCGGCGATGGTGCAAGTCAGCTGCTTGGTGCTACTCTGGGACCTCGGTGTAGCGAGAATACATGCATAAGTAAATCAGCAGTTGGGGTAAGAAAGCAACCCTTCTCACCACAAAGTGAATCTGAGCCATTCCCTCGTTTAGGAGGTCAGGCTCGCCTTTTTGAAATGATGCCCGCACAACCAGTCGAGTAGAAGCACACATGAACCCCAGACCCAATTTTCCCAAAACCGGCTCCGCATGCCCAAGCTTACCTGAGATGCGGGAATTAATGCAGTTTCCCGTTGCCAGCAAATGTGCGCAAACCCCTGGAAAACAGAGACCGAGTACGCGCCATCATGCACCATTGCACCCTCACGGCATTCCGATGGAGCCGCAGTACAATGACATCACTTCCGGCGCTACCGGATGTGCGTTGAGTTTCTGAGAGCCCACCTACGATTTATTCAGGTATACCTGCTTAAAAGTGAGTGGGAAGCAGAGAATGGAATTTGGAAAATAAAACATTTAGGCTATTTCTAGTTGTGTAGTGATGGGGCTAATTAGCTGAGCGACAAGACCTGCTCTTTTAATTGCAAGGACCCGGGTTCGAGTCCCAGCGCCACTTGTGCTGGTTGTCGCTCAAAAAACAGATAGGACTGTTTAATTCTTTAAAAAAATACCTGTGACCTTTTATGCTTTCCTTCTCCCATAAGGCACAATGAAAGCTAGAGACTAGCGTTTCTAGCTTGTAAGTACCCCAATGGGCCTTGATAATTCTTTAACAGGTCGCATTGCGTTTCATTTAAGGGGTTAGATTGGGCAGCAGTATCCAGGTCGCCGGGGCGTTCACTTTCATGCAATAAAACCAGCATAGTCTTTCCACTTTTAGGTGTATGACATTTCATTTGCAACCATTGGCACGGAGTACATTTTTTGCTACTCATGCATCGCTACTGCCCTTTTTGTTGATTAAAAATCGCAAAGCAATATTTCACATTAGTAAAAATTCACAACCAAAATACATCACAATTTAAAAGATAAAATCAGCGCATTTAGGGCTGATGTAGTAATTATATTGTAAGTAAACAGGGCCTCATCAGGAGAAAATTAATGACGTCTGATCAGCACGATGTTTATCATGTCTCTTGCCAACAGTGTTTGTGTTCCGCATTCGGAGAACATTGGTTGTATATTTGGGGGGACGGTCTGTCTTACTTTGTTATCAGTATACTGATTCTTGCCCTATTTACATTTAGAGATAACGTGGGCAACACTATCATGGTTCCAGGTAGTGCCGCCCCGCCTCCTTTTGTAAATGTGTACAATGTTATTTTGAAAAAAAACTACATTCTGATGAATGCAAATGTACGTTATCCCCCCTCACTCCCACAAATGAAATCCTTCATTCTGAAAAACGGAGTCAACATGTTTCTCATGTAACGTAACTGGTGCTATGTAAAGCGCCCTGATACCCGATTCGGGTCAAGTTCGCGCTGTATAAAACTGCAAAAAAAAAAAAAAACACGATAATGCTCTGGGCACAGTACCTAGTGTTTGGTTTGGAGTACTCTGCCCGCAGTTACCTACTCAATTTCATTTATTAGACTATAATGTTGATCTATCTAAAATAATCTGGAACATATACAGGGTTCATATGACAACTGTTCACTTTTAAGAAGTACTTCTCAGTGCAACACTATAATGTGGATGTATCATTGTCCAAGCTTCCACATGTTAAAGAAATTAACTTTTTTGAATTTTGAAGGGACTTTATCATATTTTATGTGATTTTTTTAGTTTGATTAAATGGCAAGCAGTTGCTGGGCTTGGCTTGTACACGGGCATTAAGAGAAGACCAGTCATCAGATAATCATTTTCAAGTCCCCTTAAATCATCATGAATAATGACACCTTCTGAGGTCATCAAATACTAATTTTTAAGTCATCCTCAAATCATCAGGCTGAGCCTTTGAGCTTTGCTGATGACTTGAAGAGCTTGATGATGTCTGATGATGTGAAAATTACCTCTAATGTAGTTGGAAGATCATCAAATGAATCTAGGATAGCTTCTAAAGTAATCCTGTTTGACCTGGGCTAGGTGAGAAGAGTTTTATCGGCCCATTTTATGACGTGTAATGAATCTGCATTCTTGAGACACTTAAGACTGCTAATGGCTTTTCTGTAGCTCTGTATGAAAATGAAGCTTGCACTGCCATTTCCTTTGCTGGGCCTCTTTGTGAAGATTCACTGCCGCTACCTGTTCCGCTCAATTTTATGGGATTGGGAATGAAGATTACTCCCACTCTGTCACTTTTGCTGTGCTGCCTACTCTGTGTGTCTTTTGTGTGCATATGTTGCTTGTACTGCCGTCCCAGAAGGCCTCTGTGCTGTTGGGGCAGGTCAGTGCACCGGTGCAGAGTGCCAGGCCCAGATCAGCACCGGAGCAGTCTCTGGCTACCTGTAAGAATGCCTACAAGGGCCGGGTCATGGTGGCGCAGTGGCAAGAGGGGCTTTCATTTGAACAGCTGGAGGTCCTGAGGCCGTCGCTCTGTGACAGTGCAATATGAATGAGAACATGGGAGTGTTGTGTGGTGCAATAACCACTACTGAAGAACAGAATCAACCTTTAGTAAACTATTAGTGATTGGAAGCATAGTCATCAGTCATACACTGGTCTCTCACTGCAAAAGCTTAGACAAGGTGCACTGTAAACCGGTCTTGCCAAAGATGTAGAGAGAACAGGCCTCTGTGTGCTCGTGTGAGACATGTTTTGCCACAGATGCACCTTACGGGTAAGTGCTCAGCCAACCTCTCATACAAACCTGCTGAGCTACTTCAGTTGTCGTAGCTGCCAAGTGGCTGTGTCGTCTTTTCATATTTTTAGCAAGTAGCATCAACAGTCTCAAAATGTAACATCTTGTAGGTTAATAAATTAGAAGTATAACACAGTGTTACGCAGGATAAAGAGCTATTTAGCAAGTACACATTAAAAAAGAGTCCTTCATACTAAAAGAGGCAGTAGCGCTAAATATGAACAGGAGTCATCAAGACTTGGGAGAGTGGAGGAGAGAGAGAGAGAGAAAGAGACGCGGGTGAAAGTGGCGCAACAGGAGGAAGTACGGACAAAAGGAAGAGTGTGAAATCAGTAGAGACTGAGAGAAGAGTAATACAAAAGACAAAGGGTGTTGGGAGAGAGCTGGGTGGAAAGAGACACTTTCCCTCATCTTCATTGCTTGATTTTGCTCAGGATAAAGTGTCACTCAAAGTTGTTGAAATGTCACTCATAATTATACTGAAATAATGGAAATATCACACATAGCAATCCAAAACCTTGGCAGCTATGGTTATGTTAGTGCACTGTGCAAGCGCACCTGCTAACAACAAATACTGCAGTCCACGCCACACACGCACCACCTACTAGCATAGTGGTGATGGTGCGATGCGCGGCAGCGGCTTACCTAGTTTGAGGGTGCCAGGGCCGTCAACCTTATAGCACTACCAATGATGGCCCTGGGCCAGCCCCAGCGCTGTGCTCCTCTGACGCGCGCCACCACCAAGCGCTTAGACTGAGTGGAGAAAGCCTTTGCAGGGGAGTGCTGCTAGGCAATTTGCAGAACCCCTACGGTAGGGGCCCAGCCACCACCACGGTGGAGTCTAAAGAAAAGGTAAGATGTCACTGTGACTGTGAGAAATATACACGTCACGGGGCTGTGTGCTGATCACATGTGAAACTTACCTCACCTAATGATGGGACACCATTTACAGCATCATTTGAACTGTTTTTTTTCGGTCTGGGAGATAGGGCACCAGTGCATGCGTCTTTCTTTCTGCCTCCGTTCCACGCAGCATTAATGAACTAGCCTACTGCCCGACGCTGTGTCACGCGCAGCCGCTGCCGAAGCATTCTGACCTTTGTCAATGTGAAATGAATGCTTTCCAGACAGACTCTGGATGGAGGCCGTTTCGAACATCTATTAATCTGAAAACATAAGGCAAGGCCTGTTCTCTGGGCAGCTAATGCGTCGTTAAATGAAGATAGTGTTTCCGGCACCGGATTTTAGTTTTTTAAAGGATTGTAAACTGACAGTGTAGTCCAACTAGGATGGAAATGAAGCACGACTACACGTCCCAGCATGCAAAGTTGATGTTTGGTGACAGTTAGTGTGTTCTACCTGCCAACGCCTCAAGTTGCCCAACTCCAATCGTGAATAACTTCCCTACTTCAGAACTTTTACGTTGCATTCCGGGACTTGTAGTCCTGTTTTTACAATGGCACAAACTACATAATTGGTTAAGCAGTACCGCTTTGTAGTCTGGAAGGTGTACATTTGTTCTTCCCATTAGAAACTATTGTCCTATATTTCCTCGTAGGCAAAGCTTTGTTAGCTAGGTCAAAAATTATATTGACGTCACACATGTCGTCAGCAGTTAAAATAGCGCCCCAATTTGGGAAATTGGTGTCCCATGTGGTAAAGGCTAAGGATTCTGTATGGTTCCGTTATTTTCCGACTGTGTCCACTGGCGGACTTGGAGCGGAGGAGGTCCATGCGGTAAGTTGTGAGGGGGTGACACCATGAGTTACCCGCACCGGTTACACCAACCCTAGGGACGCCACTGTGCTCAAGTACTGGTGGCATGGGGACCTGAATCTCCTAAATGCAGTGCAACTCCCTCCTCAAGACAGCCACAATTATCACTAGTCCCTGAGATGTTCTCCATTTGAGGGGATGATGACACAGTGGCAGGTGATGTGCTAACAGAATATTGTTGGCTTAATCTCATCTGACAAAAAGGTCAATAATAGAACATCTATATCCAATGGAGTGAGGTTTTCGCATACAATGTTTATGTTAGATGGAATTTTTGTTACACATATTCTGACATGCAGCTCCCATGATGGCCACTTCTCTGCCAACACGGATAGCAAATTCACAAACAAAATATGAATGAGAAACGTGAATACAAGACTTCTTTGTTTCCTTGTCAAAAAACGTCCAGCTCTTTAGTGTAGTAGTCACAATTTCTAACACACATGAGGGTGCTAAGTGAGAGAAGCCTCATTCCTCATAAGGTGTCTGTAAATTCTGAATCATCTGGCTCCGCCCGAACCCAGCACTGACACTTCACTCATATGGCCAGCTTAGATATTTCACATTGAATGAATGAATGAATGTGGGTTTTGTAGAGCGCATAGTAACCCGGGAGCATCCCAGCGCTAAAACCGAGACAGCAGAGTGGGTGGAGTGCCAGGGAGAAAGGGAGGAGTGGATCAGGGGAAGAGGTGAGTTTTCAGTAATTTCCTGAATCGGGAGTGATCGGATTCTGTCCTTAGTTTGAGAGGGAGGGTGTTCCACAGCCTCGCCGTGTTCACTGAGAATCGCCGGCCTCCTGTGCGTGCCTTTCTCACTCTGTGGACTGTAATAAGGCGTTCGTGATCTGAACGGAGGGATCTTGTAGCTTTATAGGGCGTGATAAAGTTTTTGAGAATGGGGGGCCCTTATCCTGTAAGAGTTTGTGAGCCAGACAGAGAGCCTTGAATTTTACTCTTTCTCTTATTGGGAGCCAGTGAAGAAGTTTCAGAGCTGGTTTGGCCGAGGATCTGGCCGGGGTGTTGGTAAGAAGCCGGGCCGCGGCGTTCTGAATTCTTTGTAATGTGTTGAGGGTGGTTTCGGGAGCTCCCAGGTAGATGGCGTTGCTGTAATCCAACCTGGAAAGAATCAGGCCTTGGATAAGCAGTTTCCGGGAGATTTGTGGGAGCAGGGGCAGAATTTTTCTGACTGATCTAAGAAGCCCGAAATTAATAATTAATTTTAATTAATTAATTAATTAATATTAATTTTGTTTTGACCAAATTGCTCAGCATTACCCTTGTCGCCATTGTGTACCCCTGTATAGACTGACGACTGACTTGGTGGACTTTGATCAAATCAAACTTCATGCAAACCTTCGACACCCTCCAGTGTGAGGGCTTATGATGGTTTCTCTCCTCCTTTCCAAGGGGACAGACATTACTTTTTTCCTCTGACTGCCTTTTCATGGCGGTCCAATCATCATGAAAAGGCAGCCTGAATGGGATTTTTGAGGCACCTAGTAGGGTCCCTGTGGACCTCCGTTATGGGCCCTGGGGCCCCAAAAATCCATTCCCCGTGGGCCAGCCACAGGGAAAACATCCCTTTCTCCATTGTGACTTGGGCAATGGTAAAAATATTGATTTCTGCCCACCTACAGTGTGGTCGAATCATAATTAGGTAGGTGGGACCTCTGACTACTTGTCGGTTGGTCCCAATTCCGCCACAATGTCTGTCGGACGCTTGTCCAACCGGCATCGTAATTTGCCCCTAAGTGTTGCTTTGCGTTACTTTCCACCAGTGGTATAAGGATATTTATAGGGATCCCCTGAAGGTGCGCAAATGGGCACCCTTATTCCAGGTCTCCGTGCTTCCATCACATCCAACAGCAGCGCCTATCATTTACAGCACTTAGAAATGCAGAAGTTGGAGAATTAAACCCCGGGGAACCACTCATCATCCGCATTGGACTGATTAAAAAAGTTATTGGGACTCTGACTGTTTGTCCCTCGCGTCACAGCAGTCTGAGACCAAACATGAATCAGAAGTGAATGATCTAACAGAACTAGTGCTTTAAATGTGCCAGCAATGTCAGGCAGGATTGTGGAATACACAACGCCATCAAGCACAGCCCCTCCAGGAGGCAGAGTCACTCACATCGGGTGGAATCACATCTTTCGGGCAGAATCACCACACGCACTGCCACCCACTGGATATAATAATCCCTCCAGAAGTATTCATCCCCACCACTCACTGTCACCATCATTTGCAATCATCCTATCAGATAGACTCAGCCCAACCGACTATATTCACATGTACTACGTATGAGGCAGAGACCCTCCATGTGGCACACTCGGTCACTCAGTCCCCTCACACTGCCTTTTGCAAAATCAGAACAGTCAGTTGCAAAGGAAAGGAGTAGGGAACACACACTGTTATCTATGTGGGAGCAGGGAGTTACAATTCAAACGCATAGAAGAAATGAAGAGTGGCGAAAATGACAATCATTGAGAGCATAGGTAGAAGGGACAAAAGAGAGAAATATGCTAGAGAGGAGGAGTCTGTCAAGGAGCTAGAGTCGTGACCATTAAGGAGGGATAATAAAGGATGAGAGAGTTGGAGAGGTAAGGCAGTTGAGAAAAGGGTACCAGCATTTGAGAATGGATTGATGAAAATGAAAGTGACACAGAAAAGATGGAAGAGAAAACTCACATTGAAGGACAGAGATAGAAAGTGAGATTAAAATGGACAGTCAATGAAAGAGTGTGAGAAAATCAGATGCAGTGGTATAGCTAGGGAGGGCGGGGGCGGTCTGTCCCAGACGGCACTCTTTTTGGGGTGGCCGAGGTGATCCACTCGTGTCTGTCGACTATCATCATCCCCCGCCCCGGGAACAAGTTGTCCGTCAGCTGCCAACCCCCCCCCCACTCTTACCTGCACCGCACAACACACTTAAGGGCTGCCTCGGGTGGTAGTAGGTCTAACTGCTCTACTGAACAGTGATTAGGGTCAACGGAAGACAAAGTAGAGGCAGAGAAAATCAGAGAAATAAAAAGAAAAAGCCAGAGACAGAAGAGGTTCGAGAAACAGAAAAATGGACAAGCTGACCAAGGAAGAGTATACGAGAAGAGAAGAGAGGCAGGATGAGCAGTGGGTGGGAAAGAAAAAGTTAGCAGGATGAAAGAAAAGAGCAAGAGAGAGAAGATGGAGGCCATCATTCAGAAGACTAGATACGGATTTTCAGAAAAGAGATGGTCCGGGAGATTATATGAAGAAGGTGGGAAACAGCATGACCCCCACTTCAAACAGGAGACTCCTGCTTTTTTAATTGAAAAGAGCCAACACGTTGGCTGGGCCGAATGGATTGCTTCTGTCAAATTGGCATTTTGTGAATAAAATTGGACTCAAAGCAACTCACAAGACTCCTGAATAACTTGTATTCGTCACATTATGACTAGTTGATCTATTGCTGGAGAACAGTTTAACTATCTGTTGATTTTGGAACAGATAATCCTGTATAGAATTGAACACTCCTTTTCATATGTTATTTCATGACCATTTTCATTTTACTTATTTTTGCTTGCTAGAGAGACTTAGGGCCATATGTATCAAGGTACCCATTTGCGATTCTGAAATAACGATTTTTAAGAAATCGCTATTTCAGAATCGCAAATTGGTATGTATGTATAAATTCAATTTTTTTTTGCGAATTCTTAATATTCCTTAATTGAGATTCGCAAAGTGCGAATCGCAATTAAGGACTACTTTCCCATTAATTTCTCTGGGCCATGAGGACCATAGGAATGAATGGGAAGGTATTCTCAATTTTGCGATTCGCAATTTGAAAATCGCAAATTGAGATTAATTTCAAGGGTGCAGGGGTGTCCAAAGGACACCCTGTTGCACCCCTGAAATAAGCATTGGTGCACATGTGGTGCACATACATGCCCTAAGGGCATGTATGTGCGTCACATGGCACTTTGAAAAATGCAAAAATGGGCATTTTTCAAGGAATTCGCAAATTACCACCAACTTGAAGTTGGTGGTAATTTGCGATTCCTTAGGGATAATTAGCAAATTTTTTTTGCTTCATAGATTGCATTTAAGGAATCGCAAAATTAAATGCAATTGCAAAATAAGAAATCGCAAATTTTGCAATTCCTTATTTTGCACCAGATTTTCCTTTATACATTCAATTTTGCAAATTCGCATTCGCAAACGCCGAAATTTCGGCATTTGCGAATGCGAATTTGCTTCATACATATGGCCCTAAGTCACAGAAATCACACCACCAAGTGACTTTCAGAGGGTAGAAAGGGGGAAGAGAAGGAAAACTGCCCGTTCGAGAGCAGGGTACCCACAGCCATGCCAAGTACCACACATCAGAGGTTAGTTTAATGCATTTTAATACTGGTGTCTACATCATTTCTCTTCTCACACTTAATTATAGCTTCTCTATGCATCACCAGCCTCTGTAGCTCTGTAAGGGAAGATAAACTCTGGGCCAAGCTAAGTTGTTTATTTTCAGTGAAGCCAGTAACAGTTCCTCACATTGCCTATCGCTGGGTCGTAATCATTCAGGCCGCAGTCTCTAGACAGTGTCCCACTAAAATATTGTGTCAACAATGTCGTGAAATACTGTGTTGTCAAATATATTGTGAAACAGACTATTGCAAGCAAGAATATCTTTCTTTTTTCACTATTTTCTAATATGTTTGTTAAAAATATCTTTGCGTGTTATTTCATTATAATGCACATCATTTTTTAAGTTAATTTGTTCTGTCTTGTTTTTGTATTAATACACTGTATTTTTTTTAAATACAATTAAAAAAAAACATTTTAGTACCAAGATGTTGATTTTGTATGGGAATAGTATGAGAAGCAAATTAAAATATTCTTTTATAAGTTTGTTATATTTGAACTTCTTGTGTTTTTTATTTAGATTTTTAAAAATGAGATTTTTCGATGTTTAAAATATTAGAATTTTTATATTCAAGCTGTTTAAATTATTTTTGTATTTTGTTATCATTTTTAAGTAGTTTGTTAAATATTTTAATAGCATGTTTTATGTATGAAATGTATTTAAATATTTTGTTCCTTGTTATTTACACTTAAAATATATTTGTTTTATTAATCAATTTACTTCATAATTAAGTGTATTTCACTAATTTATATATAGGTTTTGGGTTAAAATAATTGTGCTGCTCTAATATGTAATATGTGTTGGGCTTCTACAAATTGATTTGACTCCATGGCAACAGCACTTGGTGTGGACTCCACAACAACAACACTCATGGTGGTGCCCTGGGATTATCTGCACCTGGGTCCTGTAGTTTGTCTTCATCAATGTTAAGGGCCCTGTTCAACGAAATACAGACAGAGAGTTCTCTTTTCAAAAGATACCTTAACCCTTTCTTGGTTACTCTGTTATGCTACCTCAGCTTGTATAGTGCGATGACTCACTCCCGAAGGAGTATCCTGGCACTGGTACAGCGATGACTCTAAGGAAGCTAGATAATGTGACTTAGAAAAGCCATGTTATCAGCATTTTTTTAAAGCTTTCAAAATCGAGACAAGAGCGAATGTGAAAAGAAAGGCTGTTCCAATGATAGGGAGATATGAAAATGTACTCTGCCCATAGTTTCTATCCTGTGAATAGATCTTGTCCCTCCAGAACCATACTGGACATGTGACACTCCTAAACTTTGCTCAAAGCAGGCATCCAGTTCACTGTCTCTGCCCGTAGGCTGGGTTTGAGCCATTAAGGCTCAAGATCATTCTGCGGGCAGAGGCAAGTGTTTACTTGTTGTACTGCCCCTCCCCATATACTGCAACACTTATTGCATTGTCTCTTCCCACATGGGGAGGTTGAGTATTTCCTGGATTAATGATTCCGTCAGTTTCCCTGCCTTCACAGGGCCACTGTCCTGCATCCTGCCTCTTCCCCACTCACTCTGCTTAACCCCTCTCACTGCCCTTACCTCTTCATCCATCCATACACTCACCTATTCTTGTAAGCAAGCATCTATCTATTTATTTATGTAACCCTTGTATATAGCACTGAGCACCGGCACTTATAAGCGCACTTTACATAGAACAGAAGCATATTACATTAAACACTTTTTATAACAACAAACAAAAAAAACATAGCAACAGGCATTCAGCATTCCTAGAGCAGGTATAGCATCACTGTAGGGAAGGAGTGGATCAGATGGGCATGTGTAAATAGTGGATTTATTAGCCTGAAAGATAAAGAACTAACTGCATTCACTCACCAATCCAGTCATCCATCCACACACTCAATCAATCACTCATTCATCAGTCCATCCATCCGCTCACTCCTTTATCCATTTATACAACCATTGAATGTTTTGTATATTCATTCACTCACACATCCACCACAAGCACATATATAAACTGTCAATGAAGAAATACTTTCGCTTTGAAGGCAGATGAATTGCCCTGCCAATGCTTGTTAAATATTGGCAGGGGACCAGTAGGTGAAGCAGAGGCAGCCCCTCCACTCTGGGGAACTGAAGGATGACATGGCACAAGACGTGCCAGCCTCTTTGTCAGATGACGTTGACATGATGATAAAAGCCATACTGGCAGACGCAATATATCCTCATGTGCGATGTGGGAAAACTGCAGTGGAGACCCCTGTCATGTAAGTAGTGGCGGAGGCTGCATGGTGGCCTGGCCCTGCTGCCTGCAGAGGTTCTGGCCTACTTACGGGGTGCAGTTACCCCAAGAAGGGAAGGAAGCCAACCCCAGTCCCTCTCAAAGTATTTTTTGGTGGAACGGGCGCACCGTGTACCTGGTGGCCCCCCAAATCCTGGTGTCCCTTCACGACCCCTGTTGGCGAGGATATTTAAGTTTTGAGATAGATATATGATCCTCAAAAAGACTAGGACTGTCCCGCCATTTAAATGTGAAAATGCTACTATCCACCTTTTTTCCGGATTTTAACTACAAAGTGCAGCAGAGGAGCAGATCCTTCCTTGAAGTCAAACAGGCCCTCCGTGATCACGGCCTCAAATATGCCATGTTTTTTCCAGCAAAGTTGAGGGTTCTTGCAGATGATACATCGTTGTTTTTCCAGACCCCTGATGAGACCTGGGACTGGCTTGAGAGATGGTGCTCCTCCACTGCCTGTCAGAGATCATCTCCGAGTCCTGGACAGAGATTGGACAGTCAGCAAGAACGAACTGAAAGAAATGGGAGTGGGTGATTCTGTACTCAACGCTCCTTCAGTAGAGCCCTTATTTGACCGACAGAACTGTGTAGGACCCATGCCACGTTTTAGTTACGATGATGAGTATTGATTGGCACTCCGGGCAAGGAGGTCCAATTCTATAGAGTGGGACGGGAGGGGGGATTGCTAATTCCTTTTGTGCATAACAGTTCCATGGACTTAATATTAGTCGGTACTGTAGTCATCACACTACATAGACCTGTGTATCTATGATGGGGCGGGGGTTGGACTGCATGTGCTTGTACTGTACTGTAGGGCTCCAGGCTTGGATAACATTGGTCTCAGGGGCTTTTCCATCATTTCTTGGGGGTCCAGCGGAGTACCTACTTGGGCTGTTTGGCTGTGTGACATTTCCCTCCATAGAGTAGTTCAATGGGGTTTACAGGCGCTCTGCAAAATTGGGAGATGGGCAGTTCGTAGTCCACGTTGCAGGGAGACAGGGTGGAGGGGGGGATCCAGGGTTTGTTCATGGGTGTTTTTGTGTGTGTGTTCAGTTCAATTTTACAGATGAGACCTCTTTCATGGCATATAGGAACATTCTTAATGTTGATTTCCATAATGCATTGCTTGTCTATTCCATATTCTGTGCTGCCTCGTAGTGATGGGGGGGTGGATTTGTCAGTATTGCCCTCCAAGCTCCTTCATGGATCAGTGTCCTTTAGCGCAGGTTAAATGAGTATTGCTCAAAGCACAGCCCCGCAACTGGGGCGCCTTAAATTGCTCTCCTGGAACGTGAATGGGCTGGGGGACCGAATCAAGCAGGGAATTGTGTTGCAATATTTGAAATGAGAGGCTCCTGATCTGGTTTTGCTACAGGAAACCCATATCCAGGGTACCTCCTACTATGCCCTTAACAGATGGAGATATAAATTGGTGGCGCATGCTGGCTTTGCTAGAGGGTCTAGAGGAGTGGGTATTCTGGTACGAAAGTCCCTCCCATTTCACATACAATAAGTTACCCGGGATCCATTGGGCAGATTTGTTACGGTTTCAGGGCTATGGGAGGGGAGACCCCTTAATGTAGCTTCTCGCTTTGTGCCTCCCCAGCTTCATTCCATCCCACTTGCTGACCTGGGACCCCACGTTAGACCTACCGGATGGTGATGTACTGGTGGGGGTGATTGTAATGCTGCACTTAATGGGGATTTGGACCATCTGCCATCCAGAAGAAGGGAGTCGGTCAGGACATTATTGGGGTTATTCTTGGAGGCACTGGGCCTTATAGAGGTGTGGAGGATTTGTTACCCCACCTCCTTACAATACACCTTTCATTCAGGGGTACATGGTAGTCTATCCTGCATAGATTATATCTTCTGTAAAGCCCCCCAGCTCCCCATGTTCGATAGAATATCCTTCCTTCCTAGGGGCATTTCTGACCATTCCCCGATTGTAATGTACTATAGCTGTGTTTCCCCCCCTACCAGGCACAAAATGGTACTCAATCCATTGGTATCTCAAGGTGCCAATGATTAGAGAGTAATTGGTGAAAGCTACCCAAAATCATTTCTCAGAAAACGATGGATTGGTGACATCGGGCGTCACGCTCTGGGAAACCTATAAGATTGTAATCCGGGGTAGTGGAGTGGCAGCAGTCACTGGTCATAGGAGAGAGAAGCCTAAACAACTAGAGGATTTAGAAACAGAGGTGTCCGCGTTAGAGGCCGAGTTGGTAACCTCCCATACTTCTGCTACTGCGCATGAATTATCCATGAAGCAAAAAGAATATAGGGATGTTGCTGCAGAGGCCGCTAGGACTCAGTACCGAGCCACCCAGCACTGTATTTATGACAAGGAAATAAGGCCAGTAAGCTACTTGGGTGGTTGGACAAAAGAGAGTTGGCTAATAGGTGGGTGGCCCAGATCATGGGGCAGGGGGAAGATGTAATACAGAACAGAGTCGAGATTGCAGGCTCCTTCGCCAGATATTTTAAACAATTATACACATCCAAGCAGTCGTTCACTCATGCTGAATCAGCTGAGCTGTTGGCTACTTTGCCACAACCTGTTTTATACGCCCAAGATGTTGAGGGCCTAGAGGCAGAGTTAGCAGCCAAAGAGGTCACAAAGGCTGTTGGCTCTCTGCAGTCTGGTAAGGCGATGGCCCGAGTGGTCTCCCAATTGAATTATATAAATCTAAGGCTAAAACTATTACCTCATTCTTAGTAAGAATGTATGAAGAGAGTCGGATCCAAGGTACCTTGCCTGAAACGTAACGGCTAGCCAATATTGTAGTAATTCACAAAAAGGGAAAACCCCCTGAGGAATGTAGCTCCTATCGACCGATTTCTTTATCGGACCCTGAAGTTAAAATCCTGGCCAAACTGCTAGCACAACGTCTCTCCCTGTGCCTCCTCAAATTAATACATCTGGATCAATCTGGCTTTATGCCCAAAAGGAATACAGCATTAAATCTCTAAACGGTTATATGGCGTATTGGGCAGAGCCACCAGTATGCTAGAAAATTCCATTATAATGCCCCTGGATGCTAAAATGGCCTTTGACATGATCGAGTGGTCATTTCTGTTCACTGCACTTGAGCAATACGGATTCGGCAACCGATTCTTGTCTTGGGTGCGTCTTCTTTGATCTGACCCCCTGTCTAGGATTTCGGTAAATGGAGCGCATTCGGTATCCTTTGCTTTGGGGAGTGGTACGAGACAGGGTTGCCTGCTCTCACCCCTGCTCTTCACCTTAGCCCTGGAACCCCATGCAATCTGGGTAAGGGGGGGACCCGCTTATTAGGGGCCTTTATTGGTCTCTTCAGTGGTCCAACAAGATTTCTCTTTATGCGGACGATATTCTGCGGTACCTGGCCAGACCTCCCTTTTCACTTCGATGTGTCCTTCATATCTTTGCATTATTCCAAAAATATTCCAGGTACACTATTAACTGGGACAAATCCGTGATATATGTGTTGAGTGGTGATTCTCCGGTTTTACTGGCGGATTGTGTGGCCCGCATAGTTACCGGCGGCTTTCAATATTTAGGAATGTATATTACGCTGGACTCCTCTGTTTTTTTTTAGCGTAACTTACTTCCCTCCTTGCTTTGCCTCAAAGCAGACAAACATCATTGGAAAACACTACCCCTTACATTGTTAGGTAGAGTGGCCCTCTACAAGATGATAGCCCTCCCGCATTTTTTTGTACTCTCTACAGAATGCGCCATATTCAGTCCTGCCGCTGTATTTCCAATTAATTGACTCGGAAGTCAGGGCACTACTCTGGTATCAGGGTGCCCCCGTATTGCCCACACAAAATTCTCAAAGAGCTGGTACGATAGTGGTATTGCCCTACCCGACATCAGGTCTTAATTTTGGGGGTCGCAGCTATTTGTTTTATACCAATGGGTCCATCGACCCATTTCGGACCCTACTTACAAAATGGATCGGCATAATATGCTCCCTGGCACCTATCTCAGTGCACTTTACAGGGGTATACGGTACGCACCTAGGTTCACTCCTACGTCATCCACAGTAGATTTATGGCACAAAGCAATGCAGGCCCTGGGGTGGAAAGATAAAATAACACAAGTTACTCCTCTATTGGAAACAGGCCGCTTGGGTATGCTGTCCAAGCAGCCAGGATTTGATTAATGGGACTTGATTGGTCTCTCGACAGTCGGGGATATGTGGGCGAAGGGTAGGGTGATTCCTTTTACTTATCTACAAAGGGACTACCAATTGCATGAACAAGAAACCTTTCGTTACCTCCAGGCCAGGAACGCATTGTACATTGCCATTCCCAAGGATTTGGAGGGGCCAGTTTCCTCGCCTCTGGAGGATAGATTGTTGGATGATTATCTCCCGGAGAAAGCCATCTCATTAACTTACCGGAAAATCCTCAATCATATTCCAGACGCCCAGGAGAAAATGCGTTCTAAGTGGGCTGACGATGTTGGGGATTTAGACGATGATGATTGGAGAGAGGCATTGGCATCCCCGGTGAAGTAGTGATTCGATCCCGATTTAGACTTATACAGCTCAAATTGCTGCACCGGACGTATTATACCAGCTCTGTACTGGTCAAGATGGGTGTAAAGGGTTCCCCTGCCTGCCCCCGTGGATGTGGCCTGGATGGTACCTATATACACCAATGGTGGCATTGCCCTGTCCTTCGGGGGTATTGGGAAAAAGTTGTCACTGGTATGTCTCGCGTTTGTACTTCGTCTATAGCCAGCACCCCCCGGCTGTGTCTCCTTACTATTTGGAACACCACAGATCTGTCACGTACAGAGAAGATGTGGGTTACCTTGGGCTGTATGGTGGCGAAACGCACTATAGGCAGAACATGGAGGAGTGAAGTACAGTTGAGTTATAAGGATTGGGAGTCAGACATGGATTGGTGCATGCAGGCTGAGAGGGTGATTTATGAAAGTAGGGGTTGCCCACAAAAATGGACCAGAATATGGGGCCTTTGGAACGAAAGTGGAGGTCTGTTATGCACTCCTTTTGTGCTCCCTCCCTCCCTTATGGTGGACAATGAAGATATTTAAATGCTCTAAATATGGATCGATGATGAGTGTCTTTTGTAACATTGCCAAATGCCTATATGTGTATTTATACGGTGTATTGTATTTTTTTGAAGTCTAGATTAATGTAATGTATTGTCTTTTGGTTTTGTTGTTTGTTTTATAAGATTCATCTTTGAATAAAAAGATTTAACAAAAGAAATAGCAGTAAGCTGCCAGAAATTAATGGATCGCTTATCTAGGGATCTTTCCCCTTTTATACTGTTCATTTGTACGGCTAGGATGTATAAGATTGTTTTAACTTGTTTTATTTAGATATGGCTATCTTGTATTGCCTTTCATGGTTTTGTGCAAATCTTAATAAAGAAAATTTGAACGTTGGATGAAAAAAAAGAGAAGGAAGCATTAAATGTGGGAAAAGAGAGACGGGCATTGGAGCAAAGTTAAAACATCTCCCAACACATGGACTGGTAAGTCACCTGAAACAAGCATCCCTTGAGAGGGCCCCTGCCTTCTTCTGCAAGGCGCTGGTGTTATGAGGTGAGAAGGATTGACAGAGAGTGCACCACTAAGGGTTTCCAACCTTTTCTGTTACAAGAGCTACTTATGTTCAATGAAAGTCATCCTGGGTTAATCCTTGGGATTGCAAAAGTGAACGCCCCATCCAAGAGATTCAGCAGTGATCACATTAGCCAGGCTTACCAGCAATAATGTAAAAAAGACTTCGACAATTGGAACTGAAATATTACATGGGTAGTACATACAAACCATAGCTGTAACCCCCTGGCCTCAAGCTATTTGTTGGAGACACCTGACTCAGATGCATCCTGAACCCCAGGTGGAAGACCTTTATAATGTTCAGCTTGAGGAAGCGACTGTTGTCATCAAAGGTGTGTCTTGGCGATTTGGTAGAGACTGAGGCCTTTGAGAAGGTTGGGACATCTCAAAAAGGGCACTAAAGAGGGAGTTGGGGTATGGACAAGTGTTGCACTGTCCTGACACTTTTTTATTTGACAACATATTGGCACAGTTAAGGTAGGGGAAGGTTTGTTATCTGGAAAAGCTGGTCCCTGAACAAACAGACCTGTTTACATCAATTATATTTTTAGGGGAGCAAGCCAATTGCACCCAATGTGGAGTCAAAACAACCAGTGGACAAATTAAAAAACTGAGGAAGGTCCGAAAGGAAAAGGAGATTAAAAGGTGGTGGGAAGAATCCTGGTACAGTGTCTTGGGAGCTTAAACTTTGCATGCAGTGTTGGGACTACAACTTGCGTTTTGAAGTAACATGAGGACGTTGTTGTGCAGCAGTTTTCTACCTTCTTCTGTGCAGATTTTAGGCTGTCTAGGAGCTATCATAACACCACCTATACAAAGCATGATACCTTGTTGTCCAATAGTGCCCAATCCTGCTGTGATTCTATATCTGATTCCTTGTGAGGCTGAATGTTTGTCTGTGATTCCTTTGTGCCAAGCCTTTATCTCCATCCCCTTCCATCCTGATAGTCAATATTTATTTACTTTCCGGTTTGGAAACCGTGTTTTGGCATAGTGCCGAGTTCCACAAGGGTATACCGAGAGTCCTTCGATTTTCAAGCAAATATTTAAAAGAAATTTTGAATCCTTGGAAATGCCAAATCACTCTGTGCTGGTGCAGTACACAGATAATTTGTTAGTTGCATCAGGAACTAAAGAGGCTTGCATTTCCGACACTGTTGCCTTATTAAATATTTTGGCAGTAAGTGAACATAAGGTGTCACCAACAAAACTCCAGTTTTGCAAAAGAGAAGGTCTCTATTTGGGGCACCACATTGAAATAGGAGTCAGAAAAGTGACACAGGATCGGATCACTGCTATTTTGCAGATGAATTCGCCAAGTACCCAAAAGTAAGTTTGTATGTTTTTGGAAATGGCTGGTTAGGGAAACATCCTTAACATCGCGGTCAGTACATCGCGATGCTGTTACATCGCGGATGTTACCACGCTATACCATTACAACTTAAGTCTTTACATCAACTTGTGCTAGATGGCGTGCTAACATTACAAATAGCGTAGTTTACCCCCCAACACCTTCCCTACTGTTAAGTGGACTAGAGTTGGGATAGTATATAACACTTTTCTAATGTTAGCACTAACCCTGGGCGTAGTTCGCGTAGTGCACTTCGCACTGCACGAGCTACGTGTAGCTAAGCGAACTGCGTAGTGCACTGTGCAAAATGCTGTTTTCACTGATTACACAGTCCCGGATGCTTATCCGCACTGTGCAATCAGTGCAAACCGCATCTTGCACAGTGAAAGCGGTCGTTTTCTGCCACTCGAGTAGCGGCAGCTTTCTCAAGGCGGACTGGTAGTTTCTCATCGCGAGCGATGAGAAACCTGACCTCCCCGCGTTGAGAAGCTCGCCAGGAGGTTTATTTTCCACGCTCACGATCGGCAATTTGATGTTGCTGATCGCGAAAGAGGAAAAAGTCTCGCCGGGATGTAATTTTGCTTGCTCGGGGTCGCCAACTTGACGTTGAGGACCGCGAGCAAGCAAAAAATGACCGCTACGCATGTTTGCACTGTGCTACGTGCAATTCGCGTAGTGCGTAGTACCTCATACTTTGCAAACTATGCAAGCGTAGCATAGTACTTCGCCCAGGGTTAGTTAGCACACCACCTAGCGCAAGTCGATGTAAAAACTTGCGTTGTAATGGCATATCATGGTAACATCGCATTTGTTGTAACGACCGCGATGTAACGACACGCGTTGTACGAACTCATGTTGTAACGTCATACATCCGGCTGGTTATTGCAGGCAGTGGATACCAAATTTTTCCCTGATAGGGAAGCCACTTCAGAGACTGACACATAAAGAAAGACGTGTCTCATCCTGTTCCATGGAATGAGGAATGCATGCGCTCTTTCCTTGAACTGCGAGGCAGTCTGTGTCGAGGTCCAGCATTGGGAATGCCCGACTTTAACAAGAGTTTTATATTGTTTTGCAGTGAGCATGAAGGTTCTGCACTATCAGTTCTAATGCAAATGCATGGAACAGCCCGCAGACCTGTTGCATACTTTTCAGCTACTTTAGATCCTGTAGCTGCTGCATTGCCTGGATGTTTGATAGCTGTTGCTGCAACATGTGTGAGTTTGGAGCTGTGTGAGAATATCGTGATGGAACACCCTATGAAAGTGTACGTGCCATATTCTGTTGAGATTCTGCTAACTCGAACTCGAACACAGCATCTCGAGTAGTCATTTGACTAAATACAAACAAGTGATTTCGGGTGCTGAAAATTTGACTGTACCAAGATGCACAAGTTTGAATGAAGCAACCATGATGCCTTTACCAGGACACAAAGTTGTGAGGATGAAGCTGATCATGATTGTCTTGATGTGACTGAATTGTGTACCAAACCGCATCCTGATTTCCAAGATGTCCCATTGCCTGAATCAGATCATGTATTGTTAGTGGATGGACCCTGTTTGAGAGATTCTGGAGGTACTTTGCGAGCAGCATATGCAATCTGTATTGTGGTGGGTGTAGTCGAAGCATTGTGGTTGAAATGAGAGTATTCAGCACAAGTGGCTGAATTGATTGCACTTACCAGGGCTTGCGGCATTACTGAGCAAATGAGAGTAACCTTATTTACAGACAGTCAATATGGTTTAGAGGTGGTCCATGACTTTGGGCAGTTGTGGTCTCAACATGGGTACATTACCTTTTCGGGTTTACCTATACGAAACGGAGAACGCATCAAGAACCTACTGATGGAAATACACCTGACAGCTCAGATTGCGGTGGTGAAGTGTTCCGCCCACCAGACACAATTATGTGACAGTCTGCAATTGCTAGACTGATGAGACCATGCTCTATTGCGCCTTAAATTCTTACCCGATTAATGGGGAACCTTTGAAGGAACAGTCCTTTGACACAGAATGCAGATTAATATTTTCAGTCTTAGAAACCTGGGAAGAAATCAAAGAGTTACAGGATGTAGGAACTCAAGCTAAGAGGGAAGGGTGGATTAAAGCAGGATGTAATCGCAGACAGGAAGATGAGGAGTGGGTGTACACAGATGGGAGACCTGTTTACCGGATAGTCTGTTGTCACCAATGGCAATAAATTGCCCTGGCCCTGCACATGTAGGAAGAGATGTTATGCTACGTCTCTTTCTACAGACCTGGTATAGTCCACTATTCAGATCCATTGCAGAAAGTTTGTGTCAGAGATGTGTGACATGTCAACAACAAAATGCAGGATGAAAGACATTGGTCAATACAAGTCATATTGGAAAATCAGGAGGTCCTTTTAGCAGCACGCAGCTAGATTTTATTGAGATGCCGCCTTGCAATGGATTAAAATATGTCCTCGTTTTTGTGTGTCTGTTTTCCCTTTGGGTAGATGCTTACCCCATAAGATGAAATGATAGCTTGACAGTAGCTAAACTGCTTCTTAGAGAGCTAATCCTGAGATTTGGATTAGATAGAGGTACCCATTTCAATAATGAGATAATATGAATGCTTTGTGCAAATTGAACAAAAGCTGCATTGTGCATATAGTCCTGAAGCATCTGGAGTGGTTGAACAACAGAAGGGAACTCTAAAGTCCTGATTGGCAAAAGTCTGCACATCCACATCCCCAAAGTGGCCTGATGCACTGCCTCTGGTGTTGATGAGAATGAGAAGCATCCCAGACAGAAGAACTGGACTATCCCCTCATGAGATAATTATGGGGAGGGCTATGAGGTAGACCACCGTCCCAGCAAATCAGCTTGCGAATATTTCTGATGATTTAGTACTCGATTATTGTAAAGGATTGGCTGATGTGGTGTGTTCTTTGTCTCCCCAGGGTGGAGAAGTCCCAACTACAGTTCAACAAGAGTATTGCCACGACCTGTGCCCAGTTGACTGGGTACTGGTGAAGAAGCATGTGCAAAAATCCCGCTTGGAACCTCGTTGGTGTGAACCTTATCAAGTGATACTTGTAACCACAACTGCTGTGAAATGTGGTGGTCTGCCTAATTGGGTGCATGAAGCCCACACTCGTCAAGTCCCATGTCCCCTTGAAGGTTCAGGGCCTGTAGTGGATGAACCGGTGGTGACAGAGAGATGTCCTATTCAGACCAATCACAGAGTAGAGGGGGCACCAACTGCTGGGTCTCTGAACACTGGTTCAGACGAGAGTCAAGGGGAGTTGGTGCCGGTTGGTAACAAGGGTCAAATTGAGGGGGATATAACTAAGCGAAGTATTGACTCATATGATGTGAACAGTGTGTCAGAAAAACGAGAGCGAAGAGGAGACCGTTGGCCTAGAAAATCTGAAAGACTGAGACACATATTGACCGCAAGAAAAATACTTTCAACTGTGATTGAAGTTTCTAGTCAGTCTGAGCCAAGTGAAATAGATGGAGAAGAATCTGCAGTGCGCAGAACAAAGACAGCAAGAATACCAAGCAAAAGATATGCAGCTCCAGAGTGGACGTATTTAGCAGCCTCAAAAGACTGGGAAAAAGAATATTAAGCTTTTTGCTTCAAGTATTGCAACTCACCAAAACCTCCTTGAAAGACCTGTTGTGAAATGCGCTGGAGAAATAAAGAACAAAATAAATTGATGGGATAAAAGCAACGTGACAAGGCGCAGATAAAAGACTTCTTCTTAAGCCTTACAATACAAAGCACTATATAAAAATAAATAAATAAATGCGTACCTCTAGATTCCAGATAGAAGGTCCAAATCAGTCCTCACTAAGGCGTAAACATATATGGTTTTGCTTTTTAGCTGCTTTTGTTCTAATCCTTGCCTTGTTATTGAGAATGCTAAATCTACCTCATCATGTTTTTGCAAATACTAATTATCATGTGTCTAAAACCGTGCAGGAGGAAATGATTGTGACTAATGATTTAACAAATACTGACTCACATCATGATCAGTCTATTAATTATTTCTCACTAAATGTGTTCACAACGCTCCTCTATGAGTATGTGGACACTATGGATGCGAGAGACTGTTACGTAAGCATGCAACTGCCTACTTCTGTATCTGAGGGAGTGACCTATCATCAATTGCCTTTAACCTATGGTATATCCTGTAGTGTACTTACAAGTTTGTTCTTTTGTAATTGACAGTTTCACTATTATTATTCAAATTATGATTTGATTTTCTCAGAGGTTCCGGTCAAGAGAAACTTAAATGTAGTACCTGATGCATGAGATGCTGAAGTAATGGGAGAGGTTCCGGTCAAGAGATACTTAAATGTAGTACCGGATGCATGAGATGTTGAACTAATGGGAGAATTTTTGCATCCTACATTACCTATAGACACAGTATATGTGCATTTACATAACCTGACTTGTTCATTGCATAGTAGAAAAGGATTTTATTAACTAAGTAGAAGATCGATGAGAGGAAACAAAGAAAAAATCTGAATCACAAATGAAGATACCTCCATGGGCACATAGGGAGGGTGAATATAAAATGGTAGAGACATACACTGCAATGACTCTCGATTGGCAACATAAGGGAAGGCTTTGTATATATAGACGCAAAACTGATCCTAATAATAAGTTCATTGGTTCCAGTGAATGTCAGCATACCTTCCCACTTGTAGGAGGCTGGGGAAAATACTTAGCAGGATTGGATCTTGTATTTCCAGGAGTGTATTTTGTCTGTGGGAAAAATGCTTATTATAAATTGCCCAAACATTGGTATGTGTGTTGCTATATGGGAATAGTGTTTCCAAAAATGTATCATGTAAACAAAAACAGTGGAAGCAATGAAAGGAAAGGAGAGGAATTAGTGCTGCTGAAATTATTGGGGATATTTTCGGAGCTATAATACCATCAGTTGGGTTAATACTAAATTCACACAAAATTCAAAAACTTTCAACGGTAGTAGATCGGTTGTCAACTGATATTGCTGGTGGATTTCTGGTTATTGAAATGGAAATGGTTGCTACCCGGTGTATGGTTTTACAAAATCGATTTGCTTTAGACGTACTCTTAGCCAGAAGGTGGAATCTGTCACATGCAGAGGTTTCAACAATGTTGTACTTATTTCCCTGATAAAAGCAAAGATTTGAAGGGATATATCAGCAACATTACTAATTTAGGAAAATAACTAACCGAACTAAAAGCTGATGGTGCTTGGGAGAAAATTGGGAAGGGATTCTCATCTGTGGGAAGTTGGTTTGCAGCACTGGGAGGAAGTATAGTGGGGAAAATACTGACACCATTGATAACCATTGCTATTGGCTTATTAATCATAGAACTAATACACCGTTATTATAAATGTAAGGGAGTTGAAGAAGAAATTAGATGTAAGAAAAGAAATAGAGCAGAGATGGAACTAGAAGATAGACAATGTGGATTTTATGACAACATGAAAAACCTGGAATAAGCTAGATTGAAATGAATGAAGACAAATGCATTCTAATGTGACATAAGAATATGATCAGATAATAAGATAAGCTTATGTGATGGCTTGATTCGCAATCAAAGGGGATATTGATGGAGCGTAAATGTTAACTGACAGTTGCCTCCATCAATTCCCACTAATAAATGATCAGTACGACAAAACATTCTTAATGAAGACACGTTAAATGGCTAAGTTGAAAACTGTGAGATTTCATACTGCATCGTAAAAGCACGCAGATTGTTCTTAAAATGATGATACGAAAATGTAAACAAAGAGAAAAACAATGATAACCACACATGAATGTATTTACGTGTTATGAGTATATAAAATTACAGCTTACATAGAGCGTTTTGTGACAATAATATTCAAATGTGCATTCAACATGAGATAAATACCTGCATAAGGAGAGTCTCAAAATGCTTAACATGCTTATTTAGAAAGAATCAATATAGTGCAAACTTAGATTTCTGCAACTTTTATGTGGTAACACGTGTATCTCATCTGACACGTAAATAATTTGCTTAAAAAATGGTACTGTGCAAATAATGTCTAAAAATAGGTTTTTATTAGTACCTAATATTGACATGTAGTCTTTGAACAGAATAATAATTGAATTCATAAAGGAAAGTCAAAATGTGTTTGTCAATGTGTGATTTACAATAATATTAACCGCATCCATGCGGTGCATTTTCCCGCTGTGCGCTGGAAAATTAAAAAACCCATTGTTCATGACGAGCTCACCTGAAATGTGAGCAAAGTAGAGTTCCGCTTACTTTAGTAGAAGTGACGGAAGAGCCATACAATTGATGAAATGTGAGCAAAGTAGAGTTCCGCTTACTTTAGTAGAAGTGACGGAAGAGCCATACAATTGAACTAATGGATCTAATTAAATTTGCAAAAGGATTACTTAATTCTTCTGGATTTTGTTTAGATTTACTGATCACCCCATACATGGCCCACTGTGAGTGACCAATCAGAACCACATATACTGATGAAATTGATACATTAAGGGGTGTAAACCAGGAACTATTTGAGGTATAATTGCCCCATCTCAGGAGTAGTCGGTGTTGGCTGTCATTTACAATTTTCCTACCTGACATGCTGTCGAACTGACTTTTGACACCCTTATGCCATTCCCTTGAACTGAATCCTTAACTGCGATCCTGAAACCTGTACTTTACCGGCTGGTAAAGTTGAGCAGGAAATAACTTTTTGGCTGAAGACTTAGCTGAATCCTTCCGTGGCATGCGGTGCTGCAGTTCAGACTTGGTCAGATCCTTATTGAAGATGGACAAAATCTCGCAGCTTTGCCTTGGTTTGTATGATTGATAACTGAGACTTGAATTTCATTTGCTTTCTCTCCACAGACAAACTTCAAACTGTCTATTATTTTTGTGTTCTGTATTGTGAGGCTGCCTGTACTAATGATCTTGTTATTGAATCTGGTTTGAAATACAATTTCATGATCTGTCCATTCAAAAGGAGGCATTAGATAAATGTTTTCATGAGTTATTTTGATCAATTCTCTCATTCTTTTAGTCATATTTTCTTGTCTCAAAGTGTTTGTAACGTTGCCTGAGAAAAGCTATGAAATAGGTTTTAATTTATAATTCTTTATTCTAGGTCCTCATAAAGTAATTGTCTCACGTTCTCCAAGTATTCTAGTCCCTTGTTAGTGCAACAAAAAGATCCATCGGAGGACCATGATTTATGGTAATCAGGTTTATGATCAGTAAGGAATCAGCACCCATCCAAAAGTGTTTTCTTGAGTAATTTCAAAGGTCCATCACATAAGCCAAAATGTATAGTCTTGTAAGAATAAGTCCGGATTTCAGTGAAGTTTGCTTTTTCAAAGTTCTTTATTTTGATAATACAGGGTCAGGAAAAAATCCAAGATCACATATGGATTCTCTTCTTAGCCGACGCGTTTCGTCTCACACATTGAGACTTCTTCAGGGCTAAGGGTGAAACATGAAACAATTATACACTGATTAACATCTATACAAAAACATAATTAAAAACATGAAATAAGCTATATAAATATCTAAGCTTTTTTATGTTTACTGGTTGAATCCAAGTTGGTTGGCATAGTCATTCAAGGAAATTCTTGACTGATTGTATGGTTATTTGATTCTTGAAGAGATCAGCGGAACAGAAGGAAGCACTGTTCTTCACACATTTAAAAAAATATATATATCAATCGTTTTGGTACTCACATGCACATTCTCTTGATACGGATCAAGAGAATGTGCATGTGAGTACCAAAATAACTAAATGTGTGAAGAACAGTGCTTCCTTCTGTTCCGCTGATCTCTTCAAGAATCAAAAAACCATACAATCAGTCAAGAATTTCCTTGAATGACTATGCCAACCAACTTGGATTCAACCAGTAAACATAAAAAAGATTAGATATTTATATAGCTTATTTCATGTTTTTAATTATGTTTTTGTATAGATGTTAATCAGTGTATAATTGTTTCATGTTTCACCCTTAGCCCCGAAGAAGTCTCAATGTGTGAGATGAAACGCGTCGGCTAAGAAGAGAATCCATATGTGATCTTGGATTTTTTCCTGACCCTGTATTATCAAAATAAAGAACTTTGAAAAAGCAAACTTCACTGAAATCCGGACTTATTCTTACAAGACTATACATTTTGGCTTATGTGATGGACCTTTGAAATTACTCAAGAAAACACTTTTGGATGGGTGCTGATTCCTTATCGTTCATTGTAATCTTTGGGCTTTGCCCTTGAAGGAACAGAAAGGGTTGTGTTGCTTGGATTCCCAAGCACCATCCCCACTACTTTCAAGCCACAGGTGAAAGCAGGTGCATTCTCTTTCCCTCAACCCTTTTTCTGTTTAGGTTTATGATCAGGGTGTATGGTGTTTCCATGGGAGTCAATTGAAAAGGCACCAATGAAGTAAAGATTGGTTTGTGGTAAAGAGAAAATTGTGTAAGCTTTTCGCTGAATCAGTATATATGTAATAATTCAACCAGTAAAAGCTTTGATAGTTGTAGGCTGGGCTGCACACAGGAGAGCTACTCACTAGCCGCGGCCGGTAGTGGGAGTACCTGTAGGGCGGTGATGTGGGGAGGGGGAGGGGCAGGGTGGGGGGTAGTAATGTATGGATGACGGAGTTTTACAGGTAAGTAAACATTTAAATAAATAAAAAAGAATTTTGTTGAGTGCACTGCATCACCAAATGCGATGCAGTGCGTGCAACGAAATTCGTTTTATTTATTTAAATATTTATTTACCTGTAAAACTCTGTAATCCATATATTACTATCCCCCAACCTGCCCCTCCCCCTCCCCACGTCATCGCCCTGCAGGTACTCCCACTGCCGGCCGCGGCTGCTACTCACAGGTAGCAAGAGAGCTACTGGTAGCTCACAAGCTACTTGTTGGAGACACCTGACTCAGATGCATCCAGAATCCCAGGTGGAAGACCTCCTTTAGAATATTCAGCTTGAGGGAGGGACTGATGTCATCAAAGGTATGTCTTGGAAATGTGGTTGAATCTGAGGCCTTTGAGAAGGTTGGGATATCTCAAGAAGTGTACTAAAGAGGAAGTCAGGGTATGGGCAAGTGTTGCACTACGCTGACACATTTTTATTTGAAAACATAATGGCATGGTTAATGTAGGGGAAGGGTTGTCATCTGGAAAAGCTGGTCCCTAAACAGAAAAGACCTGTTTACATCAATGATATTTTGAGAGGAGCAAGTCAATTCCACCCAATGTGGAGTCAAACCAGCCAGTTGACAAATTAAATAAACTGAGGAAAGTAAAAGGTGGTGAGACGCAACCTGGTACAGTGTTTAGGGAGCTTAACCTTTGCATTTTGAGAAACATGGGGACGCCGTTGTGCAGCAGTTTTTTACCTTCTTCAGTGCTAATTCTCGGCTATCTAGGCGCTATCATAACACCAAATATATAAAGCATGTGGAGCATTATTCCTTCCCATTTGCAAACATTAGATCTATGTGTAATCTAACAGTAGATAGGAGTTTCAATCTCAGCAGTATGGCTGAGGCTAAAGGGACTTGAAGTCTTTGGAATCTCCTTACCATGGCTATATTTGTCCAGTGTCGAAAATATAGCTGTTGCCTCCTGTGATTGGGAAATTGTGAATGGACTGTTAGCTTCCTCCTACCATGGACATGGGGAGAATGCATTCTAGGGTAAATGCTTCTCAGGACTTGAGCCATCTGGTGGGAGAGGACAGGTGTAGTGTTCAGGAAGGCCCAGAAAAAAATGAGTAACAGGGCTGCTTACTATGTGTGCTTTGTATATTACAAAACAGCAGGGAGCACCAGGGATATAAGATATTGTAGGCAGAAGTTGAATGGCATACTTTAGAAGGGAGACATCAAAATAATGGAAAGATGGATGGGGATCCAGACAAGGAAGGGACAAGAAGCGGGATGGTGTGGGAGGTAGGAGGTTTGAAGAGGTAAGTGTGCAAGGTGGAAGGAAGGGGAAGATACCTGGATACAAAGGGTGATGGAATAACAAGTTTAAAAGAGCCAAAGCTCAAAAAAGTTTGAAAGCATGATGAGCCTAAAGATTTCTGGGCCCATTGATGGAAAGATGGTGCGGGAAAAGGGTAAGAAAGTTTAGGTATGGAAAAAGAAGGCACTTGTAGCAAATGTCCTGGTTAATTGTGATACATGTGGTAATTGGAGTTACTACACATATCACAATAATGAGATTTTTGATCATATCAACAGGTCAAACCTGCCGAAATATATCTGGGGAAAAATGTATAGTAGTTATCAGAACATTAGAATTTCAGTTCAGTATGCACCGAAATTGTCATCCTATTCCCCCAAAAACTCATAATTGGGTGGTATTTATCGCATCCAATAAATTGTGACTCAGCGGATTTTAATTTTATAAGGTACGCTAAATATTACACTAATTACCGGGCTACTCATAATGGGAGCCGAAGTTTCAAAGGATGCAGTCTACCCGTAAAGAGGAGTGAGGTGTGGACATCAGGTCTCTGGCTTGAGGATCTCAGTCTCTTATGTGTAGAGCTCATTCAGGCCTTCATTATAAGGTACCTGGTAAATCCAGTCCACCACACTCGGATTTACTGCTATCAGAGGTGGGCACAATCCAGGCCCGGACGGATGTATGACGTTTCAACGCATGCTTTTACCACGCATGCCTTTACAACGCAGGTTTTACAACGCAAGTCGCTACAACGACTTGCGTTGGGGGGCGCTGGATAGTGAATAGTTTAATTTACTATTCCAACTCCAGTCCCCGTGGATAATAGGGAAGGTGTTGGATAGTAAATTAAACTATTCCCTATCCTAGAGCGCCCCCCAGCGCAGTGCGTTGTAATAACTTGCGTTGTAAAAGTTGTGTCGTAATGGTAGTGCGTTGTAAAAATTGCGTTGTAAAGGATGTTCCCCGGCCCGGACTGGCCGTTGCGGGCAACGGGCAATCCCCCGGTGCGCCGCAAGGGTGGGGGCCGTTTTTGGGGCCCCGGGGCCGTTTTTGTTAAAGGGCCGTTTTTGCAGCATAGCTGCAAAATCGGCCCTGTAACAAAAACGGCCGAAAACCGGCCCGCGCAAAGAGCTCGGCGGCACCCACAACAGGGGGGAGGGGGGAGTGCCAGGGAGGCCGGCCGAGCACTTTGCCCGGGCCGGTTTTGGTTCCCAGTCCGGCCCTGGCACAATCTGGCCACTTGTGATTTGGACCTTGAAGGGCGACTAAGAAATGAAGAACAGCTGGGGAAATTGGTAATTCTGGGTCAGATTTACCCAGGAATTCCATATTTTGGGTGGTACTTTTCACAAGAGATTTTAGCCACGTTTAGCAGCTAAAACCTCTGGGTGACACTTAAGAGATCTTTCATCGCATTGCCTCTTTACTTAATTTTCTATGATTTTTTATAATAAATCTTTCAAACTGTTCCACTGATAAGACAGTTGCACTTACATGTGTCTTCTTACTCAACCATTCGACGATTTAAGTGATTCACTGCCTATATTGTTGTACTATGCACCCTCCAGAAGTAACTTTTAGAACTAAGCGGCTTGAAGTTATCTATTACTGGGCCACACTACTAGGTGCCCAGATTTCTATCTGTCCAACCCTACCTGTTGGAGCTACAGATTCTGGGAAACCCAGTAACTACTGGGACAAAGTTAACAGGGTGAACAGTAACATTCCCCTGAGAAATGAGGAACTACTGTGTGCATCAGTATTTCTGGGTCTGATTACCCTAGTAAAGCCTCATTTTCGCCCAAAATGTCACCAATTTAACCAAAGAGTGTGGGTCCATGGAGTTACCCAAGATGCTGTCATTGACAGGATTTTCGTAATTAGGCCTAACGTCGGGTCCTGTAGAACATGCATATTAAGTTGTCTTAACACGTTTTATATCAAACCTTTGCTTGCCAATTAGACAACTCCAGGTTTTTGTTCTTTAACAGGCAAGTGGATGTGTTGCAAGACCCTTTACTGAGGTGCATGATGAGGTTGGACAAAGGTCAGGCCTACTGGCATTATCGGTAGGGGGTACCAAAGTATGGGGAAGGGTGGACAAAATGATGCATCAAGAAAAGAAACATCATGCGGCACTTTTACTTCATTATTCTGCCATTTGTACATGTTACGATTGGATAGTGCTTTTACCCCATTTGATTTGATTTAACACCCAAATGCAGTCATAAGCAACAGATAGGTGATCAGTAAGCCTTACACTCCATGGCAACATATATCCATGCATTTTTAGTAACTTTCGATCTGTTTTTAGCTAGAAACTTTTTTTGCTAAAAGTTGGCATTATGCTGCAATTGATAGATTATTATGTGGCATTTGCCGCATATCCACAATTATGTCGAAAATGCCGCAGCCACAAAATCGCATAATTCCTGTGGTCTTTACTATGGGGTTGCAGTGCGGGCTCAACAATAGCTTAGCCTTGCAATGGTGGGTAACTGTCACCTTGTGTATCGCCTTCTTTCACATTGGCACCTTTGATGCGCATTTTTATAAAGCCTTGATTTTTCCTGCATACCTTCCTGCCAGGCGCACTTGAAAAGAGCACAGTGGAATATAACGCAACGTTTCCACAGCACTGCGGGCAAGCAGCGGGTCTCCACGTGAGTCCCTGCCGCCGCTGCTTTGAACACTGCCAGCACAGTGCAGTATTCGGAATGCCACTGGGATGGCAGCCAGAAGCCACACTTATGACGAGGATCAGCCGTATTTATATCTGGTGAATGTTTGCGACTGCTCTTTCTTGGCAAACGTCCAGCTTCCTTATTAGCGGGAATTGCACGGCAATCTATCCCCTCTCACACTGACCTTTATTCCTCAGAGAAAAGACAGGCCTCCAATCAATACAAGATGGCTTGAATCATCCAAGCGGCTAAGTAGGTCACTGTAAAAGCGCGGCCGTGGCACTGCTAAATGCAATATACCACACTCAGGGCAATAACAAAGACTGCCCTTGATGTCTTCTAGTGCAGGCTTTGAGGGAGCACATACGTCTCCACAGAACAAACTGGTTGGGCTAGGAGTCAAAGAAATGTGCTTTGTGTCTACTATGCTGTCCTGTGTTTTAATATCTAGTAAGAATTTACAACAGCTCGTGCCCTCGAATTATTATTAGATGTGCCTGGAAACAAAATACAATATATCACACTGTGTGCATGCAAGTTATGGGCAGCGTACCATATATATATATATATATATATATATATATATATATATATATATATATATATATATATATATATATTCACTGAAAAACAAAGGTTAATGTGACGTTACTGTTAGGTGTTGAAATACCACAAAAACTACATTTAAACACAAGAAAAATACTTAAATTCACCAGTAATAGTTTTTGCGCCCCCACCATGCACTGCTTATGACCTCACACATTACAACACTCCTATTATGTTAAATAACATCATTGATTAAATCTGAAATGTCACCATGAATGACGTCACTGATGACATCATCCAACCTATTGGCCTTCAAAATACACTATAAATGGGTTGATCATTAAAAAAAATATGCAGGGCCATTGGATTTACATGTCAGGAGAGGACTGTAATATCTCACGCAGTGAATCGAGTGGTGAGTTTCTTCAAATGTTTCATTTATTTCAGATAACAAGAACAACGCGCCACTGAGGACAACAGCCAGGTAGCAACTGTCCCAACCGTCAACTCACACATCTCACTAAGGAACATGGAATCGCCATACAGCAATATTCCAACACCCCAACTATGTCAAAACGTACTTTATGGGTTTCTCTTTTCAAAATCAAACCAAATAAAACTAGTAAACAAAAGGAGAAAACAACTTACAGAGATATCCTAAAACAATAGAAAATACATAGAATTTACACATACATATAATACAAAATGTAAAGATCTTATGTGACAGTTTGAATGAAACGTCACTGGAGACATGGCAACACCCATCCCTCACTCTCTAAAATGAATAGGTACTATCCTTGCTCTGCTACTATGTCTCACAACTCCATCCTTCACTCCATTCACTTCTCCACCACACTCATCACCACTCCCACCTCTACCATCCCCAGCCTTTACTTTATCCAACTGGCTTCTGTTCCACCACTGACAACCTTAAACTCTCACACTATTGCCTTTCACTTCCAAGACTCTAATGGGTGGACCAAACTTGGATCAATCTTTTTTCACATGTATTCCATTAGTTCATCCAACATGGGCAAAACCTTGTGGTCGCTCTACGAGCACGTAAAAAAGCAAGTGGTGACATACCAGTGGATGAAAGTGGAGTTGTGTGGTAAAACCATAACATGGCCTTAACTGCATTGGCAACCATACAGTTGTTGGAAACAGCCCACTGTAGACAGTCTCCAACACCCTCTTCATCCTCTTAACCAGGCCATTGATTTGGGGATAATACAGTGAGCTCTTCAAATGTTTTACACCACTCATTTGCAAAAAATTATCTACCTCACCGAAAACAAACTGAATTGCATTATCAGATGCCTGAGTGGCTGAAAATCCTTCCTGTACAACCACATCCTTGAGAAAATCTACAACACCAGATGCAACTTCACTTACAAATTTCACCTCTGGCCACTTGGTTTTATAGTCCATCATGCCCAAAGCAAACCTGGAGGATAATGCCAAAATCTTGAATGGCCTCACAATGTCAATACCTAACTTTTCCCATGGTACAGAAGGGAAATCTATAGGACACAAAGGAGGTGTGCACAACCTTAAGATTTTATCACTGCTTGAACAGATTATGCACTCCTTAACTACTTTGTCATTTTCTCTATCCATGAAGGGCGCCCAGAAAAAGAATCTCACACATCTTTTTGTCATGGTAGCCCCTAGATGGTCCTCATGGGCACGACTTATAATAGCATTCCTCAAAGAAACAGCCCTTAATAACAAACCACCCTGTACTGACAAACTCTCTGTCACCATTACATAAATCTTAAATTCAAAGTTAAGATTTTTCTCTCTCGGCCACCCTGACTCCACATATCCCATGACCACCAGCATTGAAGGATCATCTTCCACAGCTTTCTGCCACTCTTGTTCAGAAATCGCACACATTTTTGATAAATCTACTGCTGCAACTATGCAATCTTACTTGTCCTCATCACCCCCTTCAGTGTCTAATTCAATACATTCAGTAACACATGACAGAAAATCCGCACAGCCAATCTTGTTACTTTGGATATATTCTATGACAAAATCGAACTGTGACAACTTGGATGACAATCATGCAATACAATGGTGTAAACCCACTGGGACTCCTACCACTCAATAGGAACATTTGTGGTCTGTGGTCATTTTGAATTCTGAACTTCCTTCCCCAGATAAAATTCCTGAACTTCCTAACCACCCACACGCAGGCCAACAATTCTTTTTCAATAACAGAGTACTGTTTTCCTGCCCCGTTAAAACTCTTGAAGCATACTCAAAAGTTCTCATCTCACCTCCACCTTCCTGACTCAGAACTGCTCTTACTTCAACATTGATGCCATCAACAGTCAGTACGTACTGCAAATCAGGATCACAGTGCTTCAATACCTTTGGCAAAATCAGTTGTCCTTTTAACCAATCAAACACATCTTGACATTCAGCATCCCACTCAAAGGCAACCCCTTTCATAAGCATACTTAACAAAGGCCTCCATTTTGTAGCAAAGTTCGGGATAAACCATGAATGGAATTCACACAAACCTAAAAACGGCTTTAAACCAGCCTTGTCTACAGGTGGTTTGGTCTGGGTTATACAGTCAGCCAGACTTGTTTTGAGTCTGATAACTTTGCTAGTAAGTAGTAACCTCTTGACCCAGGTACTCAACACTATCAGCGAGAAAAACATATATACCCCTTTGCAACACCACATCCTTCAACTGGAATCTACTTAACATCTTCTTCAGAATAACATTACATGTTTGTCTATCGGGTGCATTAATTAGCACGTTATCCTGAAATATAGACAACCCATTGAAATCCTTCAACATATTAGTCATCACACGATGGAAAATTGATGCAGCGGAAGCAAGCCCGAAAGACATGCAGCAATACTTATATGAACCAAAAGGGGAGACAAAGGCTGTTAAATGTCTAGATTCTGGCTCCAGCTCAATCTGGTGGTAAGTTGAAGCCAGGTCTAACTTCATAAAGACCATGGCATCCTTTAAGCCAGCTAACAGTTCACTGATGTTGGGCAAAGGGTGTGAGTCCTCCCAAATCTTTCTATTCAAACAGTGCAAGTCCACACAAACCCTGAGCTCGCCATTTTGTTTGTGGGCAACAACCATGGGAAACAACCACAAAGACAAATCAGTGGGTTCAATTATACCTCTTTTGCACAAAGAGTCTAATTCTTTCTCTAAATCCTGCCGTATGCTGAAAGGAACATTCCTCAATTTATGTTTCACCGGCTTTGCTCCATCCTTCACTGTGATCTTATGTTTGTAATTTTGAACTCTCCCTAACTCTCCTGAGAATACATGTGGATACTTGTTCATGATCCTTTCCAAATTTAGATTGTCTCGAACAGCCAACACCTGCTCTTCTGCCCCGGTCAAAGACCCGTTCCAAATAACCTGCTGTGGAACCAGCCTAAGATATTCAATGCCTTGTGGGCTACATATACCTTTCCAGCTGTACTACGATCTTTAAATTCTAAAATGTCTTCAATGTACCCACAAAAATTTATTTCCCATCCCTCATAAGACACTGCTCTACGATCTGGTGGTAATATCAGTCTGGTGGGCCACAAGCTACCAAATAGGTCTTGTGTGATCATAGTAATATGTGCAACGTAATCCACCAATAACTTCAACTCTTGGTCACACACCATGATCCCGCAAGTGAATCCACACACATTTCTGGGTCCCCGTTATTATCTCTTCAGTTTAGACAACCAAAACCATATCCCTAAGAACTTTAGTGATGCTTACATCTTACTCTTCCTGAACACCAATATCCGTAACACATTTAACTGGTGACAGTTTATTAGCCTTGGTTGATTGGCACACATTCACAAAATTACCCTGCCTGTTGCACAACCTATAGGATACATATTTTGCAGGACATTATTTACCCCTTTCACATGTGCCCGATAACCACACCTAAAACAAACACCATGTTGTGAAAAAAAGAGTTAGGTTTCTCAAAGTAAACTGAACGTGACTTGCCAATGTCTTTGTTATGTTTTCCATCTTTTCTGCCTCTCATTATAACTACTGCTACTGATTCAGTATTTTTACTCTATACTACTTTGGCTGACAACTGTGAAGTCTAATTACTCTTAGCCATTAGCCAGTTTAATTGTTTCTTCTAAAGTCGGAATCCCCTTTGACAGCAGCTTTTGATTTATCATTTTATCATTACAAAGACACATATATTGATTTCTTACAAACTGATCTGCAAAGTTTTCAATTTGGCACTGCGCCACCAGTCTCCTCTCTGCAGTAATGTAAGTGTCCACATTGTGCCCTGGATTTTGAGTTCTCAAAACAAAAACTTGTGGGACAACACCACCAGACTTGGTTGAACATCAAACCTCACTTTGAGTTTCCTGACAATTCCTTGATATTCATCGACATCTTCATCCCCTTCAACAACTATTGGAGGTAAAGGTTTCAATAAGGCTCTTCCTTCAAACCCCAGGGAATGGAGAAGTAGAAATTGCTTTCATTCCGGTTGGAACCATAGTGCATCAATCGCTCCCAAATATGTCTCGTAAGCATTGAAGCGTTATCTCCACCGTATTGGTGAACCAAAAGGTGGTGGAGTAACCCCCTGGATAGTATACTGATAGAACACTCACACAAAACAACAAGCTGTAATACTACCTCACAGTGTACAGTCCACAGTGTTGGAGGAGCGAGACCTGGACATCATTTTTTTGACTGAAACGTGGCTAACGGAGGCATCTGATCCGGATATAGTTCAGGCTCTCCCACCTAGCTATTTAATTTGTAGGCACCACCGTCAAACGGGCCGAGGAGGAGGGGTGGCTATAATCTATAAGAACACATTTGTTTGTCGAACCTCCGAGAGCCCACTCTCAGAGTGTGGGAGCTTGGGGTTCTCTATATCCTTCGCACCTACTTGTACATTGTCGGGTATTCTGGTCTATAGGCCACCGGGAGTACATAACAGCTTTTGTAATAACATCCATGACAAGATCACCTATTCTATTAGCAGCACATCCAATTTCTCCATCTTAGGTGATCTTAATATACACCTGGATAATTCTGAGGCCTCCTGCTCACAAGATCTGCTGGATACCCTAGGGGTAGTCCAATTGAAACAAATTGTCTCTGGACCCACGCATTGTGCAGGACATCTGATCGACCACTTCTTTACTAATTTAAGAAACATTAGCTGGGATGAGTCTATTCCTGTTCCTTGGTCCGACCACGCATTGCTTCTATTCACCTGGATCCCACTCGACCAAAATCACACAGTCAAATTATCCAAGAAGCTTAACCGGATATGGTCGAAATTATCCCTGGAGGAATGGGCTGTTGCCTTGAAGAGGTCCCCCCCTTCCAACCATGATAACCCCGCTATTGCTAATGCTGCATTTAACGAGTGGTTAGAGACCACCTTAGATACCATCCTGCCCAAGAAAGAAATGTGCCACCGTACGGGCTCAAATAAACAGCCTTGGTATTCTGTGGAATTAAAGAGTCTCAAACAATGTTCAAACGGGCCGAAAGAAAATGGAGGAAAGACTTTTCAGCAGTCAGTAAAAGCGAATATAGATTAGCGCTTAGAATATATAAGAACCAACTAAAATTGGCACAATCTGCGTACTATCAGGAAAAAATCTCGGCCGCAGCTAATACGCCCAGGGAAATTTTTAAAATATTTCAATCCTTGGTCGCCCCCCCCATCCTATTAGTTCAGCCCCTGACCCACAGAAACGATGCGATGACCTGGCCTGTTTTTTTGCCTCCAAGGTGACCAATATCTATTCTGGTTTCCTTCCAGGCGTTCAGGCCTCTGATTTAACTGAGAGTGGTGATTTTGCCTCCTCTGCAGTCGACCCAGATTCCCTTGGAGTTCTTGATTCCTTTCCGATGCTTGATCTTCCCACGGTGGAAAGACTTCTTGACAATCCTAAATCCGGCTCTCCTTTGGATGTTGCCCCACCATCGGTTCTCAAACAGATGTCGGTGACTGTTTGTCCTGTTATAAAAGACATTATAAATTCCTCCCTGGCAGTAGGGGTGATGCCTTCGGCCTGGAAGTTGGCCAGAGTTAAGGCGCTTCTAAAAAAAACTAGTTTGGATCCTGAAGACCTGTCCAACTATAGGCCCATCTCGCTGCTGCCTGAGCTTAGCAAAATTGCAGAAAAACATGTTAACCAGGTATTATTGTCATTTGTAGAGACCACGAGAGCTCTTCACCCCTCTCAAACGGGATTTAGAGCCAAGCAGGGGACGGAAACTGCATTGGTGGCGGTGGTGGAGGTGACCAGGAATATCGTGGATGCTGGAGGCTGCGCTGCGGTGGTCCTGTTGGACCTCAGCGCAGCCTTCGATACAGTAAACCACCCCCTCCTGATACACCGCCTGCGGCAGGTGGGAGTCAAAGGGATGGCCCTCAAATTGCTCCAGTCCTTTTGTCGGAGAGATTCTTCTCAGTTTTTGAGGATGAATTTTCGTGAGCACAACTTCCACTGCATCACGGCGTTCCCCAGGGATCTTCATTAAGTCCTACCATGTTTAACATCTACATGAGACCACTGGCTGGTGTGGTTCTTCCCTGGGGAATCCAGCTTGTCACCTATGCCGATGATGCGCAGTTGGTTGTCTCCTTGGCTAGGGATGATGCCACCGACCAGGGGATTAACAATCTATCCATTGGCTCCCGATACAGGAAAGGATCTTGTTCAAAACCATGTGTTTGGCTCATAAATCCAATTCCAATAATGGCCCGGCCATCCTTCACCCTTTGTTCCGCCGTCACCAATCCCTCAGATCGTTGAGATCCAACTATCTTAACTTGCTGGTAGTACCTAGGGTGAAGTGGTCACGGATGGGTGGCTGCCAGCTTTCTTTCCAAGCAGCTAAATTTTGGAACCAACTCCCAGAGAACATCAGGCTTGAAGTCAATCATCTTGCCTTCAGGAAGTTGCTAAAGACATTCCTATTCTACTGAATGTCGTTGTCCCTTGTTCAGGTCAAAGCGCTGGGATGCCTCCGGGTAGCCATGCGCTATACAAGAGCGTACTCATTCATTCATTCATCCTCTATCCTCACAATGTGACTACCAAAAGTCAGTAACGCTCACAATATTATTGGCTTGGAAAAGCACCAATCTGATCTGCAACTTGCTATATAAATCAATGTCTCAGTAAAAATGTAAGTTGTCTTTAATCAAATGTGCTAGCATACTGTGCAGAACAACGTAGCTCAGCTGTGCAGATCAGCGCTGTAGCCCCAGGAAAACAATGGTCTCAATGTGTATCTGTCCGTACAGATAGATGTCACAATCACAATACTTTCTCACCTATCAAGACAAGGCATAGAACTGGACTCAATACACACACATGTGCCTGCGCCTTGTGCAAAAATTTGTTGATGCGCACACTTTGTGCAAATCAGTACAGAATTTGTTGACAGGCTGCTCAGCAATTCAGCCGCATGCCAGACAAAATCTAGCTCCAACTTCACACATGGCTTACACATTGCTATACGATGGCAGGCTCTCTGGATAGACCAGGCAGCTAAAAAAAAAACTATGATGTTACTTATGGCACTTTCAAGTAAAGTATCGCCTCAGAAACTGGACCGCTACACTCCAACGATCCGAATGCGTAAGCCACATTTCCCGTTGAGGCTGTGCCGGCACTCACCAAAATAGAGTCCACCATGCGTATGTAACGTACTTCAGGTTCGGCACTGTAAAATACTGGTGTAGGCCTAGGAATAATGTAGCTAGGGACACACGCTCTGTAGTTGGTGGCTGGCAAGTGACCTGGCCACACACAGGGCTCTGGGCCTTTTATTGGCTGTATAACGTGCCCCACGTGTACGTGGGGCTGAACCAACTTCCCCTCACGCTCGAGGGGTAAACTGGGAAGAACAGTGGGAGGGGGCGTGTGCTGTAGTGGACTGCTCCGCAATCAGCAACACTACATTCCTCCTTTACCTAGGGATAAAACAAACTGGGGATAAAAGATGCACAAAAGTCTTTCACAGTCAAATGATGTTGTTGCGATAACCAATGCAGGCATCATATTACAAAGTTCGCCAAATGTCTCTGGTGCAGTCTCTGATAGGAACATGACAGGTGATGTACAAATCAAAACAGTCTTACTTTAATCTCGGCGGGGTCAGCCATCTCGGTTACCTCAGCGCCAGCACTGGGCCACAAAATCTCGATACCTCTGGGACGGTCTTGGGCACGGCCGAAGACTGTATCTTGTTTGGCTCCGCCCCTCCGCCGTAGTTGGTGAAAGGTCTTCAGACTCCCCCTCGAGAACACTGGAGTCTTCTGTTGGTTTCTCTGGCTCTTCCTTGCTCGGGGCGGTGTTATAGGCTTGGCTTGTCATGGTGTCGGTTTCAGTCAGCTCCGGCGGTCGGTTCTGGGGGGTCAGCGGCCAGTCGTCTGGGTCTAGGTCCTCACCCGCTTCGGGTGTCTTTTTGAAGAATGAAATGTTTCTTGTCACTATTTCTCCATTCCTGACAGCAGTGGCCATTGTCCCATTTACCTCCGTTACTCTCCAGGGGTCCAGCTCGAAAGGCAGACGGAACTTTCCGCCGGGATGGCGGTCTTTCACCAGAACCCTGTCTCCGATTTGGATCTGGCTGTCGGATGCTTTTCGTCTTCGGGATGCTTCCTGGTTGTTCTTGGTGCGTTGTTCCATGGACCGGTTCCTGGGGGTTGGTGCTAGCTCCCACGAGGGGTGGTGTGGTAGGGTGTCAGCCATAGCCCGGTTGAAAGAGAGTCGGCTTGGGGAGATTCCTGTGGTGCAATGTGGGGTCAGGCGATACTCTCGGAGAAACTGGTAGATAGCCAACTCCAAGCAGTGGCCGTCAACTATTGCGATTTGGATTGTTTTGTTCAAAGTCCTCATCAGCCTTTCGACTTCGCCGTTGGCTTGGGGCCACCTCGGGGTTATCCGTCTGTGCTTGATGCTGTGGCTCTGTAGATACTCTGTGAATTCGCTGCCATTGAACGGGGGTCCATTGTCGGTGCGGACTTCCTTCATGAGCCCATGGGTGGCGATAATTTTCTCGAACTTCGGGATCACTTCGGATGCCGCTGTTGATGTTACAATTTCCACTTCGGGGTAGCGAGAGAAGTCGTCTACCACGACGAGCATGTACTTGCCTCCGGGGAGACTGCCGAAGTCTGCGCTTACCCGTACCCACGGGGACGATGGCCCTTCTTCGGTGATCACAGGTGCTGGAGGGTTTGGTAGACTCGTCGCTAGGCACACTGGGCAGCTTTGGACTACATCCTCGACGGCTTTGTCAAGTCCTGGGAACCATAACTTGCTCGGAGTCTATTTTTGGACTTGACAATCCCCTGGTGTGACCCATGGGCTAGCACCGCAGCTTGTTGGGTGAGGCTGTCGGGTAGTACCAGGCGAGGGCCTCTCAGGAGGCATCCTTCGGCTGAGATGGATAGCTTGTGTCTGACTTGATACAGGGCTTTTAGGACAGCTTGCGCATGTGGCGTGCGGAAGGATGCCGGGCTTTGTAGCGCCTTCCAGTCGCCAGAGTCTATAGCGTGGATTGCTATCTGGATGCAGTCGTCATCCTTGGTGGCTCTCGCCACTTCCTCTAATGACATTGGCCTTGGTCTTGACCGTTCGACGATCAATCGGACGTATTCTTCCGTGGCTGCTGCTTCGGCTGCTTCCGCATCGGTGACTGGACGGGCATGCCTCGATAGATAATCGGCAGGGTTTCGTGTTCCAGGCCGGTACTCCACTGTGAACTGGAACTCCTGCAGCTGGAGTATCCACTTTTTAATACTCGGGGGTGGGCGAGAGGAAGATCCTTGGAATAGTGGTACGAGGGGCTTGTGATCGGTGATCACTGAGAAAGGATGTCCATACAGATATATATGGAAGTGTCGGCACCCCCAGAGAATAGCGATGGCCTCCCTTTCGATCTGTGAGTAGCGTTGTTCGGTGGGCGTCAGTGTGCGGCTGGCATACGCCACAGGGGCCCACTCTCCGCATGCCTGTTGTTGTGACAGGACGGCCCCAAGACCTGTGGGGCTGGCATCCACCAGCAGCTGTGACTCGTGTTGCGGGTTGAAATAGACCAGGGTGGTGTCCGCTGATAGGGCTGTCTTAGTCTTTGTGAACGACTCTTGTTGCTCCGGGCCCCACGTCCAGGTGGCATTTGACTTCGTGAGGTCGCGGAGGGGCCCTGTCAGGTCGGACAGGTCCTTGATGAAACGCCCGCAGTATGTCACCATACCTAGGAAACTGCGGACGGCAGTTACCGATGTGGGGGCAGGCGCGTCGTGTATGTCCTTCACTTTCTCTGGATCAGGCCCCACTCCTTGGTCGGAGAATTTGTAGCCAAAGAAGCTGATGTCTTTGCGTAGGAATTCACATTTGTCTCTGTGAAGAGTCAGACCTCGCTCTTTCAGCCGATTGAATACCGCTTGGAGACGTCTGATGTGTTCCTCCAAAGTCGGAGCGTGTACCAGAATATCATCGCTCACATTGAGCACTCCGTCGAGACCTTGTAGGACGTTGTGAATGATATTTTGAAATACTTCGGCTGCGCTTGATATGCCAAAGTTCAGTCTCGTGTATCTCCACAGGCCTGCGTGAGTGGAGAAAGTTGTGATCGGACGGGAGTCCGGGTGAAGGGGAATCTGATGGTACCCCGACCTCAGGTCCATCTTGGAGAACCACTTGGATCCTGCGAGCTCCCCGATGATGTCGTCGATGGTCGGCGTCAGGTGACGCTCCCTCTTGATGGCTAGGTTGGGGAGGCGCATGTCCACACATATCCTGACAGCCTCGGGCTGCTTTGGTTTTTTGGCGACCACAATGGGGGAAACCCACGGGGTGGGTCCAGTCACGCGTTCAATAATGCCGGCTTGTTCCAGCATCCTCAACTCGGCTTCGACTTTGGGTCGGAGGTGAAAAGCGATCCGTCTGTGTCGAAGGGCTACTGGAGCCACCGAATGATCGATGTGGAGCCAGACGGGAGGACCTTCCAAACATCCAATGCCCTCGAACAGCGAGGAGTGTTCCGCAACCAGATGGTCCAAACCTTGGGCTTGTACGGTCAGGGCAAAGTGTATGAGTCCAAGTTCTCGTGCTGTTCTGCAACCGAGAAGGAAACCTGACCCTTCTCGGGAGACGTAGATTTTTGCTTGTAGCTGCGTTGAGCCGTGGGACACCGCAGTCCGGAATACTCCGCACAGGCGCAGCAGGCGCCGGGTTCCGTAGGCAAATACTTGCACTCTTGTGGGGAGAAGTGGTGGAGCATTTTCGAGGTTCTGGTAGACGCTGGCGGCCATGAGATTTATCGTCGCCCCTGTGTCGATGAGGGCTCTGACTGCTTGGCTATGTACCTGAACGGTGCACATCGGTTCGGTCAAAGACGTGGCTGCTAGGGTGTTGAGCATGCGCACTACATGGACGGACGCAGCGTCTTCGTCATCGTCGTCCATGTCGCTGCTGGTCGGTGTGCTTGCTAATGGTGCCATTTGCCGCACTCTCCTGGGTGGAGCACCTGGCTTCCTCCTTTGCGACGAGAGGCAGACGCTCGCAAAATGGTTGGCTTTGCCACACGCGCTGCAGACTTTTCTTTGGGCAGGGCAGGCGCCTTTATGGGGGGGTGGCCCCTCCACACCACATGCATGCTTGATCTTTGGTGGATTGGGCCGGTTTTGGTCGACCTTTCCTGGAGGGCCTCGACCGGGAGTCTGCAGGTTGCGACCTGATGGCACATACGGGCGCCGTCTTGATCGTGACCGCTTGCTTCGGTTCCATATGGGCGGCACGGGCTTTGGAAAGTTCTTTGGACCGCCCTAGGGCCAGGATGTCGCGCATGGACATGGCGTCAGTTTCCAGCACCCTCTCACGTAGTTTCAGGGACGCGCATCCTTGAATGAACTGGGCGCGAATTTCATCCTCCGCATCCGGGAGAGTACACGTGCTGGCCAACTTCTTGAGCCGGGCGTAGAACACATCGACGGACTCCTCTGGGAGGTGCCGCGCTTGACGGAGCAGGAAACGCTCGTAATCCGCGCTGGTAAACGGCTCAAAGTATTTTGTGATAGCATCCCTTAGGGTTTTGTACGTGTGAGGCGGGCCCCTTCAGCAATGTCTTTGGAGATGTCATGGATCGCTTCGCCTCCCAAATGTAGCAGCATGGCACGCTGACGTGAAATAGCAATGTTCGCCGCGACGAAGTAGATTTCAAGCCGCTCCACCCACTTCCTCCACCGGGTAGCCTGTGACGGGGGGCTTCCTGTGACCGCAAATGGCTCAAGTGGCGGGACGTTAGCCATGACGGACGAAATCCAGCAGGGGGAGGCACACTGAGGGGCTGCAGAGAGGTCCAGCAAGTGATAGCGGCGTCCAGATACGAGCTAGGCACAGTATATGGCTTTCTGGGACAGCGGAGGGCTCCAGGCTCCTTTTCCGCGAGATGCGTGAGGTTTGGCAGGTGCGGATGACACGCGCAATGCGTGGTGACTTGCAGGTAGGCCGCGCAGCGCGTCCACCACGTGGCGCGGGGCGCACACAGCGCATGCGCGGGATCTCCGGAGGGCCGCTGTGACCGGGCCTGGAGGCAGCAACACGGGTCTTCGGCCGGGGCAGCGGGGCAGCAGGCAGAGGCACAGGGGTACCGGGCTGTGGCGATGAGATCCTCGCAGCAGAGAAGGATCGGCGGGCAGGCTAGCGGGACACCGAGGTGAGGAGCCAGCGGGCAGTCGGCGGCACCGGGGGGGGGCGCCGGGGAGCGCGCAACCAGCGCTGCCGGATTGGCGGTGTAAACAGTGGCGGGGCGGCACGCAGGGGCCGGGCATACAAACACCTTCGTCGCCAGTGTAAAATACTGGTGTAGGCCTAGGAATAATGTAGCTAGGGACACACGCTCTGTAGTTGGTGGCTGGCAAATGACCTGGCCACGCCCAGGGCTCTGGGCCTTTTATTGACTGTATAACGTGCCCCACGTGTACGTGGGGCTGAACCAACTTCCCCTCACGCTCGAGGGGTAAACTGGGAAGAACAGTGGGAGGGGGCGTGTGCTGTAGTGGACTGCTCCGCAATCAGCAACACTACAGGCACTGGAAGAGAACTCTTTCTATGCATTTCACAGGCTAGCTAATACAATAGTGTACAGTAACTTCCAACGGCCCACCAAAGACACCGATTGTGCTCCGATTCAATTCCAGAGCCAATCCACACCTAACTTTATGTATGTGTGCATATGAATGAAATAGACACAGTGTATGTAGTACTGAAGACGAATCCGATTCAGTATGGCAGAAGACGAATGGTGCACATTTTAGCTACCAGTGAAGTTTTAAGTGCAATCAGTACTTTATTTAAGCAAGGAAAAACTGAGTGCACTGAGTGCGAGTTGCACACATACATTTTTCAAATAGATTGTAGCTTAAAGCTTAAATTTAAGGCATGTTGCCAACACATGTGCAAAACCCTAAACCTTCTCCTTACAATACATTATTCACCTGTGAATTTATGTGCATATGCCCACAGTAAACATGTGTCATGTAGTGCTATTGTCAAGTTCTATAAATACTGGAGATTTTCTGTTCAGTGAAATTCGGAGACATTATACATATGCTCACAGATGGTTCAAGTTGCAGTGTGATTATAAGCATTGTAATCCTGCATGCCATTCTGCTAATTTTTGGAATACGTGTAGGGTACTTTAACAAATTACAGAGGGTTGTCCATAGGACATTATTGTGCATGCATTATCATTGGCTAATCTATATATGTGAAGCTGTTGACTTAACATTTTATTTCAGATCAGGTATTTAACAAATATATCTCATTAAGGTAAAAATGACAAAGCACTTTTTTGAATGATATTCAAGGTTTAAGTTAGTGATCAACGTTAATGTCTACAGAGCCATTACATTTCTTATGGACCTGAATACCACGAAAACAAATCATGATATTGACTAAATATGAATGACTTCACTGACATGCCTGCATGTTGCAAAAGATTACGCCCATTAAGCAGTACATAGGCGATGGAAAATTTGGTCTAGATGTAGGTAGAAGAATATCTTGAAGTTAGAAAAGCATTCAGCAAACTGTCACATTCATTAGATGATGTCATCAGTGATGTGATCAATGATGTAATTTGAAATATCATCATTGATGTTGTCAATGATGTAATTTAAACTATTATGAGTAATGTAATATGTGAGGTCATAAGCAGTGCATGGCAGGGGTACAAGTTATAGTTAGCTCAGTATACTACAACTTATGAATTTTAGTGTGTTTTTTAAAAAACATTAGCTTTTGTGCTATTTCAACACCTAACCATAGCGTCACTTCAGCCTTTGCTTTTTTTCACAGTCTTTCTACAGTTACTTAAATATAAACTAAGATCCTATTACCATACCTAACTATAACATTACTTAAATCTTTGTTTTTTCCAGCAAAGTTTTAAGTTTGTTTTAATGCAATATAAGATATTACTACCATACCTTACTATAACATCACTTTAACCTTTGGGTTTGTCAGTAATTTTCTGGGATTATTTGATCATATTCAGTCAACTTCCCTGTTGAGCATGGCTTTTGCCTGTGTGCAGCATAGGGTTGGCTGTAGGTCTAGTGCTCAACTGCCTGCAAGTGGTCAACCCCACGCTGCATGGCCTATGGATGCAGGTGCCCCCATGGACCCTTACCACACATGTTATATATTTTTAGTACATTTGTTTTGTGGCACTGCCATTCATTCTTCAACCTCCATGATACCATGGAGCTATGCAAGTTTCATTGATACCATAGAGGTGAAGCTAGAGTGGCAGTACCACAGGAGCACTGCTATACTCACGAGAGTGCTGAGCTTGGACCCATGGGAATTCAACGGTACTCACAGTACAATTGTATTTGTTGTTTGTCCCTCCTACACCCCACCCACAAGTGCTAGGTGGTCAGCATTTCCCTATCCTGCCACCCTATTATGCTTTTGTTTACTTTAGAACACAGGGTCCGTGTACCTGAGTGATAGTGGCAGTAAAATGTTTTTCTGAGTTGTAGCCAGTCTCTCAGTCCCATGGTACCGGTACCAATCCCGGGATACTGAAAAGGCTGACAGGAAAAAAAGATCTCTTGTCCAATCAGAGGGCCCTCTTTTTTTAAATTTACAGTACCATTAAACCTAGAGCGTTTACAAGATGTTCCAAATGTCTGAAAGGCCACTAGGTAGTCAAAATGACAAGGCATCTAGAAGAATGCAACAGCGATAAGGATAAACACCCTTCTTTCCTGTTCGTCATCACATTCCTTAGTCTATGAGGTTATGGCATGCACTGTTGTAAATCTTAACTGACTTCCTTGCTTAGCAGGCCTCCCTCTGATCTAATTGAGGACAGCCAATTTGTAAAATGAAAAATGCCTTCAATGGTAACATAATTTGGACTATACCTTCATTATATGCCACTCTCCAGCTCTTTCCTTGTCTAACTAATATGGAGAGCACAATTATTTTTCTGTCAGTATGCTCTTTTAGGATGAGGGATGGAGTCTTGTGACCTCTCGGCCAATTAATACTGAGTGCCAAGATTTTAATCACTGGGGGGGCGTGGTCAGCAGCATGGCCGGTTAGGAAGTGCCTCTCCGGAGCTCCCGGAGTGTTGCCGCAGAATCCGATGATGATATGATCCCAGGGCACCCAAAATACAACAAACAGGAGCAGTAATACCCCCGGGGGCGGAGGAGCGGACTTGCCTGCAACGAAACAACCTCCCTCTCCCAGAAATCGCCCAGAGACGAGTGCCGGCGTACACACCCCTCGGGGCAAGATGGCGGACCGGATATCGGAGCTCCATCACTGAGCTGGAGACGGGTAGAGGAGCCGGTGTACGCCAGTGTGGAGAGACCTCGGTCCGGGGCAACACTGCAGGGGGTCCGATGGCGATAGCGGAGGCCTAGCTGGGGGCTTGTCCCGCTCCGGAGCCCTGCTGCCCGGCATCCGCTCGACGGCCTGAGAGGACTAGACCCGGTGAGCCATCCTGCTGGGGCGTCACGCGCGATCCGGCGCGGACCCGTGCAGACAGAGAGGCAGTGAAGTGGGCCTGTCGGCGGGAGCGGGGGCCCGGCTGGGATGCTCGAGACGCTCCGGACTCCGGCCGCCCCGCACCAAGATGGCGGCCGGAGGAGTGGAGGCCCGATGAACAGTCCGGTGGGCACTCGATCAAAGTCCTGATACCCGGTGAGGAGAGAGCGGGAGAGCTCTGGACTGAGGCCGGTGCGGGGGCATGAGCCAGGAACAGCGATACTGCCGAAATACAGAGGCCCCCCCCCCTCGTGTGCCGATCTCCGCCTGACCCCTTCCGGCTTGGCGGCTGTGGCGGGGAGATACTGGTGAGCCGCTGAGGGGACCGAGGGCTGTGGATCCAACGGCTCTCCAGGAGAGGAGCGCGAGCGCGCCGATCGACGGCCTGGGAGGAGGTGAGGAGTGGAGGGGTCGGACGCCATAGAAGCACCGGGGTGGCCTGCCCCATGCCCTCATAGCTACAGCCCGCCTGCCCTATAACACCGTGGAGGACGGAGCGGCGGGGGAGTGAGTGGCCGAGGCCCCTGACCTTTGACCTGTGAACTCAGATCCTTTGAGGAGGAGGCGAGAGGGCTCTTTGGACTGCGGCCTGCACCGGGGTGGGGTCGGGGGGACTAATCCTGCTGGAAATCTGGGGCGCCCCTCCCCCTCACTCTCGCCGCTGCTTCTCTGCACCACCAGGGCGGCCGGAGCCGCGCAGCGGAGGCTGGAGGGCCCCAGACTCGGCGGCCTACGTATCCGCAGACGGGGTGCCAGATCCAGCGCCCCCTCTTCCTCGCCACACGGGAGGGCCACACGGAGACACAGTGAAGGCGGCCTTGGGGAGGTGACGAGGAGGAGCAGCCATACCCGGACGGACGAACGGGTCGGTGGACCACCACGCAGCCAGCTGGGCTAAGGCCGATCGCCCGTCGGCCGACGTGGGAGCCGAGATGGGAGCATAGCCAGGCGGACGCCGGTTCCGCATCGCTCAGAGTGAGAAACGCCACGCCACGCAGAGTCATTGACCCCGGCAAGTGAGCCGAAGAGGTCTGGGCCAGCAGGGTGTGACGGGTGTGCGACCCTGAGACACGACCAGCTATGGGGAAGAGGGACCCGCCTCCCAGGCAGCCGAAGCAGGGTCCCATGGACAACTTTGCGGCACCCAAACAACAGCCGGAGGCCCTCCATGCGCCTTCCGGGGTGCGGACCGACACTAGCCTGCTGCTGGATGCCATCCAGGCATCCAGAGCGGACATCCAGGAGTCACAGGCAGCGTTGGAGGTGAAAATCGGGGAAGTTGGGTCTGAAGTGACGCTACTCCGACAGGACTTCCGCAAACTATCGGATAGGGTGACAGCACCGAAACTAGGATTGGCGAGAATGACGATGCGATAACCACCCTGAAGAAAGATATGGCAGAGTTGCAGGCATCCCACCGACAACTGCTGTGGAAGGTGGACGATGCTGAAAACAGGGCGAGACGCAACAACCTGCGCTTCGTAGGTTTTAGAGAAGGAATCGAAGGAGGGAACATGACCCTGTTTCTAAGCAACTGGCTGAAGGAGACCTTCCCCACTGCACAGTTCTCTCCTTGATTCATCATCGAAAGGGCGCATAGGGCCCTCCTGGCAAAACCACCTGAAGGAGCAAGACCGAGACCGGTCATTGCGCGCTTTCTTAATTTCGCAGACAGAGACTTGATCCTGAGGGAGGCCAGAAAAAGGGAGAGATCCGCCTGGAAAATACGACGATAATGATATTCCCAGACTATAGTCAGGAGATACAGAGACAACGTCGCTCTTTCGACGCTGTGAAGGTGAAGCTGAGGACACTGAATCTCTCCTAAATGCTCATGTTCCCTGCGAAGCTTAAAGTGCTTTATAAGGACAAGTCTATCTTTTTCACACATCCGGAGGACGCCTGGCAGTGGCTCGAAGAACGCCCTATCCTTAACAGCAGGGAGGCCGCTGGGCGAGAGGAGCTGGACAGAGTAATACGGCAAAGATCTCAGTGGGAATTGCCGAAACCACAAAGGCGGAAGTCACGTAGGGTGAAGAAGCAAACTCCGGCGACGCCATACAGAGGTCATGACCCAGGTCGTGCGTGGAGAGGACGCTCGGAGTCGCCGGGACCACACCCAGGAGCGGGATCTAGGTTGAGCTGCCTCCGGAATAACATTCAGTCGGAAGGCGACGACGAGGAGGTGCTGGGGAGCCGCGCATCGGGGGGGAGAGGGGTGGGGGGAGAACGCAGGAATCCGTCCATCCGCTGGCAGAGGCGATCTGCCATTTGGAGCAGGACGATTGGGGGCTGAACTGTGCTCCAGTGACTGAAATACAAGACTCACATTCATGAGTGGGGGTGCACCTGGTTCCTAATGATGGCAGCACGGCATGGAAAAGCACGCAAGTTGACACGCCCTCTTGTTTAAAACGTTTTATTGAGTGTTTTTTCTGTTGGTTCTTTGATGGGAGGGATGGGTGGGTGGGCGACAGGCCTACTCCTGCGGACAGTTCTGTCCTGTGTTAGGATGCGACTGGATGGGGAGGGAGGTAGGGAGGGGGGGCGGGAGTGGGGGGTGCCAAGTTGATTCAAGTTGGGGAATGGGGAGGGAGAATTGGGGGGGGACAGTAGTTGAGGAGATAATTACAAAAAGGGGGTGGTGATGGACAGAGTATCTGAGTTAATCAGAACACTCCTACCCAGTCAACAGATCAGGGCTTGATCCATCACCGTTTTTTAGCTCACTGCACCATCCCAGTTCAGAACCTGGCTATATGCAAATTAGTCTGTCCCTGGCCCAGTGCATCATGGGAACAGGGCAGACCAAACTACCAAGCCAATTCTTCACTGGAAAGGAAACAAGCTTCCGGGGACCGGTTTCTGGCATTACAGCCGTCTTCGGCCCGGCTTGCTTGAATCCTGATGGTGCAATGAGCAAGGGACTCATGTCTGAGCATACCCTTCCACACTCATGGTGGCCAAAATAATTACAAAAAGGGGGTGGTGATGGACAGAGTATCTGAGTTAATCAGAACACTCCTACCCAGTCAGGAGATCAGGGCTTGATCCATCACCGTTTTTTAGCTCACTGCACCATCCCAGTTCAGAACCTGGCTATATGCAAATTAGTCTGTCCCTGGCCCAGTGCATCATGGGAACAGGGCAGACCAAACTACCAAGCCAATTCTTCACTCAGCGTGGAAGGGTATACTCAGATGTGAGTCCCTTGCTCATTGCACCATCAGGATTCAAGCAAGCCGGGCCGAAGACGGCTGAAATGCCAGAAACCGGTCCCCGGAAGCTTGTTTCCTTCCCAGTGTAAGAATTGGCTTTTGTAGTCTGGTCTGCCCTGTTCCCATGATGCACTGGGCCAGGGACAGACTAATTTGCATACAGTCAGGTTCTGAAACTGGGATGGTGCAATGAGCTAAAAAACGGGGTTGGATCTAGCCCTGATCTCTTGACTGGGTGAGAGTATTCTGCTTAATTCAGAGACTCTGTCCATCACCACCCCTTGTTGTAAATAGTAGTTGAGGAGAGGCAGCGACACACTTTGAACCTCCACACCACATATACAGGCCCGAGATTCACTCCAGATAGTTACCGCTTTTTCGAATGGCGAGTGCCGTAAGCAATCCACAGGGGGGAGATAGGGGAGTAAGCGTCCTGACCTGGAACGTCAACGGTCTGGGCTCTAAGGTCAAGAGAGGATTGGTGAATGCCTACATTAAAAGGGTAGACCCGGATGTTACCTTCCTGCAGGAAACCCATGTCAAGGGTACTCAGTGTGCCATCATTGCTAGGGGTAGACATAGAGTCCTGGCCCATGCGGGTTATACCTCCGACTCCAGAGGGGTGGCGGTCATCATCAAAAAAACCTCCCCATTCTACATCACACGCACCTGGATAGATACACAGGGGACGTACGCTGGGGTGCAGGGGACCTGGAATAGGCGCACATACACGCTAATCTCGGTATACGCTCCGCCCAAATTGCAGGCACCAACGCTCACAGCGTTGGTGAATATCCTACTAGACACTGCGGACACGGTACAAGTGGTGGGAGGCGATTTCAACGATGTAATGAGTATAGCACAGGACCATTCCGGGGAGCCGGGTAGAGAGGGGCACCAGACCGCACTATCACGACAGGTGGCTAACTTGGGACTCACGGATGTCTGGAGATGGCTCCACCCGACACAACAGGTCTTCTCATATTACTCAGGGGCCCACAGGGTGTTCTCGCGCCTAGACTATATTTTCATGTCCCGACAATACCTGAAGGTAGATGACATTGCAGAATATAAGGCCAGGGGTATATCGGACCACTCGCCGTTATTAGTAAAGGTAGGGCATACCCGGGGCACCGCGAGAGGCTCCTGGCGCCTAGCAGCCTGGGACCTGCAAAATGCAGCCATACTGCGAGGCATACGCGCAGAATTCAAGGTTTATATCGCCGAAAATGAGGGGTCGGTGGAGTTGAGTGTCACCTTCTGGGAAGCCCTGAAGCCGGTCCTGCAAGATAGGATACAGGGCAGACTGGGAGACGAAAGGCGTAAACTCCAGGCTGAGGTCTCGGCCTTGGAACAGACTGTCTTAGGGTGGGAGAGGGAGTATCAGACATCCAAACAGGTCGAGACTCTCAGAAAACTCCTCGAGGCCCAGAGGCAATACCGAGAATTGGTGACTAACGAGGCGAAGACCCAATCCCTTGCCACCCTCCATCGTCTCTACGACGTGGGAGACAAGTCTGGCAAACTTTTAGCGTGGCTCAGTAAAAAGGAGCGTGCGGCTCGGTGGGTGGATAGTGTTCACGGAGCGGACGGGGCACTTGTTAGTACTGACGCGGAGATAGCTGAAGTGTTTGCGGTCCATTATGAACAGTTCTACGCAGCTAGAGACCTAGCGAACTGCGAGGGAGCGCTACAGTATATGGAACAGATAGACCTGCCGGCGCTGTCCTCGGAGGCCAAAGCGGGCTTGGAGGCGGACATAACGACCGACGATATCGGGAAGGCCATCGCCAAGCTGAGGGCGGGAAAGACCCCGGGCCCGAATGGTTTCCCGGCTGAATTTTTCAAGCGCTCAGCGGACCTATTGACACGACATTTTAAAGCCCTCTTTATTGGTGCATACCAAGAGGGGGAGCTCCCCCCGGACCTCATCATGGCGACGATTGTCCCGATCTATAATGAGGGCAAGCCGCGGGAAGATCTCCCTCCTCAACACGGAGGTGAAATTGTTAGCAACCATCTTAGCAACACGCCTCAGGGCGGTTATCCCAGACCTCATACACTTAGATCAATCTGGTTTCTTGCCGGACAGGGCGACTAAAATGAATCTCAGACGCACTCATAACTGGCTACAGGAAGTGCGGGGCGGGATGAACCTCACTGGTTCCTCTCCTTGGACGCCGAAAAAGCTTTCGACGCGGTGCATTGGCCATTTCTTACTGCAGTCCTCCACAGGTTTGGCTTTGGGCCAAACTTCGTGAAATGGGTCCAACTCCTATACTCTACCCCGAAAGCAAAGGTACGGGTGAACCAGACGCTCTCACGCGAGTTTCAGATCCAGAGAGGCACCCGCCAGGGTTTCCCTCTGTCCCCCCTCCTCTTTACACTCACCATAGAAATACTAGCAGCACGGATCCGGCAAAATGTGGACATCTCTGGTTTTACAGGCACTGACACGAATCTGACACAAGAAAAGATCTCACTCTATGCAGATGATGTCTTGCTATATATAACGAAACCAGAGACCACCATCCCAGCGCTATTTCTGGAACTAGAGCACTACGGGAGACAGGCGGGTCATAGAATTAACTGGCATAAATCAATTCTATACGACCCGGGGGGACGGGACCGGTGGGGTAGGCTACCGGAGAGACTGCTGACGACGGCTGACGGCTTCCAATACCTTGGGATATATATAACCCTGGATAGGACCATGTCGTTCCAAAGGAACTTGGGACGGATCATGCTGAATGCAGTGGCGGATATGGACCGCTGGAGACAGCTCCCACTCACACTCCTGGGCCGAGCGGCCATGTATAAAATGATAACCCTACCAAAATTTCTCTACGCATTACAGAACGAATACTACCCACTCCCGACTGGGGTCTTCGCTAAGATCCATGCCGACTTACGATCCTTTCTTTGACTAGGCAAACATCCCAGGGTGGCCCTGCTTACACTCCAGAGACACCAGTACAGTGGGGGGATCTCGCTACCTAACCTGGAGGCCTACTATTGGGCGGACCATTTGATACCCATTAACGACTGGCTGCACGCCCCGGCGGACCACCCGACGTATGCCCTAAAGAGAGTCAAATTGTCGTCACACAATATAATGCACTACCTCTATGGCGGCATTAGAAGGGCCCCCCTCCTCCCCGCGACGTCTCTCACACTCGCCGCATGGAATAAGGTCACGAAACGTATGGGGTGGGAAAAGAAGCCCACGCAACAGACCCCGTTGTGGCACTGCCGCTGGCTGGCTGAACTGAACAAACTACGCGGCTTTCAAAGGTGGGACGACATCGGCATCTCCACCATAGGAGACGTGATAGCCAAGGGAGAGCTGAAGTCCTTTCAGGCTCTTAAAACTGAGTTTGGCCTCCATAACACACAGCATTTCAAATACATTCAACTAAGACACGCATGGCGAGCCCAAAACATCACGCTTGCCGACATCCCAGAATACGCACCGTTGGAGGGACGGCTTCCCCAGGAGCAGATACCGGGGCAGGCGGTCTCCCTAACCTACAAAACCTTGACGAACAATATGCTGGGTGACCTGGCAAAACTTAGAGAGAGGTGGGAGGCAGAGGTGGGTGAGATGGAAGATCTAGACTGGGAAATAGCGCTGATGCATCCCCGGGAGGTGGCGATCAAGTCGAGACTGCGTCTTATTCAGTTTAAGGTGCTCCATAGGACCTACTATGATAGGCTGCGACTTAGTAAAATGGGGAAAGTGGACGACCCGCGGTGATTTAGATGCCACCAATGTGACGGGGATTTTTACCACACGATCTGGGCATGTGACATAATCCAAACCTATTGGGCACAGGTCTTCAGTGAGCTGGAGGAAGTTTTCGGGGCTCCGATTCCCCGGGACCCCAAGTTGGCATTGCTAGGTATGACCACGGAGGTGGATATGACACGCCCACTCACCATTTTCCTCGTCCTGGCCCTGGTGGTAGCGAAAAGGGACATTGCTAAGTATTGGGGGGCACCGGAACCACCGGGACTGGAGGAATGACGAAGGGGACTGGACCTGTACATGGCAGCCGAGAGAGTGACTTACAAAGCGAGGGACTGCCCTAAGAAATTTCGAAAAGTTTGGTCCAAGTGGCGACACCATCACGGGCTGGAGGGAGGGATGTAGGGGAGGGGGATCTAGGTAAGGGCCCCGGTGAGAATTTTGGCGCTGATGATATGGATGAGGTCCAACAGGATGACCAAGATGGGTGCCACAGGGCACTGGGTAACCGAATCTCCGAACTGTGAAGAAATCTTTGGACTTTGTGGGGGGGGGGAAGAAGTGAAATTGCTGCTGTCTTCTTGCCTGTAATGTTGAGTTTGAAAAATGCAAATAAAAAATAAAAAAGATTTTAATCACTAATATTCTATCTTGCTCTGTAAGTCTCATTTAACCTTGGCCATTTGGCATCGCCAATCACATCTGAGAAAACATTCCTGAGGGTTTAGAATAGCTGAAAAACAAGAGATTGTTCGAATACTGCTGAGAGATAATCCAATTCTTTAACAGGTTCAATAAATGTGTGGCATCTTGTTGCTATGCCCTAACGTTTACCAATTTTTAAAAAAAATCATCAAATTTGGATAATGAATCTAATACAGAAGCCATTCGAGACACATTAGGTCTTCCTGAAAGACAACACTTGCTTTAATGGATTTTGAATCTTTTTCTTAGAAATCCAATGTCTACCTGGTGCCTCTGCAACCACGAGATTTCTTCAGTATTTCTACAACTAATTAATTTTCCTACTGGCTCATGATGGTACATCCCATTGTCAAGTATCACTATGGTACCCCTTGTCAACTGCCTTTATAATTTTCTGGCTTGTTTGAAGAGCTCAGACTGTCAAACTATGTTATGTTATGTTATGTTATGTGCCTTTTATATAGCGCACGGCTACTCGATATGAGTGTCCCGGCGCTTTCCACCTGCAGCTCAGAGTAAAAATAACACAACACAGCAAAAATAAGAAAAAAACAAAGAAGGAAAGCAATAAAAAGAATAAGCAGTAAAAACAAACTACAAATTAAAAAGCCAGGTCTTCAGGCTTTTCCTGAACTGGAGCAGACTGGCAGTGCTATGAAGCGAAAGAGGGAGCGAATTCCACAGCTGGGGAGCTCTGCAGCTAAAATAACGCCCTCCCACTCGGGCCTTCCTCACCCGCGGTACCACCGCTTTATAGAGGGATTCCGAACGCAGGGAGCGGACCGGTCGATAGAAGGCCAGTCTCCGCCGCAGATATCCAGCCCCTGATCCAAACAGGGCTTTATGCATCAAAGTCAGGGATTTAAACTGGATCCGCTTCCGGATAGGCAGCCAGTGTAGTGCCTGTAGCAGCCCGGAAGCTCGAGCTCGTCTGCGCAGGCCAAAAATAGACCGGGCGGCAGAGTTCTGTACCACCTGTAGGCGCTGAACCAGGTAGTCAGGGAGGCCGAGAAAGAGGGCATTAGCATAGTCTAGCCTTGAGCCGACAAGAGCCTGCACAGTAATCCTCCTGTGCTCCTCAGACAACAGAGGCAGGAATTTACGGAGCATTTTCAAGATTCCGTAGCAGGTGCCAGCCAGACCAAGGATGTGAGTTCTCAGCGACAGCTGGTTGTCTAGCTTGACACCCAGATTTTTAGCCACCAAGGAGGACTGTGCCGGAGGGCTCATGTCAGACGGCCACCATTGCTGCCACTCCGGATCGGCGACGCAACCAAAGAATAGAACCTCAGACTTGCCTGAGTTGGCCCTCAGACTGCTCCGCTGGAACCAGTCGAAGACCAATACAAGGCAGTCCCGAATTCTCTCTCCATCAAACTCTTGGTCTTTCCCGCATGTGAAGAGGAGTTGCGTATCGTCGGCATAAGAGATGATCTGGGCCCCATATGCCTCCACCAAGGCCGCCAAAGGGGACATAAAGATGTTAAACAACGTGGGGCTCAACACAGAACCCTGTGGAACCCCGACTCCCAGTGGCGGCATCTCGGCAGAACTCTGGGAAACCCAGACCGTCTGGCGGCGGCCTTCAAGAAAAGAAGTAAACCACCTGAGCACCGTTCCCCTAAGGCCGATGTCATATAGCCTAGCTAAGAGCGCCTTATGGGGGACGGTGTCGAAGGCCGCCGATAGGTCTAACATGACCAACATGGCCCTGCCGCCGACATCCAAGGTCTCCCTGATGATCTCAGTAACCTCCAGCAAAGCCGTTTCCGTGACGAAATTAGGACGGAAACCGGATTGGGATATATGGAGCAGATTGTTAGCTTCCAAAAAGCTCGACAAGACACCGTGGACGTGTTTTTCCGTAAGCTTCGCTAGAGCCGGAAGAAGCGAAATTGGCCTATAGTTGGCCAGGGCCTCGGTGTCGAGACCCGGTTTTTTTAGGAGGGGGATCACCATCGCTCTTTTCCAAGAGCTAGGGACCCTCCCCTCCCTCAAGGAGGCATTGAGGATGGGGTTGACCAGTGGATTCACCAATGCCGCCATCCCGGCCAGAAATTTGGCAGGGCAGGGGTCAAGTGGCGAGCCAGATTTAAGATTGGCCAACAACGATCTGGACGCCTCGCTGGAAACAGCAGGGAAATCGGACAGCATCACCGCAGGTGTATGCGGGAATTCGCAGCCCGCCCTGATGACGACACTTCCATCCGGGCCCTCCGCAAAGGTGGCCTGAATCGCCTTGATCTTATTGGTGAAGAAACCAGCCAGATCGCACGCCCACGCATCCGAGGAGGCAAGTGGGGGCGGATGGGAGCTGGGGGTCGTAAACTCCTTCACAATACTAAAGATCTCCTTACAGGAGTTCGCAGATGCCTCAATCCTCCTAGCCAGATAGTCCCTCTTGGCACCCATGATGTCCCGATGGTAGGCCTTCACTGCCCCCTTATAGGCGAGTTTAGCCTCCCCATCATACAAGAGGCGCCAGGCCCTCTCGGCCACCTTGCATTGGCTACGAGCCACACGCAGCGCCTCCGTAAACCACGGTGCAGATTGCCGTGCCGCCGAGGACCGGGGGGCTGCCTTAGGGGCAAGATCGTCCAGCCTGTCAGTGAGCCATAGCTGCAAAGCCGCAGTGTCGCTATCCAAATCACCCGAAAGATGGCATGGGTGGTCCAGCAGCGCCTGCTCAAGCATGTCAGGTGTCACTCTGTGCAGTGCTCTCGAGGCCGGTCTAAACAGGGTAGAAGCTCTGTTATCCGGCCGCGCGCACTCCAGCACCGAAAATCTGATCAACCTGTGATCGGTCCAGAGCACCGGCAAGGTATCAACCTCCATGAGTGGGACAGACGAAAACACCTGATCCAGGGTATGCCCCTTATCATGTGTTGGCCCTGACACGAACGGTGTGAGACCCAGCGGAGATGTCACATCCAGCAGTTTGACCGCATCTGGGTCATCGGCCGCGTCAAGGTGGAAGTTGAAATCGCCAGCCAAGATGCAATGCTGTGAGGTCAGCACCAGCTCAGAGACGGCTGTCTGCAGATCTTCCAGGAAGGAGCCTACAGCGCCTGGTGGTCTATAAACCAGCAACCCCTTCAGAGCCTGACCCGGGGACAGTCTGAGCGTGAAGGCGAGCGACTCAGCGTTCCCAATGGAATTCAGGGGAAGTACTGAGCAGGAAACGCTCTTTTTCACCACTACCGCCACTCCCCCACCCCTCCCCTTCACTCTATCCTGCCGGAAGATGTTATACGCCGGAGGAATGGCTGAGAAGACGTCCGGATTGGAAGCCTCTCCCAGCCAGGTTTCGGTCAATAACAGGCAAAGGGGATTTTCCTTGACCAGAAGATCATAGATATGCAGGGCATGACACCCTACCGACCTCGTATTCAGCAGCAGGCAAAGATGATTCACGCCAGCTGTTGCTGGGCGAGGAACAGTGGCACGGGTCCAAGAAGGGGTCCAGCCACAGCCCGGGCAACATCGTTTGCCCCTCAACCGCCCAGGGAAGACGGAGCGACAGGAGCTAGAGTGACCCCGCAAATCCCGCAGCGTCGCAGAGGAATAGCAGATCATCTCAGCCAGAGTATCGCCGTACCGAGGTCCCCCGCCGCCCCGACGCCTCCGGGACGCTGACGGGCGCAGACGGGCAGGACTCCGGCACGACTCAGGCTAAGCGAGGGCGTCCACCTGCGCGTCACGCTGCATGTAGGGAGCGACTTTAAGTAGGCGCTCCAATCAACCCTGAGCGTGCGAGTCCGCTCCAAGATGGCGGCCGCCGCTGGCTGAGGTATCCCAAAGGAAGATGGCGCCCAAAGTGACCCCCAGGACCCGGACCCACCAAAGTGGTGGTGCTTTACAGGCAGAGAGAGCCGTTTTTAAGTGCAGGTAAGGGGAGAGAGGGGCACTAGCTGAAGGCAAGCAGGCTAAAAGCAGGGGTAAATAGAACACAAAAACGAACCCAAATATAAAACAGGAAGCATTAAAAATACTCCGCGCTAGTAACAGCGCGAGCGCGGCGATGTGGTAGATGGTCCCTACCACATCGCCTTTATTTTAGAAAGTATGGTTGATGTTAAATTGCAGAGGTATTTAGGGAGCCTTTCACAAGATGATGCTAACAGAACTTCTGCAAAAACTCTAGGTTCTGCAAGCTGGCTGCATGTGAGTGGAGAAGTCAGTGACTCAGCCACACTAGCCGCCCAAGGGACTATAAATGGCACACCTTGGTTTATCGTCCCCATACATGCTCCAGTCATGCTAACAGAGTATATTATTGAAACTATAGGACCTATTATTAAACAAGATGCCTTAGAACAAGACTATGGTGGTGTGTGATGACAGAATTGAGAAACGATCTGACTTTGACAAAATAAAATCACAATAAAACCTTCTTAACTAGAAGATTGGAATATGGGAATAACAATGAATAATTGGCAGAGAGGTACATCCTTTGCGTCCCAACAAAGAAATGTGGCAAAACAAATTATACTATATTGCTATGACTATTATGAGTTGGAGTTACAGAGCAAGTTGGGGAGTAAGGTAATCAAAGTATAATATTTGCATAGCTTGAAAAAGCAATAGGAATATAAGGATAATGTTGTAGATCATGCTGGATGTCTGTGTGTGTGTATATGTTGAAAGTTTGTGAAATGATCAAATTTGGTCATCCAAACATGTGATCATTCTGTTAATACTACCAAATGCAGCCACTTTCTTTACACAATGCAAGGGGATGAATCTTTGTTTTGAGAATTAAGCTGCAAAACATTTGGTGTGCTCTCTCATTTCCTGCCGAGTTTCCTGCAGATCCGTTCAGGGGAAAAGAAGGTAAAGGTGTGGCCCAAAAAGATGTATTTTCCATTGTAGCTCTTGTAATTATTGTAGTAATTTTTTATATAAGAAACTTTGAAATACAACAATTTATGGTAGCTGTGGACCACATAATCACACATCCAGAACCTGCATTGGTATACGTGATAGCCTATAGTTAATGAAGGTACTCACATGGTACCAACACCCCGCTACCAGTTGAGCGGACATAGATCATAAACCAAAGGTTCACATTCCCAAAATAGAAAACAAAGGATATAGAATCACACTTAGGGGCTCATTACAATGTCAGTCGGAAAGCCTCTGACTGACACTGTCTCAGAACTGACCGACTTGCGGTGGGCGGTTCCGACTGCCGGATTACGATGCAACCAAACACTGTTCAGTCGGATTCCCATTGTTACCTATGGGAGACCGAATTATGCCGAAGAACCGGCCGTAACACAGGCTCCTATGGGGAAATGGGGTGTATGTGTAAAACCCTGCACTTTGTAGCAGGCACCCTGTGGTGCCTGCCACATAGTCCAGGCTTTTACAGGGGGATTCCATAAATACCACCAACCATAGGGCCCCTAAAGTCACTTTCCGACATCCTTTCCATGTCGGAAATACCGACACGGAAAGGGTGTTGGAAACCAGCATTGTGATCCTGTTGGGGGAAACAACGTCCTTAGGGGGTTAAGGTGCGGTTCAGACCAACAGGAATACTCTGTGAGTTGGTCGGAACTGAGTTGGAATGACCGGCCAGTTTAGGCTCCGACCAGGAACATCGTAATAGGGCGGTCGGACTGTAGACTGACCAAGTCGGTCGGAAGAGCTCTGACGAGGAAAGCTTCCTATTGTTGTGCGGAGGCTTTCTGCCCGACATCGTAATGAGCCCATTAATGTATAGCGTAAATAACAAGGGCCCCCTGCAAAATGGTACGAGTTCCTCTAGGCAGGGAAATTTGAGAATGCAAATACCTAGGGCTCGGACGGCGTTCAGCTACTGAAAAAGCTGGATTCTGTTTGTTATTGAGTGGCCATCCAAAATACTGTATGAAACATTTGCAACAATTGGCACTACATTCCTGTGCAAGCTTGCATTAATAGGCATTTGATCAGATTAAGCCTTGGAATATCGACTTGGTTCACAGGTTGTTTATACAACATTCAAGTTATGGAACTCTGGCACATATGGCCAGTCACAATTTTGCATATTTAGGTACTCTTTAACCAATTTCGTCAATCCATCACTCAAGTGAGTCTTTCTGAAGTTCAGAACTGGGATTCTAAGTGAGTGGCGTGTGTGGCATTTCCTGATGAAGGCACTTTGTGCTGAAACACGCATAGTAAGGATATTTTGTTTCAGCCACTGATTGTAACCTGACTGTATTATCGTATATGCAGTTAGATCAAAGTTATTGACGGAATATGTATTAGATATCAGAAACTTGGAGATATTATCATTTGATTATAACTTTATTGTGTTGTTATTTTTATGTTTTTGAATTTTGTTATCATTGTCTAGTATGAGTGAATGCAAGTATGATTAAAGTATGTATGTGAATTATTTATATTAATATTTAATATATTACTTGATTAAAATATCTTTTGTACTTTTCCTATGTTATGTTATGTTATTTGGTTTTTATAAAGCGCACAGCTACTCGATAGAGTGTCCGGCGCTGGGCTGAACGTATAATGACATAACAGGGCGCACCATTACATTAGAGTATCCAGAAATAACCAAGTTTTCAGTTGTTTCGTAAAACATCCTAAGTCATCCAATTGTCTTAGAGTAACAGGCATCCGATTCCATAGACGAGCCACTTGTACCTAAAGTGAGCGTCCGCCCCTACGTGAGCTGGCAAACCTAGGCACTGTCATCAGGTGAAGATCTGAAGATCTGAGGTTTCTGCTCGGGATGTAGAAAGATGCCCGCTTCCTAATGTAAGGGGCTCCAAGGCCATGGAGGGCTTTAAAAGTCAATACAAGTGCCTTAAAGTAAATTCTATTGCAGATAGGCAGCCAGTGGAGATTCCTTAGATGAAGAGAGATCCGTTCTCTTGGGCCCAACATAAGGATTGCTCTGGCGGCCACGTTTTGAATAACTTGCAGTTTATGCAGGAGGCCAGCCGGATGGCCCAATTAAAGGACGTTAGCGTAGTCCAGTCTAGATGTTATAAGAGCTTGGACCACCGTCCTTCTAGGGGTGAGCGAGAGAAGGGGGAGGAATCTTCGAAGCATTTTCAGGATGCCGTAACAGGTCCCGGCAACCGAATTTACTTGAGTTTTCATGTCAAAGGAGGCATCCAGTTTTACCCCCAAATTTCTCACTGCTCCGGCTGATGGCTGTGGAGATGGAGTGTCGCCCGGCCACTAGCCTCTCCATGCATCCTGCGTAAATGAGCCAAAAAGAATCACCTCTGATTTCTCAGGGTTTCACTGCAATTGGTTAGATCTGAACCATGAAGAAACTGCACTTAAACATTTATTGATCCTCTCTCCGTCGGCCTCCTCTCCCTTTTTACAGGTGAACAACAACTGAGTATCATCAGCATAGGATATAATAGTTGCACCGTACGCCTCCGCCATAAGGGAGAGGGATGCCAGATGGAGATTGAACAGCAGCGGGCTCAGGATGGAACCCTGCGGGACTCCTACCCTCAAGGAGGAAATACCGGCTACAAAAGGGGGGGACCAAACCTCCTGGCTCCTGTCCACCAAAAAGGAAGAGAACCATTCTAACACTGTGCCCCAGAAACCACACTCCCTTAATCTCTGCAGGAGGTGGTCGTGGGGCACGGTGTCAAAAGCAGCGGACAGATCGAGTAAAAAAAGGACCGCTCTACCACCCATATCCAGCGTCTCCTTAATGGACTCCGATATTTCGAGTAAGGCTGTCTCCGTGCTAAAATTTCCACGGAAGCCGGATTGACTCTGATGGAGGAGGCCATTTGTTTCTGGGAAATCAGTAATAAAATGGCTTACATATTTTTCAATAGATTACGCAAAAAAAGGCAGCCGTGAAATAGGTCTTATAATATGGTGTTCTCATCCCCATATATTTAGTCAAGTTACATTGTTTTAAAAAATATATATTTGAGTTGCCCTAGGTATTTGTATTCCCTTTAATGTATAGTCCAGTATATAATAGTTTGCAGACGTTCAGCGCAGAAGTTCCTGTAATATTTATTCCAAAACTGTTAAAGGTTTCACATAGGACTTGATTGTGAACTTGTTTGTAACAACAGCTGACAGCCTACACGTGTATTGTCTCAAAGCAAACTTTCAAGGCTCCAATGATTTCAAATAAGAAAAAACTTACTATCTATTATAAACCTGACAATCTTTCGTAAATTGGAAAAAGAGAGACTGAAAAATGAACGGGAGGACCAGCCAGGGATGCCTTCTGTCTCCACTCCATTATGCTATGGCTATTGAGCCACTGGCCGAATGGATACTGTTAGACCTAACATCCTTGGTGTGGTTTTCCACCAAATTGTTGCCTTCACCTCTCCTGTTTTCTGAATTCTGTTTGGCCTACACCTGATTGATAAATTTAATGTTCTAGTAAGTTCCTAGTAAAGTGATAATACGTGGACTCAGGAACTGTAAAATAAATGCTACAAGTGGGGTCTGCAACACTCATTGTGCCATCCACTAAAGTAGCACTTTAAAACATGTTTCAGGCCTGCCGGTGCAGCCTGTAGGGTAGTTTTAAACTGCCAATTCAACCTGGCAAAATGAACCTTTTCTCAGGCCCAAAACTTTTTTTTAGGTCGAGCATAGGCAGCAGGCATGCCCTGTCTGGAAGACCTGGAGTAATGACTACACGGGGTGTAATCCCACCTGCTGCTTGGGATTGGTTCACTCCTGCGTCCCTCTTGCTTGCTGGATCCTCATTGGTAGGTGCTTCTTATACATCATTTCCATTTACCGGCCAGCAGCACTGTCCAACTACAGTTTCCATATGCTGTGAGTGTTTCTATACTGTTTTGTGGACTACTTCTTTTTTGTGTGTTTATGTTACACTTTGGGTGCTTCTTTCTCATGCTGTGTGCCGCCCTTTATTTAATCATTACAGCACCCACTTCACTTCACAGGCAACTGCATAACTTTGATATGCACAGGCACCGAGCTTCATGTTTCAGCGTGGCGCCAGTGTTTATATGTGTTTTCCTGTGCACTGATTGTGCGGATATTTTGTGACGTGGGCCCGATCGTACAGTGTCTAACAAGGTGTGGGCATGTGCACGCCTTACTTTGATAAAGAAGTGTTTTGTTGTTTGTCTTCTTAATGTTGTTACAAGTAACGATATCCAAGTGACCGGCTCCATGCCTACGGACACCCACGAAGTTCGGAAATACAAATGTTTGTCTTTTCCAGTTGTTGCAGGAATTCCTGCGCTGCTCTTCGGGAACTAGGTTTAGAAAGGGGCTCAGAGGCGCGCTCGTCTCTCTCTGGTTGTCATTACATTGGCTGTGCAGCCCTGCGGTGCTCGGAATGACTGGCCGTCAGTCGGGGGCAGGCTCCATCTTCCCAAAACAAAATCTTCGAGTCGGATATTTTGTGCTTCTTGTTCTTTATTGCGAATATTCATCAATATCAGCCAACTTTTCAAAATTACATGAACTCAACAGCCGACGCGTCCTTGCCGGGACATCATCAGGGCTGTGAAGCAAACAAAATAACAAACAATCATAATCAACTCTTCAAACATGTACAATTGCACATTCTTAAATCCCGAGTGTACTCAACATATATCCATCAAACATTGTTCTGCCTATTTAACAATCTGAAAGATACATTTGCTGTCTTATCGTAGAGAAACTCTACAAAATTCAAACACATACATTTCCTTTGCTGAATATAGCCTATGTTTACTCTTGTTGATACTCACAACCTGATATCACCCCAAAGAATACTATGTGGTCCCATTTGCTTTTTCAAATCTACCGGAACCTATTAAACTTCATCATAGGTGAGCTAATAACACTTATAAGAGTAGGACATTCCAATACCCACAAGTGCCTAGTCATGCCTGTGCCATTACTCAATCACATAGTGACACTGAACATAAGACGTTCATCTCTCCTCCTGCCACATCCAAATTTAGGCACATGAATAGGTCGAAGAATTCTGATTGTCTAATTCTGTCGAGGTGGATATGAGTATCCTCGTATCAAAGTGCCCCTGTCAAAGTAAAATGCAAAAAATAAATAAATGAGCCCTATGCCCATAAAGTGATGCATCTAGCTAAGAGCTAATACTTTAACTGAACTTGCCTTAATATATGCATTTATTATTCTTCCACTAGTAGGTTGACCAACTCCTTCACGGAATCCATTCAACGTCCCCAATCCATAGAAGGACCGTTCCCACACCTGGCAAATAATCCAAACATGACAAAAACATGAAAAATGAGATTCAAATTCCCCAACCAGTTACCTAACCAGCGTTTCATCCGACCTAAGTCAAGCGTCTACCATCTCATATGGCTGACCTCTACCCAGATCAATATCTTATTCTCTTAATAAACAACTTCTTTGGCGTGTCCAATCACATAAATCCTGTATACTGACTGGATTAGACGATCCTGCTGTCATCCATTATAATTCAAGAATAATCTATAAGAATGATGACAGAACAGAAAAAGTACCTCTGTCAAATGGGTCATTAAACAGGATTACCAATTCAAACTGTCCCTGCGTGTCTTTTTCACTCACCCCTTATGTATATAGCTCTAGTCCACCAATTCTGACCCAAATTCCCGAGGTTCTCCTTCTCTAGATTTCAAATACCTTTCCCCAATCGTCAGACAACTGTTAACGAGAAAATAAACCAAGTGTCGGCGTTTCAACGTCCTCATCAAGCTGCCCAACCCCGGTATCCATAAGCCCTGCACATCTTGCCTATTCCATTATCCTATTTCCACTTACCACTTCCGTCAAAAATATCTCTTATGGTCCTTGCCCCCGGCCCGATAAATCCGAAGTGCAAAGACGCGTCCGTGCAAGTACCGGACGATTGGGGAAAGGCAAATCACTAAATCACTAAATCTACCTGTTGGGACTTAAGCAGTTTTCACCAAAAAGTGGCTTGAGAACCGAAAGAAGACCGGGACCTACCTGCCCGCTGCTCCACCCAAGGTGCATCACCAGTCGGCCCGACTCCTTGGTAGCTCCTACAATGTTCTTCTCTGCATCAGCAAATCCTGTCGAAGGGGACCTCTCGGTGAAGGTATCCGGCCTCATGGAGCCCTGTTAGGCTGCATCCTGCAGTTTCACCCTGCTGGATATTTCTGACTTCCAAAAATGTGACAAAGTCAGAAGGTATCCGACCCGCACTTCATTGCGGTTTGCCTTATCTTTTGACTTCACCCCAGTCTCCCGCATGCGATACCTGGGTTGGCGCTTTGACCTTTGAGGGGCTATTTTTCACTAAAATCTTTAGAAATTCATAATGCCGGTTCTACTGATTGGACTTAATTTGCTTTGGCGTCATTTTCTTTCTTACATTTTTCTTTACTCTTCTAAATTGGGGTGGGTTTTTTATGTAGTGCTGTCACTTTATTACTGTTTGTATGCTGCAACACATTGCCTCTCAGTTAAGCCTGACTGCGTTTGTGTCAAGCTACCAGAGGGTTAAGCACATGTTAATTGAGTGACTTTTGTGTTTCACCTGAAGGATTGCGTTTGCTGCTTGAGTAGGGTTTACAACTCCAATACCTCAATTGCTTCCAGATACTTAGGGCTGCATTGCTTTGGGGATGGGAGTGAAACGGTCAGTTAGAAGACAGGTATCTCTTTCCATGAGTTAAATTCTCCTTTTCATTCGAGCAACTCATTAGTGAGTCTGCTGATCTCACAGATACTGTCTCTATAGAAGAAGCCTCAGGCCTGAAGGTTGTCTGGAGCAAATCAAATCTGATATCCTTAGCAGGTGATTTTGAAGAGGCAACATGGCCATCACATCAGAACCAGTTTTGAGTATCTATGAATATCCATGGCATTGAAGCTGCAGTCGCTATAGATGCTCAATATTCCCCCATTCATAACCCAAACCAGTGATTAGCTTTAAAAATAAAATGGATAAAAAAACGTAATCAATTGTAGGGAAAATAGCCCTGATTAAAATGATAATACTCCCTTAGCTTTTATACACTATGCAAAACTTTCCACAGAACACTCCAAAGTAATTTTTCGATATCCTAAACACACATTTCAGTACCTTTCTATTGAGGTGGGTGGGGTCTATAGAGGGAACGAGCAACCAAGGATATGTATGACCAAGTGCTCACAACTCACATATGATGGAGGCTATGGCATGGCCAATATGCAGGTTTATGTTTGCTTGGCCCAGCTTGCAGTCATTAATGACTAGACATTGGAGGATAGGAAAGATCCGGCATTCAGATTAGAATTTGACACGTTTTTATTACACAAGCCTACAGCATCATCTCTACCATGCCAAGACCCCACTATACTTCCCCACAGTGACGATTACAACAATGACCATTTGGTACAATGCCCTGAAAAAGATCAAATTGTACCGTAGGTTGGCAAAGGAAGCCTCCCTTTGGCTGGGAGACTGGGTCCTTAATAATGGAAAAGCGCACAACTACAGGAAGTGGGATAATATTGGGATCTCTAAACTGGGCGATGTCTGGAAGGGAGACCACATGAAGTCCTTGAGGTATTACAAATGGATTGTGAGATGATCAAGTCTCAATTTTTTCATTTCCTCCAACTTAGAAACATACTGGACCCCCTGCGAGACTGCTTAGTATAACTCACAGCATACAGCTCACTAGAGGCCAGCTAGATGCTGAAACATATTGCACAAATGTACTGCACTCTTCTGGCCCACACCCCTGACCCACTGCTGCCCTTGTGAGAAGTATGGCACACAGACTTAGCCTCCCTCCATGACGATTACTGGACGGAAACCATAACGGCCAAGCGCACATTTGCTAGTTCAGTTATGCTCCGACTGGTTGAGTTTCACGATTTCCACAGAATATACTACATCCCAGAATGCCTTGACAAAATCTAACTATCCACCTCTCCAATCTGCACTAGATGTCAGTCCTCACGGGGAACCTTTTTCTCATGGTTTAGGAGTGCCCAGCTATTTAACCATACTGGAGACCCATTGGGAAATTATCGCAGTGCTAGGTTTTCCCATCAACTTATCACCCCAAACTGCCCTTATGGAAGATAAGGGTGGTACTGAGGCCGAACACACTTTTATTGGCCTTTGCTACTTGGTGGGCAAATTTGACAGTGAAAAATGATGGAAAGTTCAGCAACTCCCTACTCTGAGGGAATGGTGCATTGGTATGGACAACTATTCCCTGGAAAAGACAGTGTATAAATCAAGAGCATGACCGTCTAAACATGATAGGGCGTGGAAACTATGGATGGACTCTATGTAGTCTGTATAACTGCTGATCACTGATGCTGTGTGGTCTTGCGTCCTGGTCACCAGGTCCTGACTCTCTTGATGACCATATAGGCATGATGATAGCTATCACAATGCAAACTAATATACCACCCCTGGAGGATATGGAAATCTTGTACCACGTCCATTGTTTATTTTCGGTACATGATGTGTAAACAATGTGTATGAAATTTATGTTTACATATAAAATAATAAATTTTTTATACATGTATATATAATACATACATGTTGTCAGCAATCAGCTAACATACTGTTGGTATCTTGTATGGCCATTACAATATGGGAGATTTAATCTGAGCAATTTGGCGGAGAAAAACAACAGCGACTACAGCTGCACTGCAGTACAGCACTGGTGGATAGAGTCCCAATGCGATCAAAGCCCACTATTTCTGTTTTGGTACCACCGGCTACACTCCTGGACGCTGCCTGTATAAAACAAATATCCTTTTTGCATGGTCATTCCCCCCCTTTTTCCTCCAGTGCTGACGGTTATGACTCTGTTAGTGCACTGGAGTCTTCTGCGCAGGTCCCAGTGTCAGTGCTTTCTCCCTAAAACTGTTATGTGTAAATTGGCAACCCCAATTGACAAGCACTTTACTTATCGTCCACACTTGAACTCTGAAATGCTTAACACATGTTCCTCTAATAAAGTCTGACTGCTCTTTGCCACACTACCAGGACTGAGTTAATGATGTGTTAGTGTGAATCCAAGGACCATCTTTGGGGTTTGTGACAGTATTGCAGGGTGAAGCCTAACCAGCATCACTACATAATACTCCACCTTCCTACACAGTCTTTCTACAAGCCTGTGGGTTTTTTGTTACAATGGTGATACCTCAAAAGTGGGCTGGAGAAGCAGGTTTAGTGGAAAAAAAGATTTTTGGCGGGAGAGTAAACGTTTTACGAAAATAAATAGGGATTGCTTTTGTAGTTTAGTGCTAGAGGGTAGGTGTAAGCCAATATGGGGAGCGAGGACGAGGTAGCTGTGTTGAACCAAATGGTGGAGATGGGATTGGGATTTACCTACAAACCTGCAGGACACAGTGGGGATAATGTCATGCCATTAACATGCGGAAGGGCGCATGGAGGCATGGTTGGGAGTCAAATCATGGTGCCACTGGAGACCAAGGAACAACAGTGGTGCACATACCGTGAGGGGGGAGAGGGTGTTGTATAAAGCGAGACGAATATAAGTCCCCTAAAGGTATCAGTAGCGAGAATCCCAATCAAAAAGGCAAATTCACAGCACTTAAGGTTTCAAAATTCATTGGAGTTAGCACTGAATTGCATAGTAAATGAATTTAGAGGATCACCACAGCATTTTTTTGAGTGACAACAACGTTGCCCACGTGTAACACACATTTCATTAAATAAATAAATACAATAAGGCCATGTTGCCTATTTCTCACTGAATATATACCAGTATTAACTGTGTAAAATATATCTACCCCTGGCACTAGACAATGAGTAGTGTGCATTATTCACAGTATGGCCGCAGACTTTAATGAGAACATCGACATCATGCAGAAATGGCCATTAATGAACTCGGCAGCAATGAACCCACTTGATCCCGTGCAGTATGCAGAATTCTGGCTACAGAGTATATTGTACAGTTCTAGACTCCAGTAAGGATGAACATTATTTGCCCCCCATAGGAGTAAGTTGTATTGATTCCAAACAAGAGGAGTCATGTTGGATCCAGAATGTATTGAACATTGTTGATTTACGGTAGTAACGAACGCTAACAGCCCAACAATAATGAGCTCTATTTAATCCAGTCACTATGAGCAATAATGGCCCTCGAATGTACGAGCAGTCTTGACCCCAGGCAGTAATGAGCATTAATGGCCCCAATATTAATGAACGCTATTGATCCCCGGGCAGCATGAGCAATACTGGCCCACAGTGCATCTAGCGGTGCTACTCTCAGGCTGGAGGTTCACATTGAGGACAACGACAGGGATAATCGCTGAACAAAATCTGCACTCAGGCCTTCAGACCCCCATGCATAGTGCCTGCATGTATAATCTGTAACGCTTGAGGCACTAAGGAACCACTGAGCAGGATACAGAATGATGTGATTCTGCACTGCTGCTATTAAGAGGAGCTCGTGAGTTTATTTAATGAAAGCCCATCAGAGCACCAAACGAACAACTGTAACATTTCTACTCTGTCCTGCCAAACTCAGATTCTGCATTAGCTCTTAATCAGCATATTTAATCTGGGGAAAGATGCAAGCAAGCCCCAGGTGCTCGTGTACTTATTTTATTCATGAATCAATAGCGAGCTGCAAACAACAGTTGCTAGAAAACACTCATTACTTCTCCCCTCCTCCTCTGTTTCTTTATGACTGTTCACTTCACAACGTGTAGTTTTTTCAAACCAGCAGAGCATTTGGCAGTAATTACCGTGCACTTTTTCAGTTCTGTAATTTTAGAAAGCACGGTATCGCTAAAAACGAAGCACTAGAGATTTAATGCAGTCTAATAAAGAAACTCCCGGTTGACAAGGGAAACAAGTAACAGTGGATCGGTATTATTAAAATCTCACTGAAAAAAATAATTATGGGGTTGAAAAAACATCCCCCGCACCTATAGGGTAGCAGAAAAAGTCAAAGCTGTGATTTTGATTAGGGTTTAACTGAAAATTAGCAACGTACAATTGCAGAGTTTTGCAAATTTCATGAAATGTAAATAATTCTTGTAAAAACAATCCACGAATCAATGAGGCTGGGAAAAATATACTTCCCAAAGAACAATATCATTTTGCATTTTAATCTAAACACTTTTCAGCAAAAACATGTTTGTATTGTCCGCAACCATCCCCCCTCAACTCCCCCTCCATTCCCGCCCCGGCACAATTGACTAGAATTATAGACTGCAGTGAGTGTAGCCGGTCCTGTTAGGGTTCGTATCTGGTTAACCCCTCTTGAGCACAGATACAGATGATCCTTGCCTCCTGATGTTGCTGAACTACTCAACTTCATTCCACACAGTTGACTAGCCCACCCTCACACTCACTGCGTGGTGAATGTGATTGACTTGAAATGCCCTTCACTGGTTCTTCTCCTACCTTTTCAACCGATACCAATTTGTTCACATGGGCACCTCCATGACCCCTATCACCTGTGAAGTCCTCCAAGGTTTCATATAGGCTCCTGTCAACTTTACCCTTTAGATGGAACTGCTTGGTGTTCTACTCACAGATAACAGCATCAATATTCATCAATATTCCGATGATGCAGAGCTGCACTTCCTCTGCTTCATCCAACGCCTCAAACATTTCTTACACATCATCCAGACATGGATGTCCAGCACCTACCCGAAGCTCAACCAAGACAACATTCCTGTTATTTACCATGAATAATAAACAAGATACAATACAAACCTGGCTTAGTGACATGACAACATTGACATCGTTAAAGCCCAACTCTCAACGAGTACCAAGTCACCTGGATTCACCTTGAACACCAATCTCATGCTCAAGGAACACATTGCCAACAAACACAAAGAAGGCCTGGTACAGCTCTGTCTTCTAATCAAAGTCAAATTGTTTCTTTCAGAAAGCAACTTCAGAACTGCTGTTCAAGCCATTGTACTATCAAATCTGGATAGTGGTAATGCCCTACACCATGGTCTCCCACACTCTACACTGGCCTCTCCTAAGATGACAAGCTCACCATTTCTGTTAGTTCTCCGCACACCCGCAGCAGAACACCATCAGACTGTAGACTAAAAAACATAAAAAAATCAAAAGCAAGGCAACAGCCCTTTTTCATCTATACACCCAGCATCTGGAACAACATCCCTGTATCCATCCAGATCCCACAATTTGGGAAAAGATTGAAGACTCACCTATTTGAATAACACTATATTACAATGTGTTACGTACGGCGGGATTTCTGAACTATTGCTATAGATCTAGATCCCAACTCAGGTCGACTGAACCGTTGATACCTGTCATAGAGTAAAAGGCAATCTACTACTAGGTCAATCAGTTAAGGACTTACACCACTCTAAAGAACCACTTACTACGGAAAAGTTTTAAAAGTTTATTATAAAGCCAAAGTTAACTGGAGATACAAACATCTCAAAATAACGTTCAAAAGATATACTGGTATCAATACAAACATACATTTTCTAAATGCTCTTAGTCGGCAGAAGAATATCACCAAAACCAATGTAAAAGTCATCAGAGTTGCAAGAATAGACACAAGCTGTAGCTTGTGAGTCATTTACAGAAAGGAAGAAAAATCCAGGTTAGACTGTCCCTACACTAGACTAAGTGACATCCCTACTTAGTAAAATCTTAACCTAAAAGGTGTCAGCCGTGGTGACTTCCAAAGAAGATCACTCACTTCCCTTAGTCTTCGTTGTAAATCGGTATCTCGCAGTTATCCTATCTGCCTACCCATCCGCTCTCTTAGGTTCCTCAGACCATCTGCCCTAACTCCACCCAGGGGTGCTGTCCCTAATACAAAAATCACATTTACAATAGAAACGCCCTTTAGAGACGCCCCTCACGTGGTGTCAGTTCTGGCATTTTCCATGCTGATACTCCTCTGGGCCCATCGTTAGCGTTGACCTTGCTTCTCAGGCTCCTCTCCGGCAGGACGGTACCCCCCAGGAAATTCCTGAAGCCTCCTCCAGGCCTGTGCCTGGCTCCCTGAACAAAACTCTATTCATCACTCTCTTGATTGGAACCTCCTCGCACCTGCAAACAGACACTTGTACAGTGTGCCCCAAATTCCGGCCTCCACCGTATCTTCTAAGTCGTAAACCATCGAACAGTCTCTGCAATTTATGCTTAACATGACATTCCTCTAACTAACACATGCAGATTAAAAGAAATGAACTTCTCTATTCAGGCCTATTAGAATTACATGAAACGGGCCTGTGCACTCTGTAAACCTCTAATTTCTTAGTCTAAACAGTATTCTAACTTATTACACACAATGGTTATATGAAACACTTCTATAAAATATATTTCGGTTCTATGATCAATAATACTTCGAATTACAACAACATTAAAATCCATATCATGTAAGAGTGTAACAGCACCTTTTAATTCTCTGTGAACTGCCATGTGGCCTACACATTTCTACGTTTATCAGTATTACATTCTCCTCTACAACAGCCACATAACATGGGATTTCAACATCATTCTAACATCTCTACACACTTCTACATTAGCTTTTCACACTGATATATGCATTCTATTTTAATTAAACACTCTTATGTATTTTCACTCTATAAAATCGACACTCTTATGTAATCTTTACTAAACTGATGCAACGTGCTTGTAAATATGGTGCACTACTATTTTTCTTGATTTGCGCTCTCTCAAATGCATTAACTATACACAACCCAGCTCCCTCTCTTACTACTTGCTGACTTTCAGCTGGGCTTTGACCGTGTACTGTGCTCCGCTGTCTTATGGCTCACTTTACACTATAGAAATACCATCTACATACACTGCCAGGAAAGAGACACTCTTAAACATGTTATTATTAAGTGTTGCATTAGCCAAGGCATTTTGGTTTTACAAAAATTACATGTATGATATAGTTACTTATGGGGGCTTTCAGCCTGCTCTTTTTTTTCACCTGTCTGTTTAGTGTCATTTACATTTTTTTCGTTCACCTACTACAGCAGGAGGCAGTGGTTGAGACCAATCCGGCACTTAACTATTAGCAACAGCTTTCTCAAGGAGCACATCCACACATAAAGAAGTTCCCTTCAGTACCAGAGACTGATATGGCAATGTGTGTTTTTGAAGATCAAAAAATATTTTTGCTTTTAGCCAGTGTTTAATTTTTAGAATGATGAGGGCTCAGCAGCTTTCACAAAAATAAAGTTTTCCAAAAACCATGACAAAACAATCGTTTGCAAAGTTGAAAGTCTGTTGGTCAATTCCGGACTTATGGGTTTGCCAATGCTTGCTGTTTATTTGTTATGCAAGTGCCTTCAGCACTACTGCAAAACCTATAACTTAAGTTATTTTAAAAATTTTTTGGGTGAACAGTTTATGGTTTGAGGACAGAAATGGAGGCTCACAAAGTCTATTTGTTTGCTTAATTTTGCTGGAACTGGCAGAGGTTGTGTGGGTAGTGGTTAAAATGAAGACAAGTGAGAGAGGGTAGGTTTGAGTACTGGGAACTTTGGCTTTGAGTCATAACTCAAAAAAGGGAGGTTGGGCTTGGCCAGAGTAAGTCTCATAGGGCCATATTATCAAGAACGGCGCAAACATTATCACAGCTTTAACGGCAGGAAACTGCAGCTAAAGTGGTGCTAAGGGACTTGATAATATGCCCTAGAGAATTCCAATAGACGCCCAGGTTTGATGTCCTTGACACCAGAACCTGGGCTTCTATTGGAATTCTCGAGGGCATATTATCAAGCCCCTTATCGCTGCTTTAGCTACAGTTTCCTGCCGCTAAGGCGGCGATAATGTTTGCGCCGTACTTGATAATATGGCCCGTAGTGTTTTGGAAGAGCAAGAGTTGCTTATTTCTTGGGGCATCTCTGTCGGGACTTATGCACACTCCAGATTACCCTTGACTTGTGGATAACTCTCTCTGAGGCTTACCAGTAACAAGATCTTAATTGCAAAGAAGATGGTGTCATCCCTAACAGTTTGTGCAGAGTATTAATGCCCCAGGCAGGCACAGGTGGATTGAAGATGTTGAGGTCTAGCGCCTCGTCAAAGAGTTCTTCTTGTAACTCCACAAACACAAAATCACTATTTTGTACAGCAATACAGTATATACGAAACAAAACGTGCACTTACCTAGAGAGAATATTGGTTCTAGTTTTTCAGGAAGTTGTCTCAAAACTAACACTCATTGAAACTGGTTGACCTAGAAGGCGGAGTCTCCCATATCTCAATACAACACTGCAACACAACCTGCTTTGGGTTGTGTGAATGGCAAACTACTGTGCAGTGCCATATTTACTAGGCGCCTTGTGCCAAATTGAAGTGCTCTGGTTTGGTGATAAATATGCATTTTGGGGCCCGCTGAGCATCTTTGTCTTATGAGGACCGGGAAAGAAGACTTTACTCAAGACAGTATTTGGCAATTGAGTCATCTCACCTTTATGTTCAATTCATTTTAGTTTAGGGGCGGTGGCCTTTTTGAGCCAATAAATGCAGAGGTGCTGAAAAAATGTCAAAGTAGGAGTGCAACCTTTAACATTACATCACTGAAGTCTCAGGGATTGTGGAAAATCCACAATTCGCACAAACAACAAGTGTAGCAAATGTATTCAGCAGGAGAGTGGTAAAGATGTAGCTTGAAGTTAGTGGTACATTTTGGAGCACATTGTCGCAAATATATTACAAAAGCATGGTGCGGTAGCGTATTGCCATTTACAGACAGCATATTTTCCATTGTAATTACCAGTGCATTGCGCAGGCATACAGTTCTACAGATACAACTACATAGTGCACAGAAGACAATATTTGGCAAGCTGGTTTCAGCGATTATTTCATTTGTACATCACCAAGTCTATTAGCTAAGAATCGCAAAAATTTGCATTCTTTGTGGTTTCCTAACTGCTGATATATTCGAAAATATTTGTACAATTCATTTACAAGTATTTATATTTTTTTATGTGCTTGAAAAAATGACATCCTACATCCATCCTTTCCTTTCACACTCCCTGTACCCATTAAAATTGTCATGGGTTCATTTTATAAAATCCTTTCACTTTTCAGTTGGAGAAAGAAAACACCAACCCTCCTCTGAAAAGAATAAACAACAATTTGTCAGAAGAGTGAGCTTGACATTTGACCTCTGTCTTCCTACGCAGACCAAATGTGACAAGATAAAATCAAAATTTAAAGACCTCTTTATTGTTCACTTGAATTCTGAACTCCAGCACGTTTATTTTGGGGGTGCTGCAGCACCACCCACACTCCTACTGCAATGGATTTTGCGCACTGCACTTGGCTCCTGTGACCTTGAAGTAGGATGGGGTGTTCTGGTGGGGCCACCAGGGATTTAGATTTAGAAAGAATTTCTGATATTCAGATATTTGGGACCTGGTTCTTTAGTAAAATAGTTTTATGGTTGAAAATGTCTGCACCTGTGCCTGCAAGACATTCACAAAAGCTGACATTACCCATATAATGTTAGCCTGCTCTCACCTAATATTGTGTTGAGGAAAACCACACACAAGGATGGGAACTGGATGGAGCACCCACATACATGCCTTTTTGTGAGCATTCACAAACTCCCCTTCGAACCATTCCCTGCTTCCTGATAATCATAGATTTACACCATGAATTGGCTGGAGTAAATCACTTCCTGTGGTGGCAGTGGGAATGGGTAAATGGGCACCCTCAAACTTCTTCTGAGTGTGGGGGATAGGGAATCTCCTTGTGGAGAAAAGAAAAAAGCATATGTATATACTTGCTGCCCAGGGGTCTGACAAGGTTGCCACGTGTCCTAATGCAAGGAAGGAAAATGTGCCATCTTTATCTGCTGCGTTCCCATTCCAGTCTCTCAGCCACCCTTCCACTCTCCATTCCCCTTCAGTGCAATCTTAAGTGCTGCCCTGCCATGCATGTATCCCATTGTGTAACCTTTACCTGTACCGCAGTAAGCCATAACCTTTAGAGAGAAGGACGTGGAGACAGAGCACACTGCTTTTAAAATTGTTGTTGACTGCATAAAATAACTTGTATGCATGTCTTTGAAGTCAGATTTTCAGGCCTTGATGCAGCACAGCAGTTCTTCTGGCAGAGCCCAGTTGAAGGTCCAGAAGTGTCTGATTTGGTGGGATCAGAGAACCAGTACTAAATACCCAGTTTTGACTTTGAAGTGGGGGTGACTTCAAGAAGGGTCTTTGAAATGCACTGAAGCACTTTCTTCTCAACCATGGCTCCAGATTATCCAGAAGTGGTAATCAGTCCTTTGCGTGGAGACAGGACACTACCTAATCAGAGTCCCTGGAATGAGCAGATGAGTACTGAGACATGCCTAACCTTTCTGTGTCTGTGGCTGTCTAGAGAGATTGCACAAAGTGAAGCTGTCACCTACCCCAGATGTGTATTGGCGACAGGCTGCAGGCACACAGAGCAGTAAGAGCAGGGAAATAGCCATGTTCTAAAAGTGCCATTTCTAAAATAGTAATGTTAAATCCAACTTTACCAGTAAGCAGGATTTATCATTACCATTCCAAAAATATAAACATGACAAATCTACTCCTATTTAATCAGGAATTACAGCTTACAATTGTATTGAGGAATTCTCAATGTTAACTTATGACAGAAGTATGACGCACTGTTGTGAAAAAACATTTGGCCATTTGTCACTAGTAGGACATGTAAGCATAAAAGTACATGCCCGACCTTTGACTTATACAGAACTCTGTCTTATAGGCTACCTAGGGCCTACCTTAGTGGTGACATATTTGTAATAAAAGAGGAGTTTAAGGCTTGGCAAAGGGTTTCAAATACCAAAAAGAGGAAGTAAGCAGGCACAATGTTTGTGGACAAGACCGCCCTAAGGATGGCTGGACCAACCGGTGCTATTTTCACTTACATTTTTACAATTGCATATCTCGAGTTCTACTGATCAGATTTTTGTTGTTTTGATCTTGATTTATTTATTAAATTGTACTCTTATTTTCTAAATTGGTGTGGGAGTTTTCCTAAGTTTGTGTTTTACTTTATTACTGTTTGAAGTGCTACACATATATTTTACACATTGCCTTTGAGTTAATTCCGACTTCTCTCTGCCAAACTGCCATATGGTTGAGCACAGGGTAATTTGGGGTATGCATGTGCCTCACACTGACAGTTGTGGTTCCTGCTTGAGTAGGGTCCCACTTCCTCAACCAGTAGCCCAGTTTCTAACATCAAGCAAAAATATGTTTTCATAGACTTTTCATATGAATATTGAGCTTTATGAAAAAAACAGTGTGCTGGCTTGTAATATGGCTCTGTGGGCTACATTTCTTCATGTAGAGATCCACGCAGAGACGTTTTAAGGAATGGGTAAAGTGGGCAATTGCCCAGGGCCCCCAACTTCCTAGAGCCTCCTTGGGAAAGTGAAGTTTCTCTCTAACTCACTCATGTGTATTTTTGTATCTTAACCTTTAACATATAATTCAATATTGCCAGCCAGCACAGGGCTTGAATTAGAAAAAAATGGGCAATAAAATTCAAAACTGTTCCAAACAGGGTCCCCTAAAATATGTCTTGGCCCTGGCCCCGAAAAACCTTTAAGATGACACGGATCACACATCATGGAGGTTACATTTTGGAACTACACAAGAGCTGATACAGCCTCCATTCTTCCTAAGACTCTAGGTTAAGTACTTGCTGGGCTGTCTAATAGTGATCGCCTAGCATGTGCACAGCTTGGATGTGACCTGATGATGGGAGAAGGCTAAATGTTAGAACAGAGAGTCGGATGCTCACTTGGGATACTTTTTTACATTTCTATAGCTCAGTAATGTAACACACATATATTTGGGAAAGTGATCAGCATAGCTTTCTTGGTGAAGCAAATGACCACTGCAAGCTTCTCTTACACACAAAAGACATACAGCACAGGTTATACCAATGCAGGCAATCACTGGCTCACACAGACTGCAAGAGGACTGGGTAGTTTCTCTGTAAGCTTCTATCACACAGAGTACAGTCATATTATGGTCAGCGCATCACAAGCAAAGCTTACAACATAGGATAGGATCGGATAATATTTCTAAAGTGCACTTATAATTGAAGGTGTCAAGGCACTGGGCAGACAGAGGAGGAGAGAAGCACACTTGTAGCCTTTTAAGATTAAAATAGCCATGTTTTGAGAAGTTTTCTGAAAACCGGGAAAGAGTCTGCATTGGCAAAGAATTCCAGAGCTTGGTGACTGCTACAAAAAAGGAGCAGCCGCCCCATCTGGACCATCGAAAACTAGGAGACACCAGTTTTTTCTGTGTGGAGGATCTCAAGGTCCTCCCAGGAGTATACCTTTGGAACAGGGTTTTCAAATGTGGCAAACCTTTACTGTGCATGGCCTTATATACTTGACCTTATCTGGGCTTTAGACCCTAAGGTGTCTCTTCTGGAAATTTCACCTTGCATATGGTCTGACCATTATCTGATCTATTGCAACATACCTATTGAAGTAAGGTCGATACAATCTCCCCCTATAATGAAGAAAGTCCGCCAATGGAGGAAAGTTGATTTACAAACTCTAACGGACAGTCTTACTGAATTGGTCAAACCAAAGGTTTCTGAGAACAACTTAGACCAAGATTATAGTAATTTAGTAGGTAGCATGAAGAAAGCGATTGACCAGATCGCACCAGAGAAGCTACAACCGATAAAAAAAGTAGGAAAGGGGGCACCATGGTTTTCACCGCCTCTAAGAGAGCATAAAAAGAAACTTCGTCAAGCGGATAGAAGCTGGCGGAAAACTAAAGATGAAAGGGACCGAACTCAATAGAAAAATTAGCTCAATGTTTATAAAAAATTAATTTGGGCTTCTAAAGCTAATTACTATGAAACCCGGATAAATCAAGCTGCTAATGTTCAGAAAGAAACTTTCAAAATACTAAATGAGCTGAGCAAGAAACCTGAAAATACTGAAACAACAATTAGTTGTAACATGTTTCAAAATTATTTCCTGGAAAAGGTAGCTACTATCCTCTCTGACATTAGGCAGAACATGATATCCAGACCCAATATACTTCAGGATGTTCAGACTCCTTTGGAAGTTACTATCTCACAATTCCCACCATTAGATTTGATGAGTCTTGAACAAATCATGAGCAAAACCAAATCCGGTTCCCCGGCAGATCCATGTCCTCCTAGTGTCTTCTGTCTGGCACACCCTATACTAGAATATCAGATCTCCTCCCTCCTGAATAAATCACTGGAAACAGGGATAGTACAAGCTAGTTTTAAGGAAGCCCGAGTGAGGCCATTGATAAAGAAGCCAGGAGCCGATCCTACCACCTTGAAAAATTATAGACCTATCTCCCAACTACCGTTCTTGTCCAAAGTCCTAGAACAACATGTGCTGAAGTCACTGGCCTCGTTCCTGGAGTCCCACCATCTCTTCCAGGAGCATCAGGCGGGATTTCGGGCACACCACAGCACCGAGTTGGTGATGCTCTCGGTGCTGGATGAGCTTAGAGGGATGGCTGACAGGAAAAAACCGAGCGCCCTGATACTTTTAGATCTTTCAGCGGCGTTCGACACCGTCAGCCATACCCTACTTTTGGATAGGTTGGCCAAGTTCGGTATCCGAGATAAGGCTTTTCAATGGCTTCAATCCTTCCTATCAGAGAGGACGCAGCAAATTCAGTTGGGGGACTGTCTATCGGAGGTGGGTAATTTGACGTGCGGAGTCCCGCAGGGTTCCGCACTATCCCCTGTATTATTCAATCTTTATATACAACCTCTGATAAACTCCCTAGTAAACATGGGTTGCCATGTCTTTAACTACGCTGACGACACCCAGTTGCTACTTAGCATAGACAACACTGTCTCTGCACAGAAGTATGCCCAGGATGTTCTTAGATTTGTAGTCAGCTGGATGACGGCAAATCTAATGAAAATTAACCCTGAAAAGACCGAGGTGTTAGTAGTTTCGACCACAAGTTCGCCATGGAGTGACCTATATTGGCCTCAAGAATTGGGTCCCACTCCTACACCTTGTGACAAGGTGAAAAGCCTGGGAATTAAAATTGATAGCGAACTATCAATGACCAGCCAGATCTCTTCGGTTGTGGGAACCTGTACTGGTCTAATTAGACAACTCCGTAAACTAGCCCCCTTACTCTCTACATCCATGCTCCGTACCATAGTCTCGGCCACTATCATCTCGAGGCTCGACTACGGGAATGCTCTCTACTTGGGTCTACCTAAAAACCTGACCAATAGATTGCAGATTGTTCTGAATGATGCTGCACGACTCATCTTCAGACTTCCAAGGAGGTCCCATGCCTCTCCTTTGCTTCGGAATTTACATTGGCTCCCTATTAGACAAAGGGCTGAGTTTAAAAGCCTTTGTACGGCCCACAAGGCAATATATGGGCAAGCACCGGCCTATATTAAGGAACGCCTGCAGGTTTACAAACCAGAACGAACTTTGAGGTCATCTGACGCTCAGCTGTTAGTCTGTCCAAGGTTTAGATTGACAACGAAGGGCGGGAGATCCTTTTCAGCCTTGGTTCCTCAAATCTGGAACAGATTGCCCGAGGCCCTTCGGAAAGAAGGTAACCTGTTGGGCTTTAGGAAATTATTAAAAACATTTTTATTTAGGGAAACTCTGGACTCATATTAAATCGCAGACGGTGCTGTCTTGTGGATGTATATAAATGCTGTTTTGTTCTTTGGTCATGAGCGCCCTGAGACCTGCCGGTGAGTTGGCGCTATAGAAACCGAAAATAACAATAACAATAACAATATACCATGCTCAGAGCCTTAAAGGAGATGCACTTGCTGATAGGTAGCCAGTGCAAGGCACAAATCTCCTCCCTGGCTGACTGATGCTTCAGAATGTTAAGGATCAGCCCTACCACTGAATTCTGTACCACCTGGAGCTTATTAAAAGATATCGCATTGATGTTAAGATACACAGTGTTACAATAGTCTAGCCGAGAGGTGACTAGTGCAATGATGGTAGACCAATGCAGTTCGGACGGAATGTATGGCAACACCTTTCTAGGAGTTCTTAAAATATGGAAACAAGTGCGGACTGTACGGCTGATCGGCGCATCGAAGGTCAGACCCTCTTCACAAGTGACCGCCAAATTTTTCGCTGTCCTAGGGGTACAGGAAGGGGACCACTGTCTGCAGGCCACCAGGCATTTGACTAGCTGTGAGCCAAGTACCAGCATCTCGGTCTTGTCTGCTTTGATCTTCAGTGTGTTGCCCTTCATCCAGCAAATAATGCTGGACATACACTGATTAAACTTCTCTGCAACAGATTGCAAATCATTCGAGACAGAGACAATGATTTGTGTATCGTCTGCATAAGAGAGCACCAGCTCAGCCAAAGGGGTCACCAAGAGGTTAAAAAAATGCCACCGTAAACAGAAGATTTACAGCACTGACAGAAGAAGTGCAGGTGTCCCCTTCATAGACATGGCATCAATGCAAGCTTCCCCCTCTCTGAATATCTTGGAATCAGCAATGCATATTTCCCTCACACAAACACCAGACAGATATAGCAGAGACAGCAGCAATGAGAGACCCAACTCCACAACTGAATAAATGATGCCACCACATGGTTCTATCCTTGCTCCGAAGTAGCTTCCCTTGTCAGCTGCACCACACTCCCCCAAAATCCTCAGTAGTGGTCTGAAGTGGTGAGCTGGAAGCACTTACATGGTTTGTCCATTTACACTGCTTGCACAGCTTCTGCACACCCACAAATAGCAGAGCAGGGTCACACGGGAGAGGATGAGGAGGGAAAGAACATTGGCACACCCATAGCAAAAATATTTTTTATTTCCGGAACTTATTTAACAGAGTGCACTCCTGTAGCACTCATACTTTATCATTGATAATTGAGGGATGCTGAAAGAAGTTAGGACACAAGTCTTGCAGTGTCCAACAGTTACAAACAACTCTTCGTTTCCCTCTTTATAGCATAATACCCTAGAGTTAACACATTTTCTTTCCATTGCACACATGGCATGTACCACACTTGTTCTGCACACTCTAAAACTATGTTCTGCACACTCTAAAACTAATAAAGAACGTTTTGAAGAGTAACAAGTAATCAATGGTATATTATAGGACAAACCAGTATTCCATACGGAGTATTCTAGGCTGTTTATCTTTGCTCCTTGACCTTTCCTGACAGCAGGAATGAACTTCACAACTCCTATTTTCTGGAAGAGGGCAGGGGTCACGCACCATTCTCCAGTGAGCATTGCACATGGATGGTAAAAGTGGCAGAGCAGTGCTCTATTCCACTTAAAGAAACGTGAACGTGCACGCTGTAAACCTGCTATCCCGCCTACAATCTTACCATGCGCACCAGAATGCATGGTCATTAATCACATGCTTAAACGTCGGGCTTCCTTCATTTGGGCTCTGGGGACTGGTTGACCTACCTGTGCTTGTGCTTCAAATTTGAAGCCCTATAGATGAGAACTTTGAGCCAGCTGCCAGTGCCAGCACAGAGGAAGCGAGGTGGATATTGTGAGGATTGAAGCACTGAACAGGTGGAAGTACCTTCTCCTATACCACGGCCAGGATCTGAAACGAGCTCTCAATCAACATCAGACGTGCCCCCAACTTGCACATCTTCAGGAAGACCCTCAAGACTTGCTCTACGACTGACCGGAGCTGCTTCCCTCCCCCAGTGCCTTGAGACCCTCACGGTGAGTAGCACACTTAAACATTCCCTGATTGGTTGATTGATTGAAGGAGCAGGGAGGCGATGCGTCAGTACCAATCTTTAGGATTCATAGGTGAAGCATCATCATCGAGCCGCACAACTCAGGATCCGTCATCGTCAGTCTGCTACGGATGTTGGCAATGCATCGTCGATGAGCCATGCAGCTGTCAGTGCGATGCCTTCGTCCTCAGCGGCAGTGGCGATGCATCAGGGTCGAGGGGAGAAGTGTTGGGTCCGACCGCCCTGAATGTGATGCATGGATTTTGAAGGTACAGCACAGAAAAAGCCACTTCCAAGGGCCCAGAACTGGATTGGCATCACTTGATAAAGCAAGACTCACAGATGCTGTTTCAGGGTTGCTGGAAGTCTCTGATGGCCCTGAGATTTCCGAACATGAGACAAGCAGACAAGCCCTTGAATTCACTCTGGGTTCAAGTGATGTAGGTCTAGTCCTCACCCAGGGGGCAGCAGGCAGCCTGTAGGTCAGCACAGTAGAAAGGCAGTTCTTCCAGAGCAGCAGTCCAGCTAAGTGGCAGTCCTTCTTCCTGGCAGAGTATCCACAAGTCAAGAAGTGTACTAAAGTGGTGATGTCTGAGGTCTGGTACTTATACCCAGTTGTGCTTTTTGAAGTGGAGGAGCCTTCATAGAGAGGCATTTGAAGTGCACAGATCCCCTGCCCTAGCTCCAGACTCACTGAGGGGGTTTTCATCTCTTTGTGTGAGGACAGGCACAACCTATTCAGGTGTTTGTGTCAGCTCGTTCCTCCCATCGTTCCCAGGATGGCCCATCAAGTTGTGGCTGAACCAACCCATCAGGCACACCTAAGCACCAATTGTCTGTGGCTGTCTAGAGGGAATGTGCAAAGCCCAGCGGTCACCCACCCCAGGCTTTTATTCTGAGACAGGCAGTAGGCACATAATAGTTAAAGAAAATTGAAACTTTTTAAAAGAGGCATTTTTAGACTTGCAATTTAAAATCCAAGTTCACCATAAGTTGTGGTTTTAAACTGGGAGTCCAGAGACACCAAACTTACAAGTCTATCTTTTCCCAACTGGAAACTACACTTATAAACTGTAATAAGGTATTCCCAATGCTAACCATTGGGAGAGATAGGCCTTGCAGTAGTGAAAAATGAATTTAAGAATGGTTCACTACCAGGACATGTAAAACTTGAAAGTACATGCCCTAACTTTTAAACCCACTTTTATACCGCTAACTTTTAAATACACTGCATCCTCCTCCTACCCTCGGGAATGTCCAGGGCCAACCTTTGGGGTGACATATCTGTATTGAAAAGGAAGGTTTGGGCCTGGAGAGAGGGTTAACTTGCCAGGTTGTAATGGCAAACACAGGCTCTGCAGTGGCAGGCCTGAGACATGTGTACAGGGCTACTTAAGTGGATGGCACAATCAGTGCTGAAGGCCCACCAGTAACATTTATTTACAGGCACTGGGTACATGTAGTGCACTTTACTAGGGATTTATGATTACATTAAATATGCTAATTGTGGATAAACCAATGTTGTCATGTTTCAAGCAGAGAGCACATGCACTTTAGCACTGGTTAGTAGTAATAAAGTGCCCAGAATCCTAAAGTCAACAAAACGAATCCGGCAAAAACAGAAGGAAGAGGACAAAACATTTGGGGGTGTTCCTGCAGAAAGGGCCAGTTCCAACAGATGCTTACTTAAACATCGAAAAAAATCAGAGCTCGTGACAAAAACAAGTTTTCCTAGTGTTGAACCATACATAAAATCTATTGGATGTTAGTTTGTTCTTAATCCCCAAAATAAGTCACTGGTTTCAAGACAAAAGACTTTGAAGAAGATTTAACATGGTAGGAACTGTAAACAATGTACACAAGATGACTTTAAAAGTGTGAAAATATTTTCACAAACTACTGACCACTAACATTTATAAAATTGTGGCCAAGAAAACCTTTATCTTTATTGGAAAGATAAGTGTTTCTGTGTTTAGAATTACCCTCGATGGTAATACCCACCCTCGCCCCTGATGTGATGTTCATCACCAAAACTAGGCTCACCCCCTCGTCACCCCTGCCATCGCCACCACAACACCCCCCAGGTACAAGATGATCCACTGCAACCTCCATAACAGACTCGGGTAAGGCTTTGCCATCATCCACAAGGACTCCCTCAACTGCATCGCCTCAGATGACCATATGACACCGATCATGGAGCACCTCAATTTCCAGATCAAACCAGATGCCAAAACCACCATCAGAGGAATCCTCGCCTACACACCTCCTGTCCTCAGCTTCTGCAACTCCATCCCAGACTTCATCACCTCCCTGGCAATCAATTTCAACCACTGCATCTTTCTGGGGCTCTGAACTTCCACCAATAAGACTCATCTGACAACAACTCCACCTGACTACTGGAGAACATGAGCATCATTGGCCTATCACAACTTGTTACCTCCCCCACGCACAGTGCAGGACACATGCTGGACCCCATTTTCCTCCACCGATGACAGAGCTAAGTTCTCTCACACCACCAAGCTGACCTGGACAGACCACAGCATCGTCCACCCCACCATTGACGGCTCACGAGAAACCTTGAAACCCCCCACCTACTCTTGCTGCAACTGGGACAAGATTGCTGCACCCCTCTGGACCACCGCCCTCAAAGAAGAAAGCCCTGCCTCAAACCACTCTATCTCTCTATTCGCCATCCTTAACTTCTCCAACTGGATCTCCTCAGTCGCCGACACCATAGCCCCTCTGAGGAACAACTCTAACTGGGTACCCGCCAAATGAGCGCTATGGGTCGTCCCTGAACTACAGGCCTTCAAGTGAAACTGCAAAAAACTAGAGAGACTCTGACGATCCAACAAGACCCCCACCAACCTCAATACCTAGAAAACTGCCCTCAAGAGCTATCACCACCATATAGGAGAGACTAAGAAAAAAGCCCTCAACACCTGCATCGACAAAAGCGCCAACCACACCAAGGAACTTTTTTGCATTGTCCGAGAATTCTCCTGCCCCTCAGCCATGATCCGCCCCTTTCAAGCTCTCTGCGACTCCCTGGCAGACTACTTCCACTACAATATCGCTGACATCTACTGCAACTTCGACCCCCAACCCACAGACCTCAACCACTTCGGCACCCAAGCCAACACCCCCGACCCCACCGAATCACCTATTGGAAGTAGCTGTCTATTAAAGACACCACCTCTATCATGAACTCCATCCACTCCCGATCCCCAACGGATCCCTGCCTGTACCACATGTACAACCTGGGAGGAGAAGTAATAGCTTGCATGCTCACAGGTCTCCCACCCCCATCACAAGAGCCACCGTACCAGACACCTGGAAACATGCTGAGGTCAAGCCCTTCCTAAAGAAGCCCTCAGCTAACCCCAACAAACTAAAAGACTACCACCCGATCTCACTGCTCCCCTTTCCGCCCAAAGTCCTGGAGAAAGCCATTAACCACAAACTTGCGAACTTCCTCAAAGAAAACAACCTGCTCAACCCTGCCCAATCTGGCTTCCTACCCAACCACAACACCGAGACCGCCTTCATGGTAGCAACGGGAGACATCAGATGCCTCCTCGACCAAGGTGGAACAGCTGCCCTCATCCTCCTCGACCTATCAGCAGCCTTCAACACCGTCTCCCATCACACCCTCGTGACCAGGCTCCACCTCATCGGCATTCAAGACAATGCACCTCCTTCCTCTCCAGCTATACCCAGAGGATTTACCTCCCACCCTTCACCTCCACACCCAAAGACATCATATGCAGCGTCCCCAGGGCTCCTCCCTTAGCCCCACCCTCTTCAACAAAAACCTGACACTACTGGCAGACATCGCCCACGGACTCAACATCGTCTTCTATGCTGACGACACCCAGTTTACCTATCAAAAGATGCTGACACCACCAGAGCCAACTTCCAAATCACCATGACCAACATTGCCTCCTGGATGAGGACCATCTGCTTCTAGCTCAACTTGGACAAAAAAGAGGTCTCTCTGTGGGACTACACCTGGTGGCCCTCTCCACTCGGCCCTGCAGCCAGCACCTCCACCTATGCATGCAACTTGGGATTCATCCTGGACACCCAGCAAACCATGAAGCAACAAATCAACACTGTCTCCTCTGCCTGTTTCCACACCCTCCACATGCTCCGCAAGATCTTCCAATGGATCCCCGTCTCAACCAGGAAGACAATCACCTAGTCCCTCATCGTCAGTCAACTCGACTACGGCAATGCACTCTACGTCAAAACCACCAAACAGCTCCTGAACCGCCTCCAGACAGTCAAGAACTTGGCCGCCAGATTCATCTTCAACTTCCACAGTAGAACCAGCATCACCCCCACCTCAGAGCCCTCCACTGGCTGCCCGTCCAAGAAAAATGCATTTGAAAACTCCTCACACACGCCTACAGAACCCTCCACAAATCCGGACCCGCCTTCCTCAACAACTGCCTGACATTCTACAAACCGACCACAGAGCTCTGATCCTCCTCCCTTGCCTTGGCCGACATCCCCTGTATCTGTTGTAGCTGCTGTGGAGGCCCCTCCTTCTCCTACCTCACAGCCAAGTCATGGAATGACCACCCCCTCCACCTGCGCACTTTCCCATCTTTGAAGGACATCAGACAGACTAGGCTCTTTGACCGAACCACCCTCCTGCTGAGACTCACAGAACCCAGGCACCTGGACCCCTCCCTCCCCCGGGTGACAATCCTGGGAGAAATGTAAGAGTTGTGAAGATTTTTAAGTATCATGCCTTGCATTCTCGCTAGATTATGTGACATAACTGGACTGAGAGTTGTTTACGTGTTTTTGGTTTAACTTAACCACAAGTGGGAGGAAAGAGCAAACTCAAGAATTCAATGCTTTCACTCAGCAGCATCTGTCTAGGAATCATTAGGCGAAGATGCTCAATGCTGTAAATGGAATAGGGGCAAGATGGAAGCAAATATTTCCACCATTGGAAGAGATAGTGCCTTAGCCACAATTATACATTTGTTCATAAACATACTTTTACATCTGAAAAATGTACCATTTTTACAGCTGCAAATAATTCACAAAGGTATACCTGGCAGGTTTATGCTTGTTTCCGAGGGTGACACTTTCTTCCACAACTGCAGTCATAAATCCCGCTCAAGCATTGGGGCAAAGATGTTCCAAGACGTGGTTTGCCTTGGATGTTCAGGAACGCCCACAAACATGTACATTTGAGGGCATTCCCAAACCCATCTCTGAACCTTAATTTTCCTGTTATATCCAAATAAAAATGAAACAGCTGTTCATGCATAGAGGGGCATAAGGAAGAAAAAACGATTATATTGTTCAGCAAAGGATGAGTGACGCATTCCAAATATTTGTAAAAAGAGCATCAAAGTGAAAAAATGACACTTCCACAAGGCTGAGAATGCTGGAAGGAAGGTCTTCACTGGCAAAGTACCTCCATCCCTGCATTCCAAATTGCAAAAGTCCAGTTTTATGTTTTTTTATCGCAGCCCCTGCGACTTAAAGGGACAGGGGATGAAATAAAAACAACTGGCTTGATATGGAGGGCATTGGGGAGAGTATACAGTGATTCCCTCAATCTGGAACTTCAAAGTAACAGTCCGTATTTTATCAATAGTTTTATGATCGCAACTGCGGTCACAAAGCATTGATACAGGTCATTCAGATTTCAAAGGTGGGATGCCATTTTCAAACCTCGTCCTCCTTCAGAATCGCAAGGAGTAGCAATGTGTACATTGAAACCAGCAAACATATTTGTGAATAGTAATTTACCTTTCTTACATTGCGACTTTCAATTCATCAATCAATCAGTCAGTCATATACAGAGCACAGCAAATCACCCACGAGGGTCTCAAGGCGTTGGAGAAGAATTTTGCTGCGTGGTGGTGTGATCTTTCAAAAAAACAAGTCTTGAGTTGCATCCTAAAAGGCTGGAGCGAGGGTGCAATCCTGAGGTGCAGGTCATTCCATGCCTTGGCCACCACATGCGATAAAGAGCATCCTCCAATATTGGCTCAGCAGATCCAAGGGTTGTCTGCAAGGGAGAGTGAGACAGATCGGAGGAGTCTGGTCGGTTGATGGAAAGTCAGACATTTGTTGAAGTATGCAAGAGCTTTGGTGTAATTAGCCTTGTAGGCATGGCTTACAATCTTGAACTGGCAACTCTTTTGAATCGGAAGCCAGTGAAGTTTCTTGAAATTGGGGTGTGATGTGAGTCCTTCTGGGAAGGTCGAGGATGAGTCTTGCAGCTGAGTTTTGAATTGTCTGAAGTTTCTTCATGAGGCGTGCTGTGATTCCTACGTAGAGTGTTTTTCCATAGGGACTATGGTCTGCTTATGATGAGGGCCTGCGTGTTGGTTCTTCTGGTGTTTGCTGAGAGTCACTTGAAAAATTTCAAGAACATGCGGAAGGTGTAGAAGCAGGTGGAAGAGACTGCATTCATCTGTTTCTTAATGGATCTCTTGCTATCCAGGGTGATGCAGAGGTTGCGAGATTAGTCTGTCAGGGTGATTTGAGGTCCATGCTCCACTGGCCTTAATTTGTCATTCCCTGGCGAGGTGTTGTTCACAAAGATGAGGACTTCCTTCTTGCTTAGGTTGAGTTTGACCCAGTTGTCCTTCATCCACTCCGTGATGTTCCTCAGGCATCTATGGAAGTTGACTTTAGTGGTGGAGCGATCTTCTGATAGTGAGAGGACGAGATGGGCATCCTCCGCATTGGAGGTGATGTTGATTCTGTGCGATCTGACGATGTCAGCCAGGGGGACATTTAAGTGTTGAAGAGGGTGTGTGGTTGAGGGACGAGCATTAGGGGACTCAGCAGATGATCTTCTTGTGCTCTGAAGTGAATGTTGGGAGGTGGATTTTTTGGGTTCTGCCAGTGAGGTACGGTGTAATCCACCAGTCTTTCTGGATCCCTATTTTGTAAAGTCTGTTGATCAGGATGTGGTGGGAGATAGTATTGAACGTGGCAGGCAGGTCTAGGAAAATGAGGGCGGCTGTTTCGTCACTGTCTAGGAGGGCTCTGAAGTCATTGGTTGCTGCGATCAGGGCTGTCTCTGTGCCATGGTTATCTCTAAATCCAGATTGGGAGGGATCCAGGAGGTTTTGGTCCTCTAGGTGTTGGGTGAGTTGTTGGTTGATTGCTTTCTTGAGGAGTTTTGCTGGGTAAGGGTAGAAGAGAGATGGGCTGATAGTGCCTTGGTTCGGTTGGGTCGGCTGACAGTTTTTTCAGGAGGGGTCTAACTTCAGAGTGTTTCCAGTTATTTTATGTTATGTTATTGGTATTTGTAGCGCACACTGCTACTCAGGTGTGTCCCGGCACAGAAGCCAACAAGAAGTGGAGCAAATGAGTCTTCTGAGAAGGTGGGCTCAGTCATGGAGGAGCTCAGGAACTTCTTGAGCTCATCACTAATTGTCTTGCTTTCGTGGTTGAAGACGTGGTGGCGCCATGGGACCATGGGTGCTCCCGAGTGTACAAAGTTCATGATGGTGATTGTGTCTTATGTGGTGAGGGGTTTCCAGTGGGTGTGCAGGTGTTCGGGGACTAAGTATGAGGTTATGAGCTGATTGAAGCTGTCGGCTGTGGAGGGTTGGTGTTCGAAGTTTTTATAGATGTTTGAGATTCTGTTGTGGAAGAAGTTAGCGAGGTTGTCACATAGTTCCTTTCAGGGTGTAATATCGTTCTCAGTGTATGTGGGATTGGAGAACTCCTTCACAATAGTGGAGAGTTGTTTGCTGTGGTTTGTGCTGACTTCAATGCGGTCTGCCAGGGTGTTCATTTTTTGCAGTCACAAAGTTGGTGATTTTGTGAACCGCAGGCTTTTCAGCCATAAAACATTTTAATACATCAAGTCCTTAGTCCTTAGTCAGCTTATACTCAAACCAACAGGAGAACTACTTCTTCAGGATATGGGAGCGTGGAACGGGGGTCAATATGTATCTAAAAATTAATTGTAAGGGTAAACTCAGAAAAGCTTCCTAAAGAAAACATTGAACACCTACTGGAATCAACATTTACGACGAGGCCACTATTCACACTTGGTGAAAAGAGTGTAGAAAGACGTCTTACGCAAAGACCTAACTGACTCATTTAAGATAAGTCAGTGATATTTGTCCCCTGGAATGTGGTGAACACTCCAATAAGTAACATTTGCACTTCCACTTTGCAACTATGGACCTGAGAATGTTTAATTGGAAATTCTCGAAAAGATGCTGCGCTAAGAAAACTTAAGTTTAATCGAAGATTTACAGTCTGATTTAAAGGCAGATTCTCTGCACATAAAATAGGGAATAACATACATAACTGGTATTTGTGTATGCTTTGCCTGTTTTATAACCCCCAGTGTATGTGTTACATGTGCAACTACTGTCATATAGGACATAGGGGCATATCATCAAGCCCCAGAGATAAAATTATCGCCGCTTTAGCGTCCGTTTTCGGACAGAAAACGGCGATAATTTTATCGCCTAATAAGCAAGGTCACGCTATCACGTGAATCCTTGCATTATCGCCCTTTCCCCCAACGCCCATCTTTGCATCTCTAATGAGATGCAAAGTGGGCATTCCTGCCCTGACATAACTGGAGAAATGTCGCTAAGCGACATTTCTCCAATTACTTTCCTTACGCCTGATTCAAAACTGACTTTGCCATGATATCCTATGTAAGGTGGATATCATGGCTAAGTATGCCTTTCCCTATCAGCAAGTTTTCGCCAAACCTAGTGCGATTATCGCTGTATTTCCAGCGATAATCGCACAATTGGCAGCTTGCGCTCTGAATTTTATCGCTTTGGAGATAAGCGTTGCTGATAGCACGCTATCTCTGTGATAAAATTCAGAGTTGGCCGGTGATAATTATCCTTGTGCTAAGAGCGCTAAGCGATAATTATCGCATGGCCTTGATGATATGCCCCATGGTTGTTTGTGTCCGTTCAGGCAAAGAAATTACTGGAAATTATTATTAACTTCTAATTGGTGCTCATGCCAAAACAAATGCAGAGTGCACTTGCACCTGTTTTAGTACTTGCGCTCAGCTCCTAATGGACCAGAAAAAAATGAAAAAGTCGTTCACAGAAAGCAGGAAAAAGCTAGCTGAAGAGGTAGATGTGCAGAGATTTCAAAGAGCCCCAAGGTTGATTGAACATTTTAGGAAATACTTTTGCCTAATGCACGTTGAAAGATGTTGATGCAATTCATTATTTATTTGCCTTGAAACCATGCTTGTAGAAGCAATAAGAACCTAAAACATGCCTAGAGAACGAAATGTGTTCTTTGCAGATTTCTTCTGGTGGTATCATCAAACGTTTCTCACGTTCCATCCAAACATCGATTCAGAGACCATTTAAGCTACTAAGGAGAATTGAAGTGGGATTTCCAGGGCAAAGAGGACTTAAAAAGTCTTGTGAGCCTGTAGGCTTCCAGTTCAGAAGATCTTGTAAAGCATATTCTCAGACTAAATACGACCAGAGATTTAATCAATGGCAGGAGTAGTAGGTCCTTCTTCGGTGAGTCAACAGGGATGAAACACTTTCAAAGGCGGGGGGGGGGGATAAGGAAGAGGCTCCCATACAGCAGGAAATACATACTTACCCATTTGAGAAACACCTTCTACAGTGCAAATGCTCTTTTTCAAATTATTTATGCACTACTATTAGTAATATGTATGTATATGCTTACACATGGAATTACTCCTGAGAAGCTGTCACCCCTGTAATTTCTTTTAGTATTCAAAACAACACCATAGATTTGTTAGAAAACAAAGTGTTTGATACTTTTTGGTGAATGTAGTTAATTTTGAGGTTTGTTACACAATACAATTCGGTGTTCAGGACCAGAGTGGGGAATTAAAAGAAGCCCTTGTAAAAATACTCAAAACAGCATCGCTGCCTTAGTCTTCTCTCGCTCTCTCTCTCTCTTTCAAATTCATCCAGTCTTCCCCTTTTTCTCCTCTCCTCTCTCTTGTCTCTCTCTCGATCTCTGATCGCTTTCTCTCGACACTCCTCCCTCCCTTTCTCTCTCTGGAAGGCTCGCTGAGCCTGCTGCAATTAACCACAGGGAGCTGAGGAAACAGACAAAGACACCAGGAGATTCCCTGGGCGTTTAAATCCGGCCTCCAAGGACTCCAGCCAATCGGTGGAAAAAAGCCTGTCCTGCCCAGTTTGTGAAGCTTAATGGACCTACAATTTTTTCTTGACAAGTCTATGGAGTACCTTAGGGGCAAAGCCATAATTAATTCAAAATGTAATTAAAGAATCACTGAACAGTACATGAATCACTGAACAGTACATAGAACAGAAAATATATTAAATCACAAAAGGAAAGCACAGATCATATAGGGTTAAGATGGCTTAAAGTGGCAAAGGTAGAGTATTTAGGAATCAAAACTGCAGGCTCGGTGTTGACATGACTAAGACCACACCCACTCATCCTGGGGATCACTGCTGCAAAGCTAAGCATATCAAGCATTGTGCAAGCCAACATGTCTTGAATTTGAGACCTGATGGCTTAGTCAAAGGTTGTTACGTATGTGGTAAAGGCAAGCATCCCCAGTGGATTTTTTTATTTGCAGATTCGAATTGGAGAGAGACGGAGGGCATGACGGGGAAAGCAACCTGGAGGGCGGGGGAGGGCAGAAGCAACACATAGGGCAGGGTTGGGAAGCAGAAGCAACAGGTGAGAGAGCAACATGGAGCCTGCTGGGGAGAAGCACATGGGTGAGAAAGCAATGGGGGAAGGACACAAAAGCAAGCACAACATGGACAGGGGGAAGGAGAAGCACACAGGTGGCGTCTTTTGCAAAAGACAGTTGCCTGGTAGGTTCGACCTTAAAATCACACATACTGCAATACCAGACATCCTTCCTACATCAAGGATGCCTCAAAAGTGTAACTTAAACTGAGAGACAGAACTTAAAGGGAGATGTTTAACGAATCAACCCACTCAGAACTAACATATTTAAAAAGAACTCAAAACTGGTACGTCTACAAAGTGAAGTGTTTCTACTCTGCAAGCTGCTAGATGACTGCCATTGGCGATGTTGCAAGATCAAGCAATGTGCACTACTGTCACTCAGGCAAAACTTTTCACAACAGGTTCGAGAAGTGGAATCTTGATCCCATCTGAGATATCTTGGGAGTGCATCATATCATGAGTAGGTGGCACTGGAAAATATTCTGTGTAATTAACGTTAATAAGGAGAGTGGAGTATTGCCTATTTTATTTAAAGTATTCCACATGAAGTACTCTTGTATAGAACTTGATTAGTAAGGTCTATGTAGCATTTATATATATTCATGTGATGGGAGGTATTAATATAAATGGTCCCATTGTGAGGTTATTAAATTAGGATGTCTGTGTAAACTAATGTTTCAACATTTATATGTGTAACAAGAATTAATTTCAAGCAGGTGCATTTCGAATGACATCTTTGTCATTCTTTTCAATTTATGCATGTATTAAGAAGCTGCCTTTATTGTGTGTATAGAAATGTGCATGTATTCTGTAACTCTGTTCACAGTTAAAATTGAATAAGAGAAACCCGTCCAGTTCATGCTCGCATTTAGAATCTAACATGTAATTCGTATTTAACCTTCAATGTAGAATGTGTGTGCTTGTATTTTGTTTCCACTGCAGGTATGGACAGAGACAGAGCCTCATTAATTAGCATAGGTGGGTTTTGTTTTCCTTCGATAGCAATGTATGAGAAGACGAAGTTGACAAGGAGAAGCACGGTAACGAGCAAGAAGGCGAGTTCTCTTGGGAGAGGAGAGGAATGACCAAGGAAGGGCAAAGTTGTGTTTATCGATGTGGGCAAGATGCCGGTGACAGTATCTAGTTGCACCAGAGAAATCGAAATTCACCTGCGAAGATCGCGTAGGATTGTCTACTCTGATAGCAATTGATATTTTATGCTGAAGGAAGTGAGGGACAGGAGTCATCTTAGGTTTTCACAGATAGCAGACCTATGCTTCTGCTTGTGTGGCTTTATGCTACTTGACCCATGGTTGGAGTGCCCTCTACTGAAGACTTCAACAGCTGACATCTTTCTGATTTCACCCTTACCAAATGCTTCTTAGTTTAAGGGGTGTCCTTTTTAAGGTAGGGAGAGACAGATTGCTCATGCTCATTAAGGAGGATCAGCAGATGCAATTAAATACACAATTCTTTTTCCTGGTCATCTATATCCTCATCATAGAGTTCGACACCTGCTTTGTGTATATATAGAGTAAATCTCTTCAGAAGATTTGGACTTATTTTAGTCTTTCTGTCTTTCTATATGATGACATTGAAATTGGTTTACATTTATTTGTTTCTAAATTTATATTAAGTCCTACTCAACTCAGATTAAGTTGTCAATTAGATTGTCGTGTGGGAACATTGGGTGCACTGTACTGAGATGTTAACAAGTGATATTTTTCTCCCTCTACCTCTCATGCTGTTACAAAGATTGCCACTCTGGAGATAAAGGTTTGAGTGGCCCCAAGCTCCAACAGGGTGAAACGGTTGTGCATGTGGTGGTGTCACCTCAAACTACTGAAAGTCTGGAAAGTGTGCAACACGTTCTTTTTTCTAAGGGCCAGCTCAATGTTTAGAAGCTGAAGTTCCCACAGGAATAACAGGGAGACCATTAGAATCATGCAAATGTAATTAATGTGAACCCTTATAGTTTTATAGCTTTAATAGTTTTACATAAAATGCACAACACATTCCCCACATCATTTTAAATATATAACTGAATGAACAAGGAGTAAGTGGTACAGAAAGTGCGGGACAGTGGCCCAACCCCTCATAGATGGCAAACAAAGTGCACTCTCACCCGCCCCCATGCATGCATCGACAAGAGGCCTCTTAGAACAATTAAACTCGGGAGTCTTGCTTGATTTTCTGCAGTGCGTATGTTTATTAAAATTAACTTCACTGGTCAATTACTTCATTGACCGCATTTCTTCTTTATTTAAAAATCCAACTTATTTTTTCATACCACAGCATTAAAAAACGCACACTTATTTACATGTATAGTCTTTTACCGCCCATTCTCCAATGAGCATTTGGTTTAACTTCAGGGCTGCGCCAGCAGGCCACAACCCAGATAGCCTGCTCTCTTCACATTAACCCCCTTCCGGTCAACAGAGCCGCAGGTGAATTATCTGCCCCCACTTGGGCAACCAGCGGCTTCCAGGGTAGGGCTGGAGAAGCCAAGGCCACCAGCAGGTCAGCCTCAACTCCCCCGCCAGCCCGGAGTCCATGATGATTTCTAAGAAACCTGATCAGAGGTAAAGAACTGTCACTGGACAAGAAGTTCCCGTGTTATTCTTGTCCGGAAACCCCGCAATTAACATGCCCAAAAGCCTAAATCTAGGGTTGGGTGGGTGGGTGTCTTCTTCGCGGACGTCCGGCTCCCAGGATGGTCGGTGGACAAAGAGGCCGCCCTAAGATGGACGCAGGCTTTTAAGCCTCGTGCCCCCACATTACTTCCGGGGCGCTAATAAGCCCCAATCCCATTGGACTACGTCTAAGTCCACTTCCGGGTCGTCCGACCCGGAAGTGAAAGGCCAGCCGGGTCGGCCCTTCTGTTTACCACTAACGGCGCCACTCCCCGAAGGGGGGTGGCGCCTTGCATAGATGGCAAACAAAGTGCACTCTCACCCGCCCCCATGCATGCATCGACAAGAGGCCTCTTAGAACAATTAAACTCGGGAGTCTTGCTTGATTTTCTGCAGTGCGTATGTTTATTAAAATTAACTTCACTGGTCAATTACTTCATTGACCGCATTTCTTCTTTATTTAAAAATCCAACTTATTTTTTCATACCACAGCATTAAAAAACGCACACTTATTTACATGTATAGTCTTTTACCGCCCATTCTCCAATGAGCATTTGGTTTAACTTCAGGGCTGCGCCAGCAGGCCACAACCCAGATAGCCTGCTCTCTTCACGTTAACCCCCTTCCGGTCAACAGAGCCGCAGGTGAATTATCTGCCCCCACTTGGGCAACCAGCGGCTTCCAGGGTAGGGCTGGAGAAGCCAAGGCCACCAGCAGGTCAGCCTCAACTCCCCCGCCAGCCCGGAGTCCATGATGATTTCTAAGAAACCTGATCAGAGGTAAAGAACTGTCACTGGACAAGAAGTTCCCGTGTTATTCTTGTCCGGAAACCCCGCCACAGGGCGAGGCGCTTACTGGCGGGCTCGACCTCCCCCCCCCCGCGCTCGAGAGCTTCGGAGATAGCTCCTAAAATTGTTTCTAAAAATATCTCGGTGCCCGCCTCTGACAGGTGTACTCCATCCTCCGCATACAAATCGGGCCTGGACGTTTGTATCAGCTTGTGACGGATCGTTCCTATACTGGACCTCCGCAAGATCTCTGCCACCGCCTGATTTAACCGTTTTACCGATTTATTAACTGCCTTCGTGGGTGCGGCCCGCGACCATACCAACCTCGGGATGACTTCAGACCACAGTAGCGTAGCCTCGGGCAAAATCTTTTTGACCGCTGCTAAAGTTGAAATCAAAAACTCCTTCACTCCTCTCCTTCCTGCTGGGATCATATCGTTGCCACCGCAGTGCAACACAAATACATCCGGATATGGCATGCCCTTGGCCAATGCCGCCTTTAAATCCTTGGGGACATCGGCTAGGAGCTGGCCGCCTATCCCCACCCAATGATGATCACATCCTTGCACCATGTGCACCCTTTTGTCGAGCGTCTCCTTGAAGATCGCTCCGGCCCTGCGAATAAAGGAATGGCCGCACCAACATATTTGGACTCTCCTAGGGGGGGTACCTACAGCAAACATTAAGGGACATGGTGAGACGATATGAAGCAGAGGTGGACAGAACATTAATGATACAGTTGTTAAACTAACTGTGGACGCACATAACGTTCGTAACAAGCAGATTTCCAACGACCCAACCTCTTAATCGCCTGCTCGGGTAACCCCAGGCCCGCAGCTGTTGTTGCTGCCCCGATGCGAAAAGAATGGGATGTAAAATTGGAAGGGTCGACCCCCATCCTTGCTAAGGCCAGCTTAACCACCCTTGTAAATTGGAACTTAGTGAGGGGCAGCCCATTCATGTGAATCAGCACTCTATCATCAGCCCCACGGGGCCTGACTCGCATGAATTCTCTCATCAGACGAACTGGACAGAAAGACTCCCCCTCCACTCTACCCAGTTGTATCCAAGACCCTCTACCTAAACGATCCGTCTTCGACCTTCGCACCCTGAGTCTCAGTACATCGACTGATTCTATCACATCGGAGCACCTTAGTCCGCCCTCACTATCTGTTTTCGATGCTGGGAGTAATTCTGAGATTCTTAGAGCGCCGCAAAAAGCTAACACGTATGCCACCCTGAATAGTTGCGTCTCATATGGTGAAAAACAAACCAATGGCAATGTGTCCAGTATGTTTACCAATTTCCCTACATCTATAGGCCTTCTAGAATCCTTTGCCCCAGGTACCAAGCGCTCCCAACCCTTCACTGCCCTTCTTACTCTCTGATCTTTCGTTGGGTCAGGGGTTCCCTGTAAACCCGCATAGAATGCTATCGCTGATAACTGCCTTTTCATACAGGCCACCGAATTTCCTTTCTCCTTTTGTTGTACAATGAAACCTAACACGCTCTGCGGCCCAAAGACTTCCACCAGTCCCGCTCCCCTTAAGAACGAAATGTAGCATTCCCAAGATTTTTGATACATACTCTTCGTCTTGGGAGCCACGGATGCTGCTATCAATTCGGAGGCAGTGGGGCACCAAGCTTCCATAGCTCCGCTGGAAAGGCTGACATTGTCGATTCTGCTTGCGGCCAAAGTGCCCGGAACTCTGTTAACTTAAAACGAGACAGTGCGTCAACCGCTTTATTCTCCACACCGGGAACATGTCTAGCTGTGAAATGGACATTATGCTTCAAACATTTCATGATCAAGTTCTTTAACAGACGAAGCACCCATGCGCAGGTTGCGCTCTGGTTATTGATCACCATCACTACTGACATGCTGTCAGACCAAAATACAATGTGCCTGTTCGATAGCATCTCCCCCCACAAATGCAATGCCACCACTATGGGGAACAACTCTAGAAAGGAAATGTTCCGAGTCAGACCTCGCTCTACCCAGTCATCAGGCCAGTGCCGCATGCACCACTTGGAACCCAAAATTGCTCCGAAGCCAATACTTCCGGCCGCGTCAGTGAACAATTCCAGATCAGCATTTGAAGTGCTAGCGGCCCGCCACAGCACAGAGCCATTGAATTCCTGCAAGAAACACGACCAAATCATCAGGTCGTCCCTCACCACAGATGATAACCTAACTCTGTGGTGTTTAGCCCGCAGGCCAGACATTGCCCTGGCTATACTCCTGGAGAAAGCCCTGCCCATTGGTATGACCCGCAAGGCAAAGTTCAGTTGGCCCAAGAGGACTTGCAATTGGTGTAATGTTACTTTCCTTGCTCCCAGACAACTATCAATTGCCGCCTTGAATGCATCCACCTTTGACTTTGGCAACCTGCACATGCCTGCCCTGGTGTCAATTTCAATGCCCAAAAACGTCAGACATGTCGTTGGGCCTTCCGTTTTCTCAGTCGCCAATGGCACCCCTAGGGCTCCAGCCACGTGTTGGAAGCCCAGCAGGGCCTTCCTGCAGGACTGGGAACCCCTGGGGCCCATGAATAAGAAGTCATCCAAGTAATGAACTACTGCATGTGATTTGTCAGAGGTCAGGAATTGTTCCACCGCCCATTCTAGAAACCTTGCAAAGGTTTCGAAAACGGCGCAAGCAATAGAACATCCCATGGGCATGCACAAGTCTATGAAGTAGTTGTCCTCGAAAGTGAAACCCAGCAGCCTCGCATCGTCTGGGTGAACGGGGATTAACCTAAAAGCTGACTCGATATCCGCCTTGGCCATTAAGGCACCTTCCCCTAGACCCTGCAATTTTTCAACTGCTGAGTCGAAAGATGTATAGCGCACTGTGCACAACTCCGGGTCTAAATTATCGTTGACAGATAACCCTGCCGGGCTTGATAGGTTGTGTATAAGGCGGAATTTACCCGACTCTTTCTTCGGTACCAGACCTAAGGGTGAACAGACCAGATCGGGGATCGGAGGGTTCCTGAAAGGCCCCGCAACTCGCCCCAAGGAGACTTCTTTCATGATCTTGTTTCGCGCCGCCTCCATGTTCTGGAGCACAGAGCTTTGATTGCGAGGCGGGACTGTAGTAGGGGATGCAGAAGACGGAATTCGAAAACCAAATGTAAATCCCTGAAGAAGAAATTGTGCCTCCTCGAGCTTGTCGTATTTACTAAGGAGGTGTGTCAAAACATGACGTTTAATGGGAGTTGGGAGCCTTGTCGGAAGCTTTGGGTGGCTTCCCTTTTGTGGTAGCCTGGGTGGGCTGTTCCTTAGGATTTCCATTTTTTTTTAAACATCTGACTTCCGGATGGGACGTACCACCGCAGTATGAGCAGCAGTGTTTGAACCTGCATGAGGCCCCCCTAGTACACTCGTTTCTGTTAAACTGCCAGCAGGCCTGTTTTTTATCGCCGATTCCTTTGTCACTCCGAAAGGACTGAGTCTGAGCAGGGGCACTAATCTTAGACGTTGAGGGTGAGGAATAAAAAACTGTGTGCCATAAATTGATCTCACGCTGATCCCATGATATACCTGGATGAACCGCTTTCATCTGCCTGAACATTTTATCGTACTTTAACCACCCCAGTCCTGGAAATTCCGCTGCGGCACCATGAATCAGGGATATATAACTCATCATTTGAGGGCCTAGGATCGGGTATTTCTCTAGTATAACTGCGGCATAAATGGCAAATCCTGTGATCCAGTTTTTCATGGACCACTCTGTCCAAGACTTCTTTTGGCTATATTCGCCCTCTTTCGAAGCCTTTGACTTCCCTGCCGCCACCCCTGCATTAATCAGGTCAAACACATCAATATATTCACCTCTAAGTATTTTCTCTTTTACCTCTGCCGGCACGTGCCATGTGATCCCCGTGGATGGCGATAGTGTCATCGAGGATGAGCCAAACATTAACGGGCTGAATGGCAACAGTGGATGAGCCGCCTGTTGGCCCCCCGCCCCTCCAGGCGCCTGACTATTATGGGGAACGGAAAGACCAGCACTAATGTTACCTATTGATGTCTGTGGTGGATACCCTAAATTTGAAAACGCATTCATCATTACGGGCCCCACTCCTGGTGGGTACGTCATGGCGGGGATCATCGAGCTTATGGGGCCATTACCAATAGCTTGCCCATGGGAACCGTATAATTGCATCCCTGGTAACTGTGCGACCCCACCGGGTTGCACCCACACTTGCGACACCCCACTACCTGGTTGCGCCACTACTGACGGTAATGTACCCTGAGAACAGGGTGCCCCCACATGAGTGACAGGGACCCCTCCTATTTGCGTAGGCATAGCAGTACTGTTCTGTCCCTCCATACCATCTCGGTCTTCCTCTGTGGGTAAATTGCAATCTATTGTCTCTAGCACCTCCTCCTCACCTGGTGATGCTGATCGGGGCTGAGGTGCCCTGGGCCGCTTGCCCTTCGTCGTCTCTTTAAACCTCTCCGGCGTACGTCTCGCTCTCTTGCCTCTCCCTCTTTCTTCCTGAGGGTTAGCATCAGCTCTAATCCCTTCTCGCATGTTCTTTAGGACCCAATCCATGCCCTTTTCCCTGGTACATTCCAACAGCTCCGTAAAACCGAGGTATTCATCACTTTTTGTTGCGGGCTCTTTACCCTTTCGTGACTTTTTCGGCGGCATCCTGCACTTAAAGAGAACAAGCATTAATTTCTTTAGCACAAATATTAGCATCCATTCCACTGCGTTCTTCTTTCCCCGCACTGCGCTTGTTCCCTTGGGTGTGTTGGGCCAGACCCCGATTGTCCCCTTATATTCCTTCCCGCCTTTTTTCATTAGGAAACAGGGGATTGCGCTAATGTTCAGTTAGAGCCTCTGCCCCCGAGAATCATTTATATAACCCACCTCATTATGGCCTGCCCATCCCTAATTATCATCATTAGATGCCAGCATGAAACAAGAAGCGCTGTAATTGCCCACTACAGATGGCCATCAGCATGCTCGTTTAGGGTTATGGTAACTCAGCTACAACATTGTCCCAAGTAATGCTTTAAATCAAGACTCCCTCTGCTAAATGGTAATTCAAAACCTTCTTTATTGTATGTAACTGCACTGTGCCAGACCACGACTCCCAAGGCTCTCTGCTTCAATGAGTGCCCCACTTAGCGCCCAGAGAATTAACACGCGCTACAGGGATCCTTGCGCCTCTCGTCGCGACTCCCCCACCGCTGTATGCGCATGCGCGCTCGTCGAGGACCCAGTTCACATGGCCAAATACGTTTCATTAAGACGATCTCCGCGCTGGGACAGAGGCGCACTACGGGAATCTTACACCCCGCAAAGAAACAAATCCGCCGCTGCATACGCGTGAGCGCGCTCACACTCCGTTAACCAGCCTCGGACAAACCCCTTCAAAGCGCGCCCGACTACACACGCGCTCAACAAGCAAAGGAACACGCACGCATCCTCTACGCGCGCATCCTTTTAAAAATGCATTTAAACCACTCGCACGCTCTAAGCAAAGCGCGTGCCCCGCCACACACTGCACGGCCCACTAACCTGCCTTCGAGTCGGGTTGACCCTCGCCTGCCTTATTCCGCGCGATGGTCCCGCGATGTCTGTGTCTTCTTCGCGGACGTCCGGCTCCCAGGATGGTCAGTGGACAAAGAGGCCGCCCTAAGATGGACGCAGGCTTTTAAGCCTCGCGCCCCCACATTACTTCCGGGGCGCTAATAAGCCCCAATCCCATTGGACTACGTCTAAGTCCACTTCCGGGTCGTCCGACCCGGAAGTGAAAGGCCAGCCGGGTCGGCCCTTCTGTTTACCACTAACGGCGCCACTCCCCGAAGGGGGGTGGCGCCTTGCACCTGTTTTGTAAAGGGAGGAATAAGTGAAAACATATCACATAAAATGTTTTATTTGAACTAAAAAACACAGAAATTCCAAAGTTATTTAAAATATATTTTAGCTTCACTGTATTTCATGCCTCAGGCATGAAGCACCTCTGCAATGTGGAGAGGTGACTGCAGAAATGTAGGTTAAAATGGTCGCCATTTGGCTCAAACAACAGTCACAGATGCAGTATACACTCTGGAGCACTGTCAATCCTCTTGTGATGTGCGATTCGCTGGAATACTGGTTATAAAGTCAAGAAGGACAGGAGAATGCACTTCTTTACAAAGAATTGTCAAACTATCTGCTCCTGTTTATAACAGGCCCCTGGGTAGGCCACATTTGATCACACAGGAGATGCAGGTTTTGTTTTTTGCCTCCATAGCACCGATCACAGGTAGTACAGTAATTGTGAGGTGGTAACTTTGCACCTGGAATTACTCTTACCAGTTAGCGTAATAAGCGTCCTCATCCATTGGTGAAGGGTAAAGTACTGGCTTTTGGCTCCAGGGAAATAAATGCTGGAGCTGTAGAAACAATTATCCGGCGTCCGCCGTCCGCCTTGCATGAGGACGCTTATTGCGCCAACTAAACAGGAGGATTTCCTAAGCCCAGAGAGGATTAGCGGGTGTGTGATACAGACACCACATCTACACTCAGGTTGCCCCACACCGTCCTAAGGAAGACCCGCAGGCCAAGGCCCCAAATTACCCCTTGAGCCCCAGGACGGGTCGAAACGTCAACGCCCATATACATCTAACCTGGACCACGAGTCCCTTTCTGTAACGTGCTACACAAGAATTGAATTGTGTATTTCCAAATCTAATGTAAATTAGTTTGGAATGATAAGAATGTTGCCAGGTAGAACAAAGACTGACAATTATCTATCAGTCTAATGAATTAACAATTTTAACCAATTCCTTTACCACATTATCTGAATTCTACTCACCCTTCCCACACTAGAGCACTCTCTCATTCTGCACGTTCCCTTGGAGCAACCTCTCCTTTCCCTTTCTGTCCAAGTTTGTCACTTGCAGTAAGAAATATACTGTTGCATTAAATATGATGGAATAAAACCTTTTGTATTTCAATTTTTTTTGGGTTGTTGCATTTCAGTAGACTGATTGTATTAATTACTGTGACCCAACAGGATATGGGCTCAGGAAATAATTTGTCAAATAATTTAAACTGGCTTCTATTCAACTGTTTCTAATATGCTCTTCTTCCTGGTGGTGGAAGAAGCAGCATTTATGGTGGTAGTCCTGGTGGTTATGGGAGCCGAGGTGGTGGAGGATATGGTGGTGGTAGCGGAGGCTACGATAACTACAACAAAGGAGGAAACTTTGGTGGCAGTGGAGGCGGTGGCTATGGTGGCAGTGGTGGCTACAACAATTTCAGAAATTATGTTGGCCTACAGCAATCCAACTATGGGCCAATGAAGGGTGGAAGCGGATTTGGAGGTAGACGAAGTTCTGGCAGCAGTCCCTATGGTGGTGGTGGTGGAGGTGGTGGCTACTGAGCCGGTGGAGGAACTGGTGGTGGAAGCAGCGGATATGGTGGCAGAATGTTTTAATAAGAATTTGCCATTAGGCTACAGTTTTTAGCAGGAGCGCGAGGAGTTGTCAGGAAAGCTGCAGGTTACTTTAAGACAGTCGTCCATGAGCATTAGGAGGAACTGTAATCTACCACAGGAGGAGCGATGATCCTAGACAGAAAAGTTACTGCAGCTTAAACAGGAGAACCTTCTTGTTCAGTACTAATAGCCACAGTTCGTTAAAACAAAAGTGCAGCTGTTGAATACAATGTAGTGTTGATTTAGATGTACGTTCTTGAGGTCTTATTTTTTTTATCTGTTGTAGTTTGTCTCTTTTATTTTTTCATTACATCAGGTATATTGCCCTGTAAATTGTGCTAGTGATGTCAGGAATAAAGAAATTGAGGACTTTTTAACTTTAAAAAAAAACAAAAAAGCTGTTTCTAATATCTGTTTACGATGTGTTTAATTTGAGTTTCTATTTTTTTCTTGTTTGTGAACATGCTTGGTCTTCCATATGAAAGATCTATGCACCAAGGCTTTAAGTGGTTTGTGGCAAAGGTGATGGTGTGACCATGGGATAAAGTACCTCCCGGTGTACATGATAAGAATATAACAAGTCACCTTGGAGTTCCATAACTTTATAAAGGACTAAATACTTATGGAACTAATCTGTGATGTGCAATCTCCTTATAATGTACAGCAGGGGACTTTATCCCTTTTATAGAAGTAGCTCACTAATATTATTGTAAATAATCTCTGTTACCCACTGCAATTTCTCATATTTGAGGTCCTGTTTTGATCTAATAGGAACTTTTTTCTGAATATTACATGGTGCTGAAAAACATAAACACATTTCTCCTCAAAATGTCTGTAACTTCCCACACATTACCCATATTAAAAATAAAATGAAGGAAAATGGTATTTAGAACAACCTATGTTTAAAAATGACTCAAGGTCATCAGGGTAGGACTGTGTGAAAAACAGAGAGGATCTATTGGGGGGGCTGAAAGCCTGGGGCCATGGGCCAGAGCCCACTTTGCCCATGCCTTAAAACATCTGTGTTGAAACTTCTCCAACAATAATGGCAAAGTATACTAGAAAACTCGCTACACCGAACAATACCACCCCTGTTCAACAGTATGCTTGGCTAAATTCACAAATGCATTTCAAAAGAGCATTTACCCTGTGAAAAGAAGCTGTCGCCTGGCAACATAAGTGCTGCCTTGGAATACAGTACTTCACCCTGCTGCAGGCTGGCATCAGCAAGTGCACCCTGTAATCACAAAGGTGGAAGAAATACAACTAACAAGTTCAGCATGAAAAGGAAAACAATGGATGCGCAGTCGGCGTAGGGCATGTTTTTGATTCAAAGCAGCTTTCATCTTGGGCTGATTTCTTGTTGCGCAAGTCGTATTTGCTGCCTGCTGTTTTCTGACATCACAAATCATTCTGTAGACATTGAATATAATCCTCTGCTTAAAAAAGCAAAGCCACGGCACGGCATATGGCGTGTTATAACCCACTGTGCATCCATCAGAGATGAATGCCACAACGGGACTTATCGGAAAGCAATTACTCCCACTGGAGATTACCTTAAAACACATGTGCAAACAATGAAGAAAAGAAGAAATGCCTGATGTGAAAGAGGGAGTGGAAAGTGGCAATCTCCTGAGGAGCCCAGCAGGCTAACAGGAAACGTGGAGAGACCCGTGTTGGTGACCATCAAGGGTTAATATTCGTCTCTCTATGATTGGACACCAGGGCATGTTTATAGCGAAAAAACAGAAAGTCATATAATAATGGCCTGTGTGGTCTTATGTGACTGTTCCGGTGATTTATTTCAACACTCGTGTCCTTTGTAACCAGTGATGTAGCAGCCCACTCTCTTCAGAGATAGTTTCCGGACAGTTTATGCCACTGCTGTTCACTTTGTGCTTCACAGTTAGTTTGTGGTTATTTTAGGTATCATGTTGCCTTAGGGAACAGTTTGAGTCAATGTGACACCATGTGTACTGCTGTGTGGTTGTTTCAGTTGACGTTATGCCCCAGGCAGTTGCATGTGGTTGTTTCGGTTTATTGAATGACTCCTGCTGCCCCAATAGTAGTTTCATAAGATATATTTTATATGTGGAGTCCTATGTGGTAGTTTCAGGTGATTTTATACCTGAAGCAGTTGCTTGTGGCTTTTTCGGTTGATCAAGTGATTTAACGCCCCATGCTGTCCTGCATGTCAGTTTCTGTTGATGCACTGGTTTCAGTAACCTTTGCTTCTTGGTCATGTTGCTCACAACTGGGGAAGCTAAGTGGCCACTTCTTAGGACTCATTGTTCTGAATGCTGTTAGGGTTTTAGCCAAGTACTCTGTCAATTTAAATATGAGGTGATCTCCACGACCCCCACCTCTTCTGCCATAATAGCTGCCTGTTAGATCTGGGGGTCTCTAGTTGGCAGAGGTAGGTACCACTCTCCGAATAGGGACCCTTGATTCTAGTCAGGACAAGGAGGAAACCCTCTGAGATAACCCCTGCTCACCCTCTAGGTAGCTTGGCACGAGCAGTCAAAGCTATTCAGAAGGCAATGTGTAAAGTATTTGTACCAACACTCACAGTAACACAGTGAAAACACCACAAACTGACTCCACAACAGTTTAGAAAAATAAAGGTATTTAATCTAAACTACACAAGACCAAAACGACAAAAATCCAACATACACAGTTCAAGAATATGGTTTCAAAAGAGTTCTTAAGGTTGCGATAAAGTTCTTTAGGTTGCAATAAAAATAATCCACAGTGGCGTCACGTTTAGCTCACAGTACCTTTAGTTGCGACAAAGTTCCAAAAAGCAGAAGCTGGTGCGGTGGAAAACAAGCGATGCGTTGCTCCTGAGACCCTGGGGAGGCGTTTGCGACGGCCCCGCTGCAGCAGCGGGCGTGTTGCGACGAATCCGGTCTGTATGGGGAGGAAGGCCACTTGTATGGATTCCGGTGCGTAGGTTCCGTAGGAAGTTTGTTCTCGCAAAGGCACGACGCGATGATCTTTGGAGGTGCGACGATCTCCAGGGCAACGTTGCGCGGACCAGTGGTGATCTTCTCTCTCTCAGCTCCTCGATGCGTTGGCTTCGGCGATGACTCTTGCAGCGACGTGATGCGGTCCGCAAGCAGGCGGTGCGGCGACTTCACCCAGCAACGACAGGCTCTGCAACGACACTTGCAGCGATGTTAGACTTCCCGCACCGATCGGGTGCGTCCCGCAAACGAAGGATGCGACGGCACTGACAGTGGCAACAGGCGCTGCGATGATCTCGACCTTCGTAGTGGTGGGATGCGCTCTGCAGCGAGCGATGCGATAACTTTTCTGTAGCAAAGTCTCTCAAGCTTAGTTTCCAGCTTCCCAACACAGGTACAACTTCCAGAGGCACCACACAGGGGCCAAGCACTCCAGGAAGGACAGAACTCTCTCAGTAGAGCTCAGGGGGAACTGGGGGTGAAGTCCTTTTGTCCCTGGGACTTCAGAACAGGGAGCCAGCTCTTCTCAGGCCCTTGGAGATTCCTTCAAGCAAGGGGACACAGCACAAAGCAAAGTCCTTCCCATCTCCTTGGCAGCAAAGCAACAGCAGAGCAATCCAGCAGAGCAACAGCTGGACAATCTTCCTTCTTCAGTTTCAGCTTTCTCCTTGGCAGAGGTTCCTTCTTCATTCCAGGATGATCTAATTTTCTGTTGTCAGGGGTCCTGTACTTATACCCCTAAAAGTCTTTGTTCTCTTTGTGCAAGTGGGCCCTGAGCCCGGTCTGAACCAGTTCTGGGTGTTTCTTGAGCACTTTGTTTTCCTGGCTTCTCCTTTCCTTTCAGAGTGAGGGGCAGGGTCGTCAGCCGCCCAGCAGGAGGTGGAGCCAGCATTGTGGAAGGCAGGCACTGCCCTATTCAGGCCCAGGTGCTATCTCCTCCCACCACTCAAGTTGCAAATGCAGTCATTCAGCCCAGGGCTGACTCAGCCAGCCTCCTGGAGAATCCTCAGTCCCTGTCACTCTCAAACCAGACAGTCAATACACAAACAGGCCAAGGCACACAGGAAGGTCAGACAAGAGAACAGCAACTTTCTAAAAGTGCTGTTCTCAAACACAGGATTCAAAAACAACCTTTCCTAAAAGATGTGTTATTAAATTCTGAGTTCAGGGATACTAGACTCTTATGTCCTATCTTGTTCCTATGGGAAGAAATGCTGGTAGCCACTGTAGCCAGCATCCCCCATGTTAACCTATAGAGCAAGATAGCCTTACAATAGTGAAACACGAAAATGGCTGTAATTCACTACCAGTGCATGTCACCTGCACCAGTACATGCTCTACCTTTCACATACACTGCACCCTGCCCAGGGGGGTACCTTGGGCCTTCCACAGGGGTGACCAATGTGCACAAAAAGGGAAGGGTTAGGCCTGGTCAGTGGGGACACTAACCAGGAGGACATGGCAGTTCACAGACTGCACACAGGTACTGCGGTGGCAGGCCTGAGACACCATTTTAGGGCTACTCATGTGAGTGGCACAATCAGTGCTGCAGGCCCACTAGTAGCATTTGTCATCACCAGCCCTGGCACACCCAGTGCACTTTACTAGGGACTTCATGGTGATACAAATATGCCAATCATGTATATCCAATCATAATAACAATTTACATAGAGAGCACTTACACTCTGGCACTGATCAGCAGTGGCAGAGTGTCCAAAGCATCTAAACCAGCAAAAACGAAATCCAGCACAGCATCAAAAATACAGGAGGTAGAGGCAAAAAGATAGGGGGAAACCACGCCAAAGATGCCAGGACTAACACTGCCCCTTTACTGGGTCATTGATCCCGACCTAAAGACTTTAAGACCTATACCACCAGGGAGACTTCCAGCTTCTTCGCTTCTCCTGTATGACGTGGGTTGTCTTTCATTTTAGAGTGCTGCCCACACCTGGTCAAGGCCAACCTCGTGCTGCAACCCCTTCATCAAAACCCCGTCCCTATCCACATGGACCACAATTCAGCAAAACGCCTAGCGTAGCAGAAGTGACACCACACGCCATTTGACTTTTACTTTGCCTCACACATGCATGCTTACACATACTAACACATTCACACACTCTCATACACATAAACACACTCTCACCCGCAAGCATTCATACAACATATATTTATCAGCATTTTTTACTTAATTTCCAGATAGGGTCATATACCGGCTAATGTCCTCCGTTCTTTATTACACTAATAGTGATTAATAGAAGCCAGGCAAGTGGAGCTCCAACCAGCGTCCATTAGGAAGAGCTGCCCCTGTGTTCCAGGCACTGTTTTTGCCACCTCTGAGGCTGAGCGGAGCAAAGGTCAAGCCAGGGGTGGCAGTAGCGACCTCTGGCCACCCCTAAATGACGTCCACGCCTATCCAGGCCCCCACTCATAATGTTGTCGGAGCCGACCCAGTCCTGCTCCACACTTTTCAACATGCCTCCCAGGGACCCAAACTCAAGGCGACATGGATGGGACTCGCACCTGCCTCCCACCACCCTTTCAGGTTCAATTATCTAGATCCTACACCGTCCCCTGCGTCCTGCCCATGACCACCCCCTCCGAGGAGCACCCCATGGCTCCTACTCACCACCTTTTTCCGCACCACTCGGCACCCATGGATCGGACTCGGCCGTGGATAGCCTCACAGCCCCTAAGGCACACCCTACATTCTCTCTGTTCTTCAGTAGGGGGCTATATGCTGGCTGTTCCACCTCTTCCCGTTGTACTTATACACCGTTGTATCACTGTTGCACACACCAACTGCATAATGGGACATTCTTACTGTTGTTAAATAAACACGAAATTTCAATAAAGAATTGAATAAAAAATGTTTTTACCAATGAGACCATCTTCCCTCAGCTTTATGGTGTCGTACAGCTGGGATGTTGGGGAGAATCCTATGATCAACTGTTTGACCCCATTGGGTTCGATCACGAGTTGGGCAGAGTGGTATCTTTATGGGAGATCCCGATACCCCTGATCCCTTTGCTTCACTGCATGTATTTATTCTGGGTGTAATAGAGCTGGACCCCTTCTACCAAAAGCAGGAAGAACTCACAGCCAGAAAATGATCTAGTTATGGGGGAAAGCATACGTAAGCAGGCTGGGTAAGTCCCTGTCGGCATGTTATCACTTTACTCTAGACCAGGTAACAGAGAAGAATCTCTATGCATTCTCATTCTCAGAAGCGGTCGCTCCCCTCGCTGATCCCTGCTCATCCACCTGGTATCGTAGCGCTCACTGCCAGACTGCTGATTGCCATCTATCACGCTCTGCTTGAATTTTGTGTCATCGTAGCGCTTACTGCCTGACTCGCTCGCACTGCTGAATATTCAGTTATAATAGCGCTTTACTGTTAGACCGTGCTTTGTTATTTACTGTGCCATTGTGTATCACTCGCTTTGCCTGCTCTGACCATTGTTGCCTGACTGTGCTGCCCAGTTCATAGCGCTTGTAAGGTCGTGCCCCAATCTCGTCCTGTTTCGCTTTTGGCTTGCTGCCATTTTGTTGTTTGTTGTTGTGACTCCCAGCCCAGCTCTCCACCCCGCTCCCGCCTCCCAGCTGCTGCTCTCTCGCCCCACCCCCCTCCACTATCCTCTTATGACAGATGCTGTTCCGCGCAGCATTCACGCGCAGCGAACGCGCCCCATGCGCGCCGAAGGGGCGCCAAAGGTAAGCCCGTCTACGCCCGTCCGCGCCGGGACCGCGCCCTGCGCCATACCCCCTGGCCCCCATAAAATCCACCCCGCCCGCATAATGTACAACGCCGCTACCCTCTCTGCACTTAACCCCGGCCGACTCCCAAACTGCTACCAAGCCGCCCCAGGACACACCCATGGACCCTTCACCTGCCACTCCTGCAAGTTCGACTGCACTAAGACCCACAGCAAATCCACATACTCCAAACAGAGCTCTAACACCAACCACCTGAAGTGCATCCTGCTCAACACCCGTTCGGTCCACAGACACGCCATTGAACTCTGGAACCTACTCAACACCACGTCGCTGGACGTCGCCTTCCTACAGAAACCTGGATGAACACCTCATCAACGCCCGACATCGCCATAGCCATCCCGGACGGCTACAAAATCATCCGGAAGGACCGCACCAAGCGAACAGGAGGAGGAATCGCCATCGTCCACAAGAACACCATCCACATCACAACCAGCTCCGAAGACAACCTAACAACCGCCGAACACCTTCACTTCCAGATCCACACCGACCCCCAGACCACACTCAGAGGCACCCTCATCTATAGACCAACCGGTCCCCGCACACAATTCAGCGAAGACATCACCGACTTCATCAGCCCTCACGCCCTCCCCTCTGAGGACTACATTCTACTTGGAGACCTCAACTTCCACCTGGAAAAGAACAACGACAGCAACACCACCACCCTCTTGGACAACCTCGCCAATCTCTGACTCAAACAACTTGTAGACAACCCCACCCACTCTGCCGGGCACACGCTCGACCCAATCTTCACCTCCAGCAAGCACATCTCCTTTAATCACACCACAGCTCTCCATTGGACGGACCACAGCTGCGTTCACTTCAACTTCAAAAAGACTACGACCCATAACCACCCACAACCAATTCCACAGAGAAACTGGAACAAAATTACCTCCGACCAACTCTTCACATCGCTTCACCAAAACCCTCCAGCAAAATCATCGGACCCAAACCAAGCAGCCACCAACCTCACACAATGGATCACCCACAGCGCTGACGAATTAGCACCCTTGAAAAACCATCAAATCAAGCAAGGCAGCAAAAAAGCCCCATGGTTTAATGATGACCTTAAGAAATCCAAGAAGATCTGCCGCACCCTCGAGAAAGCATGGCCACCTTCAAGAACGCCACCCGCAAACACCACCAACTGATCCGATCCACCAAGAAATCATCATTCAAGGATCGACTCGACAACAACGCCCACAACAGCAAAGAACTATTCAACATCGTCAAAGAGTTTACCTACCCCACCGCCGGCACCAATGACATCACTCCCTCCCAAGACCTCTGCGACTCTCTAGCCTCGTTTTTCCACAACAAAATCGCTGACATACATAACAGCTCTGGAGACCAGTCCACCCCACCCACCTCCGAACTTGAACCCCCCCAACAACCTTTGCGCCTGGAACCCAATCACCACCGAAGACACCATCCGCCTGATGAACACCATTCACTCAGGATCACCAACCGACCCATGTCCCCACCACATTTTCAACAAAGCAGACTCCATTATCGCACCCCATCTCCGAGACGTCATCAACTGCTCCCTCAACTCCGCTACCTTCCCGGAAAGCTGGAAACATGCCAAACTCAGCGCCCTCTTGAAGAAACCTACAGCAGACCCCACTGAACTTAAGAACTACCGCCCCATTTCGCTCCTCCCATTCCCTGCCAAACTCATTGAGAAAGCCGTCAACAGTCAACTCGCCGCCTTCCTCGAATCCAACAAATCCCTCGACCCTTCACAGTCCGGCTTCCGAGCCAAACACAGCACCGAGACCGCCCTCATCGCAGCAACAGACGACATTCAAACCCTGCTGGACAGCGGAGAAACGGCTGCCCTCATCCTACTGGACCTCTCCGCAGCCTTCGACACAGTCTGTCATAGCACCCTTATACAACGCCTCAGCAACGTCGGAATACAAGGAAAAGCATTGGACTGGATAATCTCGTTCCTTTCCGGAAGAACCCAGAGAGTCCGCCTCCCCCCTTTCAGATCAGAGGCCACAGAAGTCATCTGCGGCGTACCCCAAGGATCTTCACTCAGTTCCACCCTCTTCAACGTATACATGAGTCCCCTCGCATCCATTGCGCGCCAACACAACCTCAACATTATCTCCTACGCAGACGACACCCAGCTGATCCTCTCCCTCACCAAAGACCCAAACACCGCCAAAACCAACCTACACGAAGGGATGAAAGAAGTAGCCGAATGGATGAAGAACAGCCGTCTAAAACTGAACTCGGACAAAACAGAAGTCCTCATCCTAGGAACGTCCCCCTCCGCCTGGGACGATTCATGGTGGCCACCGGCCCTGGGAACCGCACCCATACCAACGGACCACGCACGTAACCTGGGCTTCATCCTAGACTACTCCCTTTCGATGACCAGACAAGTCAACGCCGTCTCATCATCATGCTTCAACATCCTACGAATGCTCAAAAAAATCTTCGGCTGGAACCCCACCGAAACAAGAAAGACAGTCACCCATGCACTGGACACAAGTCGACTGGACTACGGAAACACCCTTTACGCCGGAACCACAGCCAAACTACAGGAAAAACTCCAACGCATCCAAAACGCCTCAGCCAGACTCATCCTTGACATTCCCCGACAAGCTCACATTTCCGGGCACCTGAAAGACCTCCACTGGCTCCCTGTCAACAAGAGAATAACGTTCCGCCTTCTCACCCACGCACACAAAGCCCTCTACGACCTAGGACCCGAATACCTCAACACGCGCCTGTCCTTTTACACCCCCACCCGCAAACTTCGATCGTCCAATCAAGCCCTCGCCGCAATCCCACGCATCCAAAGATCCACCATGGGGGGAAAATCCTTCTCCTACTTAGCCGCCAAGACCTGGAATTCTCTCACCACCCACCTCCGCCTTACACAGAACCACCTCTCCTTCAGAAAACAACTAAAACTTGGATATTTGATAAGTAAAGCTCCCCACTCCCTCAAGCGCCTTGAGACCCTCTGGGTGAGTAGTGCGCTATACAAATTTAAACTTATGCATCACATTTTGAATATACAGTATGGTGCAGGTAATAATCTAGGGTTGAGCTACCGGTTTTTGTCACCTTCTCAAAACATTAACTGTAGTAGAAATTTGTTTGCACAGAAAAACTGATTGCAAACACTATATCTTCTTCCAAGACACAGCCTACTTTCTTGGTTAGATGCAAACAAAAATGGCCAGCTGCTCCACCTTGACCATCGGTGAACTATTTGCCAAGATAAGGAAGGTGAATGGCATTTTTGTCTTTCAGACATTCCTAATCTTGCTCACTGCCCCATCAGGATTCAAGCAAGCCGGGCCAAAGATGGCTGTAATGCCAGAAACCGGTCCCTGGAAGCTTGTTTCCTTTCCAGTAAAGAATTGGCTTGGTAGTTTGGTCTGCCCTGTTCCCATGATGCACTGGGCCAGGGACAGACTAATTTGCATGTAGCCAGGTTCTGAACTGGGATGGTGCAATGAGCTAAAAAACGGTGGTGGATCAAGCCCTGATCTTTTGACTGGGTAGGAGTGTTCTGCTTAATTCAGATACTCTGTCCATCACCACCCCCCTTTTTGAATCGTTTTGGCCACCACAAGTGTGGAAGGGTATGCTCAGATGTGAGTCCCTTGCTCACTGCACCATCAGGATTCAAGCAAGCCGGGCCGAAGACGGCTGTAATGCCAGAAACCGGTCCCCGGAATCTTGTTTCCTTTCCAGTAAAGAATTGGCTTGGTAGTTTGGTTTGCCCTGTTCCCATGATGCACTGTGCCAGGGACAGACTAATTTGCATGTAGCCAGGTTCTGAACTGGGATGGTGCAGTGAGCTAAAAAACGGTGGTGGATCAAGCCCTGATCTTTTGACTGGGTAGGAGTGTTCTGCTTAATTCAGATACTCTGTCCATCACCACCCCCCTTTTTGAATCGTTTTGGCCACCACAAGTGTGGAAGGGTATGCTCAGATGTGAGTCCCTTGCTCACTGCACCATCAGGATTCAAGCAAGCCGGGCCGAAGACGGTTGTAATGCCAGAAACCGGTCCCCGGAAGCTTGTTTCCTTTCCAGTAAAGAATTGGCTTGGTAGTTTGGTCTGCCCTGTTCCCATGATGCACTGGGCCAGGGACAGACTAATTTGCATGTAGCCAGGTTCTGAACTGGGATGGTGCAGTGAGCTAAAAAACGGTGGTGGATCAAGCCCTGATCTTTTGACTGGGTAGGAGTGTTCTGCTTAATTCAGATACTCTGTCCATCACCACCCCCCTTTTTGAATCGTTTTGGCCACCACAAGTGTGGAAGGGTATGCTCAGATGTGAGTCCCTTGCTCACTGCACCATCAGGATTCAAGCAAGCCGGGCCGAAGACGGCTGTAATGCCAGAAACCGGTCCCCGGAAGCTTGTTTCCTTTCCAGTAAAGAATTGGCTTGGTAGTTTGGTCTGCCCTGTTCCCATGATGCACTGGGCCAGGGACAGACTAATTTGCATGTAGCCAGGTTCTGAACTGGGATGGTGCAGTGAGCTAAAAAACGGTGGTGGATCAAGCCCTGATCTTTTGACTGGGTAGGAGTGTTCTGCTTAATTCAGATACTCTGTCCATCACCACCCCCCTTTTTGAATCATGATACATCAAACAGCCAATTGAATGAGGTGATACCCCTCTGTGCATGGCCACACCACCTTTATATTTCTTTTATGGCCATGGCAACCATAGGACTTGTGCAGTTAAGGCAAATAGACAGTTGCACATTAAAGCTGGACCTAAATAAAGATTTTGTGAATAAGAGAGATATGGAACCATAACATCAACACCTTTCCTAGCAGATCTGAAGGAGTAGTTTCAATACAAACAAACATTGGACAGCCAACAGGTCTGACCTGCCTTCTCAGTTATAAATCAGACCTTTGGCTTTACCGGTGGGGGTTATTTTACTGCTTGTGTTGAAGTTTACTGGCGCGACCATGACAAGTGTACGGGCAGAATTTGAACTGAAAACACGTCCCTCTGTGTCACGATTGCAGAAATACCCGCTCACAGATTAAAACTCCAAAATTATTTAACCTTAATCCGACAGACAAAAATAGAAACACAGCAGTAGCACTGTGTACACTGCCACCAGGGCGACCCTGCTCCTGGAGCAGAGACAGTGCAAGCTGGAGCGTGTGAGGTACATGATTGTTTTGTTTCACCTCAGTCTCTGTGGTTCCCCAGAGGAGAGCCGTGGAACATTTTTCTGATGTTGTTGCTGCGTGTTGCCTTCATCCTACATTGCACGGACGTCAATCGTAAACCACCTTTAGAGAGCGACTCGTCCATTGGCTCGTCAGAGGATATCGTGGCAAGAGAGATAGCGCAGTGAGCTCAATGCATGCTACAGAGACTAGAGAGTAATCTGTGCGCACGTGTTTGCCTCAGTATCTCATTATTCTAGGGTGATAACAATAAGTACAGTACTGCTGTCCGTAATTCAAGCGGCGACATACAGTTGAGTGTGTCGAGGGCAATGCTGTGTTGCAATTTTTTGCATCTTTTACAACCCCTTACCCCCACAATTTACTCAACATCACATCACTCATTAAAACATTTAGATGAAACCAAATCACTCACATCACATACAAGTGTAAAAAAGTAATACAGAAATAATAATAATAAGGTACAAGCATGGATATTGGTCCTTTAAGCAACAAGACATTGTTACTTATATAGTGGTTCACTTGTTTCAATGCAAGGGGCAAAGATAAAGAAGCAAGCTGAATGTGGGACTCGCTTGCAGCAAGATTCACGTTGAGAATATCTTGCAGCAAGATTCACGGTGGGAATAGCATGAAGCAAGATTCACTTTGAGAATAGCTTGCAGCAGGATTCACAGTGGGAAAAGCATGAACCAAGATTTACGTTGAGAATATCTTGCAGCAAGATTCACAATGGGAATATCATGAAGCATTTCACGTTGAGAATATCTTGCAGCAATATTCACGGTGGGAATAGCATCAAGCAACATTTACGGCGAGAATAGCTTGCTGCAAGATTCACAGTGAGAAAAGTATGAAGCAAGATTCACGTTGAGAATATCTTGCAGCAAGATTCACAGTGGGAAAATCATGAAGCAAGATTCACGTTGAGAATATCTTGCAGCAAGATTCATGATGAAAATAGCATGAAGCAAGATTCACGTTGAGATTAGCTAGCAGCAAGATTCACGGTGGGAAAAGCATGAAGCAAGATTCACGTTGAGAATAGCTTGCAGCAAGATTCACGTGGGAAAAGCATGAAGCAAGATTCACGTTGAGAATAGCTTGCAGCAAGATTCATGGTGGGAATAGCATGAAGCAAGATTCACGTTGAGAATAGCTTGCAGCAAGATTCACGGTGGGACTAGCATGTAGCAAGATTCTCGTTGAGAATGGCATGCAGCAAGATTAACCTTAAGAACAACTTGCAGCAAGATTTGCGATGGGAATAGCATGCAGCAATATTCAAGTTGAGAATAGCATGCAGCAAGATTCAAGGTGGGAATAGCATGAAGCAAGATTCACGTTGAGAATAGCTTGCAGCAAGATTCACGGTGGGAAAAGCATGAAGCAAGATTCATGTTGAGAATAGCTAGCAGCAAAATTTACGGTGGGAATAGCATGAAGCAAGATTCACGTTGAGAATAGCTTGCAGCAAGATTCACAGTGGGAAAAGCATGAAGCAAGATTCACATTGAGAATATCTTGCAGCAAGATTCACGATGGGAAAATCATGAAGCAAGATTCCCGTTGAGAATAGCTTGCAGCAAGATTCACTGTGGGAATAGCATGAAGCAAGATTCACGTTGAGAATAGCTTGCAGCAAGATTCACGGTGGGACTAGCATGTAGGAAGATTCTCGTTGAGAATGGCATGCAGCAAGATTAACCTTAAGAACAACTTGCAGCAAGATTTGCGATGGGAATAGCATGCAGCAATATTCAAGTTGAGAATAGCATGCAGCAAGATTCAAGGTGGGAATAGCATGAAGCAAGATTCACGATAGGAATAGCATGCAGCAAGATTTAAAGTGGGAATAGCATGCAACAACATTCACGATGGGAATAGCATCGAGCAAGGTTCACGTTGAGAATAGCTTTCAGCAAGATTCACGATAGGAATAGCATGCAGCAAGATTCAAAGAGGGAATGGCATGCATCCAGATTTAAAGTGGGAATAGCATGCAACAACAGTCACAATGGGAATAGCATGCAGCATGACTCAAGGTGGGAATAGCATGCAGCAAGATTCAAAGTGGGAATAGCATGCAGCAAGATTTAAAGTGGGAATAGCATCCAACAACATTCACAATGGGAAAAGCATGCAGCAAGATTCAAGGTGAAAATTGCATGAAGCACGATTCACAGTGGGAATAGAATGCAACAACATTCACGATGGGAATGGCATGCAGCGAGATTCAAGGTGGGAATAGCATGCAGCAAGATTCAAGGTGGAAATAGCATGAAGCAAGATTCACAATAGGAATCAGGGGCGTAACACAGGCCCCGCAGCCCCCGTGGTACGGCGGCCCCAAGCTCCAGGGGGCCCCCTCAGCTCAGCACTCTGCCCCCTCCACATGCCTTGCAAGGAGGCCCCCTCGAGTTTCGTCACACCACTGGTGGCAATAGCATGCATCCAGATTTAAAGTGGGATTAGCATGCAGCAACATTCCCAATGGGATTAGCATGCAACCAAAGTTTTACGTTGAGAATAGCATGCAGCAAGATTCAAGGTGGGAATAGCACGAAGCAAGATTCACAGTGGGAATAGCATGCATCCAGATTTAAAGTGGGATTAGCATGCAACAACATTCGCAATGGGAATAGCATGCAGTAAGATTCAAGGTGGGAATAGCATGAAGCCAGATTCATGGTGGAAATAGCATGACGCAAGATTCACAGTGGGAATAGCATGAAGCAAGATTTACGGTGGGAATAGCACGCATCAAGATTTAAAGTGGGAAGAGCATGAAGCAAGATTCATGCTGGTAATAGTATGCAGCAAGATTTAAAGTGGGAATGACATGCATCCAGATTTAAAGCGGGAATAGCATGCAACAACAGTCACAATGGTAATAGCATGCAGCACGACTCAAGGTGGGAATAGCATGCAGCAAGATTCAAGTTGGGAAAAGCACGCAGCAAGCTTTACAGTGGGAAAAGCATCCAACAACATTTACAATGGGAAAAGCGTGCAGCAAGATTCAAGGTGGGAATAGCATGCAGCAAGATTCAAGGTGGGAATAGCATGCAGCAAGATTTAAAGTGGGAATGGCATCCAACAACATTCACGATGGGAAAAGCATGCAGTAAGATTCAAGGTGGGAATAGCATGCAGCAAGATTCAAGGTGGAAATAGCATGAAGCAAGATTCACAGTGGGAATAGCATGCAACAACATTCACAATGGGAATAGCATGCAGCAATATTCAAGGTGGAAATAGCATGAAGCAAGATTCACAATGGGAATCAGAGGCGTAACACAGGCCACCGCAGCCCTTGCGGTACGGGGGCCCCCAAGCTCCAGGGGGCCCCCTCTTGCCTAGCAGCGATGCCCCCTAGAGTTTCATCACGTCAGTGGTGGGAATAGCATGAAGCAAGATTTACAGTGGGTATAGCATGCAGCAAGATTGAAAGTGGGAAGAGCATGAAGCAAGATTCCCGCTGGAAATAGTATACAGCAAGTTTTAAAGTGGGAATAGCATACAGCAAGCTTGACGATGGGAATAGCATGCAGCAACATTTAATGTGGGTATGGAATCCAGCAAGAATCAAGGTGGGAATAGCATGAAGTAAGATTCACGGTAGGAACATTATACAGCACAATTCACAGTGGAAATAGCCTAGAGCAACATGTAAAGTGGGGATAGCATGCAGCAAGAGTCATTGTGGGAATAGCATTCAGCAAGATTCAAGATGGGGCTAGCATGTAGCACGATTACAGGTGGAAATAGCATGCAGAAAGGCTCTAGTTGGGAATAGTATGCAGCAAGATTTAAGGAGGGAATAACATGCAGCAAGATTCAAGGTGGGAATAGCATGCAGCAAGAATCAAGATGGGAATAGTATGCAGCAAGATTCAAGGTGGGGATAGCATGTAGCAAGATTCAAGGTGGGAATAGCATGCAACAAGTTTCATGGTGGGAGTAGCATGCAGCAAGACATTCTGCAAATAGTAAATTTAAGAGCCTAGGATTGAGATCTTGCAAGAATCTAAACCGGTTCATTTCCACTTTTTCTAAAAATTCCACTAAATGTGAACATTGTCTTGCCTAGATCAGTGTTCTCTATCTGTAACTTTGCATATCTGGTGCCAAATGTCCTGTCTAGCCTTTCTCCTACATCATCAAGTCTCTTCTCAGGAAAGGTCATTTTGTTGTGGAAGGGCGTACAAGCCAAAGAAAAAAAATTAGCCTTTCAAGGACACCTCCACCACCTTCTTTCCAATTTGCCTATTACAGAACATACTGCTGATATTTCTGTGACAGTCTCTAAGGTGACCTTTGGCATTTTAATGACTATTTGGTAAGCAGGTGTCTTAAAGCCAGATGCAAAGTCTCAGTGAAGAGTAGTTGGCATGTGGGACAGAACACCATAATGGGAAGCAACGATGCCAGGCACTGTTATGGTTAACACCACCTACATCATGGCCATCATGCAGTTGAGACACACATGGTGCCAAGAAATGTAGATATTGAGTGGCAAAGAGGCTCAATGCAAAGAATGAGCTGCAACAGTGCCTGGCCAATTAAGTGGACAGGTGCCCATTCAACACACTAGAAACAGGCAGCAGTGTCAACACCAAAGATAGCAGAGGGAAATACAGAGATCAGGGTACTTCTTTTTCATGAAGGACTATGTCCTACTATAAAATAGAAACGAGGATGCAGAATATGGAGAAACAAACATGAGATGGGGAAACATGCTGCAGTCAACAATATCAAAATGGTGATAGAATTAGAAACACAAGTACTCCAGCCACCTTGTCAGAATATGTGCATTCTAACATTGAGGGCCAAGACATATCAATCATATAGGAGTAAGTAACCTAGCACAATCCCTAAGTATCCAGTGGAGTAGGCTTTTGATGATGGAACGTGGTTTGCTCTCTGCTGTCATATGCGTTCTCTGCAATGTAGAGGCACCTTAGCAGTTTGCGGACTAGTTGTTCGGTCAGAGCAGCACTCACACAATATGGCCCCCAAGATCTCAGCTTCTCATCAGCTTTAAGTTTCTAGTTCGACACTCTGTGGACAAAAAAGGTAGCCAAAGGTGCAGGGCTTCTGGCAGTGTGAAAGGGTAGCCCTCAACTCGGTGAACAAATATAGATATGGTAACAGCATATCAAGGCCTGAATATTGTATGTCAAAAATATAGTGCCCTAGATATTCTGTCATACATCCTAAATATAGGGCACAAATATATGAGGCACAAAAGGAGGCTGGTTGGCACAGAAACACAGAACGAATGATTTGTGCATTTGTGCATGTCTGTGTTTGCATGCATTTGCACCTAAAAACCCGAGCTAGTGGCTTTGACAATGCATGAACTAGTATGTTCTCTCTATGTCAGCCATAGGAATTTGTAAATAAAACTATTTTGTGATATGGGCAATGAGAAAGATTTGTATTGGGACGTAATCTATTTAATATTACCCATGCAAAGTTAGGCTTTAGGATTCCAACAGATTTAAATATGAAATGGGTAAGATCATTTAGTCTTGTGATAACCGTATAAGATCAACATTTGCAAACAAAGCCTTGATTCTGCACTGATTGCACTTTATAATAGAAATAATTTGCTTGAATGTATTGATTTTTATGCTGGCTGCTTTCCTTTGCAATTTCATGGCTTCTACCATGCAAATAACACATATTGAACCTGGTCAACAAGTTCCGTCTATCCATACAACTGAACTTCCTAGTCACGTGTCAGCATTATTTACCACTCACACTAATGGACTATCAACCATTATTCCCACAGTAAGCCCTTTGTCTGTGAATCATGGTAATGTGTTATCCATGTTGCCAGGGTTATAATTGGTATGAAAAAAGTGTGTGTGTGTTTTTATGGGGTGAGTCTCTAAAAAGGGACTGGGCTAGAACATGTAACTAGGAATCCTTTCCAAGAGTCCTGACAGCAATGCTTTTGTTTTAAATGATTATTATTGAAAATCTGTGAATTAAACATTATTGAATGGGTAGTGCCTGTGCCTTAAACACTCCTGTTCATCCATTCACATCACTTTCCTCTGCAGTGTTTTGAACAGTTACGTCCTCTTTCTCCCCACATCCTGATGTTCCATATGTACGCACAGCAGTTTCTATTTTATAGTCACTTTATCGTTCCCTCACACACCAGCTGACATCATTAGGGAGAACACTTTGTTCCGCTCAAGTTAAGAAAAACTACGTTCAAGCATGAAATCAGCAGTTACTAAGAAACAATAACGATTAGATCTTGTACAATGGAGGCAGGTAAAAATGCCCGGTTACTCACCAGTAATATTCATTACTCTGAGTCCTGGTCTCCCCGTCCCATTCCTGAGCCCTTCCCTCCCTCCCTGGGTTGCATTGGTTCTTTGGGGTGATTGTTTCGCTTTCTGGGATTGTTTTCTTTGGTATTCTCAGGATGTTTCTGTCCGGCACTTCCCCCTTTATTGTCACGTGATAGTGACGCCATGTTGGGGGAAGTGCAAAAAAGCTCAGCTAGGTAATAGGTTTCTGTGGAGCAGACTAGCTGCTCACTGTTCAGGAATGGGACGGGGAGACAGGACGAGGAGGTAATGTCACTTAAATGTATAAGATATGGAAAAACCAGGATTAGCCTATTTCCAGTTAATATACTACATTTTTAGTATGTTTAATTAAGTTGTTAATTTTTTATTCCACATACAGGGTACTTGTGGAATAGGTCTCAGCTGTCTGAACACGTACTGTAAATAATTCTTTAAAATAATGTCATTGGTATATTCTGTCCGGATATATATCAATGGCTTCCTGAGATAGGGAGCGTCGTATGGTATGTAATAATTGACAAAATAAAATATATTAGAAAATAAAAAAAATGTCATTGGCTTTTACTTGCATCAATTTACCTCCCATTAAATGTTTGCATTGCCATACATAAAGTACTATTTTCATCTCAAAAATACACTTAATCATTATAAAGTAAATGATTTATATCCTACATGATTGCCATAACGAAACAATCCTTTTGTATTTTTTCACTGCAGCAATGTTTTTTTTTTTAATTCAGTCAGAACTCCGATGAAAGCCTAAATTTATATTGAATGCACATTTGTGTTGTCCTTTTCCAGATAAGGCCAGTTTGTGATTCAGTACCAGAACTGTGTTATCGTGGAAGAGTAGTTTGTGATCTTGGCTAATTCCTATGTCATACTGAGCCAGTGTTGCTGAACTTGGCATATAGCCTTTGTTTTCTTGTCCAACAGCTGTGTGGTCTTTCACCAGTACTTTACCTTCAACTGTGAACAGAATCAAGATGAGCATTTGGGAGGGGGTGAAAAGAGTTACTTGGTGTAAGATATAGGCAGACTATGGACTCTCGCGATTCCACACATGCGGTGCAGTGAGGCGAGCACCACCTGCATAGCGTTGTTAACTTAGAAAATTACACATTACTGCATTCCCAAGGCTCTGTTTTTAGGTCTGTCTTAACAGCACTAACGTTACCAAGAAATATACACAGTGGGTTTTGACTCTGCCGAAGGAAATACACATCTCTCACCTCAGGCTATTGGCTGTTTAGTGTATCTTTCTGCCTTCTGCGGAGCGGTTGCAATGCAATACACGAGGGACTATTTTACATCTTACAAATACACGAAATGGTCACACATTAAGTTATCTCATAGATGCATTACATATACACAAAGCAATCGCATTTTTTTCCTCTGCAGCTGTTCTTAAAAATATATTTTGTATAAACTCAAAATGCAAGACAAACCAATTGTAACAATCAATACACTTGAAATCGTCGGCATTGTCTACCCTGCCTCTCCTGCAGAGGATCCCGTAGGGCTGCTCCCCCATTTTTGATAGTCATTTGTAAGTTTTCTCTTTTCTGCTGACATCACCTAAAATATCAATGTAAGCAGTGTTTAGTAAACTTAGACAGACACTGTGCCTTACTCTTTGTCCCAGTACAGAGGTGGCACTTGCACAAGTAAGCAACATTTAGGTAAAATTTGTGCAAAACTTTAGGAACTGTTCGAAAATACTGTTAGATGAGCCACGAGATGCTGTCATGAAGGCAAACACACCACAATTCAAGCTCTATATTTTATGATGAAACATATCGGCACGTTATTGGAGCTCGTTTGCTGCGAGTTTTCTCTTCATCACAGGAAACAGAAGTAAAGTGCTCTATTTAAAGCATTCCACGTACCGGTACAGGGTCTTAATGTGCACTTTCTGCACTTACAGTAGGTAGATGGAAGAGCGGAGGATGGGAAATGTTATGTCTCTCAGCCTCTTCTTCAGTGTCCTACTTTTGCTCCTTTGAGGTGGGTACTTGTTGGCTGAACACAGTAATCGTCAGGGTCTGCGATGCTGGGGCAGCTCCTCCATTAAGGCGGATGAGCAGCGTCCCACTAAAAATTGCCACCAGAGATAGAAAAATAAAATGGTAGTGAAGTTAATTTATCACCATTTTATTTTTCAAAACCGGTCCCGAGCCGAGTGTCCGGACGGGGGCGGTGCTTTCTGATAGTGCCCACACCGCCATTCACTCCCGCCTGCTTGAACATATACACCATTCCTCCCCAATGAAACTCAGGAGACATATTTATGGGAAAGAACTGTCGCAGGTTTTATTTCATACAACATACGTATGACGTTTTAAGGTGGGTCATCTTACAGGCGATCCAAAGCAGGCAGCCCCTCGCTGTCCCGCATGCCTAAGGAGCCATCTTGCACGGCGAGTCGATGCTCTGACGGTGCAGCACATTACCAACTTCGTTATACTCCCGCCCGCCCCCCCTGTCGGGCGGAGCGGTGTGGGCCACCCCCGGTCGGTTCAGGCCCCCCGACCGCCCGAAGGACTACCGGGGCGCCGTCGCGGTTTCCCGGAACCTCCTTCGGCTCCTGGTCCTTGGCTCAGGCACCATTACTGTGCAGGCAGAGGTACCCTTACTGTACCCTTCTGCCGCAGAGGTACCCTTACTGTACCCGTCTGCTTCCAGATCGCCCTGTAACTCCGCCTGCAACACAAGAAAAACATTACAACATTCCATTACTTTGCGCCGCCACTCAAGCTGCTGGGTCAGGGTTCAGGGTGGGAACAGCGCTTGAGCCGCGGGAAGCCTAGGATGAGAGAGGCCGGGCCTTGGCCACCGGGTTAGATATAGGGGGGTTCGCCCCTCCCACATGTAGGCCCTCCCCTGGCCTGTGAATGGTAGAGGCGGGGCGGGGCGCCCCACCCGGGTGGACTGGAGTCTCTGCCGGGTGGGACTAAAGTGCTGCCCCCCCCATGTTCCCCTGCGGGTCACGCGGTCAGCGGCATAGTGCCCACACCGCCATTCACTCCCGCCTGCTTGAACATTTACATCATTCCTCCCCAATGAAACTCAGGAGACATATTTATGGGAAAGAACTGTCGCAGGTTTTATTTCATACAACATACGTATGACGTTTTAAGGTGGGTCATCTTACAGGCGATCCAAAGCAGGCAGCCCCTCTCTGTCCCGCATGCCTAAGGAGCCATCTTGCACGGCGAGTCGATGCTCTGACGGTGCAGCACATTACCAACTTCGTTATACTTCCGCCCGCCCCCCCTGTCGGGGCTGAGCGGTGTGGGCCACCCCCGGTCGGTTCAGGCCCCCCGACCGCCCGAAGGACTAACGGGGCGCCGTTGCGGTTTCCCGGAACCTCCTTCGGCTCCTGGTCCTTGGCTCAGGCACCCTTACTGTGCCAGGCAGAGGTACCCTTACTGTACCCTTCTGCCGCAGAGGTACCCTTACTGTACCCGTCTGCTTCCAGATCGCCCTGTAACTCCGCCACAGCTCTGGAGGAGGCTTCCGTCGATGACAGAGCCCCCCACCCACCTAGCTACATCCCGACGCTGTTTCGTACCTCTTGTACTTCCGGGAGGAATATGTACACTCCCAATCTAGACAAGGGAACCCTGTCTCTGTCGTAGTACCCATCAGTGTTCTCTTGTATTGGTACTGCCTGATGAAACCCAGGCCTCTCGTCCCATGAGCTCATGCATGGGTCTGTTGACTACTACCCCGAGCTACTGCCAGAGGTTAGACAGATTGCTGGCATTCCTCCTATCACCTTTGCGTGTTTGGGTAGCTCTTAACCTGCACTCCCTTCGCCTGCCCAAATTAATAGGCGTACTGTCAACTCCAGGGGTTATAAGTATTTACGGTCACCCCAGTTCGAAATTTAACACTCAGAATTCACTTCCTTGCTCTGTTCCAGAAGTCATTTCTTTGATCGCCTGAAGTCTAGTTACTTAACTCTTCTCACTCTGTAAACATGAAAGGAGGTTACTTCAAATTAACCTATTTGTTCACATATCCTTGTTTCGCTTACTATGCAATAAGGTAGCTGTTTTCCTTCGGAAATGGGATCAAGGGCTCGGCGAGTGATTATTTGCCTGATTTTATTTGGTGCCAATGTAAACCAGTGATATTGGTACCAGGAAGCAAAAGTGATGGGAATGTGAAAGTTACCCTGCCGCAGAATGGTTTTCTTGCTGTGTGAGCACAGCATCAGTAGTAATTATGACAATGGAGTTAAAGTCAAATTGTCCTTCCAGTTTTCTGTTGTACATATGGTATAATTGCTAAAGGCCTTTCCAAGTTTTGATGTACAGAAAATCGCTTTCTGGCTCTTTCCAGAAGTCGTTTCCTTGTTTGCCTGAGGTCTAAATACTTAACTTTTCCTCACTCTGTGGCTGTTATATCAAAATGTCATATTTGTTCACCTTTCTTAATTTTTTGCTTACTGAGCAATGCGTTTGCTGTTTTCATCTGGACTTAGTATACGGGGATCGGATTCCTTGTACCTGTGTTTAGTACTCTTGCGTAACTTGCACACGTCACTTTTCTCTTGTAACACACTGTTCGCTACTTCGCAACTGTTGTTTGCCTTTGCTACTTGCACACGTGCCACCATTGCCCCCCTAACATTTGTTCTTGTGCCGGAGTGTCTATCATATATTGCAGTATTTCACCTCTAATTGTATGCTGTTTCTCTTGTAACCTGCACACTTGTCATTTTTTCCCTCTGTAATGCACTGGTTGCTACCTCATGTATTTTGTTAGCTCACCATTGTCACTTTTACCACATGTAACTTAACGTCTGCTTTTGCAAGTTATTTACTGTTCCTAATGTAAAGCGCTCACACACCCCGGGCAAAGTCCGCGCTATATAAAACGCCTAAATCAAATAAATGAATCAAGTTGACCTCAAGCAATAAGGAATGCCCCACTCGGGATGACATGTTTGCCGCGAGTATATGCTATGGACACGCTATTGGCAGTTAGAGAATACTCGCTCACATAGGCTTCTTGGCGCATAAAGCGCCTGCCCACGATCACCCGTGAAATCATTCCAGGGATTGTTTACACGGAGCAACTCCCAACTCTCTTTTAACCATGAGAGTATCACTCTACGATTTGCCAATTGTTATCATTCCCTGACCCATGAATAACTGTTACATATATTTTGTGGGGGAAAAGCACTGCTTAAACAAATTAATAACAACCTCCCCCATCCCTATTACACTAGCTATCAAATCAGTAGCACGGAAGGTTGCATGGTCTGGCTTCTGTTTCTATTGCTGTTAACGATCACCTCGTTTGTGTCGATGACCCCCGACTACGGGTTACGCGAGAAACTCTTGTTTTATTTTTTGACCAACCTCCGTGGAACCCGTGATCGCCTGATCCGAATGTTGTTATATTTCGGGAAGCAGCACTCAACGTGCTACGACATCAACTTGGAGAGCAGTTACTAATAAAGACTGGCTACACGGGACTTGTGACATGTTAGGCTGCAGCATTGTGCATTAGTCTATGAAATCGCGTGGACTTTTACCCGCAGGCGTCAGCGCGCTTCACAATAGGACCCATTATATTACAACAGGACGTGTTTAGTTCCAGTTCCAAATGGAAGTTAAATAGGCTGGTAGCAGGCTGTGTTATAACATAAGGCGCATGCTCAGCTTGGGCGTCTAGGCGTTAACTTAAATAACAGACGTTTGACCTCGAGGCTTTGAGCCTGTCACCATGAGCCTACTTCGAATCTTATTCGGCTTATTTCTCCACCTAAAAGCCGGGAGCCGGACCTGTCCTTCTATCCCTTCTCGTTTTATTTAACCGGTCGAAATTTGTCCTAAAGGATATTGTTCTGATACAAATTTCAGGTATACATCAAAGGAGTTCTAAGCCCACTATTCTCAATTTATTAATATTATTGTGCACCACCACAGAGCCCTACTAACCATTGAGTGTTCCCGTACCTTACAGAATTCCACACATGTCAGGCCGCCGATACTGGCTGTAAAAGAGCCGCTCTCAGCGTGCCCTTGGTGCTCGGGCAACATTCCATCCAGTCCCCGTTACGCGCGCGCTGACGGAGCCCCAGAACTACAAATCCCAGAATTACAGCACCATGGAGGGGAAAATCCCAGTCGGGGCCCCAGACTACGAATCCCAGAATGCACAACACAATGGAGGGAGAACCCGAATCGAAGGGGAAAGCCGGCCGAATATGGCGCCAACCCAGCCCATCGCTAAACCTGCCAAAGATTAGATTGCTATTCGTGGCAGGTTCTTACTAAAGTGTAAGTGACAATTTAACAACTTAAGTGAGACACTCGTACCCGGCAAATGATCCGGATCTAAGCACATAGAACAAAGCTGCCAAAGATTCGGTACCCGAGCGTAACCAAACCAAGACGACGATGAGAACACAATCTAAAACGGCCGTGCAATCACGGCGTTACTATTAAACTTATAAAAGCACGCAGCCATATACCAACGCCCGAATTGCCGCCAAGTGCCCCGAAGATAAAAGTGAACATGTCAGCAACATCGGTTACTGGTCATGTAACCTACCTACCGGATTAGAACACCAATTAGTTGCCTGCCAACTTTCTGCCCTACGACATGATACCAAATACTTTTGGTCCCCTTTCTACTAGGCGCCACAACCATACCTGTCATGAACCTCGCATGAGGGGCGGTCAAGATGACGCGGCACCATGTCGCCAGATCTAACCCGTGTTCGATTCCCGTAAATGCACCTCACGTGCGGGGCGGCCATTATTCCTTGTTTGTCGCCCAACAGCATAACAGCGAGACTACGCTTCACTTGGAAATCTTCCTAACCTTCTCTGAATTCTGCAATATGTGTGATCAATTTTGGCCAAGATAGCATGCCGTCGCCTTGAATAAACTGCAAACACTTGACCGATGCAAAAAAAAAAAAAAAACATATCCACGCATGCAGCACGCTCAGACCCGAGAAAGACAGAATCCGCCAGCGGCTAGCGCCAAGAAGCATGCCAGCCAGCTCAGACCGCCGACCACGTCCGCTGCCTTGGGCTCCCCCCCCCAACAGCTCCACTCAGCGATAACCAACAGAAGAATCCTTTCCCTCCTGAGGCGGAAGCCGGGAGGTCTCTTTCTTTCACTTTACTTGGCACCTTAGAATCTGTGTTTTACTTTGTTTGTTGCTCGTGCTTGACTAAAAAGCATTTTTAAATTGTGCATTTTACTAGCGTGCTCGATAGCGCTTGAATAAAAAGCGCCCGAGACTTGAGACCCCCCCAGCGCTCCTAAGCGCTCTGTGCTCTTCCCCCCTCCCCTACCCCAGACCGCCCTCGGCCGAGCTTCGACGCCGAGGGCTGGGATTCGATCTTGGCGGCCATATTGGTTGTGGGCCAGGCGAATCGCGCGCTCTAGCAGCGCTATAAAAAGAACGGTCATGACTCCGCGCAGCGGACGCGTACTGCGGACGCGCCGGACCTGCACCGGAGTCGTGCCAGAGTCCTGCCCGTTTGCGCCCGTTCGCGCCCAGGCGGGCCCTCGGTCCCGGATCCCTGAAACACCAGCCCCACTTCCACTAACATATTCACGCTTGGCACTCGTTACTTTAAAAGGGGTACTTCCACCTCCCTGTAGCCACTCTGTGGACCTTGCGCTTGGCTGCCTCTCTTGCAAATACTGTTCCTTTAGGGCAACTGAGGCTACCATTAAAACAACACAGGGTCCTAGAAAAAGTATAGCTGAGGTCATTTTTAAAAATGGCATTGGTTAACTGCCGCTCTCTACCAAAACATGCCACTGAAATCTCCTTACTAATCGAAGACCTGGACGTGGACATTCTTTTTCTAACAGAAACGTGGCTTGGATCGACTTTCGGCCCCGACATTGTTCGAGCCCTACCCTCTGGTTATCTGATCCAACACAGGGATAGAGGACTGAAGGTTGGTGGAGGGATCGCTATTCTATATAGGGAACACCTAATTTGTCGCTTGAATGACAGTGCCATCCCAGACTGCGAGAATACACAATTCTCCATTACACTATCTTCAGAACTGTCACTCTCTGGTCACCTAATTTACCGTCCACCTGGCCCGACAGGTCAATTTGTAGAAGGGCTAATTGAAACCACTCTGGAGCTAGCCAGTACCGTCTCTAACTTTATAGTGTTAGGAGACCTGAACCTCCATTTTAACAATCCTTCGGATACCATTGCACTGGAATTAACGAAAGATTTAGCTGCCTGCGAACTACACTTGATTGTCCGGCATCCTACCCACTCCAAAGGGAATCTCTTAGACCCCATATTTTCCAACGTCGCAGAATTGACCACAGCTGAACCATACCCAATTCCTTGGTCAGACCATATGGTAATCCCTTTTTTATGGCAAACAAATATATCCAGCTCCATTAAACCCCCCCATAAAGTCTTAGGTAGGCGCAGGACGAAATTAGAATCCAATGATTGGATAGAATCATTAAAACAGAACGAACCTCTGGCCAATCAGAACATCGATAAGGCGAACACAGACTTCAACCGATGGATCGAGCAATCACTGGATAGTGTGCTCCCAAAAAAATGTATTACAAATAAAAAAGGTCCTAATAAACAGCCCTGGTTTAATTCAGACCTAAGGTCCCTCAAACAGGAATGCAAACGGGAGGAAAGGCAGTGGCAAAAACACTTCGACGAGGAGAAGAAAAATAAATACAGATCTACCATAAAGAAATATAAATCTGCCCTCAATATAGCCAAATCTACCTTTTTTGCTGAAAAAATTGAGAAATCTGCCAATGCCCCTAGAGAGATGTTCAAGATAGTAAAAACTCTGGTAAAAGCCCCTGATCCGCCATCATCTGAACTATCACTTGAGGAATCTGGTGTTCGCTGCAATAAACTAGCAAGTTTTTTTGCCACGAAAATCCAAAATATCATTTTTTCTCTTCCTCCCCTACAGGTGGTCGAATCAAACCCTTCTCACATAGGTGATATTGATTCTATCTCACCTTGTCTCTCATTTTTCTCTCCACTTAGTGCCGAACTCTTACCCCCTCTGTTCAACTCTATAAAAAGCGGTTCCCCACTTGACCCTGCTCCCATGACCATATTGAGACTGGCTTTACCCCATGTCAGCAAGCACATTACTAACCTAGTCAACACCTCGCTGGAATCTGGTATAGTACCACAAGACTGGAAGCTAGCCATGGTAAAAGCCCTGTTGAAAAAACCGAATCTTAATCCTGATGATTTTTCCAACTACCGCCCCATTTCCCTTCTTCCCGGCATCAGTAAGCTTACCGAAAAATGGGTGAATAAACAGCTAGCATCTTATTTGGAGACCTATGATTTGCTGCACCCCACTCAAACAGGATTCCGGAAGGGACAGGGAACCGAAACAGCTCTGTTGAGGGTGGTTGAGGTCTCCAGGAGGATTTTGGACGCAGGTGGCAGCGCGGCCATTATCCTCCTGGACCTCAGCGCCGCCTTCGACACGGTTAACCACCGTATCCTTCTGGCTCGCCTGGAGAGGATCGGAGTCACGGGCAAGGCCCTTAAGTGGCTCGGGTCTTTTCTCAGCGACAGAGCTTTTAAGGTTTTCTCAGAAATCAGCTGCTCCCTCTCAGTGCCATTACAGTGTGGGGTACCACAGGGCTCTTCCCTTAGCCCCACACTGTTCAATGTGTACATGGCACCCTTAGCAGAGGTAGTAGCCCCCTTTGGCATCCAGTTGGTAAGCTACGCTGATGATACTCAGCTAGTGGTCTCCTTAAATCAGGTGGAACCCCTTCCGGCCAATCTTTGCAGCTGCCTGGAGGCGGTTGCGAAGTGGATGGATGCGTCCCATCTGAAGTTGAATGGGGGGAAAACTGAGCTGATGCTACTTGGGAAAAAAGCCACTTTTAATAACTCAACCTTGTGGCCCTCCTGCATGGGGCTCGGGCCCACCCCAAAAGTCCGAGATAAAAAGCCTCGGCTTCTGGCTTGATACGGAACTGTCTTTTAAAACCCAGGCAAGAAAAACAGTGGCCACCTGTTTTGGCCTCCCGAAGACAATTCGTAAAATCCTTCCCCAGTTACCCGAAGCCGCCAAGAAAACCATAGTCCAGTCCCTTATTCTATCAAGGCTGGACTATGGGAATGCGCTTTATCTAGGAGCCCCCACTTCAGTCACTCGACAACTCCAGATTGCCCAGAACTCCGCAGCAAGGTTACTTACTGGTACCAGCCGCCGCGCATCAGCTGCACCTTCGTTAAGGACCCTGCATTGGCTTCCAATACAGGAGCCGGTCCACTTCAAGACCCTTTGTCTGGTCCATAAAACTCTTTATGGGAAGGGCCCTCCCATTCTAAATGACATGGTCAGACCATATAAACCATCTAGGGATCTTCGTTCAACCCAGCAAAACCTTCTAATAATCCCCAGGACCAACAGGTCCCGAACAGGGGGCCGTCTCTTTTCGCGAAATGCGGCCAAGATGTGGAATGCTCTTCCCTTACCACTCCGTCTAGAGCCTAACCTGCTCGCATTTCGCAAAAAGTTAAAAACAGCACTGTTCCCTAAGATTTAGATAAGTAGGTCCTCTGTACTTTAGGTTCCTGATCTCTTTTCCTCTGTTTAATATCAAGCGCTGGGATGCTTCCGAGTAGCCATGCGCTATAGAGAAACCTTTACAATTACAATTACAATTACTCAGACAACGAGAGCAAGGACTGCCGCTACCCTGTAGCTACCACGGCGAACATTTAATGCAGTTTATTGTACCCACTGGAAAGCAGATACATTAAACACTAAATTCCATACCACCCTACAATATATATATTTACTACTCCTTAAATAGGGAAATGTTTACAAGAAACTCCAAAATGTCTATTAATACGATTACTATTGAGAGAGTAGAAACGAAAAGCAGCATTCCGCGCAGAACTTCAGGATGGCTGTTCATAGAAGTGCAAATGCGCGATTGTGCATTTCAAAATTAGCATGACAAGAGGCTCCTCCCTGAAGACGGTGAAAGACAGGACTAGCTTCCTGGAGGGGGGATGGGCCCATTTGCAACAGAGCACACTTTGCTAAACTTGGTCTAGAGAAGCAGCATGGCATACAACTTGTTTGCCATGCGAGTGGCAAGAAAGGGGCCCAGCCCCCAAACAGAGACTCTAAGTGGTTATTGCCTCAACCTTACTACAAAATTACGGTTACAAAAACAAAATGAAATAACATTTGCAGGCGCCATACACAATTCAATGTGGGTGCCTACAATTGCTGTATTACTTATTCAAGTCAAGTCAAAAACCACTTTATTCGATTTAGTTAAAAATCATAAAAGCATACTACAATCAATATAAAAGGGCAATTCGGTTTCATGGAACAATACATAAAGTATTAACAATAATATATACAATTTAAAAACAGTTATAGCAATAATGTACACAGTTTAAAAACAGGTAATTATCAGCTAAGAAATGCAAATGCAAAGAACATATTTCATCCTCTAAGGCGAACCTCCTTGCTATATTTACAGTCGCCTCCTCCTGATCCTAGCAGCAGCAACAAGATAGTTAGCCACGCTGAACATAACTAGGGGTGAATCCAACATTTGGAGATACAGGAGGGCTGGTTTTGCCTGATGGAATGCTTTATCCTTCAATAAAGGCACCAGGTACTTCTGTCTTGGCGTGATATAAAAATGGCAGAACAGCATAAGGTGCATATTATCTTGCTGTGAAAAATTGTCACAGTTGCACACAGGTGCATCCTCCTGCTTAAACCAACCTTGGCTGTCACAAAGAACCGTATAAATCTGTTCAAAACGAAATTTTACCAGAAGCCACCTATGAAAAGGGATGTTAACTATGGCAAGATACGGTTGTATAGCCAGGCAGGTGATGGTCAGAAAGTGGGCTCTGACCGTGGGCTTTATGAGTTGGCATTCCTCTCTCTCCAAGCTTTTCAGTTTGGAGAAATTGAGCTTGACCCAATCAAGATCAGATTTTTTTAAGCCCGAAGTGGCGGAGAAAATCTCGGGACGACCAAGTTCCAAAGAGCACTTATGAATGTAAGACAGCCAAGGAATGTCTTTAAATCTGTCCAAATGTAGACAATCCATCAGTATTTTGTGATTTAAACCTAGGTTTACATTAGTTCAGGTCCTAATCCATAAGAGAATAGGTGCCATTGAAAGAATATCGGTAATGTACCCTAGGCCAAGCTCCTGATGTATAGAAAACGTGGCTGTCGATTGAGGGAGCCCTAATATAGATCGAAGGAACTCATTCTCCTCCCTTTGAATGGTTTCACTATTAACATAGCCCCACAGGCCTGAACCATACCTGGCTATTGCCACAGTTTTTGCCCTGTACAGGCTCAATAGTGCACCAGTAGGCTTCCCGCCAAGTCTCCTGGAGAAACTTAAAATTGCGTTTGCCGAGCTCCTAACCGCTTTAGTTTTGGTTGTAATTTGGGGGACCCAGCTACACTCTGTATCATAAATTACACCAAGATAAGTAAAAATTTTGACATTAGTGATCACTTCACCATTACAGTAGAAAGATTTGGTATTATTTTTCACAGCCCCAAATGCCATAACATGAGATTTGGAATTGTTTACTACTAAGTCAAGAGAAGACATAAATTCACTAAAAGCATTTAAAAGTCTCTGTAATCCTAAGTGTGTCCGGGCTATCAAGGCAGCGTCATCCGCGTACAGGAGAACAGGAATACGAGTATCCCCTGCACGCGGTGTGTCCAAAGTAGCAGTTAGAAGGTTTTTCTCCAATGAGTTTATATAAAGAGTGAACAGCATGGGAGCAAGGATGCAACCCTGCCGAACACCCCTGCATGATTTAAACCAGGCTGTGCGATTTCCTTCTTGGTCCATTCTGATCGAGGCCTTTAAGTCTTTGTGAAGTTCAGCAAGGTAGTACACAAGAGGAGGATCAAGACCCAGTTTTAACAGCATGGTCCACAGCCGAGCTCTGTTGACTAAATCAAAGGCCGTGGACAGGTCCATAAAAGCAACAAAAATTGACCCCTTTGTAGCCGTGGAATATTTTGAAATTAACAAATGAAGATTTAAACATTGGTCCTCTGTGCCTCTACCTGCGCGGAACCCATATTGAGCATCTGTTAAAATGGCGTTTTCCATGGACCAGTTACTAATTTTTGCCAATAAAACTTTGCCCAGAATCTTCATAGAGGAATCCAACAAGGATATAGGTCGGAAACACTTAGGGTCGCTTCTTTGGCCCTTTTTGAAAATAGGGACTATTATAGAACAAGCCCAAGTTTTTGGGAATCCCCCTTCAAATACACAATTAAAAACATTGACTAAAATCTCTGCCCACATCCCTGGGTTTAGTTTATAGAGATCCAGAGGGACCCCGTCTGGGCCAGGGGCTTTATTACCAGCTGAGCCTTTAATCGCAACCTCCACTTCGGTTTTACTAAATTTTAGCTTGGGAATGGAGGCTGGGGAACGAGGCATTGAAAATGTCTCAACCATTTCATTTGACCCATAGATATTAGAAAAGTGTTTAATCCACTCTGCTTCAGAGATGTTAACTTCAAGATCTATGTTGTTTGATTGGGCAAATAAAGGGTTGTTAATTATGGACCAGAATTTGGAGCTTTGTTTAAGGGTGGTAGAATCCATCAAAGAGTCCCAAGCTTCCTCTTTGATGGTCTTTTTCCGAGTCTTGACCACCACTGCGTATTTTTTCCTCAGTTGTGCCACCAGTTTCTTGTCTCTAGGAGAATGTTTAAGGGCTTTCAACAAATCTGAGTGTGCTTTAGAGCATGTGTGATCAAACCAGCCAAAAGCTGGGGCAGGTCCCCTCCTTGGTCTGGCTGTTAACTCTTCTTCCACTCTGGAACAAATAGCCTCAAAAGCACTAACCACCTCCTTCCCCTCCCTATCTGAATCCCTACATGTCGCAAGTTCTACGGCCATATTTTGCTCAATTAAGCCTAAAAAGTCCTCCGGGCAAACTTTGCACCATTTAAGACGCCTTCCTTGGTCCTTACTCCTTACATCTTTTATAGCGGTGGCCCTCAAGGCCACTTTACTCAGACCAATGGAAACGTCCAAGACTAGCGACACCGGGTTGTGGTCACTAAACCCACTTACAATAGCATTATAAAACAATACATAGCGGAGAAGACCCGGGGACAAAAAAATATAATCGATAATCAATTCACTTCCCCTTGCGTTATATGTGGCCACACGATCCTTCAAGTCTGCAAACCCTGGTTCGAATAAGTCGTTAGAGGATAGCAAATTTTCCATTGCCACACCCTTTGGGCTATGCTCGAAATGTGGCAAAGTCGTATGATCTGGGCCCGTATCATCCTCAATAAGACAATGTAGCCCACACAAATGAACATTAAAATCTCCCATCAGTATGAGTTGAACAAAAGTGGTTTGTTTTGACATATAATTGGTTAAAAAGGAAGACAATCCTTCTATAACAAAATTAGCGGGACCCCCTGCGTGGAATTATAGCAATTTATTAATACTAATTTATTATTATCTGCCAGGAGGATTTCCACCAACTGGAAATAATATGAGGAACTGGGGATTTCCTTGACAGTACCTGCCAGTTTAACTGAAACTAAAAACAACAGACCCCCTCTATCCCTTCCCGCCATAGAACTCTGCGATTTGACAAAAAACGATTTATAGCCATCCACCCAGAAAGCATTGTCCCTTGCCCAAGTTTCCTGCAAGGCCACTATATCGTGTTCTTTTATCTTTTGTAGCCAAACTGTGTCCTCCTGCTTGGCCCGTAGACCCGCAATATTCCAGGAAAGTAGCCTGATGTTCCCCCTGGCCAGATCTAGAGGGTCATTTGCGGCTACACTTTCTGTGTTGCATGAAACATTTATAGAAACAATTTCATTACAAGGGGCATTCAAGCTTATCTGTTCGTGCTCTAGTCAGTCAATATCAATTTGATCGGCTAGAGCCGCAAACCTATTTGACACAACTAAGTCTGTGGTAGGAGTGTTCCTTACAGAATTTGCCGAGCCACCTGCCCTTGGTTGCTTTGTCACCCATTGGCTAGTTTGTAACGGCAAAATAAGTTTGTCTTTAGCCCAAGCATTTACACTATGATGTGACAAAGTATTCTCTCCTCCACCTGACCTAAATACACGAGGATAAAAAAAGCCAAGGGGCATCGCCCAAACACTCTTACCTACTGGGTCCAAAGGGGAACTATCCCAAAACAGACGGCTAGAGACATTTCTAAATTTAAAATTCACTATTACACAGTCTCCTGCTACCTCTTTCTTGGTTGAGCCCACCCAGTTAACCCTTCTACCTGTCAGAATGTTATCTGCGATGTCGCCCTCACCCGTGCAGTTCGCATTACACCAGTTTTTGATATGCTTAAGAAGGGTGGCATGATGTTCTACCTCCCCAACAGCAAGTTTAGGCACATTAACCAGAATTGCTACAAATGGTGTAGCATCAGGAGGTAGATTTACTGGGGGTACCCTTCCCACCCGCTCCCCCTGAGCACCTCTAGACCTAACTATTGGGGTTACACTAGGTGCATCCTCCCGTGTAGGAATATATATACCCTTATCAACTTTTCCTTTGTTTTGGGCAGGATTTTCGATGGCCACTCTAGTAGCCATGATGGGTATGTTGGTTGGTGGGCCACCAACCTTGGGGGCAGAAACCTGCACAACTGTTGGACATAACGCCGGAGGTATAGATGAAGAAAGGGCCCGGGTATTTAAAACATCATTGATGCGCTCACATTTCGCCAAAAGGTCCTTAACACAATCCTTCAAAGTGTCCGTAATGTCAGTGGCAATCTGGATTAGGGCGGATTCAAGCCTATCCGAGAACAGTTTCTCTAATAAGGACGAGATGCCCTCCTCAGTGACATACATTGCACGTTGAGCCCCAGGCTGATCCTTTAGTGTGCTTCCAAAATCACCCGAAACCACCGGTATAGACGGTATCACTGTTTCAGACAGAACCGGGGTCGGGAGAACAATAGGGGATTGTGACCAGGTGGGTCTACAGGACTCAATAAGCACCCTGGGTTCCAACGGGATGCAGTTAATGGTAGAGGTATGTAGTGTATCAGGGCTCACTGGTGAAGTATCCAGACCCAGCTCACGCTCTGACTCTGCAATCTGTGTAGTTAGTTTATCAACTTTCGATGTCAGGTACGTGATGATGCTGGTAGTGTACTTAGGCACCTTAGCTTTCACCTCGCATACCGCAGATGGCACATGTTTACGCTTACCCATGATGTTAAGGACGTGGCCCGTCCCGTCCCTGATCGTCCTTGGACGGCCTTAGACGGCCCGCCCTCTGCCCGGGCTCCGCCCGGCGTCGCCCGCGCGCGTCCCGTGACGCGGAGGGAGCGTCTGCTCTTTGTAGCGCCTCCGGGTGCGAAGAGTGCGGGAGGCAGGAAGTGCCCGCAAAGCTCGCTGGGAGCTGTAGTCTCCAGCCGCGTAGTTGGAGCTGATGCGGCGAGACTACAGCGTTCCCCGCCCAGGAGCTGTTGCTGGAGCTGCTGATGGCGCTGGAGCTGCTGATGGCGTGCTGGCCGGTAAGCTCCTGATGAAATGACCCCCCGCTCCACCGAGGGAGCGTCTGCTCTTTGTAGCGCCTCCGGGCGCGAAGAGTGCGGGAGGCAGGAAGTGCCCGCAAAGCTTGCTGGGAGCTGTAGTCTCCAGCCGCGTAGTTGGAGCTGATGCGGCGAGACTACAGCGTTCCCCGCCCAGGAGCTGTCGCTGGAGCTGCTGATGGCGCTGGAGCTGCTGATGGCGTGCTGGCCGGTAAGCTCCTGATGAAATGACCCCCCGCTCCACCGAGGGAGCGTCTGCTTTTTGTAGCGCCTCCGGGCGCGAAGAGTGCGGGAGGCAGGAAGCGCCCGCAAAGCTCGCTGGGAGCTGTAGTCTCCAGCCGCGTAGTTGGTGCTGATGTGGCGAGACTACAGCGCTCCCCGCCCAGGAGCTGTCGCTGGAGCTGCTGATGGCGCTGGAGCTGCTGATGGCGTGCTGGCCGGTAAGCTCCTGATGAAATGACCTCCCGCTCCACCGAGGGAGCGTCTGCTCTTTGTAGCGCCTCCGGGCGCGAAGAGTGCGGGAGGCAGGAAGTGCCCGCAAAGCTCGCTGGGAGCTGTAGTCTCCAGCCGCTTAGTTGGAGCTGATGCGGCGAGACTACAGTGTTCCCCGCCCAGGAGCTGTCGCTGGAGCTGCTGATGGCGCTGGAGCTGCTGATGGCGTGCTGGCCGGTAAGCTCCTGATGAATTGCATACAAAACAAAACCTTTCCCTAGCTGCACATGTGGCAGAGTTTGCGCTCTGTGAAAAGTTTAAAGGCACACAATAAACAACCCTTTCATTTCGGTAAAACATTGCTCTTACTGAACAAAAGCGTGGCCAACATAAAATGAGTGTAGTATGAAGGCAAATGGGGAAGAAAGAGAGAAGACGAATGGAGACAATGAGGAAAAGGGAATCGTAGAAAAAGTACATGGAGAGGAATAAGAGAAGGGAGTTGGAACACCAGGAGAATCAGGGCTCTCACATAGGGAAGACATGAAAAATAGGATCAGCTGAGAGAGGTATGCGCAAAATCAGATTCCCTTGAACAAGTAAACTGGTGTTTTCTACAATCTGCACACCAGACTAACAGAAATTAAATCACTATCTGCCGCAAACGGAATGTAGCATTTGCAGTGAACAGCTTCGGATCTCAAACTCTTCATTCGAAGCGTCAATATATCGCTCTGATAAAAACGGGTGGTGCAGCACGCTCTGATGTGCCCTGCCAGTGCGACTCTGTTGCCTATTTGGTCTATAAAGAAGGCTGCCGCGCCGGAGGTCCACTTTTAAACAAAGCTCATATTATTTAACTGGGACCCAGCTTCCTGAAATAGCCTCGCTCCAAGACACAGGGCTAAAATTGCATTTTTTGTAATTGAAAGTGCACATAAGTACATTTGTCACACCCTGTTCTTCATCTACCAACGAGAGGGATTCATTTCAAAATGAAAATTAGTAGATGAAATGCTACGAACACATGTGCTAATGACAAGAATGGAGTAGGAACCCTGAGCTATCCTAATCTGAAAAAGGCAGCGATCGGTTTACCTTAAAATAACACTTATGTCGAATGCGGGCATCGATCCCGCTACCTCCCGCATGCTAAGCGAGCGCTCTACCATTTGAGCTAATTCTCTGCGAAATCGAGGCGCTTTAAGACTGCTCACTATTCCCCACGTAGTATTGCCCTTGGAAGCTCAAGAACTAAACAAATGGACGGCCATTTTAACCAGTTTCATACAGGGGGAGGAGTATTACTATAGACGACCTGGCTATAAGATCTACAACACACAGGTAAATAACTAACGGCATTACCTCGGCGCAAACATCAGTTCCCACATGAATGATTCACGTGTTACACAAGAAACCGCATGCACCACTGCACGCGCCGCCTGGCAAACGATGATCCAGGCCAGGCAGCATTTTTATTGGTGAGAATGGAACATATAAAAGAAAGCCTGAGAGAAACACAGTACAACTGGGGCAGAGCAACACGCGGCCCGGGTCTGAAACAGCCTGTTCTAATGTAGAGGAAGCCACTAAGACATCGTGCACATGCTCCGACTCATATACGAATAGGGGACTTCTTAAAAGACGCCCTACACCCTTCCTTCCCCCTGTATTGAAAAATTGGCATTCAATAAACAAGGGACTCCATAGCAAGTCGAGCCCGCTGCGTACTTTTCCCTGTAGCACCATCGGCTTAGTTGAGGGTGGGAGGGGGCAAAACCTCTTCCAATTCACTAGAAAAAACCTCTTCCAATTCACTAGCACAAGATAGATTGGAGCACTTTACACAAGCAAAAAAAGCCTTTACGCAAGCATGATAGAATCAGGGACTTTAAGGGACGCCCCCATGTTGGGAAAAAAGGACTGCATTCAGTAAACAAGTTGACTCCATAGCCCAGAAATAACTGAAAATTACTCGTTTTTGCCGAACATGGGGCTCAAACCCACGACCCTGGGATTAAGAGACTCATGCTCTACCGACTGAGCTAGCCAGGCTCCCAAAGCATTTTACGCCAGAAACGTCGTATTACTTGACACACCACTGTTTGCACTACAGCGGCCCACTCTCACCCATCTGTGCTCACAAGTGTTTTCTTTAACTGCAGTAGACGCCTCCGCTGCTCCCGCGCTGCTCTCAGCCAGTCCGCTTCAATCCGCAGATAATCCGCGGCACCCCCTCCTTGTGCACCACTGCTGATCGCGCTCTGGTCGTGCCAAATCAGCTGCCGCCTGTCCTCCATTTCCAAGCCGCCATCGACCTGCAAGGAAACAAAACAAAAGAAATTACGGGCCTCTGGGGGGCCCGGGTGCTGCACGCTTGAACAGCGCTTGAGCCGCGGGAAGCCTAGGATGAGAGAGGCCGGGCCTTGGCCACCGGGTTAGATATAGGGGGGTTCGCCCCTGGAAAGGCGGGATTTTACCTCTAGAGTCTGCTTGTCATTCTCCAGAATCCCGTCACAGGTCGACTAGACCTTTTTACCTGCCATAGAGTGAATTAGGCAATCTGTCATAAGAGAATAAACAATTTTGAAATCCCAATTGCTTCCCCCCCAAGAACCACTGACCAAACTAAGTTTGAAAGATTTATTACATAACCAAAAATAACTGCAGGTACAAACACCTCAGCAAGAGGTTCAAAAGGTAAACAGGCACTAATACAAACATAATCCTACGGAAAAGTCTCAGGCGACTGATGAACAATACCAGGATCAATTCCAGGACCATCAGACTAAACAGAATAGCTATAACCTGAGTTCTGGTACTCATCGGAATAAAGGACATAAATCCAGGTTAATCTGTCCCTACACTACTCTAAGTGACATCCCTACTCAACAATAGCCCAACCTAACCAAAGGTGTCAGCAGTGGTGACTTCAATGAAGTTCACTCACTTCTCTCCAATACTAGCGAATCCTCAGTCATAGCTAAGCTATTTACCAAGACCAACCACTCTCTCTGACTCCTCAGCCCATCTGCACTGCCTCCCTCCTCGGGGTGCTGTCCCTAATACGAAACCCCAAAATGTGAATGACACGCCTTCAGGTACGCCCTCTCCAAGGTGTCGATTACATGAAGTTCTCCACATTGGCCTTCTTCCATCCTTGTCCGTTAAACGTCCTTGGGTCTCAGACTCTCTGTCGCTTCCAGTTGTATCTTCAAATTCCTGGTTTACTCCTCCATGTCTGAGTCTAGCATTTCTATCTCACATACACAATGGGCCCTTCTACTCTACAATCTACTGGGTGATGCACCTGCAAAAGAATACACGCAAATAGGCTCACAGTCTAATAATGTTGCAACATTTTCTAAAGCCTCTTTCATAAGCATTTATACCGTTTATATGTAGAGCAAACATTTTCATACAGGCCTGCGCCATTTCCATGAACTAGGCCTAGGCTAGAATTTAGGCCTTACGTTTAAATGAGCAAATCTCTGGGTTCACTAGGCCTCCAACCTTAACGACAAATGCATTTCTTCTCTATGTTCGACTAATTATTGAGTACATAAAGCATGATTACATTTCAATTAGTCCATCTGAAGGCATATTAGCAAATCAATTAAACATTCTTATTTATAGTGAAAGATTTCCTTTCAAAGCATCTCTCTTATTGCCGCAAATATGAATTTGCACCTTGTAACGTTGGTTCTGCACCTTCTCTGATACCAATTTACATTAGTACTTAGTCATACCTTGCATCTAAACATGATTAAAAATCCACTATATATACGGGTGCTGACTACTTGTACATATGCTGCACCCCTACAAATTTCACTGTAAATGGCGCTCTCTCAGTTCCCCCCTTTGATGACCCATGTCATCACCACCCACACATCTTCCTTAGGGTAAGAACCAACTAAACTGAGCTTGTGGCCATTCTCCCTCGCTTGAACGATTCCAACGCTCTCAGGCTGCGGTATTGACTATCCTGCAGCCTTTCCATTCGCATCTCTTGCGCTCTCATTGATCTCGCCAACCTATGGGACCTGTACCACTTGTACAATCTTACCAAACCCCACAATCCAATCACACATGCCACTGCTATGATAAGGGGCTTCAGTACAAATCCAAGAAAACTCTTTCCTAAGCTGGCAAACCAGCTTCCAACCTTCCCAAATCCCTTGCCAACCGTTTCCCACGCATTCTCTTGCGTCAAGTCCTCAATTTCATAATGGATTGCAGTAATGTTGCTTATATATTTCTCCAGATCCTTAGAGTTGTCTGGTATATAAGTGCAACATTCTTGGGCCTTCAAACGTTTACAGACCCCGCCCTCCTTTGCTAGAATGACATCAAGAGCAAGACGGTTCTGTAAAACCATTGTCCTGATCGACAACATCTCACCCTCAACCAACACCAATGACTTGGCAGTATTCATTGACAATTCATCCACAACAGTTGCCAGCCACCGTATCTTTACGTCATTCAAAATGACACCCAACATAGGTATCGCTGCTCCAAACACATCTCCCACAATTTCTCCAGCACTTTCCCCTCGCTTAACCCTCCTTTGAGGCCCTCCCTCTAAGAGTGCAAAATCTTCCGTATGATAAATCTTGGGAAAGATGATTGCTAGGTAGCAAGTTCCATACCACTTCTCTGGCAATCTCACATACGCATTCCTTCCGCAGACAAAATACACAGTAGGAATCACCTGAACCACGCTCTTCAAGAAGTCCTTTGTATAGTATTCTAAGGTGAAGGTGTGGTCACACGTAGTCTGATCCACATACACATTTTCATAATACGTCTGTGGTCTGTGCAGACACAACTTCCCTTTCTGTACTTCATCTAGAGCTATTGGTCCATAACTCCCTCTTGACTTATGTTGCTTCTCTTCTTCGGTCCAATCTACCTTTCCTTGCCCTGAATCTCGCAACTTTTTCTGTTTCGTGTACCTATCTTCTACTTGTTCAATGATCTTCTTCTCTATATCTGACAACAAGCATGTCAAGTTGTGTCGGTGTGCATACGGGGTGTCTAGCTCTTGAGTGGGAATGAAAAAATATCCAAGTCTGTCCTCTGACTTATAATAGTCCCACTTGTTCAAATGCTTGTAATTCGGGACTTCTGGTAACACAGCATCATAATTTGAAAAGAAGTATTCAAAGTGATTTCGCCCATATAGGATACTAATCAGCAAACTACAGGATATTCCATATGTCAATGGAAGGTGATGGTATCTAATACCCTCATCTACTGAAGCTGGCAATTGCATGCACACATAACAGTCCTTCGCATCCATCGCCTCAATGTATTCATACAACAGCTTTGCATAAGCATTCTGCCCAAAATTTCCTTTAGACAGATCAGTGTGTAGCCTACGGCTTTCTGCAGCCAGTATGGCTTTCTCTCTTCGCTCTCTCTCTTCTTTCTGGCTAGGAGTGGTAGGTGTCGATGTCCCCACAGCCTTCTCTACTTGTTCGTGTGGTGCAAAATAAGAAACTAAAACTACTATAGCTATAAGGAGTATCACTCCTCCTAAAAGAGTGCCTACTATGCACTTGGCTCTACGATTCGGGTTTCCAGACGCCATGGTCTCAGTACAAAGTAGTTCGTTCTCGGAAAGCACCCAAAAGTCTCTTTCAGTGCTATTTGAGTCTCTCAAACCACCTTGAAAAGCGGAAAGTCCCGTTTCAGTTCTTCTTTTGTTCAACGAAAGACAACCTCAACCCTTCTCTGTCCTCTGGGGAAAGTCCCTAAATTTGTTCTTCGTCCACTCGGCTCTAGGTTAAGTTCAACAGTTATTTACAAAGTCTTTTCACAAAGTCTTTCAAAGCAATTCAAAGATCAAAGTTCTCAATAGTCTATGATTATACTTGATCCAATTGCTTGCAACACATAATCTAAAAGTTCCATGCAGAGCACAACTTCATCATATACTGGCATGTCGGGAACAAACGTAGGAAAAATCAGTCTATCCAGCAGTAAATCACATATCTTGCTCAGGAGAGGGGGATTGGGACTGGTGAGTGTCAGTTTACCTTTGATTTCAAGTCCAGGAACCAACAGTATCACTTCCAGCTTAACATTTGGGATCGTACTGGTCACTGCTACTGACCTCACCCTCCCGGACCTCAGTACTCCTGGCATTTATAAAAGGGTAGGTCCACTCTGGAGTGGCGTATCTTTGGCGAGGTACCCTCACCCTCCTTGACCTTCTCGGACCTCCTTGCTCAGCTCCTCGTTCTCCCTCTTCTGGATCTGATTCTTCGGACACAGGGGCAAGATCTGTTTCGGAAGCCAATCTCACATTCATTCGCCTCCGTCTCTCGGGCCAATGATCCCCTGCACTTCTTGCCCTTCTGGTTCTCGTTCGCACACCCTGTTCGTCTCCACTGTCGACCTCTTCTGCGCTCAGATCGCCTTCTCCGCCACTTCCTCCCTCTGAGGCAGATTCCGTGTCACTTTCGTCTTGGCCGTTTCCTGCTTGATCAGGGGAGTCCCCAAGTTCTACAGGCACCCCCACAGCTTGACTTTCTCCCTCTGATGAATCCTCTTCTTCGTTATTATTTTCATCTACGAGAGGAGCTGTCCTCTCCTTGGGTGCTGGGACTCGTCGGGTGTGTGAAGCATGGACCCAATTTGGCAATCCACCGCACTTCACAGCAGTAGTAGTGACTAGGATCACTTGGAAAGGTCCTCTCCAACGTACGTCCAGGCAGCTCTTCCTGACGTGCTTCCGCACCAGGACCCAGTCACCAGGGCACAGGTCGTGACAAAGGTCGCTAGAAGCCGGAATTTCAGCAGCCTGCACCTGAAGAGACACAGAACGCATGACATCAGAAAGTCCTCTGCAATAGTCAAGAATCACATCATCTGTGATATTCATCAAGGCAGTTGTAGGAATAGATGGCAGTCTCATAGCCCTCCCCATCAGCACTTCGTGAGGCGAGAGCCCTGTCCTTCTGTCTGGGGTACTACGCATGCTCATTAGTACCAATGGCAAGGCATCGGGCCACTTCAGGGACGTGGATGAGCACACTTTTGCCATTCAAGCTTTCAAAGTCCCATTGATTTGATCCACTATGCCAGAAGCCTTAGGTCGATAGCTACAATGCAGTCTCTGGTCAATGTTCAGGGCAGAGCAAAGCATCTTCACAACTTCGCTATTAAAGTGTTTTCCTTTGTCCGATTCCAAAGAAGTCGGAACCCCGAATCGTGGCACTAGCTCCCTCAACAACAGTTTTGCTACTGTGAGTGTATCGTACCTACGAGTGGGATATGCCTCAACCCATCTAGAAAACACACACACAATCACCAAGACGTACCTGAGGCGATTGCACCTCGGCATCTAGATGAAATCTATCTGCATCCTATAGAAAGGTCCGCCAGACCTCCCAATGTGACTCAATGTAACAGGTGTTCTTTTCCCAACATTCAGCTGTTGACAGGTTACACATCTCTGACATACTGCTTCTGCGGCCTGTCTGAATTTTGGGTTGTACCACGTTTGCCTGAATACACGCACCATCGCATCCCTTCCCAAATGTACAGGACCATGTATCTGTCGTGCCATTGCACTCACCAACTCATTCGATAACACAGCTCTTCCATCAGCTGAAACCCACATGTCCAAATCTCCCTTGACACAGCCAGCCGATTCCCACACCCTTTTTTCATAATCAGATGTCTGTCCTTGCATGTCTCTCAGCTCTTCCCATGTGTCTGCCACCTCAAGCATCATGCTTAGTTCGGTTCTTTCCCTTGGTCCCTCAATTGTTTGTTCCGTAAAGGAGTATCCCTGCTCTGCACAATAACGTGCAACTTCATCCGCATAACGGTTCCCTTGTGTCACAAAATCCGTTCCTTTTGTGCTGCTGTGCATTTTACCACAGCTATTTCTGCAGGTCTTTGCAGGGCCTCCAGCAATAACCTGATAAGTTCACCATTTCTGATTGGGGAGCCCGATGATGTCATGTAACCCCTCTGGGACCACAACTGGCCAAAGTCATGAACCACCCCAAATCCGTACTGGCTGTCCGTGAATATGGTGATCTTAATGCCGTTGGCTGCTAAACAGGCGCGTGTCAATGCAATTATCTCAGCCACCTGTGCAGAGTGTACTCCTTCCAGGCAGGCTGATTCAATTATTCCAGAAATAGTGCAGACCGCAAAGGCTGCTCTCAACTGACCAGTATTGTCTCTTACACATGAGCCATCCACAAAATAAATTTCATCAGGGTCTGTTAATGGCACATCAACAATATCCAGTCTAGGTTTGGTGCATAGTTCAGTCACATCAAGACAATCATGGTCTTCCCAATCATCTTCTATATCATTTGGTAATGGTAACAAAGTAGCAGGATTCAAGACAGAGCACCTCCTGAGAGTCACATTCTCTGCATCAAGTATAACCTGCTCGTAGCGTGTGAGCCTGTTGTTTGTCAAGTGCTGCGTCTTGGTCCTGGTCATCAACAATTCCACAGAATGAGGTACATGCACTGTCAGTGGATATCCCATCACAATACTTTCACACCTTTCAATGCTGACACCTGTTGCAGCAACGGATTTGAGACATCCGGGCAACGCTGCGGCTACTGGATCTAAGGTAGCCGAGAAGTATGCAACTGGTCTACGGACTCCTCCATGATCTTGCACTAAGACTGCCAATGCACACCCCTCCCTCTCGCAGCAGAACAATGCAAATGATTTGGTGTAATCGGGCATTCCCAGAGCTGGAGCGCGACACAGGTCCTCTCTCAGCTCCAAAAAGGCCATCATACAATCTGTGTCCCATGGTACCGGATCACTCACGTCCTTGTGCGTCAGTTTCTGCTGTGGTTTCGCCTTCAGAGAAAAGTTAGCAATCCACTGTCGGCAGTAGCCAACCATGCCTAAGAACATCCTGACCTCTCTTTGAGTCGAGGGCACACTCATCCTCATGATAGTCTCAATCCTGTCAGGTGACACCTTTCTCTTCCCCTTCTCTATTCTGTGACCCAGATACTGCACTTCTTGCAGGCAGTACTGTAATTTACTGGGAGATACCTTGTGTCCATTCTTCCCCAGATGGTTCAACAAGGCAATGGTATCAATCCTACAAGCATCTTCTGTATCTGACGCAACAAGGAGGTCGTCTATGTACTGCACAAGAACGGAGTTCTGCGGTAGTACTAGACTCTCAAGATTCCTTTTCAGCAATTGATTAAAGATCGATGGGCTCTCTGTATACCCTTGGGGGATACGACACCATGTTAAAACGCGACTCTCTATTTTAAATGCAAAAAGAAATTGGCTCTCCTCGTGCAATGGGATAGAAAAGAAAGCCTGACACAAATCAATCACAGAAAACCATTCAGCTTGGAACGGTATCTGAAACAGTATCACTGATGGATTCGGTACCACTGGACAGCATGGAACAACTATGTTGTTAATTTTTCGTAAGTCCTACACAATCCTGAACTTCCCACTTGGTTTCTGCAATCCCATTATCGGAGAGTTACAGGGACTTCCCATAACCTCCTTCAGAATTCCCTGTCTAACCATGGACTCAATCACAGGTTTTATACCTTCAAGTGTTTCTGGGGTCAGCTTGTACTGTGGAGTCCGAGGAAATTCAACATTCTGTCTCACCTGAATTCTGACTGGCTCTACCCCCTTAATCAGTCCAATCTCCTCTCCTGTGAAGACCCAGACTTCTGGGGAGACCGAGTCTCTCAAGTCCCAAGGGAGTTCCTCCACAGTTATAGCAGGGTACAACTCAATGCACGTATGCGTATTTGCAACCTTAAAATCAGCATCATCATCGTTAGTCTGTAATTCCACTCCCTTTGGGGTACAATAGATGGTGCAATTAAGTTTGCACAAAAGATCTCTTCCTAACAGGCACACAGGACTGGAATCACACACCACGAACTGGTGTCGGTCACTAAAACTTCCAATCTTAACAGGGACTGGCTCAGTCAGGGGGTTTGTCATTCTTCTGTTTGCAACTCCTACAACTTGGATGGTCTGTCCTGAAAGGGGTAAGTTGGGGACCACCGCAGACCGCACAGTGGAGCGAGAGGCACCAGTGTCAACCAGAAATGTGGTGGGATGACCATCTACATCTGCCTCTACAAAAGGTCCTCTCTGATCTACCTCCAGTACAGCTACTAGAGTACAGCCCTCCTCCCCATCCACGTACCGTCCTGTCACTGGATCAAATTGGTAACACTCGTCCCCTTCCACTATGAAAGGCATCTGCTTATATACCATGCTTCCTGTTGAAATCTTCGGTTCCTGGGGAACTGGAGCCCTAGGGGCTGACGTCCCCCCTTTTGTCGTCTGGGATTTGGTCACTGTCACCTTCCGTACCGGAGGGGCTTGTACTTCCTCCTCCTCCTCCTCCTCCTGTACCTGATTGTCAGGGTTATGGGGACACTCGCGTCTCCAATGCCCCACCTCGTGACATTGATGGCACTTGGTCGTCTTTTTCAGGGCCTCTATATCTATCCTAGGTCTCGGACCTTCCTCTCTGTCCCTCTTCTGCCCCCCTGATCTCCTTCCCATGGTGCCATTGCCTGACTGACCCTGTCCTCCCGCTTGCATCTGTACTAACATCAGTTTGTCCTTAAGCGTCTTTGTCTTCGAGTCTATCTCGTCACTGCAATACCTCGCATACCTCAAAATCTCATCTAGGGGTTTAGTTTGCCAACAGATCAGATGTTGCTGTATCATAAGGCAAATATCAGGCCTTAGTCCTAGGACAAATTTGGATACGAACTGTCCCATATCCTTTGGGTCCATCACATCTAATCCACTGTACTGCTTAAAGATCAGCAATAACCTCTTGTAGTATTCATGCACTGTCTCTTTTGGTTCCTGTCTAGTCCGATCTATTTTTACCCAGTCTATGTCCTGTGGTGGTACCTTAGTCTTCAGCCACGTGATCGCCTGCTCATACTTTGCCATCACCCTGGGTGACGGCCCATTCGTGGCAGAATCTCGTTCTGGCTCCGCGGTGGGCCATTCAACACTAACCTTGCACGCTATCCACAAGTCACTTGGGACCACAATGTCAAACAGTGTGTTCAAATCAATCCACAGCACCTTTGAGATTTTAACAAACCTCTCCACCTGTTTGTACCATTCCACTGGACTCGCTCTCAACTTTGGGAATGTGTTCGTAAAGGCAGCCAGATCTCCCCTACTCCAGGGTACGTGTACATAGCCCTCCTCCTGGAGATGTCTCCAGAGCGCTCCTTCTAACACTCTTTCTTTTTTACCACCTTTCCTCCCATTTCTCCAACGGGGTCCATGTTCGGATTCCCGCAATCAGTTCCCTAATGTGAGTTTTCAATCCGATCACCCTCTTTTCCTCTAGATCTTGATCTGAATACTGTAACCGGTGGCCACTCTGCAGTGCTTTCGTTTTCGTCAAGTCTACCGTATACTTATTCGCTAGTTCAGAGAGCTTCTCATGAGCTGTCCTAACCCTCCGTGTAACATCTTTTGCCACAAACAGTAGCTCATCTGGTTCATAGAGTTCGATCCTTTCTAGTGGCAATGTACCTTCCACTATTTCCTCCACTTCTGTTTTCAGCCTCAGCACATCTATTCTTCTTGCCTTTATCGCAGCCCTCAATGTACCTTGGCTAGTAGTTCCATTAGAGCCTCTCCCGCCACTGTCCTGAATTTCTCGTCTGTTTTCCTCAGGTGTGTTAGGGGGAACCCTTCTGTTCTCCCAGCCTTCTCGAACCCACTCCTGTCTACTATCACTAGAGGTGTGATGGGACGCCCCCCTATTCCCCACCCCTTCTCGTTCCCACTCCTGCCTGCTTTCACTAGGCGCACAGTGGGACACCATCCTATCTTCCTGGTTGTCAGACCCAAAGACATTCCTGGATCTATCACTCTGAGTGTCCACAACCGTTTCCCACGTTCTCAAGTCTGGCCTTAATTCTCTCATCGACCTCAGCCTTGGTCCCCTCAGATCCATCGGTCCCCTCCAACCCATCTGTCCTTCCGAGGAGTCTGCCGATGCCACCAAAGGAGTACTTCTGTCTACTGGCGTTGGCAACTGCCTCCACCCTTCTTCTGTCCCGTTATTCCTGTCTTCACTGGTGCATCTCTCACTCCCCCTGTGCAACGGATTCTCGACTTGTTTCTGCTCCGGGTTGTACACTGATACTATGGGACCTATGGTAACAGGTACCGTAAGCGCATCTGGCAATTTCTGTGAGTGGACACCCTCTTCCACCCGAACCTTCTGTACTGTAAATCGCCCCACTACTCTCGTCACTGGGGAAGGGGGAGGTGCTTTTTCTCCCTTCACTGGACAAAACATGTCCCCTGAGGTGCTCAAATCACTCACCATTTTGAGCCCACCATCCCCATCAAACGCTTCCCCGCATTTGGCTGACATTGGCGTGCCCCCCAACTCGGGATTGTATGGAGGTAGTCTCTCTGCCAACATCCTCTCTATCAGGCCATCGTCTGTCTCGCTGTCCTCATCCTCGTCTTCTGTATTTCGTCGCTGTGCATCTAGTAACGGGTACAATCTATCCCCTTCTATAGTCTGTACCCTCCATTTCTTCTCCATGGCATCCCATCTCGCATCTTGGACCGCCTTAACTGATCGTTTCACCCTTTCTTGTCGCCTATCTCTGCTCCTATCATGGGCTGCCCTGATCCATGCATTTAGCGCTTCAAATTGTGTTGGTCTGGGCAAAGGTCGCAACGCAGCCATAATTGCTTTCAGCTGATACAACACTTCTAGCCTAAACGTCCCGTATTTAGGGAAAGTCAATTCTTCATTTCCATCTGTCATCTTACACCAGGTATCAAGCCACAATATGGTATGTAACCCAACATTCGTAGCCATGTAATGAGCTGGGGTATCCTCGGGTGGAGCCTCCTCCCCACCCCGAGGTTCTATCTTGTTTCCGCCTTTGAAACATTTCCGCAACACCTTAAAACATTTCATGATAAAAACCCAAAACGTTTCCTTGTTCCACAGCGCTTGTTTACTTCCTGATGACAATCCACCAATCTCAGCGCGGCTTCTCACTAACCGCCCTATCTCAGCGCAGTTCCACTCCAACCTACCAATCTCAGCGCTGCTCTTTCTGACGTCACTCGCCTCCGTTTCGCAGCAGTTCCCCTCCTCTCTCCGTACTTCTCGCGGTCTCGCATGCGTCCCAATCATACACTGAAAATGATTACTTCCGACCAAGCAACCATTTCCCTGACTGTACGGCCACAGTCTAACTGTAATTGTCACTAAAACCGGCAAATGTCTGTCCGCAAATGACCGGACAATCGCCTCGCTGATAGGTTACAAACTCACGGCAACTTCCGACCAGCGTCCGTTACCCACACACTCACACATTCGTTCCCCCTATCTCGGTCCTGCGGGCGATTAATGGTACCTCATAACCCCCTTAACAATGGTCGACAATTACTATGGGTGTTCAATACACCCGGACCACTTGGACTCTCCCTGAACCCAAGATTTTCACTGGTTGCGCGCGCTCACAACCTGTTCCTCTTTCACACTACAGGCATTTAACTCCGCAAGACAATACAACACACAATACAACATAACACCGCAATCTAGCAACGCATGACCCTTTTCATACTCACTCTCCTTCGACCTGCTGCTTTCTGCCGCACTGTCACTCTCCGTCAGTTTTCGTGGAACGCCGTCCTCCATCCGCGATTCTCTGGACACTCATCCTTGGTTCTATGGGCGTCGGGGAAATCTCAACCTACTTCTGGATTACCCTCACTCTAGAAGGTAAACCATCCTACTCTGCTACCAACTGGAAAGGCGGGATTTTACCTCTAGAGTCTGCTTGTCATTCTCCAGAATCCCGTCACAGGTCGACTAGACCTTTTTACCTGCCATAGAGTGAATTAGGCAATCTGTCATAAGAGAATAAACAATTTTGAAATCCCAATTGCTTCCCCCCCAAGAACCACTGACCAAACTAAGTTTGAAAGATTTATTACATAACCAAAAATAACTGCAGGTACAAACACCTCAGCAAGAGGTTCAAAAGGTAAACAGGCACTAATACAAACATAATCCTACGGAAAAGTCTCAGGCGACTGATGAACAATACCAGGATCAATTCCAGGACCATCAGACTAAACAGAATAGCTATAACCTGAGTTCTGGTACTCATCGGAATAAAGGACATAAATCCAGGTTAATCTGTCCCTACACTACTCTAAGTGACATCCCTACTCAACAATAGCCCAACCTAACCAAAGGTGTCAGCAGTGGTGACTTCAATGAAGTTCACTCACTTCTCTCCAATACTAGCGAATCCTCAGTCATAGCTAAGCTATTTACCAAGACCAACCACTCTCTCTGACTCCTCAGCCCATCTGCACTGCCTCCCCCCTCGGGGTGCTGTCCCTAATACGAAACCCCAAAATGTGAATGACACGCCTTCAGGTACGCCCTCTCCAAGGTGTCGATTACATGAAGTTTTCCACATTGGCCTTCTTCCATCCTTGTCCGTTAAACGTCCTTGGGTCTCAGACTCTCTGTCGCTTCCAGTTGTATCTTCAAATTCCTGGTTTACTCCTCCATGTCTGAGTCTAGCATTTCTAACTCTCATACACAATGGGCCCTTCTACTCTACAATCTACTGGGTGATGCACCTGCAAAAGAATATACGCAAATAGGCTCACAGTCTAATAATGTTGCAACATTTTCTAAAGCCTCTTTCATAAGCATTTATACCGTTTATATGTAGAGCAAACATTTTCATACAGGCCTGCGCCATTTCCATGAACTAGGCCTAGGCTAGAATTTAGGCCTTACGTTTAAATGAGCAATTCTCTGGGTTCACTAGGCCTCCAACCTTAACGACAAATGCATTTCTTCTCTATGTTCGACTAATTATTGAGTACATAAAGCATGATTACATTTCAATTAGTCCATCTGAAGGCATATTAGCAAATCAATTAAACATTCTTATTAATAGTGAAAGATTTCCTTTCAAAGCATCTCTCTTATTGCCGCAAATATGAATTTGCACCTTGTAACGTTGGCTATGCATCTTCTCTGATACCAATTTACATTAGTACTTAGTCATACCTTGCATCTAAACATGATTAAAAATCCACTATATATACGGGTGCTGATTACTTGTACATATGCTGCACCCCTACAAATTTCACTGTAAATGGCGCTCTCTCACCCCTCCCACATGTAGGCCCTCCCCTGGCCTGTGAATGGTAGAGGCGGGGCGGGGCGCCCCACCCGGGTCGGCTGGAGTCTCTGCCGGGTGGGACTAAAGCGCTGCCCCGCCCATGTTCCCCTGCGGGTCACGCGGTCAGCGGCATTCCTGCTGCTGCTTGTCAGCAGCAGTAAGGAGTGATGGGCAGAGCACCTTAAGTTTAAAGTGCAGATGTCTTTTTGGCCGGCCATCTTGCGGCGCCCATCCAGACATGCACATTTTAAAGCTCTCTAGAGAAAGCATAAGTCTCCAGTGTACTCGGGAGCGCCAAAAGAGGCTGCTTCCTCCAATCCTGGGGCTGCTTGCATGCTGCATGCTGCATGCTGCATGAGAGCAGCACCAGGATTGGTAAGTGCAGTTTCCTTGCTCCTGCTGGAGTCTGCCTGCCTAGAGAGGCTTGGAGTGAAGAGGTCGTCGAACCAGGAAGGTAAGTGGAATTATTTTTGGTTTACTTATTTTTGTACTTTTATTTTTGTCCCCCTGCTGCACCACCCTCCTTACATGACAGCCGCCACTGCTGTTATGTCACGTCTTCTACCCCCATTTTATTGTGAAATTGTCACTTCTCAAAGCAAGACAACCGTCTGTATCTTTTACAATCTTCCTATCAGAGAGTAGTGAGTTCCACAGGAACCCTTACTCCACTTCTCCGGGGGACCGAGGCAACAGCATAAGGTAATGAAAGTCCCTTGACAGGGGTCACTCACACTAATAATTGCCACAACTCATCCAGCCAGCCCTAGTAAGAGAGCGAGGCGACATGTACCGGTGATATATAAAACCCCTAAATACATGAATGTGTTTTTGGACAGTCGACTAATGTTGTGTTTTCAGAAAGTTGAATTATCATTGAGCTGCTACCCAGCATCAGTGCTTTCATTAACTATCCAATTGTCCCTTGAAAACCGCCTCTGCTGTTCTTCCCTCACACATCCTGCTCTGCTGCAGACACAGCACACAAGACTGGTCTGATCAATAAAGTGATGATCAAAAGGTGACAAATGGAGCCGAAGTGCTGTGAGTGCACTGCAAATCTATTTAGCTTTAATGAAGTGTTATGGTATCTATTTGTAATGCCACATCGTGTTTGCAATAATCCTTTGCTGAGCTTGTCCCTCCATCAGGTGCACTCTATTCTGCTGGGCTGCATGTTGAATAAACACTGCTTGCTTTTACTGGACAGGGTTCTAAGAGAGTGTTTGACTTAAAGTGGAAAATAAGGTACTAACTACAGATGGGTGAAGATTTATTTTCTGAACAGGTAGTGGGGATTTTACGCCACAAAGTAAACAAGTATGGACAAAGTAAATAGGTTAGGCTTTTGTGTGGTGTATGCAGACAGTGACACAACATTCATGTAGACATTGACATGGATCACACATGCATGCATTTATACAGATAAAACAGCACACGAAACACACCAATGCACACTCAAACCAGTATATCTCCAGGTCCAGATTCATCACTAAACATGCATGCACCAATGAACTCACACCAACAGATATAGAGACACCATGGAACACAAACCAGAGGATCTAAAGGTTTCCTTTAATTGAGACATGAAGACACCAATGCACCCAGACCATTACACCCACAGGCAACTACACACAGAGATATATAGCCAGCTCGAAACACAGACCAGAGGATGTAAAGGTTTCCCCTTATGTAGACATGCAGACACCAATGCACCCCGTTCACAACACATACAGGCAACCGTGCACACACATATATATAGCCACCATGGAACAACACAAAGCACAGGCCCCAGATTCATCATTGTCATGTTTTGCGAGTCCTTAATAGCGATTTTTAGGGAATCGCTATTAAAGACTCGCAAAACGGGATTCATGTAGAAATCGCAACATTTTTTGCGATTTCTACAGCTTCCTTATTTGCGATTCGCTAATTGCTAATCGCAAATAAGGAATGGCTTTCCGATTCATTCCTATGGGCCTAGAGGCCCATAGGAATGAATGGCGAGTCATTCCTTATTTGCGATTCGCAATTAGCGAATCGCAAATAAGGAAGCGATTTCAAGGGTGCCAGGGTGTCGAAAGGACACCCTGTAGCACCCCTGAAATGGTAATGTACACTGGTGTTGCGCACACACATGTCCAAAGGACATGTGTGTGTGTAACATACTTTCTCAAAAAAAGAGAGTTTCCCAAGGACCAGAAAGGACTGGGTCAATAGGTAGTATCAAAGAAAAGATTCCTTTCTGGGTAATTATTTCACAAGGTGACCATGAGGCCTATCCATAGCAGTTAGCTGTATTAAACATTTGCAATTGACGAATTTCAAGAAGTCAAAATTTAGTCTCCACACTAGGTTAATTATACTTTTTGCTCAAAGTTTATTTAAAAAAATTCATATTTAGGAATTCATTTTAAATACACATTATAATTTTACACTGTGGTACTCTGGTACATACCTGTACCAGAGTACCACAGTGTAAAATTATAATGTGTATTTAAAATGAATTCCTAAATATGAATTTTTTAAAATAAACTTTGAGCAAAAAGTATAATTAACCTAGTGTGGAGACTAAATTTTGACTTCTTGAAATTCGTCAATTGCAAATGTGTGTAACATACAACTTAGAAAAATGCACTAAAGTGCATTTTGCTAGGTTTTCGCTATTTACCACGTAGTCAGACTTCGCGGTAAATAGCGGCCCCAGATTGCGAATTCGCAAATTTATAATGGTTCATGAATTGCATTTAAGGAATCTCAAATTGAGATTCCTTAAATGCAATTATTCGCAATTTAGTGATTTCTAAAAATGCGATTTTTGCATTTGGGATGATGAATCCCAAATGCAAAAATAGCGCTCGCAAAGGGCCAGATTCTCAGAATCTGCCCCTTTGCGAGCCGTTTTGGGCTTGATGAATCTGGCTGAGGATCTAAAGGTTTCTTTTTATGGAAACACCAATGCACCCAGACTACTACACCTCCAGGCAACCGTGCACACACAGATATATAGCCACAATGGAAAACAAACCAGAGGATCTAACACTTTTCTTTTAATGGTGACATGCAGACACCAATGCCCCCAGACCACTAACCTATAGGCAACCATGCACACACAGATATATTGCCACCATGGAATAACACAGATCAGAGGATCTAAAGGTTTATTTTTATGGAGACACCAATCCACCCACACACAGATATATAGCCACCATAGAACACAAGCCAGAGGATTTACAGGTTTCTTTTTATGGAGACATGCAGAGACCAATGCATACAGACCACTACACCTACAGGCAACCGTGCACACACAGACTTTTAGCCGCCATGCAACAACACAGACCACAGGATTTAAAAAAAAAATTTTTATGGACACATGCAGACACCAATACACATAGACCACCACACCTACAGGCAACCATGCACACACATATATATATAAACCATACAGAACTGGTTGCAACTAGCTGTTTGGTCAATGATCAGAGTGATACCCCCTGGGTTTGCAGTGTTCAAGATTGGTGAATGCAAACCCAACAAGTGAATTGGTCTGAAAAAGAAGATATTCATATAGAAACAACTAATTTGTACTGTGCCATGGGACACATAAGGGTGATCATGGCCTAAGAAAACGTTGACATTGAATCGGATTATTAATGAGATATAAAATAAAATAGTAACTAATTGTAAGTAGACCTAGCAGCAGTATTCCCTAAGAACGATCAGATATGTCTCAATGACTTTGACATTTCAATCTTTGGAGATATGTCGATTGAAGCTCTTGTGTCTGATTTTTGTAGTGAAGCTGCAAGAAATGCTTTATCTTATTAAAACTTAGAAAGTGTTGCTCACAATGAGGGCCCACTCTAGCAATTAGATATACTCATGAGATAGATTTCCCTTTACTCATAGAGTCACCATACATTTTTAAACCAAACGAATTCCAAAATCTGATTTAATGAGCTGTCAGGGAGAGGCCCAAGTAGCTTCCCACCTCTAGCTTTAATGAAAATCAGTCAAAAGTGGATTTATATAATTTACTAAGGGTGCCCATCCGACTGTATATATCACCCAAATGCTTATGTCTAGTTCTTTTTGGAAGCGTGTCTATTATTAAATACACTGGCACATGTGTATCTGATTCCTGAATCATTTTTGTGAATAAAAAATTATCTAATCCCCTACTTCTGTTTGAACACCGAGAGAGAAAATCTAATAAAGCTGCCTGGTAGTAAATACGTATATTGAGACTTGACAACCCTCCTTCTTCTTTCTCCAATTGTAGCACCTCCAACTTCACCCTGTCCGTGTTTTTATTCCAAATAAAACTCCTAAAAACTGAATTAAGTTCCTGATTCGGAATTTTTATTGGTACATTAGGAAATAAGACATTTTGATCATAGAAATATGACCTATGATGGTCAAACGAAACCTAGACCATCTGTCTGACAATCCATTCATTTTAACCAGCATTTTTTCATATTTGGGATGGAAAAGACTAGGAAAAATATATGCGACCAAAATACCGAGATATATCATTGAAAACGCTATCTTCGCTTTCGGGTGTAGAGAAGACGGAAGGTCTACTACTGTCACGTTAAAAAGCAACAATTCTGCTTTACTTTGAATTATCTTGTATCCTCCAATCTGAGTAAAATACCTTATCAACTGTATAGTTCATTTTATACTTTCCTCTTTGGACCGAAGATATAATATCATGTCATCCACGTATTTTCGATATGGGCAAATTTCTAGGGATTGGAAATTGGTATAGAACATTAAGGGAGTTTTCGGGCAAGTTAAATCTAGCAGACTTTCTTTCAAGGGTCCTAAAAAAAACGCAATGTCAGCTATCAGTGAGCAAGTGGAAACTAATTGCTGAGTTAGGTTATTAATCTCTACGGGAAGCCAACTATAAAAGAATATCATTTCTGTCAAGGTGGCTGCATATTATGTGAAATGAATCCATCAGTCTCCAATAACTGCGTTCGGTGTTAGCAATTAGGTGAAGGGGGATGGCTCCATACATTATTTATATGCCCACACCGTACCAATTTCTGGTGGCCATCTCTGTCATCTCCCCTTTCTTTACTCTCTCCTTCCTGCGTTTCTACTTTTTGATTCTTCAGTTCTGAGGTGATTACACGGTGAAGAAGACTCCAGTGACTTTCTCAAGAGCTGTCTTCATATCCTGGTGGAGTGGAAGTCTCTTTGAAAGTGTTCACAGAATTTTTGCTGAGAGAATGCTGAGAGAACCATTTTTGCTCTTTGTTTTGGTACTGGAACACCCTACCGAGCTCCTGGGTTTCCTGCAGCAGTGATTGCCGGTGGTCTAAAGCTCACAATATTCGGGCTAAGTTACTCCACAGCTAGGAAGATTCTCCATTTCTGCATTTTCCTTGGTATAAGACTCCGGAACCTCTAGAAGCGTGTCATTTGCAGAATTCTGAATTGGTGGGGCGATAGCATGGAGCCATTTCATTATAGGTACGTGCTTTACTGAATCCTCTGGAACCTGCTGGGACTTGGCACTTCTGTGATTACTTGCCACTGTGGGACCTTGAGTGCATGTCCTCATCTTGTCACGAAGATTGCCAGAGTGCCCTGCAGTGATCTGCACCTGACCTAGACCGCTGTGCTGCACCCCCTGAAGTGAACCTTGCTCTGGTGACGGCTGTGTCTGTGGCCGGTGGAGCTGCGGAGTTTCTTGGACATTGCTCTTCGCCAGGGCGGACCGGGTTCACGGCCCCATCTTGCTTTTGTGATCCCACTCTCGTCGCCAGTGTTGAAAAGAAAGAAACTACTTCAGGCGTGTAAGTAAGAACGTCTTTATTCTGTCATCCACTCTCCATAACTGACATGCTCCCCAACATTCTAAAGTGAACTCTCAAGGAACCTTCCAAAGGGGAAGGAGGGAGGGGGGAAAGGAATGTACCAAGGGAAGGAGTAAAGTAGAGTACAACAAAAGTGTTTCAGGATATGTCAGGCAATAGGCTGTACATTTGTACCAGATCCTAATTTGGATTTATTTGGTGTCTCCAAAAGGAGTCCACAATTAACAAAGGGTGAACAATATTTAGTTTTTCAAGCATTGTTGATGGCACGCTCCCTGATCCTTCAGAATTGGCGAACTAGTAAGACTCCAACAAGGATGCACTGGGAGGACACAATGACTTGTACCATGAATTTTGAAGAGGACTATGCAAAGCGAGTAGGGGGACTCAAAAGATATAATGCCACTTGCCAATTTCTGAAGAAGGGTGCTGAGGTAACAATGAACTGGTGATTCATTGCTAGATGAATTGCCGTTTTTTTCCCCCAAAAATGTAATATATGAAACACTGGTACTTCTAGATCTACTTCTAACATGGTAATTTCTCGAACTGAAGTTAAAGACCACACAAAGAAATATTATTTGCTAGAAGCACTAACGCACTTTATTCTGAATCAGGGTATTTATATTTGAATATATTATTCTTAGCAACACTACACTTGTTTTCCTTTAATGAATTGATAAATGGACAGAATGATAAATGTTTATGTCAATGTATTAGCACTCCTGCACTTGCTCATTATAAATGCTACATCAAGGCAGGATTACCTGGATTAGAGCAGGGGCTGTGGAGAAGTGGACAAGTAGGTTTTAGCAGTAGTTTCATGTTATTTGTCTGCATTTTCTCTAGTTATTCCATGTAATGAAAGATTATATGGTAGAAATGAACTCTTACAATGTACATAATGAATGGAATTATTTATAGATGTTTTACTATGAATTTTAGATGATTTGTTCTGATCGATGCGTGATGCTATTTTCTTCATGGTTCATCTTAATTGTACTAGTTATCATTCATTTATCTGTTATGTCTGCTCAATAGAAAATAAAAAACTTTTGAGATAAGTGAATAGTTTATGTTTCATAACAATATATTATTACACACTCAGGCATCCTATACTATTTTTTCAGCCTTTTAAAAGTGGATCCATCTTGTGAAACAAGTCAGTTATAAATGTGCATGTGTCATAAACATTTGAACTGATTTCATAATTCATTGTGTAGACGATGAACTGCGTACTCATTTGATTGAAGCTAGGTGCTGCTCAAGGAGAAGGTTGACGACTGTTGAGAAGCCAGTCATTAGATTGACTCAACATATTTGATGATGCATTATGACTGAAAGGTTCCCCTAAGGAATTTGTTTTGCTAAGAATGCAAAAGTTAAGTATTTGGCTTATGGTTCTTGCAACCTCTAAACAACCATTCTCTTAACTGGAAAGGGATGAGGACAAGTGATCTACAAGAGACTATAAAGAGGTTTTTATTTTGGTAATACTCAGTCTTCAGGTTCTTACTCCCTGTTTCTAGCCCAAATAATATTAATACTAATATTTGGAACAATGTATTAAATGTTGTGGCCCCCGTGATGCATCGACTCATTGCACCAAATAAATTAGATTTCAAATCTTCAACATGGATTCAAAACAAGAAAAACACTTTTTAAAACAACTGGGAATCATTGGAGAATAGGAGCAATATGATAAAATGTTATAATTGCGGCAATTGAAAGGATGCAATCATAAATTTTGATTGAAAAAACAATATTCTACCAGTAATATGAACTAAGTCCAAAACTGTCCAAAAGCATTATTTGAAACATTGTCCCCTTTAGTTAAACCAAGTGCCTTAAATATTAAGATCCAGTGGCGTTTCTTCTTTCATGAAAATATTAAGACCATTTAGGTAGACTTTCTCTGTCAACAAACATTTGCCTCAGACAGGCATTATATGGAATGAATTTCATACGATTGACACTGAGGGCATGATATTTCTGGGAATAACAGATAATAATAATAATGGAAGTCAATGGAACTGCTGTAACGTCTATGACATTTGATAACATTTTTTCAGTCCAAGAAGTTTATGGGCAGCTGCATTTTCATGATGTTGCAACCTCGATCTGCAGTTCTTTAATGCACCAACCAAGTTGCCAAAGTCAAACCAGGAATACAAGCAAATGTTGATTGCTGAGACTTGATAAGGCTTATTGGAAAAAACAGAAATGCGAACAACCTACGTAGAACTCTGAGATGAAATGTGCATGCAAATTAAAAATTTAAGTGGGTAGACTTGATCCTTATGTGATTCCCCAATTTACTGGCCTTGAGTAAGAAACATTGTTGAACTCGCAGGTTTTTGAAGAAGGAAGTAATCCACCTAATAGCTTTGTCCTGAGTGAAGAAACTGGAGAAGTGTTGTATCAAGAGGACTTGATGGTTAGCAGTTTAGAAGGATGGCCAAAAAAAACAAAGGCCGTGTGCAGCATGGGGTTGGCTGCCTGTGGCTAATCCCCCGTTGTGTGTGGTTGACTGACAATGGAGGGAGGGGGTTGGACGCAGGGCTTGGCTGCAAGAAAGGCCCTGCAGCGAGCGCCATGCCCTGTAGGATCAAAGGCCATGATTGGTGTTGGCTATTTCCAGTGTGTTGGGCCCCCCAGGCCCTGTAGTCAAAGGCTGTGCACGGCGGGGGAGTCGGTTTTAAGAATGGTAACACAATATTACTTTCGGTTAAAAATCCCTAGAAATTCACAGAAAAAACATAGGTTAAAGTAACATCATAGGTAGGTGACAATTTCAGTGACAATGTAATATTTGTAACGTTTTGAATGTACACGGACATTCACCAGTTATTGTTAGCTCTGGTAACTATAACCTGTGCCCTAAGGTAACTATAACTCACGCCCTTGCCATGCTATTTGCCCCACATAATACATCACTCATGACATCTTCTATGACATCATTGATAATATCACTGTAACATTTGCAATTAAATTATTGATGAGAAAATTGTGGATGGCGGGGTTATAGCTACCAGACATAACTATAAGTGGTGAATATCGGTGGTTTTGTACACTTAAAACCTTACATTGTCACTGAACTTCTCACCTAGGTATAACACTACCTTAATCTTTCTTTTTTCAGTGAATATATATATATATATATGTATATATTCACTGAAAAAACAAAGGTTAGGGTAGTGATATATATATATATATATTACGCAGAATCAGACCGCCTACATTTAATCAAGGAAATAGACAATATCAATGAGGAGCTGGGCAAGCTGGAGCCCAAAGATTACCTCACCAAGACCAGGAAAGAGATACAGGACCGCTTAACAAAACAAGAGGAAAAAATAAAACAGCTTTAAATTTGCCCGAGACCAAGCACATTATGAGCGGGCCAAATTTACACATTTGCTCGAAAATACACAACTGTAAAAAAGTTGAAACTGAACGCTGAAGCCAAAAAAGATACAGCATCAGGAATACAACAACATGTGGCAACGTCTAAAGACTCCATGTCACTGTCAGAAGAGAATTCGTCAACCAGTGATACTGGCTCTAAAAGCGGCAACATGATCTCAATCAGTGACAACACAGAAGGAAGACGGTTAGATTTAGCAGAGGAAATTGAATTTTTAGTTATGGACCGTCGGAACAACTTGAGGCTGCAGAAACAAACACAGCCACCCGAAAATACAGGAACCCAAAAAGGAGAGACAGACGGAAAAAATGCAAATGCAAAACCAAAAAAGATACTGGCGCAGATGAACATGAAGGAAGACAAAGCCATCATCAATCTTTCAACAAAACAAGTGCTCATGTTGCTGTTATCATACTGCCCACCTAATGATTTCAATTATGCACAGACAAGGATCGATATTTTCAGTTACATCCGCAAATTGAAACTAGTTTTTTACCATCAAAAACGGTTTAGAAACTAACTGCACTGACCAGTCATTACAACAAGGCAGAAAAAGCAATCTATTAGGTTCAGATATCCTTACATTGCTCACAGCACAAGCCATCATGGCTGAAACTAGCGGAGACAATGAAATTCAACAGCCAGAATGTCAACATAGGAAAGGTCCAACAATCAGAAATTACACAACAAGGGGCAGGAAGTAGCCCATTCAAGAGAAAATCTACGTTTATTCCTTCTATGCCCAAAGACTGTATAGATATAGTCCATGAGAGAGTGACGGAAGATGTTAAGAAATTGTACCATCGAATAAATCAAAAGAAACGGCAAAAACAATATAAAGAGACCGAATACATCAAATTGATCAACAAATTGAGCAACAATCATGAGGTGGTTGTCAAGCAGTCAGACAAAGGAGGCAACATAGTGCTATGGCCTCAAGTAGAATATACAAAAGAAGCACACGGACAGCTATCTGATCAAGCACGCTATGGTAAATCTAACATGATGGATTACAATAAAGCCAAGGAAACACTGACCAAGAAGCTCCATCAATTCAAACGAGATGGCATGATATCAGGAGAAGAATTCAAATTCCTATGGGTAGAATATCCAGTGATTCCATCAACCTATTTTGTGCCAAAAACCCACAAAAATATCAGCCCAATCCCAGGACGACCTATAATCTCCGCCATCAATAGTATGGGAGAACACATATCTCAGTATGTGGACTATTTTTTACAAAGCTTGGTTAAGGATCTCCCAACTTACATAAAAAACACAGGAGACTTTTTGAATAAAATCAAGAATATACAATGGGGTAATGGTATGAGGTTCATAACTCTAAATATAGAGTCATTGTATACATGTATAGATCACAAAACAGGACTTGCGGCAATCAAACATTTCCTAGCTACGAGGCCTGCAGAATGTTACGAACATAACAAAACTATCATGGAATGCATAGCATGGAGCCTCAATAACAACTACTTCATGTTTGGAAATTAATTGTATAAACAACAGAGGGGCGTGGCTATGGGATCCTGCTTCTCCCCCAGCTATGCCTGCCTCACAGTGGGCTGGTGGGAGGAGCAGGCCCCCAGGTCAACCCATTCAGAAATATATACCAAGCATGTGAAGCATTGGCTTCGGTATATAGATGATGTTTATATTGTTTGGCAGAGCAGTGAGGAAAGTGCCACTCTGTTCATAAATAACATCAACAATAATTCTGACAACTTAAGATTCACCTCATACATCGGCGAAAAGAGTGTTGATTTTCTAGATGTGAGAGTATACATTAATGAAGGACATAACGCAACTACTCTATATAGAAAAACAACAGCTGGAAACACGACGTTTCATGCGAATAGTGCTCCCCCCAAACACTTGGTATGGAATATACCCTATGGGGAACTCCTTACAATAAAAATAATATGTAGTACCGTAGATGATCAGGAGGTGTGCACACAAGAGGCACTAATGAGGTTCAGACAGAGAGGCTACAGTACATCAATCCTCAATGAGGCAGTGGGCAAAGTGGCCCTCAAACACAGGGAATCCCTGCTAGAGCCGAAAACCAAAAGCATAGACCCAACACAAGAAGTCAATGCGTCCAGACTCATCCTTACTTTCAACCAACAAGAAACACAAACTAGGTCAATTATTAAACGAAATTGGCCTATAGTTCACACAGATGCAGTTTTGGCTCCTGACCTCTCAGACAATCCCACCATCACTTTCAGAAAGGGAATTTCAATGAGATCCCAAATTGTCAGAAGTATCCCTGAAATCCATATGAAAATTAGAACACGGCTACAGCCGCAACATGGGTTCTATAAATGCTCTTCTTGTTGAGCATGTAGATTTGGGGAAAACACTACAAAATATATGACCCCATTCAGCCCCACTGAAATCAAAATCAAAGGCAGCTACAATTGTAAGACTGAGAACGCTGTGTACGTTCTGACATGCACCTGTGGCCTATGATATGTGGGAAGCACAAAGCTACAAGTGCATGTCAGAATCCTACAACATCGGCGAGCAATCGTCAACAATGACACAGCGTACCCAGTTGCCAGGCATTTTAAGTTGACACATGGCAATGACCTGATTATGTGATTGCGGCAGTCCCAAACCCCCGCAGAGGGGACCATAGGGAACGATCACTGCGTCAACTAGAGTCGAAAATGATCTTAGAGCTAGATTGTAGACACCCCAGAGGGCTGAACAATACAGAGGACTTACATAATTTTCTGTAATGTACCCTATATAAAAAAGATATATAGACTTTGAGATTCTCAGCTGCAAACCCCTGTTTTGCTTTTAAATCCACTATATACTTTATAAGCTTTATTCGTGCACTAACACAATACCATAGCATTTGTACTTTAAAGTTTGGTAAAGGCGGCTGCCCTATCAAAACACTATCAATTTTTCTTTGCACTTTAATCAGCACTGTATGCATAAACTATCCGTGCTCCAACATGTTTACAAAATGCGAGTTTTGCACAGACGACCAAGGTGACATTTATATCCAATTCTCTTTTAATTGCATATATGTTGATGTGTTAAACAGGTTTTTATACACATTTTATATATAGATATTTATATTTATTTATATATATTTATTATCATGAAATGAATGACATTATATTTAATTATATATGTGAATATGTATATACTATATGTAACATGATAATGCTGAATTGTAATATTGAACCGTATAGATACACCATTCCAAGATATCATTGCATTAATACAGCTATCAACAAGCACATGCATGTTATAAAATGAGTCCAATATATATGGATATGCCAGATTACTAATAGTCAACAGCAAAGCAAATATACATCATGAACATAGCACGTTGACTGTAAAAACAGACTATGAGAAAATCAAGCAATGTAGTATGTTTTTCATGTCTACTTTGATCACATGACATGGGGGAATGTAAAAAACAAAAGTATAAAAACAGTAGGCGGACTGCGTTTCCGCATGTGAACAAGGACACTCTGTTGTCCGAAACGTGTCATTAAGCTTAAATAAAAAAGACCTGAATTTGCCACGACGTATTGGAGTCCGTGACTCTCTCTTCGCCGGCTGGGAAGTGGGGAAAGTCGAAAACTTGTTCGATATATATATATATATATATATATATATATATATATCCTTTTCACGAGTGCTGGTAGTGGAGAAGCACTGTCGGCGGGCGGTCCGAGCTGGGCACCAGCAGTCCCAATTAATTCTTTTCGCGAATCAGTTCTGTATGAAATGATAGCCCGGACACCTTTTCTGTGCAAATATAATAGATTTAATGGCAACAACAACGCGTTTCGGCGGTTAAGCCTTGATCACGCGTGATCAAGGTTTAACCGCCGAAACGCGTTGTTGTTGCCATTAAATCTATTATATTTGCACAGAAAAGGTGTCCGGGCTATCATTTCATACAGAACTGATTCGCGAAAAGAATATATATCTATATATATATATATCGATATAGATATATATAGATATAGATATATATAGATATAGATATAGATATATATAGATATATATATATATAGATTTAGATATACATAGCTACTCCTAATCTCTCGATACACGAGAAACAGTGGGCACTCCAGACGGGGTACGAATAATTTCTTTATTCAGAATCACAGAGTTTCAGTTTCCTGACGCGTTACGGCTGGTCCCAGTCTTTATCAAAGTTACACTGGCCATCTGGCCATTTCTTTTTAAAGGTACATAGTGGCATAGACATAAAAGACATCAATGTTTCAGTAGTCTTCCTTCATTTTTTTCTAAAATTTTCTTTTTTCAGTTTTTCTTCCACATTTCTAATTTCAATACAATGCACTAGTATAACACACCCTGTGTATCTTACTCTTGAGTGTACAAGCTTTTGACCTGGGAACTAGGAGGTCTCAATATATATATATATATATATATATATATATATATAAAAACGAAAAAAGGAAAGACTACTTGTAATATGAACGTTTTGATCAGCCAAATGCAACTCACCTCTTCCATGTCTATGTTAATGGGAAGGGATTACCATAGCAACCGATGTACGTCACCTGGAAGCTCCGACAAATTTATGTATATATTCCTGCAGCTTTCACTTCGAAGTTGTTGTGACCAAGGCGGTTGTACCGCCGAAACGCGTTAGCCATCATCGTTGGGTGAATAAAAACTCCTCTTTGACAGAATCCCATGGAGTCATCGCCTTTTTTCGTATCTTTGAAACGAAGGTTTGGATGACATATATATATATATTCACTTCGTTCGCCTTGTGCATCAATCGTCACCACCAAACTGAGAGTTGCTTCGCATGCACGGACCCCACAGGACTCGGGTCCGAAATTATTACAAACTTCTTGTCACAGAAATGACGAAGCCATGTGCGGTTCCTTTAGATTTTATTTGTCGGCCACCACCAGATGCGTTTCAACTGCGCTTGCATCCTTGGTCATTGATCCAAGTGCCAGAGAACGCCACCATTAAAAAAAATAATTCATACTATCACGTGGCATGTTACAAACTACAACAATGGTTAGGGAAGACAGACTAGAAGTTCCAAACCACAGCGCACACATGTCACGGTCATAATGATAAAAACATTATACAATTTATTTTGACAACCTAGTGATCGTATGAATCAAACTTTACATGCACACCTAATTAATTCAGTGGTGCAATTATGTTTGCCCAAAATTGGCTTTTAACTTCGCCGTTTCATGCACCGCAGTCTTACCCAGGAAGCTCCAGCGCCGTCCATTAGCCTTCCGACTTCTCAGAACGTGCTTCGCACACCGGGGCTGCCTGTGCACACTCCTCCAACCGATTTGATCCGCGGCACAAGGGGGGGTTACGATACAACAATTCACTTTGTTCGCCTTGTGCATCAATCGTCACCACCAAACCGAGAGTTGCTTCGCCTACATGGACCCCACAGGGCTCGGGTCCGAAATTATTACAAACTTCTTGTCACAGAAGTGACGAAGCCATGTGCGGTTCCTTTAGATTTTATTTGTCGGCCGCCACCAGACGTGTTTCAACTGCTCTTGCAGTCTTGGTCACTGATCCCAGTGCCAGAGTACGCCACCATTTTTTAAAATGTTTCATACTATCGCGTGATATGTTACAAACTACAACAATGATTAGTGAAGACAGACTAGAAGTTCCAAACTACAGCGCACACGTGTCATGGTCATAATGATAAAAACATTATAAGATTCATTTTGACAACCTAGTGATCGTATGAATCAAACTTTACATGCGCACCTACTTAATTCAGTGGCGCAATTATGTTTGCCCAAAATTGGCTTTTAACTTCATACTTTGGGATTTTGCCCAAGTGGGCACTATGGCACAAGGGTGCCTGTGTTGGCGCTAGGCAGCTAAGTGTAGCACCAGCGCAGGGGGAAATGCAAGGCTGCACCTTATTTTTGTACATTTAGTGCAGCCTTGCGTTTCTGAAGTGGCGAAGTCAGGCGTTAAGCCATGACGGCTCACGCCTCACTCCGCCACTTCTTTGTACATATGCCCCTACGTATGCCACTGTACTCATCTCAGGAATGTGTGTAGTGCATTTTACCAAACTATAGAGGGTTGTCTTAATGGCCTGTGTTAGAAATTGAGTCTGTAGTTGGCAGAGGTATGCACCCTGTCCAAGTAGGAACAACAATGCTAGTCAGTGTACACAAGATACACAGTAAAAGATAAGCTGTGCTCACCCTCTAGTAGCTTGTCACAAAGCAGTCAGGCTTATCTAACGAAGCAATGTGCAAAGAATTGTGCAAATCACACACAGATGCATAGATAGTAACACAATGGAAAACACCGCAAAAATACTCCACACATGTTCAGAAGAATAGAGGATAATTCTATGAATAAAACAAAACCTAAACAACAAAAATCCAATAGGCAGAACTGGAGTTATGGATTTCTAAAGAAAAGAAAAAAGAATTACTACTTATAGTCATTTGCGGGGGTTACTGTGAGTCATGCTAGACCAGGGCAAATCCAAAGTTCAGGCTGACAGCGATGGAGGGCAAGCCCGCTACAGGACTCATGCATAGATAGATACATTTTTTATTGTTTCAAGGTATTAAAAACCATCACAATATAAAAGGACACAATAACATTGTAATACAAATCATGATCATTCAGAGATAAATAAATAAATAAATAAATAGAATAAAAATGCACGTCTTACCACGGATGGGGACCAACTTCCCTGCAAAGTGCAATATTTATCACCTGTAAAAAAGATGTTACCAGAAGAAAACCAGCTCTAAAAACGGTTTGGACTAATCCAAGAATCACTATAATTTCGGTTGGTTCTGTAACTGTCACTAACTAAGAAAAACGAGTTCCGCAATAAATCTCTATACAGTTTTTTTTTTATCCCAGAGATATATCTCGTGAAAACTGAAAAGCCGAAGCCCTGCTGAACATTTTGCATTTTGTGTTTAGTCTGATTAATAATTTCAACACATGCAACAACACCTTCTCATAGGCCCGTTCCACCACGTTAAAGGGCCCCAGTAAAGGGGTCTCAATAATAGTGCTAGCTATATGACTAGGGTTCCATAGCAGCAAATCTACAATTATGTTGCCTGTAATTATTGGTCTTAGTCACATGATGGAGCCAATATTCCTCGCTATATGAAAACACAAATAAATAAGAATAAAACGTGATAAACACTCATAGCTCCCGATAAGATTTACCCAGCCGATAAAAGTTTTTAGAACACTCAGGAATTTGCTGGAACCAAGGTCAATAATTGTTTAGTTTCTTTAAAGAATTTCACACAACGGGCTGATAACTGTGGGCTCATACCACTCAAACATGCAAAAATAGCAGTGTTGCATTGCCTTATAATAAGCTGATGAAACAGCGGTTTGAACCAAAAACATATAAGATTTTTTAAAATTCGGCAAACACATATTATGTGGGCTAGGCTTTCCTTCTGAAAGTTACATAAACGGCACTACTGCTCAGAATACCTTGTTAATCTCCAGGATTTATAGGCTTTTAAAGAAATTAAACCACATTTCAATCTCAATAACTCTTTCTTAACTGACAGTTTCGTGTAGGAAGCTAGGTACGCAGCTCTCCCCTGCTCTTGACGCGAGTCACATAGGTTAGCGTCTGGGCCAGACTGGCTATAGCGGGCACTGGGTAATTCCCGGTGCGCGGCGCCACACGGGTGGGGGGCCGGTTTGGGGCCCCTAGGGCCCGTTTTTGTTACAGGGCCCTGTAACTAAATCGGCCGTTAACCGGTACTCCATGTGCAACTCCCACTGCTTTGTTAATGTCGGCCAAAGAAAGATTGAACAACAATGGAGCGAGAATGCAGCCTTGCTTTGCTCCAGTAGTGGTCTTGGTTCTTTTGGCGGTGACTCTATTAGATGTTACTTTCACTTTTTCCCATGAGTCGGAATGTAAGCTTTCTAATAGGACTTAGGAGGCCTTCCGCAATGCCCAACTTGACAACTTCTTCCACAAGCTCCCTCTGTCCACTCTATCAAATGCAGTTTCAAAGTCTTGGAGGCAACATATAACGGTGGAGACTTATTAGCATTCACAGTTTTAATCAACAAGGAAAGAATCATCGGGTTGTCTTCGGTTCCATGCCCAGACCTAAAACATGATTGCGTAATGGAAATAAGGGCCTAAGCGTGGGCTCACTCCTCAACTTCTTATTTATGATTTTAGTGAAACATTTGCCTTCCATGTCCTGCAAGGGAATAAACCAGAAGTTGGCAGGGTTATCACAGGCTCCTTTTTTGTGTATTGGGGTAAGTATAGTGCCTCGCAAACTATCCGGCACTGTGTTTTCCATTAGACAGTTTAAAATAGGGGGATTGAGAAGGGTGGCCCAGTTTTCTGTAGCATTTAAAAAAATCCTTGTGGGGATGCCGTTCGAGCCGGCTGTATCTCTAAAGAGGCCAAAATAATTGAGGCCTTCGAGAATATGGCATTGCCCCAGGATGAAATACTGTGAGTTGAACTGGGACAGTCTAATAAATCTTCGAGTGTGGCCTCCTGGTAACCTTCTATTTTTAAGGGATTATACAAGTTATGGATATATTGCGTCGACTGCTGGACTGTGACGACTGGAATTTTTTGAGGGGTATTTTGATTTGATTTTTTCTTGACAGGGTTCCAAAATTTCATTGGATCTTTTGTTTTCAGGGCCTCATGTAATTCCACCAATGCTGCTCCTCATTTGCACGGGCTATTTCCCAGGCTTTTTGCGGATAAGCCTTCCTTGCCTTCCTGATCTCTGCTAGTACTCTAGCATTGGCAATGCTTTTGTGCACTGACACCCGGAGTCTATTTAGTTCATGTTTCAGAGACCTCAGCGCAGGGTTATTCGTTTCCTTCTGAGGATGGCTGCTGCCCATTATTTGGGGTTTTCTTGCCAGCTTCTCCAATAATTTGCACAGTAGTATTTGCCAGCTTAAAGTGGAGAGTAGTCTATTAAATACATCACTTTGGAGCTCTTTTCTCAGCTTGGCCAGGGACCCCTTGGCCTATGTTGCAGTCCATTTTTAGGTCGAAGCACGACCTCTGCTTCAATGCGAAGCATTGATAGCAGAGTCTGCTTCGACATCTATTGCTACCCGTTTCTGGGAATGTGGACAGGAAAGGGTGCACGAGCGCAGAGTAGCTCAGTTTTCACCTCGTGAGCGCGCACGGCGCCGTGCCCCTCTCCTGTCCACATTCCCTTGCGCAAACACTCTACACTCACGCATGCGCACATACACAGGCATACACAGGCACACACACACTGCATACACACACGCAAACACACACGCAAGCCCACGCGCACACACACAGACACACGCACAGACACACGCACAGACACACTCGAACACACGCGCCACCCCCACCCCCACCCCACCACTTACCGGGCTCTTTCGGCGTGTTCAGTGTGTCATCTACAGCAGCGCTGGTACCAGGGGGCAGGACTTCACTTCCGGGGCTCCCTCCAGCACCTGGGAGCCCCGGGATGCGGAGAGGCCATCAGTCGGCCGGCTCCACTTCTTCCTCGGCGGCGGCGGCTGTGGCGGCGGGCGAGACTTCCTGCCGGATTGCAGGCCCCGCCCCCGTCTCAGGCAAAAGTGCCTGACTTCCGGTTTTTTTTTCCTTCCGCAAGTCACAGATCCGCGTCAGTCCGGCCCTGGGAGAGCATGGGCTCTCTGCCACCTCCGAGATCACTGCCACCGGGCTCCCCGCGGGCGCGGCCTCGGCCTCCGGTTCCTGCTGCTGCTCCATGTCCCCTGCTGCAGAGGCCTGTGCAGGGCGCTCTGAGCCTGCTGCTCCCGTCCCGCGGCACCCGCTCTCGCGAGATCCGGCAGCCTCTGAGCCGCCACCGAGAGAATCCCGCGCCGGCCCCCACAGAGCCCCACGGTTGCTGAACTTCATTTGTATGATAAGCTCCGCCTGCTCCTGCTCTGTCGGGGGTTCCTGTAGGACGGCGGCGACTGTCGCCTCTCCGGTCGCCGAGTCACCTGCGGTTCTACTGCCCCCTTCTCTTGATTGGACTGCGCGGACGGAGCTCAGCGCGAATGCCAAGACGCAGAGCGTTTGACTTGGAGGCGCGAGAGGAGCTTGCACGAGCTCCCGCTACGCACTTTTCAGCAGCAAAAGTGAAGTGGTCTCTCAGCAAGCAGGATTCACCGGGCGACACCTTCGTGGTGGTAGGAGGGGACTCATCGTGACAACACAGTTTCGGCTTTAAAAATGTTCTCTCATCCAGAGATAACGGTAACGTCACCACAGTTTGAATGCTCTCTTTCTTTATTCTGTTTGCTATTAAGTATTTGACATCATGTTGCTTTAAAAATTTGCAAATACTATCAGGTACAAAACATGTACCATTATCAGTGCAATTTTTTGGGTGGTCCTTATGTACTAGTTTGCGCTCTAATAATGTTACAATACAAGCAGTATCTGCAAATGAAAATATATAATCTTCGAATAACAATCTATCTTGACAATCAAATACTTTATACAATTTGATAAAATATTGAAAAATTTAAAGCCATTGTTAGTAATATCAATACATGTAAGTCACGTAAATACAACACATATTGCATTACAAATGCTATAGGTGTCACATTTGCAAAAGTTATAACTATTGGCATTGTAAATGACAAAGCTATTAATTTCGCTATTTTCAAAAACATAAATAAAAAATGTATCATTTACAATACGAATAGCTCAAACTTTCCTAATGCGAGACCTATTGCATTGCAAATGCTTGTTTTCTTTGCAGCACACAGGTGTCATCTTCTATGCCATCTACTTGTAGTTGTGTCAATTTTGGAGTTTCCCTATGGATGAAGCATGACAGCTGAGCATCGTCACTAATTGGGAAGTGCAAACTTGAAAGTTGCTTACCCAGGTAAAATGCTGGGTAAAAGTCCAGATGTAGACAATCAGTGAATTTGAAGAGCTAGTTATGTAAGTATGGCTAGCAGGTTGATCACTGATTTCTCTTCCATATAGAGATCGTAATTCCAGAGCATTTAAGGCGGTGGCGAAGCTTTGTCTCCCTTTATTTGACCAAGCATAATCTCTGGGATACTCCATACGTGGTATTCTTTTTGCTGCCATGGAGAAATATGGGACGTCGGGGGCGTGGCTTGGTGCACAATGGCGACGGACGTGGAAGGGTAGAGCTCCGATCCGAGCTCCCCTTCCCTGGGCCGATTCTCCGTTTCCCACATCCTGTTTAAGCTGCAACTACGAGCGGACCCGGAGATAACCCCCACCCACACATCATCCAAACCTGAGGCTGTTTGCTTACCTGGGCCCGCACCGGCGTTAACGGAGTGACTGTGTCCGCGCTGGGCGAGACTGATCCGGTGTGCCCGGCTACGCGAGGCCGGGGCCTCAGCAGGAACACCAGGCCCAGTGTCGCGGCCTACCTAACACCCTGCAGTGACGTCTGCCGAGCACAGGCGAGGGCAGAGTGACCCCCCTCGCCCCTGAAGCTGAACTACTGCAGCGGCCCCCCTGTACCAGCACACGCTCACCTGCTCGCATCACGGCGAGGAACTGCAAAGCCACCGGAGCGGTAAGGCGCCCACACACGGCGGACGCCGGCGGCGGAGCGCCGCGCCTCGGGGGGGCTGCATCTACGGCGACATCAGGCGGACCGCGCTGGGATATCACCCTGGCGGAATCACCGTGCACACGCTCGGCCATACCGGAGGGGAGTGCACCGACCCTTAGGCACCTGCAGGACCCACACCGGGGGGCGAGGACCTGATTGCCCCCGAGCTGCGAATCCACGTGGCCAACCCCAAAGGCAGAGAGTGGCTACAAGGGGCTACGAGCGGAGAGCCAGCCCCACTGAATGTTGCCCGCGAGGGCGGACCCCGTAAGGTGAGGTGCCTGGGCTCATGAGGGACGAACTGCTGGGAGGCGACGATTACCAGTGGCTCACTGGCACATAACCACTGCTGCGGCACGCTGGAGCCTGGAGAGGGGTGTCCTCCCTTGCCATTCTCCGGCGCGGCAACACTGACTGTTGGGACTCCCCCCGCACCCCTCGCTCACTGGCAGCGACCACGGACCACGAGGGAGGACAGAGAGACACGATTGCCCCCTCAGATGTTAGGAGAGGCGCGCCTTCACCTGGAGACATGCTCCCATGAGAGCGCAAAGTAAGCTGCACCGGGCGAACTGCGCCACACGCCGCGACGATAGCCAGCAACACTACCACACCTGGTGTGCACCCCTCCCACCTGCCCTGCCAACTTGCACTTATCCATGCGGGCACTGCCACTAGCCATGATGCCTGTGGGGTGGGACTGAGTGGACGGCCCACCGACACTCCTGTTGGGACTGCGACGAGCACTGCCTATCACCTGGGGGCTGAGGCCTTGGTGACCTACCTACACCCACGCTGCCGTCGCGACCTACCCTCAGGAACTGCCCTGCCTATCACCTGGGAACTGAAATCTTGGTGCCCTACCTGCACCTACGCCGCCGCTGCAACCTACCCTCTGGAACTGCCCCCCTTGAGCGCAGTGGACGCTCTCACACACCACCTTGTCCATGTCTGGGGGTGAAGACGCGCACTGGGACTGGTGGCACATCCTTGAAAGGGAAACAAGTCAGGTCGCTGCCCAAGATGGATTCTGACCACGTGACGTCAAAGCTGGACAATGTGCAGGCTGTAATGGAACGCCTGGAAGAATCCCTCCAACAGACTCGTACCTCCCTAGAAACAAAGATTGACAGTGTGGCGATAGACCTAACCCATCTCAAGGCTGACCACAAGAAACTGCAGGACCGCACCACAACATTGGAGGGAGCGGTGGCTGATCTGGAGCCCCGGGTGAGTCAAACGGACAAGCACGTGCGTGACCTCCTTAACAGGGTCAAATTCCTGGAGGAGCGAGCTGAAGACGCGGAAGGGCGGGCACGAAGAAACAACATTAGACTGGTCGGCATACCGGAGAGATGGGAAGGGACCGATCCCGTGATACATGTGGAAGACCTGCTGAGAGGCCTCCTGCCAGAGGGCGCGCTATCGCCATATTTTGTAGTGGAACGCGCGCACCGTGTGCCCACGAGACCTCTCCCCCCGGGCTCTAACCCCAGGCCGCTGATCCTTCGTGTCCTCAACTACAGGGACCGCGACACCATCCTACGCGAATCCAGGAAACTTGGCGACATCCGGATTGACAATGCCACAGTGATGCTTTTCCCCGACTACACCGTCCAGGTGCAAAGACAGAGACATTCCTTCCTGGCGGCGAAGCGGAGGCTGCGACAGGTGGGTCTCAAATACTCACTCCTTTTCCCGGCTCGATTACGAGTGGTGGCGCAGGACAAGACGCACTTCTTCACCAGCCCTGAGGAGGTTGAAGCCTGGCTGGATGGCAGGGTGGAGGAGGCACCCCGGAGAGCACAGGGTACTGCCACGATCTCGCGCTCAAGAGGATCGAGACGACGTCGCCGGCGCAAGTCGCCCACGCCTCACCGCTCACAGGAGACGACAACCCGCTCCCCACCGGCGGACCAGGTCTTGCAGGAACAACAGGACACACTGCGCAGAGTCACGGAAATCAGCGGCTCTCCGGCGCCTTCCTCTGCTCCGAATGCTAGCCCACGCGTGTTTCCCAGTGACGACCAAGCCATCTACGTACTGCCGGACTCTCAACAGTCCGCAGACCTCCCTGACGTAACGCCACAGACGGCAGATTTACTCGCCTGAGGAGGGCCCCCAGGACTTCCCGCCTCGACACACGGCCGCAGCTGCCATGCCTGCACTATCCTGACTCGCCTTGGGGTGAGTGATGTTCGGCAGCGACGGGTGAGGGGGACCACACCGGCAATAGCGACGACGAGACGCAGTGAGTAACTTCTTGCAGACATTACGCACACTTGTCATGTGTCATTGCGACAGTCCTCTCCTTACTGTGGTCGCAGATACCATGGCGGCCCCTGGCCGGATTCTGCCGGAGGTGTGTGCTACTCTCCTACTCTCCTACTAACTTTTGTATCAGACAGACATTCTCCCTTTGCACTGGGTGGGCTGATACCCGGCGATGCCTGTTAGCTGTGACATTCTTTCCACGGCCCGGGGTGGGACGTTGCCCCCTTTGTGAACAATACTGTTGTATCGCTCTTTGTGCCAACTGCTTAACACCCCCTAGAACTATATAGTTTATTTAACTCACTTGAGTGTTTGGACGGCGGCATGTTAGACGACCGACCATTTGGCATTTTTATTCTATTGCCATTTCTTGGAGCTTTGTGTTCTTTCTTCTTTCATCCCCTTGCGGCTGTATGGGTCACCTTTTATCACACTTGCAGCTCTGTTTTGGCGTGGGGCGGGGGCAGGGGCCAGGGGGTCTGGGGGGGGCCGCGTGTTGGGAGCCGGGAGCAACTGCTGGAATTGGGACTTACCTAGACGACGACCATGACTGAGATTCAGATGTGTACCTGGAATGTCAGGGGCATGCATACACCGTCACGACGGTATCAGATATACTCATATTTAAAACGCCACAAGATACATATTGCGCTCTTGCAAGAAACGCACGTGAACAAAGCAGAAGTGCATGCACTACAAGGCAGATGGCGTGGGCAGTTATATGCAACGAGAGTACTCCTCCTTTGCCCACGGGACCCTTCTGTGGATCCGACCTGGGACTCCCTGGGCGGTCTCTAGCGCTCATATAGACCCTGATGGTAGATATGTGGTGGTCCAGGGCAGATTGGATGGACAGTTGGTGGTACTGGCCTCCCTATACTCTCCGAACACTGATCAGGGCAGTTTCCTCACCCAACTGTCAGCGACACTGGCGACATGGCATGGTGTTCCATGGATCCTGGGGGAGACTACAACTGCATCTTAGACGCGACACTGGATCCCTCTTCCCCACCGCACGCTGGCACGCCGGCGCACGGCGCGATGATAGCGCTGGTCAGCTGGGCCGCACAATGGGACTTGCACGACGCATGGCGGACACATAACCCCAACACACGAATCTATTCCTATTACTCGGGCGCGCATGATCTACATGTACGCTTAGACAGATACATGATATCCGCTGACCTCCTTCCCCTCGTCACTGACACACGATACATGGGCCGCACACACTCAGATCATAACCCACACGTCCTGGCCATAGCTTGGTAGCGCCCACACCCACCGATCCCTACATGGCGGCTGCAACCGGCCCTCTTGCTAGATGTGGCCTTCCGAGATTCCCTTATGACACAAACAGCGCAATATTTTGAAGATAACTCAGACACGGCGTCCTCTCCTCAGATCGAATGGGACGCCTTCAAAGCGTGATTAGGGGACACTGCTTGGGTGCGCAGGGACACATGCAGAGGCAGCTAGAGGGGGACTTAACTCGACTGGAAACCGACCTTCTCCGACAGGAACAAGACGCGATCGACGGTACTAGCGACCCACTGACGGAAGCGCAAACGGAGCACGCGCGCCTCTTAGACCGCCTTCGTAACCTTAATTTTGCGGCCCATTCCGCACGCACGCATCACCTCAGCGACAAACCAGGCAAATTGCTGGCCTGGCTGGTCGCGCAGGAGGATCGCGCAGCCCCGGTGTCGGCGATCCACACGGAAGAGAGGGGGCTAATCTACACACAGCGCCGCATTCATGACGCTTTCACGACCCACTATAGAGCCTTATATGGCTCCCGGCTCCAGGTCCCACCCCCTGACATAGCGGAGTATCTTTTTGCTTTACCAATGCCACGTCTGACTGCCGCGCAGCAAGACGACCTCGGCGCGTCGCTCACGTCTGAGGAACTCCGCACGGCCATCTTCAACCTGTCCAACGGCAAATCCCCCGGCCCAGACGGGCTACCAGCCGAATTTTATAAAGCCGGTTCGGAGATCCTCATCCCTGAGCTCTTGAAAATGTATTCTGCAGCTGCTGAAGATTCCTCCCTCCCTCCTACACTCAATGAGGCCAATCTTATTTCCATACTCAAACCTGGCAGGGATAGCACCCGCATGGGCTCCTATCGCCCCTTGGCCCTCCTGAATACAGATTACAAAATACTCGCCTCCACTCTAGCCCAGCGCCTGGCCCCACTGGTCCCGACTCTGGTGCACAACGATCAAAATGGCTTTGTTCCAACACGCCATACCTCTTATAATATCCGCAGACTGTTCCGAATACAGGAATATGCCACTCGGCACTGGCCGAGAGCGGGATGCCTAGTACTGGACCTTGAGAAGGCGTTTCACTCTGTGGAGTGGCCATATCTTAAGGCGGTGATGGAGAAATACGACCTGGGGGGCGGTTATGGAGACATTGTGGACTTAGTATACCAAAGACCCACGGTCCGAGTGAGCACCGGCAGGTGCTGTCTGGTGCCATCCGAGTGCGGAGGGGCACCAGACAGGGCTGCCCCCTGTCGCCCCTGCTGTTTTCCCTGGCGATGGAACCTCTAGCCACGATCCTGCGGACGCAGGGGGATGAGTGGGGAATACCGATGGCGGACGGTGTCCATGCCATCTCGCTTTATGCAGACGACCTGCTCCTCTATGTTCGGGATTTCACCAATATCCCGAGATCTCTCACTGACATCTTCCGGACCTTCGAAGCTATGTCAGGGTTAAGAGTCAACTGATCCAAGTCATGAGCCTACCCCTTTGGCCCGGACACACCTGAGTGCGATATCCGACTTGGTTGAGAGAGACTGCAATGGTACCCCACCACGTTCCGGTATTTGGGGATCCACATATACCGGAATCCCTCAGACATACTGGATGGTAATTTGATGCGATCGATCGCCTCCATCCGCGCGCAAGTGACCTTTTGGAGAACTCTGCCCTTGAATGTGCCCAGCCGTGTGGCACTGACGAAAATGATTGTCCTACCGCGACTATTATATTACTTTGCCAACATCCCGATTTACGCCCCTACCAAGGTATTTCGCGAACTGGAGGTCATGATTCGTGGCCTTATTTGGAACGCAGGCCGGCCCCGTGTAGCGCTAGCGAAGCTATACATGCCCACTGAGTCGGGAGGTATGGCGGTCCCCAACATGGAGCTGTACTACCTGGCGGCGCAACTACAGTGGGTATCGGGCTGGTTGTGCGGTAAGAACTTAGGGGACACTGCCACAGATGCTAACGTCTGGACCCAAGCACAGACGTGCTCTCTGTTCCATCCACCGACTCGGGCCCCCCGCCCTGCCCAACTGCATTTAGCAGTGGCGCGCAAATGCTTCCTACGCTGCCTGAGACTCACGCGAGCGACGACGCCGTACGCTCCGACACTCCCCCTGATGGGTACCCCCAGGGACACTGGGGTGTTGACGGAAGCAATACTGGACAGTTGGACGCAGGCGGGTGTGGAGACGCTGGGAGACCTTTATGCGGAAGGTGCCCTGCTGCCCTTCGCGGACCTCGCTGCGGGCACGGGTCTGCCAGCTAGGAAATTCCTATTACATGCGTCCCTCTTGCACACACTGACGACTGCCTGGGGTGACATATCTGAAGAACCACCAATGCACCTCTTCATGCAATATCTGCATGTCATGGGCAACGGCTCCCACATAGTGCGCTGGCTGGCGCAGGCCCTTCTGACCCATACACAACAATCTACCCTGCCGCTGAGAGACAAATGGTCGATGGATAGAGGGAGAGACTGGACCGACAAAGAATGGGCAATGGTGCTGGTTGGCCCGACTAATGTCCCACGCAACCCCCGTTTTAAGGTCATACAATTTTACATTCTACATCGCGCTTATTTATCACCCGACAAAATAAACAGATATTTTTCAGTCACCGATACCGCATGCCAGCGCTGCTCCCTGGTTAGGGCAGACTTCTTACATATGCTCTGGCTATGCCCCGGTATCCAGTCATACTGGGACGAGATCGTGGTGCTGCTAACGCTCTGCACTAACGAAAATGTGCCGCGCACGTGGGAAGTCTGCATCCTAGGCCTTTACAAACGCACAAAACTGAATAAGGTACCGGCCAGGTTTTGGGACCTGGGACTTATCACGGCCAAACGCCTACTCACTAAACACTGGAAGGCCAGCGCACCCCCACATGTCCAACACTGGTACACGTCTTTTACCAACTGGGCGCATGCGGAAAGCACAGTATTGCACCGGGAGGAAACAGCGGGACTTAGGAAATTCCCCATTGCCCAGCTCTGGGATGACGTACTGAAGTCCTTACAGCAGGCGGGCTTGGACAGAGGGATCACCTGAGGTAGCCTACACCCGAACCAACTCACTGACATGAGACACTGAAAAGACTCTGGTACCAGTTGCACCCCCCCCCTTTTTTTTTTTTCCTTCAACGGTATGGCCCATGCCAAACCTCCCATAACTGTAGAGCGATTGCGCCCCGTGCACGTGTATCATACCACACTTGTAGCCCCTTACGCTCAGAACGACTAGTGCTTCACTGCTCACCTAACTCAATTGTGATGTTTCACAACCCTTCCATCTCCCAGGTGACAGAACCCCGTCCCGCTCCTTGTGTGTGGCTGGCACGACTGTCCCACCACAGAGACGCTGCATAAACGCCCTTGTGGTGGCCCCACTTCATGCCCCCGCTGCTCTCTCGCCTCGCCCTGACCTCATATTATCAGATCCTACCTATTGCTGCAACTCCCCCCCCTGTTCTCACACAGACAGACGCCTTATTTCTTAATAGCCCTTCTCCTCCCACCTCCCCCTGTCACGGTTCACGTTCCAGTTTATACGTTAGTTCTATTTTACAAAACAGGACCTTTTTCATGGCTGGTTAGACATTGTGTATTATGCACATGTGATGTTGATACCTACATCTCCACTGACACTTACTAATTCCTCCTCACTCACATGACGAGAGGCACGTTACAAACAACCTGAGAGGTGTGACTGAGGAACACGTTCTCCGATCACACACCGATGGTCCTACGCTACGACTTCTATCTCTGACCACCATAGAAACATTACCACTGTTGGAGAATGGCACACACGTTGAGGCACCAGAAGCGCCGGATACGGCTATGACGGTCACTTCCTCTTAACGCCACTAAATGCGACTACCCCTTTGCCCTGATACAGCACACCATTGCTCTAACTGCTTGTTATACCACAGTATCACATGCGACTGACCTGTGCTTTTTATATTTCTGATCCCACTGTTTAATGTTGCCATGGACACTAACCATAGATGTTCACGGACTGCTGATGGCATGTCCACGACACCGGAGATTCATTACCACATACAAAAAACGTAAAAGTCATAGGCCTGACTATTCCTTGAGCTACCCAAAGTATGATGTGTACATGTTTTATCCTACCACGCTGCCAGACCCCAGGGTTGTCGGCTACAACGGCTGTTATCCTACCAACTATACGTGCAACTTGCGCTTATTGCAGCCGGCATAAAGAGGTTGTAGGCTATGTGCTGTGTTATATGCAACATGAACAATAAAGGTCTTTTAAAAAAAAAAAATGGAGAAATATGGGACGTCTCAAGCAAAAATATATTAAAGTCACCTGCCAAAACCCACAAGTCTTTCGAGTACTGCTGGCATAAGTCCTTCATTATTTTTTAAATGGCAAAGGTGATTGTTTTCTTTTTGGGTTGCTTGGGGTTTATATCGATGTTTCCTATAATAAGCTGATGGATACTTTTTCGATCGCCCTATGAGGTTGCTGCTACCAAAAAAAAATACAGACCCCGGGAATATGTGCCATGATTGTCCCATCTATCTCCAACACTTTGTGGATCAAGAGTGAAACGCCTTCAGAGGCGTGTTTCCCTATTGTAGAAGGAATGGCCAGTACGCAGTATTCGTTGTGGTCCAACCAAGTCATGTGAGACAAATGCCATGTATCTTATAGGCAAATTATATCTCTGGAGCTTATTTCTTCTAGTGTTGAACTATCATTTAGAAGGGATTTTAGGCCTCGTATATTCCACGAGAACATGTGTAATATGTGATTCGGTGTATGTTTCGTGAATGTCAGCAGCATTCCCTGGAATGTCTGTTGAACATCTACGACTGTTCCTGGGCAAGGCCGAGGACTAGGATAGCCCATCCCACCATTATGGCGGTCGCACCAGACCCCAGGGAAAGGGGGGTGGGTGGGGTCTCCGCACCAGTTGATGGCGCGGCGCTCCCCCCCCAGGCCAACCTATTGAGAGGTTAGTGTAGAGCATGAACCGGAAGCACTTTAGTGTTTCTGGTTCAACGCTGAGCCAACGTCCAGGCAGACCGGTATAGACCGGCCTGCCCTGGGCTCCCCCTTTAAGAGGGGGTAGTGGGGAGCAGAACAGTCTCTTGTTCCTTGCTCCCCACAGGACAGAACACCGAGCCTACAGTGGCCCGTAATCTTCTTTTTCTTTTTTCCCCTACAGGTTTCAAGACAGGAGCAGTGGAGTCGAATTACTGTTGCAAAGAGAGTCGCCAGAGATCTGTGTGTGCACCTCGGGACATTGTGTATTAGGCACCGAGCTGCAGCGGAGTTCGGTGGAACGTTGGGAGCCTGTTGTTTCAATTGAGCTGCAGATTGGGAGAACCGGCAGTAGCGGTGTGTGGAAAGCCGGTAAGCGGTTTGGGGGATGGCAACATAGCCGCTTGTATTGTGGCGCGCGTCTGCTGTAATTGGAGACGCTATTGGGGCAGCAGTGGGAGCAGTTTTTTCATGGACATAAGGAGCGGGTGGGTGTAATAGCTCCGCTGTTTTGATTTTTTTGTTTCGATTGGTAACGCTGCCCTGAATTGTTTTGCTCGTTTTCAAGTCTGCCCCCGGCCGCACGCTTAAGTGTCGAGCTTCCCCTCCTCATTCAGTGCTTCTGGGCCTGTGCCGGGAGTTTGTGGGGGCCAGTAGTTTTGTTGGAGGTGTTGCATGCCAGGCATAGTGAGCATACCCGCAAAGCCTAGGATCGGGGGGCGCGAGACAGCATGAGTTATTTATACTGGAAATAGCATTAGAAATAATAATTGGCATTGCAAATTGATTATCGATTGATACATTTGGAGCAGATCATTTGGGGCATCCAGTGTAGTCTGTAAATTGCAAGCGGTACTGTGGCAATTTGGGGTGCACTGGGTGCGGCAGTATTTGGGTGCACGCCTGGTTTGATGCAGGTGTAAGGGGCACGCGCTTATGGTATTGTGGCAATTTGGTGCTTGGGGCGCAGGGAGTTTGGGAACGCGCCTGGTTGGATGCAGGTTTAAGGGGCACGCACTGCAAAACAGCATTCTTGCTTTTCCTTCTAATATAGTGCCATCCGGTGGGGAGCAACAAACACAGTGAAGTGCTGGAAGTGATCATCTACCTACCGGCGCAACACAGACATTTGTGGACAGTGGAAGAGCCGGTTTTTGGAACACCGCGGTGGGCGGTTCTGGCTGGCCAGCATTTCACTTCTTCTGGGAGCCACAGAGGGTTTGAGTGGGCGACTCACTGAGCCTACTGGGTATGCCAGTGGGTCGTGGCTCTGGTTTTGTGAGTGCACGGGTCGGCTGAGGCTGCTGTTTCTTCCAGGTAAGAGTTGACACAGTCGTCCTGGGCAGCGGGGAAGGGCGTGAGAAAAGGTTACGTGCAGGCAGATCAAGTCAAAAATTTGCATCCTCAAAGGCCCCTAAGGCGTGGCGGAATGAGAAGCGGTCATGCACTGACGTTATGCTGGAGGCATTAATGCTGCAAGTCCAGGACATGGGGCAAGCCCTCAATATGTTACAAGAGAAGGTGGATGGTCCCGAGGTAGCTGAGGGGAGGTCCAGGTGGCCTATTATTCCCCCTTGACCCTACTCCCGCCTTTGCCGAAACGGAACAGGGACAAGCCCAACGGGAGAGGGATGGAGGGGCCCGGAGCCGGCACCAAGGGAGTCTATGCCAGTACCACTTGCACCCACTCCAAGCCTTCAGGGTAGTGGGGGGGGCAAGTATTATAGTGCCTGCAGGGCCAACAGAGGGCCAGGCTTTTGTCCCAGTGGCCCCTTTGGGGGGAGGTCCAGTAGGGGCCACACCAGAGCAGCCGGACATCGCGTCCAACTTGGCGGCAGTACTCATTTGTCTAGAAAAGGTGGGGAACTGGTCTCACGCTGCGGGGGCATCCAGCAGTGGAGGCAATGCAGTGGAAAGGGCCAGACAAATAATGGCCGAATTGGGTAAAGACAAGCCAGATGGGGTGCCGGCAGTACCGGCAGGGGATGCAACACCCATTGTCACGGTACCGGCCACTGGTGGTGAAGGTGTTTTGGCGACAGTAAGCACACCAAAGGACACAGGAGCACAAAAGACGTCTGAGGCAGCAGCACCAGCAGGTATGAGTAAGACATTGCCTCCTTTAGGCTTGGGGGAGAAACGTTCCGACAGGGAACAGTTGGGGCGACATTTATCTCAGGAGAACAAAGAAAAGATCTGGAAGGGAAATATGTCAGCATTTTTTCCTTGTTGATCGTTGAGGCAAAAAGGGAGGAGGCAAGGAAGAACAAAGAATGGACACATCACAAAGAGTGGGCAAACATAATTTTGAAATACAGGGTAGAAGAAAACTTGGGCAATTGGATACAAGGTTTCACGATATACATGGCAGTCATGTTAGAGCGTTTCCCAGAGGTTGGGTCTGAAATGGCATGTTACCAGAATAGGATCACCATCGCGCATGCAACAAAGGGGGGCGATGGGTGGAAGGAATATGATAAGGATTTCAGGAGGGCAAAGGCGCAGGATCCATCATTGGGATGGAACCAGACTGATATGTTTATTCGTTTGAAACATTTAGTCCAAGGCCCATCAGATGACATGCGGGCACAGACACAAGAAAGCGGGTGGTTTCAGCACTTTAAAGCTGGCCCCTCCGGTAACGCGGGTGCGCCACGGGCAAATCAGGGGGCACGAGGAGAAAGGGTGTATGTTTTGACTACAACAAGGGAACCTGCAGTAGAGCACCAGGTACATGTAGGTTCAAGCATTCCTGTGCTTTCTGTGGTAATGTGTCCCACCCTGAGTCCAAGTGTTTCAAGAAATCCAGAGAGAATGGAGTCAAGAAGCAGGAATGAGGGGGCACACCTCAAAAAAGCTAGATCTCCTGTTAACGTCAGCGCCATGATCCCCTGGCTAAACATGTTTTGCCCTGCAGCTGCTAAGACGATCAGGGAGGGGTTTGTGGAAGGTTTCAGGATCCCGGCGCAAAACTACAATGGGGTGGAGCACTGTAGAAATCAGCTCTCGGTTAGGTCCAATGAGGGCATAGCAGAAGCAAAAGTTCAGAAATAAATAAAACTGGGTAGAGCGGTGGGGACCATTTGACAACATCCCAAAGGATGCCTTTGTATGCTCACCACTGGGGGTGGTCCCAAAGAAAGCACAAGGCAAATTCCGACTAATCCATGATCTTTCAGCACCAAGGGGTAATTCTGTGAACGATGCAATTTCAGATGCAGTGTGTGGTGTAAAATATGCATCTTTTGACCAAGCGGTAGACATGCTCAGGTCCCTAGGAGGGGGCTTTATTAGCAAAATCTGATATTGAGTCCGCTTTTAGACTGCTGCCAGTGCACCCTTTACATTTTCACCTGTTGGGTTTTTAATTCAATGGGAAGTTGTACGTGGACAAATGTATGCCAATGGGGTGCTCTGTATCCTGTGCCTATTTTGAGAAATTTAGCTCCTTTCTGGAGTGGGTTTTCAGGAGGGACATGGGCCACCAGTGAGTGCTGCATTAACTCGTTGATTTTCTTTTCTTTGGGTCCCTGGGCTCGGGGGAATGCAGGACAGCATTGTCAAAGTTTTGCGCCCTCATGCGAGATTTCGGCGTGTCATTGGCAACCGGAAGACAGTGGGTCTGAGCACACAGATTGAATTCCTAGGGATTGAGCTGTATTCTGTACAAGGGGTGTCTAGGTTACCGGAAGAAAACGAAAATGATTTTAGGGTAGCTTTACAGCACTGCCTGACAAGGAGAAGGTTATGTTGCACCAGTTACAGCAAGTAGTGGGGCAGTTGAATTTTGCACTACGCATAATCCCCATGGCATGTCCTTTATCCCGCACCATTGCCCAGGCCATGTCTGGTCTCAGAGAAAAGCATCACCACACCAGACTATCCGGCAAGGTCAAACAGGACATGCTCATTTGGAAGGCATTACCCCGCGATTTCAATGGTAGGGTGGTGTTGCCCAGCTCGCCTAGGTCCAGTCCGTAATTGGGCCTGATGATTGACGCAGCAGGCAGGGAAGGTTTTGGTGCCATTTTGGGGTCCAAATGGGTGGCACTGCATTAGCCGGGCTGGCGCGCAACATAAGCTTCCTGGAGCTCTTTCCCAACCTGATGGCGCTGTCCGTATGGCCTGAACGGCTGAGAAACCAGTCGGTAATTTTCTAGTCAGACAACATGGCTGTGGTGGAATGCATCAACAACCAAACTGTGAAGTGCAGTATGATGCTGCGTTTGTTGAAGGAGATTGTTTTACAGTGTATAAAACTGAACGTACTTTTTAAAGCCAAACACATGCCGGGTATATTGAATCATTCAGCTGACGCATTGTCTCGTTTTAAAATGCAGGCCTTCAGGTCACACATCCCAGAGGCAGCGGTACACCCAACACCTTTCCCTGAACAGCTTTGGCAACTAGGTGCCCCCAACTATCGGACCTCGTGGCAGCTAGCCTAGCGCCCAGAACCAGGAGTACTTACGAAGGGGCGTTTTTTTTGTCATTTCTTGGAGGAACCGTGGGAACAAAAGTGGCTTGACCCTGGGTCAGAGGTAGCATATCTTGCTTTCATGAGGGAGCGGGGGCGTACTGTAGCGGGGGCCAGGCGACATATCACGGCAATATCATTTTTTGCTAAATTAAAAGGGGCGGGGGATCCCACAAGGAATTTTGTGGTGCGCCAAGCTTTGAAAGGCTGGCAACGCTTGCATGGGGGCCAGCCTGATGTCCCGAGACGGGTAGGGCTGGAAACGTTAGCTAGTCTAATGGTAGCCGTGCCGCGGGTTTGCGAATCCACAAGTGAGGTGGCGTTGTTTCAGGCAGCATTCTACCTCACATTTTATGGCGCCTTTAGGATAGGAGAACTTGTATCAAAGAACAAAAGGGATTGGAAGGGTGGCCTACAGGTGGGAGGGGTAAGCTTAGGGAGAGACTCCGTGCTGATCTCCATACACAAGTCCAAGACTGACCAGGTAGCCAGGGGGGAGAGCATAGTGCTACATAGTGCAGGGAATCATACATGCTGCCCCGTTACCAGACGGGCGCGGGTCACGGGTGGCCCTCTCTTGATACATAGGGATGGGACACCCCTCACTATATTTCAGTTCAAGAGAGTCATGGTTCTGGCAAACGCAAGACGCTGGGCTGGATTCAGCTAACTTTGAGACCCACTCTTTCAGGATAGGGGCAGCCACGGTGGCAGTGGCCAGGGGGCTGAGGGAAGACCAAGTCAAGAGGATCGGTAGGTGGTCCTCTAACTGTTATAAGAGATGTGTGCGGCTGCACATGCTTTAGCATGTTTTTTGTGGGGATTTGTAATACTAACTGCAATTTCCTTCATCCTGTGACTCAGAGAGGAGGTGACATTAGTACACTCAAACAGAATACTACGTGCAGTTGGGTATGTTTTTTATGCATGACAGTGGCAATGCACTTACCTATCCTATTCTCCATGTTTACTTGCAGTTTCTCCATCCTGTGACTCAGGGGAGAAGCCTGCATCGGTCACCAACCAAGATAGGATGAGGACACCGGTTCAACCAACAAGCTACAAACGAAGAGCAAAGGTGGTGGCTCAAATTCACTCTTGGCCCCAGGAACAGCAATACATCTGGGTTCTGGGGCATTCATATGTCTGCCATTTAAAACATTTCTTTTCAGAGGGCTACGAGGCCAGGACACGTCAGTTAGGAACAAAGATGGTATTTTTTGGACAGGGCGACCTGTGCGGGGGGCAATTCAGGGAATTGGTGAACCGCACATTAAAAGACAGTAAGGGACCACCAGCTATCTGGATCTTACACTTAGGGGGTAATGACTTGGCTTGACAAGGGAGGAGGATACTAGTGGAGGACCTGCTCACCGAGGTAGGGTGGTTGTCAAAGAGGTGTCCCGAGTCAATGATTGTCATTTCCCCGGTGGGCCGCTATGGTGGGGGCTAGTTTTGGGTCCCTGAGGGACCGTTTTTGTCAACGGGGGTCGGCAATATCTGCCCGGTGTAACAAAATCGGCCAAAACCGGACCTCACAAACTGCTCGGCTGCCCTCCACCACCACAGGGGGGGGGCGGCCGCGCAGTTTGCCAGGGCCGGTTCCGTTTACCAGTCCTGCCCTGTTTTTCACTATCATTTTTGCCTGCTACTGTCTCGATATACTACCAGAAAATTGCATGCATTATTTAATTTATTTTAATATAGCATTTTAAAACATTCTTTCTGAGTTGTATTATCAACAGTGTAAGTAACTAATTGCTGATATAATATTGGAGTATTTCATGTAGTCTAAACACTGGTTAGATTAAGAGAATGCTGTTACTAATATAAAAAAGCAGTAAAATGATTGCCTCTGGGAGCCATCAGTCTTGGAGTTGTTTCTCAGGGCTTTCAATTGCAGCTAAGATCAGCTGAGCTTGGAAAGTGTTAACAGGCTGACACTGAGACCGCTGTGACCTGAATTTATTTTACCCAGAGTTCCTACCACCTGGCTTCAAAGGAGTAACTTTCAGTATTTAAAGATTTTCTGAGCATAGCCATTTTATGTAATGAGCAAAGTGGGCATTTGTCCGTGGACCACACTTGGTGATAGTGACTGGCAAAATCAGATGAATAAATTTAAGTATTTAGTTGGTCTTGATGGCCTCTTTGTTATGGTATGTTATGTTATATTAAGTTTATAAAGCGCACAGCTACTGAAAGTGTCCCGGCGCTAGCTCCTAATAGAAAGAAGTGTCTGATTGTCTAAATTAAAACAGCAAAGTCTTGAGTTTCTTTTTAAAAATCAATGGATCTTGAATGGACCGCAAGGATAAGGGCAGCAAATTCCAGGCCATACCATCCTTGCGCACAAAGGAATTGCCGCCGAGACGCTGATGTTTGAACTTCGGGGTCTGCAACAACCATTGGGCGGAAGACTGAAGCAGTCGGCCAGGCACATAGAAAGTGAATCTCTTTTGTAGGTATAAAGGGCCCGTACCATACAAAGCCCGGTGGGCGATAGTCAGCATTTTAAATTTCAGGCGAGATTCAACTGGCCGCCAGTGAATGGCGCACAAATGAGACCGTACACTATCTCTATGAGAAAGACCCAAAAGGAGTCTGGCCGCAGAGTTCTGCACCACCTGCAATTTTTTGAACAGGGACTCCGAGCATCCAACCAGGAGGGCATTGGCGTAGTCCAAGCGGGACAAAATAAGCGCACGGACCACTGTTTCTCTGGATGTGCTCAGCAAGAGGGGGAGAAACTTCCTCAAGCTCTTAAGAATCCCGAAACACGTGCCGGTCAATTTCTTAACCTGCGACACAAAGTTAAGGTTTTGATCGAACCAGACGCCAAGATTTTTCACTGCGCCAGATCTAACAGAAGGCCGAGGAAAACCCGGAGGCCAAAGCCTCTCTCTGAACTCAGAAGGAAAGGAGCCAAACAACAGCACCTCAGACTTCCCTTCATTACATTTCAGCTGAGCATTGGCCAGCCAGTGAAAGACAGAGGATAAACAGTGCTGGGCCATCCCAGCAGAGTCATCCACCTTGTACCAGGTAAACAGCAATTGGGTATCATCGGTGTAAGCCATAACCTTAGCCCCCAGTGACTCAGCAAGAAACACAAGCGGAGTCACATAGATGTTAAAAAGGAGGGGGCTAAGTGATGAACCCTGTGGCACTGCCGTGGACACCGGCAGGAACGCCGAGGCTCTCGGGGGAAGCCAAATTTGCTGCTGCCGGCCCTCAAGGAAGGAGCTAATCCAGAGCAAAGCCTTGCCCGCGAAGCCTGTGTCAGAGAGGCGATTGAGGAGCATGACATGAGGGACAGTGTCGAATGCCGCCGAGAGATCAAGCATAACCAGTGCTGCTCTCCCGCCGGCATCCAGACACTCCCGAATTGCCTCAGCAACCTCCAACAGGCCGGATTCCGTGCTGTGGGCAGCACGGAAGCCCGACTGGGCCGGATGAAGCCCTTTCGTCTCCTCAACGAACTTGGTGAGTTGGAAGGTGACTGCCTTCTCACAAACTTTCGCTAAACTAGGTAGCAACGAGATAGGACGATAGTTCTCAGGCATTATGGGCCAGTTGTAGGTAGCCCTTTACCGGTCGGTAACGGCCGAAAATCGGTATTTTCGGCCGTTACCGACCGGTATTGAGCAAGGAGGAGACCGAAAATCGTCCGAATTGGTAAATTTACCGAATCAGTAAAGTTACCGAATCGGTAAAATACCGCATCGGATAATTTACCGAATCGGTAAATTTACCGAATCGCACCGGTTTGCGAATCGGTAAATTTACCGAATCGGTAAATTATCCGATTCGGTAAACTTACCGAATCGGTATTTTACCAATTCAGTAAATAAGAAGTGGTAAAATTGAATATTGAGATGTAGGTAAGCTCTTAAATACAGAATTTGCATGAAAATCGGTATTTAAGAGTCGGTATTTACCATGGATTGAAATCAGGTGGTAACCAGGTTCAGCCTATAAAAAAGGACCCAAAATGCAATTCTTTTGGCACAATGGCGGCATTTTATGTCATTGCAAGACGGCTACGGCTACGGCTACAGGAGGAAGGAGAGAGGGAATGGCAGAGACAGGAGCATGTCTACAGGCAGAGGGTCACCTTGTTCATGCTCACAGAGGCAGAGGTACTCCAGAGGTACAGGTTGGCCCCAGACACCATCTTGGACCTCATCAGGGACCTTCAACCACTGTTGGAGCACACCACCCCAAGGGCACACGCTATTCCACCCCCCGTGCAGGTGCTGTGCAGCCTACACCTGCTTGCGTCTGGGAGCTACCAGAGCGTGGTTGCTGCGGTAGGTGGGGTGACCCAGAGAAGTCTGTCAAGGTTTTTCCACAAATTCCTTGACCCCATGTTACAGAGGATGGACCATTACATATCATTTCCTGCAACCCATGCTGAACTGGTCCAAACAAAATCTGACTTTTACCAGTTGGCTCGATTCCCCAATATAATTGGCTGCATCGATGGCACGCACATTCCCATTTGTCCCCCTGCTGCCACTGAATATATGTACAGGAATAGGAAGTCCACCCACACCATCAATGTGCAGGTGATTTGCAATGCATAGTGCGCCATCACTGACCTTGTGGCAAAATTCCCTGGGAGTACCCACGACTCCTATATATTTCAGAACAGCTGCATCTATGGACGGCTGACTGCAGGGGAATTTGGTGAAGGATACCTCCTAGGTAAGACACAGTGTCCTACCCCCATAACACCTATTGCAGTAAGAAGTACATGTATGCATGTGAGTAATGTATTCCCATTTCCTTTTAGGAGACAGTGCCTATGCCCTCCGCTCCTTCATACTCACCCCCTACCTCAACCCCTCAACACCCAGCCAGAGGAGATATAACCGGGCACACAAGAGCACAAGGAACGTTGTTGAACGAACATTTGGTATCTGGAAAAGCAGGTTCAAAAGCCTGCACAAGAGTGGAGGTGCAAGGCAGTATACCCCATCACCTGCACTAAGATCATTGCTGCCTGTGCTATGTTGCACAACCTTGCTGTGAAGAAGGGTACTGAGGTGGAGTTGTCAGACTACGAGGACCATGACGACGACACTGCTGTGCCTGAAACACAACCTGCTGGAGTGTCAACACCAAGTGATGGCAGATACAGACGTGATGAGATTACACGCAACTACTTCTGAGTAAGTAATGAGACACAGACAGGTTGTGTGGGGGTCCAACATATTTTAATGTAGCCACAACGATCAAGCACTTAAGTGCAACGAAATTAACATCATGAACGTGGGGAATGTATGTCCCGGGTTACTTCACCCATGACCGGTTATGTCACTTGCGCCCGCGCTTCCCTGAGCCACTAGGATGTTGGTCGCTGTGTTCAGCGTGCCCTGCAGCCTCAGCTGGGCGCCTGCTACTCCTCCGTGTCTCCACAACTGCGCTTGATATGCTGCTCCGGCTACTAGTGTCCTCAGCCTCTGCCATGTCCAGGGCAGGATTCTGTGCTGTTTGGGAAATCAGCATTGCCTCTAGTGCACTTGTAATCCTGGCCATGCCCCTGGTGACCTCAGCTGTGTTCTGTGTCAATGCCTCCTGCATATGTATGCCCCTCCTGCATAGCAGGGATGTGGCAGTGGCCAAACGATTGATGGCCGCATTGTGGACACGGGCCTCCCTGCGCCCTGTGTGTTCCAGACTGTCTAGTTTTGTGCAAAGCTGTGTCATAGAGTTGCTCATCTGCTGCATCCCTGCTGCAATGTCAGTATTTTTTTTGCAACCACTTTATTTGCATCCACAAGGTCTCTCATGCCCTTCCCCATGTCTCCTATTTTTTCATTCAGGGCTCTGAATTGGCGTTGGCAGGCTTGGATGGATTTGCCCTGCATCCTTTGAATGCGCACCATGCTCCCCTCCAGCCCACGGAACACAGTGCCATCACCACGTCCACCTCCACTGCTGGGTCTGGGTTGTCTCCTGCGAGCTGTGACTGTCTCATTTGTGGACTGCAGTGCTGCTGAACTCACATCTACAGGGACTTGAGACTCCCCCTCACCCTCTGCTGCCTCCATTACAGGTAGTGGGGCCACGACACGCCTCCTGCCTGGTGGGGTTGCAGGAGTGGACAGGAACAGTGATGGTGAGGTTGCTGGTGAGAATACCAAGGGAGGGGATTGTGAAAGCTGTGGGGAGTGCGGAAACTCTGGGGTCTGTACAGTGTCATCATCATGGGCGCTGCCTGTCGTGTCGCCTTCCTCCTGCGAGGCTTGTACTTGGCTTGGCCCTGCTTCCTCTCTCTCCTCCCTCGCTGGTGCAGTCCCTTCTGTGTCTGTGGGTCGACTGCCTGATTTTGGCCCTAGGTATAAATAAGCGTATATCAATTGAGTGCTACTGTGTCACAGTCACTACTATAAATGCATTACACATTTCACTTCAATTTATCTGAATTACTTTCACTAACTTGCTGATGTCTGCGCTGTAACACATGGTGTTACATTAGCTGACTACATTTCCCATAACGCATTGCTCCTGTATAGTGCTAGCAGTACTAGACTCGGGTTAGCTTGTCCACAAAGGGTAAAGGGAAGCAGGTTGGTATGGGGTGTCATGCTGCGCATGCGTCTTACCTTTTTTCCTTGCAGCTCGGGCTGAACTGTCCACATCTCCAAGTCCCAAGACGCTGTCTGCCTCAATGGTCGAGGCCACCAACTCCTCCAGGTCAGTCAGGGGGGGCGCTGGGTTCCTGCCTCCTCCGGTTAAGCCAGCCTGCTTGTGGATTTCAGCCATCTTTTTCTTGGTGAGGCTCCTGATGTCATAAAATCCTTTTTTCAGATCCTCTGTATTCCTGGGTGTGACTCACACTGCATTCACTTTTTCAGCAATTGCCAGCCAGATTTTTTGTTTGGCAGACTCAGGCACAGTGAGGGATTGCCTGCCCAAAAGTTTGGTGTGCGCTCTCACTACCTCCTCCACAAGTACCTGCAACTCCATGCTGCTGAACTTTATTTTTCTCTTTCTGTCTGCCTTCTGGCTTTCACTGCTGCTTGCCATTTTTCTGTTTGTAAAGTTTCAATGAAACTCTCCGTGCTGCTCTGTGTCTCTGCTCTGCTCTGACTGCCTCTCCAGCACCTTCTAATTAGTTGCAGCTGCCTGGGTAGCCACTTCCTGCTAGGTAGGGGGAGGGTGGTAGCACCTGATTGGCTGTTTTCTTAAGTTTTTACTTTTGCTTGCTTTCCGATTTTGAATTTACCGATTCGGTATTTACCGATTCGGTAAATACCGAATCGGTATTTCCCATTCATTCCTATGGGCCTTTTGGCCCATAGGAATGAATGGGAAATACCGATTCGGTATTTACAGATTCGATGAATACCGAATCGGTAAATTCCGACTGTCCGATACCGACTTTTACCGATTCGGTAAATTATACCGATTTTTTATCTACATCTCAATTACCGATTCTGGAATACCGATTCAGGAAAAATCGGTATTTAAGAATCGGTAAATGTGATTTACCTACATCTGGCCCTAAATGGTCTAAAGACGGCTTCTTAAGCAGCAGCAGAATCAGGGCCTTTTTCCAGGCCAAAGGCACGGAGGCAGTGCAGAGTGATTTATTGATCATAAAATTCATCTCTGTATTAACGGTGTCAGCCAGGTCGGACAGAAGCCTAGCAGCACAGGGGTCGTTGGGTGAACCAGACTTAAGAACCTTCAAGATTTTAATGGAGCTGGCAGAATCAACTTGCTCAAACTCCGAAAGGATAGAAAGTGGTTCGACCCTACTGCTAGGTGGAGATAACACCGCACCGTGTATCCCTGGGGAGATGGATATAGAAGCTTGGATACTGGTTATTTTATCCTTAAAGAAAGCCGCCAGGGAATTACACCAGGTATCAGAGACGGGTGTGGCAGCCACCTGTGCGAAAGGGGCCAAGAAGCTTTGAACGATGGAGAAAATCGCTTTAGAGTTGTTTTAAATAAATGTAAGTATTTAGTTGGTCTCGATGGCTTCTATGCCTTTTGTTGGAGAGGATCTCAGCTATAACCTCAAAAAGAACCTAACAGCAGTTGTGCTATTCCACTTAAAATATGTTTTAAAGATATTTTATTCTTTGGGGATACATTTTTCCTGGTGGATAATCCCATTCTTCAAATTAACTGCTGCCCCTGTCAGAAGTACTGTCTGTGTCCCAGAGGGGCAGTTATAACAAAGAGACTTAGGGGCATATTTACAATAAAGTGGCGAAGAGTGTCATTAAGCCAAGAAGGCTAACGGCATGCTCTGTCACTTTAAAAAGCAGGGCTGCACCATATTTAGTTGAATATGGTGCAGCCCTGCGTTTCCCCCTGTGCTGGCGCTAAATTTAGCAGCCTAGCGCCAATGCAGGCACCCATGCACCATAGTGCAAGGGTGCCTGTGTTGAGGGGAAGATTGTAAATGTGCAGTAAGGTCCCCCTTCCTGCACATAAACAATCTTTAAATGCCGTTTTTTTAATTTCTATGTGTGCTGCTTAATGCACTACATTTTCTTTTAAATGATTGTTTAGGTGCAGGAAGGGGAACCTTCCTGCACATAAACAATCATGGAAATTTGCTGTTTCTATGTGTGATGCACAAGGCAGCAAACATGAAAACAGCAAAAATGAGGAGAAATAAAGCATTTCTCCTTGCTTTGCCTGTTTAAGACCAGGTTTTACCTGATCTCAATTTTGTCACTGTTTTCTATTTACGCTGCCCTTGTAAACAGGGGGCAACATCAAAATCAACACCCCACAACACCCATTGCCCTCCCCTTTCACGTTAAATACAGCGTGAAAGGGTGCCTTATTTACAAGGCAGCGTTAAGCCACCTTAAGTGACTTAACTCTGCCTTGTAAATAAGGCAGGGCCCCTATCGGCAACACAACATCACTGAAAGTGACGTTGCAGTGGCGATAGGGGCTTGTGAATATGCCCCTTAAAATGCTCATCTTAATTCATTGTCATATTACCAGATATAGGAGGCGTTCAAGGTTCATGCCAGATCACTTCGCGACCAACGTTATTACATATGATTGTTTTAATTCTGCAAAAGATTACAACCATGCACTACATTTTTTTCAAAAATAGGGCTCTCCCAGCTTCTGAGATGCAGAAAGCAGAGAGGAAACTGAAGCATAAACCTGCTCTGTTCTCAAAGTTTGTCAGCAAAATAATGCTCTGAACAAATGGTTCAGAATAAGCAATTTAGTTCAATATGTTATTAAAAATTATAATTTGTTCCTAGGCACAACACCCAGGCCATCATGGCGCACACATTCCTTAGGATTGGAAGGGATGAGCAGAGAGAGAATGACCACTGGAAAAGTTATAAGATACCTCCCATGCAGTTTCACTCTCCCAGTCCTGCTGGGGCTAATTCTACGAACAGTTGCTGGGATCCCAACGCAAAGGATATTCTGGTTGTTCTGGAAACAGATGGAGGCTGACATGGTTTCCAGTACTTGCATCAGCATCTTTATCCACAGTGCCTGAACACCAAGATGAGGATTTTAAGAATTTGAACACATTTTAGGTTTCCTTGGAAGTTTCCTTTCATATTCTAGTTACTTTTTTATAGAAGGAAATGGTAATTAAAAACATATTCCAATTAGGACTAGGTATATTCATTGGAGTGTTCTACTTTTATTTTTCTTGATATTATTGTACATGCTCAACTCTCTGAATTGTTCATTTTCAATTTAAATTGATTTCCTTTATCAGGTTCTAGAGTAGCAAGATAGAGCTTGTTTTGTGTTTATTGTAGTGAAAAACATCTTCTGTGTTGCTTGTCTGTGTTTCCCACTCTAGTGTGTCAAAGCAAATGCAGCATCAAGGCCAATTAATCACAGTAAATCTAGGGGTCTGCCACAGGTTCCACTAGACCGAGCACTCAATTCAACTCAAGCTATGGATTTGTGGTAGCAACTAAGGAAATCATGGATCCTTGAGAAACTTTGGAACAAATTACTTATTTGTTTAGTGTTTTATAGAGCGCGAATGTGACCAGTTAGGGTATCAGAGAGCTTTACAGGGCTAACACGTTGTATACAAGTATGAAATAGTCAAAGAAAAAAAACATGAGTAGGAGTAGGAGGTGAAACATTTGGGGAATAACAGGGTGTTTACAATGTTCAGATCATAATGCAGAGGAATCCAGCATATACAATTGTGGGAGTCAGATGTCAGTACAAGATGGATAGCAGCCAGTCAGGCCAAACTCTAGCAGCAACAAAAATAAGCAAAGCCACTGAGCGGTGTCTGCTCCAATAATAAGGAACCTGGCAACCTACGAATGTGGGTTACCTGGGTATGGGCTAACGAAAGATCATGGAAACCATTAAAAAATATAAAGCAGAGGATTCACAGTGGAGCCCTGACAGCTCATGGCCAGGACACCCCACCACACAAATGATGAGTTTGGTTTTTTGAATGTTCTTTGTGTGTCCATGATTCTTAATGACATTTGATGAAAACATGATCCTCACTGATATTTTGGGCTTTCATTGGTCCCTAATATTTTAGCACTGGCCATCTGCTGGCATCATGGAAAATATTTTATTTAATTTGCCTTATAGCTGTTTACTACCATTTGCGTGAATGCAGCTGTTTTGATAACACTGTTGAGTTGTGCTTCTCGTCCAACTTTTGGCAGCTACCCAGATCATTATGCGGTATATAAGCCGCACAGAAATAGCAACTTAGCTCCCGCACTCGCTCACATTTCCTAGCCTGTTCCAATTGATTCTAATTCTCCACTTTCAGTGATTCACAATTAATTTGATTGCACATTCCACAACATATTATCTTAACCTTTGTTCTAATATAATTATTTTGCTGTATGTAACCCGCGTCCATCAGTCATTTCATTTTAAATAACTCTGATCAATTAATTTAAATACAGTTTAGATCGATTATTTTTTCAACAACTGTTGAACCAGTTATGATGAATGATTCCGCTGTGTATAAAAGCCACTTTTCAAATTGAGATTATAGACGACGCTGTTAGACTTTGCATCCTTGGAGTGTTTTTCCCTGACTTTTTTGCCTTCTGACATTTTGTTTTTGTTGACTTAATTTTTGCTGGCCATAGGACTCTGAGCACTTTACCGCTGTTAACTAGTAATAAAGTGCATGAGCTCTCTGCTTTGAACATGGTAACATTAGCTTATCCACCATTGACATATTTAATGTACTTATAAGTCTCTAGTAAAGTGCCCTAACTGTGCCCAGGGCCTGTAAATTAAATGCTACAAGTGGGGCTGCAGCGCTGATTCTGCCACCCACTTAAGTACCGTTTAAAAATGTCTCAGGCCTGTCATTGCAGAGCCTGTGTGTGCAGTTTTAAAATGTCATGACGACCTGGTACATTAATCTTCGTGCCAGGCACAAACTTTCCCTTTCAATACATATGTCACCTCTAAGGTAGGCCCTGGACAGACGAAAGGCAGGGCACAGTGTGTTTAAAACGTAGGACATGTACTTCCTTTAAGTTATACAAGTCCTAGTAGGGAAAAACTTTTATATTCTTTTTTCACCATTGCAAGGCCTATCACTCCCATATCTTAACATTGGGATTCCCTTATTACAAGTGTAAATTCCAATTGGGAAGAGATATGACCCCCAAGTTTGGTGTCTGAGGAATCACAATTTAGAATCCTAACGTTTGGTGAAGTCAGATCATTCGGAAAATGCAATTTTCAGAAAGTTAGCATTTTCTTACTTTAACCATTTCCATTTGATGCCTTCTGCTTTTCTCTGAATACACATCTGGGGTGGGTGACAGTTGGGCTTTGTGCATTCCCTCTAGACAGCCACACACAAAGGGAGCTTTGGTGTGACTGATGGGCCATCCACACCCTGATGAGCCATCCTTGGCAGGATGGGAGGGAGGAGTTGACATACCCGAAGAGGCTTTGTCCTGTCCCCATACAAAGGGCTGCATACACCCCTGTGATGAGTCTGGAGCCAAGTCAGAAAGGCCTTGTACTTCAAAGGCCCCTCTTTGAAGTCTCCCCTACTTCAAAGGCACAACTAGGTATAAATACTAGACCTCAGCCATCAAATCCTCAGTACACTTCTGGGCCTCACAATACTCTGTCAGTAAAAAGGACTGCTGTGCCTCTACAAGGGCTGCCACTGTTCTGGACTGCTGCTCTGCTGGATTCCTGTAGTGAAGTTCTGACCTGCTGCCTGTTGTCCTCCTTGACTGGGAGTGAGAAGGACCGGATCTGCATCTTTCCAAACCAGAACCAAAGTAACTCAAAGGGCTTGTCTGCTTGCCTTCTGTTTGAAGTCTCAGGGACATCAACGACTTCCAACCATCCACCTACAGCACCCAGACTCTGTCATCTGAGAGTCTTGCCCTGCCAAGTTGTGCCACTCCAGTCCTGGCTCCTTAGAAGTGGGTATAAAGCGTTGCACCTGCCAGAATCCATGCAACTCAGTCATTGCACTACTCAGAACGGGCGCACCACCTTTTATGCCGACACATCGTGGTTCCTGTGATGATTGAGTATAGTGCTTTGCCATCAGCGTGGCGCCTCACCTAGAGATTTGGCACATCTCTGACTTTGCGTGGCTTGGAACCGACACATTGCCTACATTCAAAGGATCGACGATGATGCATCGCCTCCCCTACTCCATGTATTAGATCTTCATCGATGACGCAAACAAGGTACTTTGCACAGCGACACGGTTTCCATGTATCCAATCTACGCTCCATTGAAGTCAGCATATACCTTTGGATTTGACCCAGTCTAGTGCGACAAGATAGCCCCGTTGACACTTTATGTTATTAAGCACTACATTTCAGTTTATTCTTTAAAAATGCAGAACTCTGGTTATTTTTATTTGAGGCTTGTGGTTATGGTCTTGTTTTTGTCATCATTAAGTTCTATTTTTCTAACCTGGTGTTGTATCTTTTTGTGTTGTTTTCACTGTTTTACTGTTTGAAGCATTGTACAAATACTTTACACATTGCCTCTTAAGTTTAGCCTGACTGCTCTGTGCCAAGCTACCAGTGAGTGAGAAAAGATCAATTTAGGGTGTGCATCTGACGTACCCTGACTAGGATTGTGTTTCCTGCTTTGACAGAGTGCGTACCTCTGCCAACCAAAAACCCAATTTCTAACAGACGCCATCTAACACATGCTTCATATCTAGGTAGATGCTGCATCTTGGCTCACTGGTGTGAAAGCTGAATTTATTATGTTTCTATTTGCAACAAAATATTTTTGTTTGGCAGTAATATGCACGTTCATGGACTTATTAACAGAAGATCAATTGTTTTGTGACCGATATTCATCAGATCTTTAGGTCTTGTTTCAATTATTATGTCAATTCAAGAAACCCCTTGAACCTGTATGCAGCATTCAATGAATGCTTTGAAACAGCTCCATATGTGAAATCACCTTCTACTGCATGCATTACTGATGTAATAACTACAGTGTCATTGACTTTGTGAGACATAACAAGAGGCTGGATGATGAGGTCAATCCTATACCTTCGTGAAGGAAGCATTGCTCCTTCTAGACCATTCTAACTGTCTCAGCATAGACATGTACTACAAGCAGAAGACCAAGTAAAAGTAGTGCTAAAGGCAATTGAATGAAAAGCTACAAAGGCACAAAAATGCTTCTGGGTGGTGACTCTGTCTTCAATTCATTCTTTCATTGAAACCTTCACTGGACCCGGTTTGCAAAATTGGATATGGATGCCTGGGTTCTTTCTCCCTACCGAGCTGCTCATGCCTTTGGCTGTGCACTGTAGTCTCTGGAACACGGCATGTTGTAGGGCCAGGTAATGCACCATCCTCCTATCCCACCCAATATGTGCATGGCCTTTGCCTGTGCACAGTGAGCTTGGGGCAGAGGGCCTAACTTATGCAAGACGCTGCCTCCACATCCCATTCCATGTAACTGCCTCCAAGCGCTTTGTCATGAACAGAGATCACTAGGCGCTGTTGCGTCTCTCGTCCGACTACACACAGCTGATCCAATCCAGCTGCACATGGCCTGCTACCATGCACAACAAGCTCTAGGTGCAAGTCGAGCCCTCTAGTCAGCCCTATACCCTTCTCACCTACATGAGTTGAGTCCTGCATCCTGCCCACATGTCCATAGTCACCACTGTGTATGTCCTTTGGCCATGCACAGTTGCACTGTCGTGTTTTAGGATTCACAGCATTTGCAAACCCACTTGCAGATGCTGTACAAAATGTCAGCTCACAGGGTCTGGCAATTCACATGCTAATCTATGAATCCTGTGACAAAAAAGTTTTTTTCTGTTTTTCCAGCCCCAAAGTACACTCCTTTTTTTCAGGAACTCAGCTTCAGTGCCTCGTATCCTGCAACACCACCACAATACAATATTTCAGTTGCAGACAGCTAATTATCTCACTTTGGTTGCAGTAGCTCTTCTTGGGACCTCATATCTGCATTGGAACCAGGGAAAAATGTTCATACATCCTAGTGATATATACAACAATGTGCCATCATTCAGCCATATGATTTATGATGCTACCAGAACCCCTCGATGGAGGCAACATATATACTCTAACAGTCAAAGGGATTCATCTAACGCGTTTGCCGGTCACTCGGATGTCGGGTTTGGGAATGCCCGTAATTACGGAGAACTTATTAATCGACGCACTCATTTCCTTTTTTAATTAATCAGCCCCAAATGGCCCAGGGATGGAAGCTGCCCATCCTCCTTCCCTTTTTAATGAACCAGCCCTGGGAGATGGATTTCCCAGGATTTGGAAATTGCCCTGGGAGGAGGGCCCTATGCTCTCATCCCCTTTCTACATATGTCGCGCTGTCCTCGTGGGCCCTGGGCATCCCAGGTTTTTTTTTAAAGCACAGGAAGTTGCACTTTTTGTTTTACATTTTACCGTGCATCCACTGAGAATTAGCAGTAAAAAAACTTTTTTACATTGTTTTTGTGCCCGGGTAGGGTCCCTCAAGGCCTATAAATATATATACCCAGTGGTGGTCGTCACTGGGCAGTTGTATTTAGGTTAGGATTACGTATCAATATGTAATCTTTCAAGCAAAGCCAAAAAGTAAGGGGGTGGTTCCAAAACGCTTTTTTTCTCATGCAATTTCCAAAGACAATTAGACAGAGCTACAGCCAAAATGGCGGAATTAAATTACATCAAATTTAGCAGAAAAATTGATCTTGAGCCAGGAAGTGTGCTTTTGGTGAATTAGTATGAATCCATTTGTGCAGTTTTTGAGAAATTAGGGTTTAAAAATCTATTTATATAAAGGGACTTGGATGATCTGCCGAACTAATAGATAAAAAAATAAAGTCTGATTAGTTTCCACCACGTCAACAAAGATGTTCCAGAAGCCATTTTAGACTCAGGGACTCAGTTCCCTGTCCTGCACAAAGAATCAAAAAAGCACATAGGGGCATAGGGTAGGGATACCCTGCCCCTTAGACTGGTGGGGTCAAAAAGATACTGTTTAGTTAGAGGTACCAACTATCTGTGGAGAAACCACTGATCAGTGGTAAAACTAAAAAAAATGGCTTTGCTATTGTAAGCCATCAGCGGTGGGCCAGGGCACGAAGGGTCGGTGCAAACAACTTATTTGGGCAGGGGGCGTGCAGTGCACCTCCTAGAGCCATTTTAAGGCCCAGGGACCTCATTCCCTGGGTTGATGTCAATTTTAATGGGGAGTAAGATTTGGATCGTGACCCCCCACCGCCCCAGCCTTCAGAAGGCCATGGGGACCCCATCTCCTGGGACTATAGTATTTTGTAATTGGGAAGAGTGTCATGGGACCTCCCTCTCTGAGCCATCCAGTTTCCAGAGGACCCCATCCCCCAGGGCCCAATGGCAGCAATGTCCCAGGCAGGGCCATGTTTAGGTCTGTGTGACAGGTGCAGCTACACAGGGAACTGATCTGAGGAGGGGGCGCTGACCTGGTGGGGGTGCTGTGTTTAGCAATAACTTAACATTTAGAAACACCTTCAGCAGAGTTCCTTTTGCATCCAGTTTTGAGGCACAATTAAAAATGTCAAAATAACTCTTGAATTTATGTTCCTGCTAAAGACCGAGCTCAGAGTTTTGTCTAGGGGCAGTTTTAAGTCGTCATAAAGTAGTTCAGAGGGTTAATATGCCTGCTGCAAAGAATACGTACCATGCCGATCACAGATCTGTATTTTTAGGTGAATAGCTGAGTAGTTTACTGCTTTTGTGGGCATGGAGCACTACAAATCCCTGCCTGCACTCTTACACAAAGACTTGCTCCAGTCCGGTGGGAGAAGAAAGAAAAGCTGCTCCCATTAACCTGAAGTAAATGCAGGCTGGGGCTCAAACTGTACCCGGCATGGGTGCAGGCAGGGGATCCAGCAAGGTTGCAGGGGTCATGGGCCTCACCCTGCAGCCCCCAACATTTATATGTAATATGGGTCCCATCCCTCCCTGGCATGGAATGAGGACCCACTTTAAAAAATAATTAAAAAATCATATGTAGATGCACACACACATATACTATCACACACACATATATGCATACATACAATATGGTTGTACATAGCCTCTTAATACTGAAGGAGCTTGGGATGTGTAAAGCATGCAAGGGTTATATGTGGTCAACTTCAGCTGATTTTGAGGAGGCTGAAATATTATAAAAGCTCCTCGGGAGCTAGAAGAAAAGCAAAGGGTTTTTGCATGCACAGCGCAATGTTTACATGAGAGCTAGCAGGCCTATTACCGTCATGAACCAGATGTACTGCAGGAGAGACACTGACCTCAGACTATTGAATTGTTTATAATGTGATTATAACTGAACAAGGCTGAGTCAACTATTGATTATCAAAATGGACGTCATGGCACAATCTTAGATCTTCCTTGTTTATGAACAGTTTTTGTTCAACTTTCAGATTCTGATATCCTCACGGGTGGTTAGCCGCGCCCTAAAAATTCCCCTCACCTAACTAAAACTGGAATGACCTTCCGATTTCTCTAAGACAGGCTTCTAGCCTGATGTCCTTCCGAAAGGCCCTTAAAACATGGCTTTTCCCTTAGACCGCTGCTGTTTTTTTCTTTATGCATGTGTTGCAATTCCCTTCAGTGTTATGTTTCTCCCTCACTTAGTGGGTACCTTCGAAAAAGCGCCGGGATGCTCCAACTGGAGTGGCCGTGCGCTATAGAAGCACAAATATAACATAACATAACATAACATAACAAAACAGCCTGGTAGATGAACTGAGAGAGGGTTGGTGTACCCAGGGAAGAAATGCCACGTTCATCACAGTTGCAAAGGCAGTGGACATCTTTATTGCAATCTAAACATTTGGAATGCCTTCTAATTTCAAAGAAAGGCATATTATCTCACCTATCAATTAACTAGCTGCACCAAGTGGAGAGGTGTGGTGCAGCAGCCAGGGCAGCTGACTTCAGAGCACAGGGTTCATGGTTCGATCCCGGGCTCTGGCGGTAGGTCAGCTCAACACTGTGTGACTCTGGGCAATATCTCATTTCCACGGAGGCCCTTGAGACCCATAAGGGTGAGAAGTTCGCACTTTACAAATATGGATTTACATATTTTTACTTGTGACCTATGTCAAACTCTGGTTCAGGTTTAATCACATTTGCCCTTTCTACAACTAAGCTATCTGTATTGATTTCCTGCATCTTTCTTAGCAGCTGAGTGATGTGTGACATTCAGGATTAAGGAATGAAGAAAATATTTAAAACAAATTGGAACTGTCAAAGGATTAATCAAAAACCTATGCATTCCTAACTTGACCAAACTACTCACAGGCTAAGCAAGAGGATGAACAAAGATCCCGAGTGGCTTTGGGACAATTTCTTACACATGCATATGGAGTTTTACATTTCCACGTTGCTTTGCTGTGATGGGCCATTCTCCTTTGTCTCTTTATTCCTTCCCACATAGTGTGTCAATCAATCAAGCAATCATAACACTTGTAAAGCGCACTACACACCTGTGAGGGTCTCAAGGCGCTGGGGTTGGGGGGGGGGGGTGCTGCTAGTGATCGAAGAGCCAGGTCTTGAGGAGTTTCCTGAAGGCCAGTAGGTCTTGGGTCTGCTGTAGGTTGGTGGGGAGGGTGTTCCAGGTCTTGGCGGCGAGGTGGGAGAAGAATCTGCTGCCGGTGGTCGCTCTTTAGATGCGGGGAACTGTGGCGAGGGCGAGGCTGGAGGAGCGGAGCTGGCGGGAGGGGGTGTAGAAGTTGAGTCGAGAGTTGAGGTATGCTGGGCCTGTCTTGTGGAGAGCTTTGTGTGCGTGAATGAGGAGCTTGAAGGTTATCCTCTTGTTGACGGGGAGCCAGTGCAGGTCTTTCAGGTGTGTGATGTGGCTGCGGCGGGGGATGTCGAGGATCAGACGTGCTGACGAGTTCTGGATGCGTTGCAATCGCCTCAGGAGCTTGGCCGATGTTCCTACGTAGAGGGCGTTTCCGTAGTCCAGCCTGCTGGTGACGAGGACCTGGGTGACTGTTCTTCTAGTCTCGGTGGGGATCCACTTGAAGATCCTGCGGATCATTCAGAGGGTGTTGAAGTAGGAAGAGGAGACGGCGTTGACCTGTTTGGTCATGGAGAGGGTGGAGTCGAGGATGACCCCTAGGTTGCGTGCGTGGTCGGTGGGTGTCGGGGCTGTTCCTAGGGTTGTAGGCCATCAGGAGTCATCCCAGGCTGAGGGGGTGGAGCCGAGGATGAGGACCTTCATTTTGTCAGAGTTCATCTTCAGTCTGCTGTTCCTCATCCATTCGGCGACGGCCTTCATTCCTTCGTGGAGGTTGGTCTTGGCGATGTGAGGGTCTTTGGCGAGGGATATGTCCAGCTGGGTGTTGTCAGAGTAGGAGACAATGTTGAGGTTGTGCTGTCGGGCGACGTGGGCGAGGGGTGCCATGTAGATGTTGAACAGCGTCGGGCTGATGGAAGAGCCCTGGGGTATGCCGCAGATGATTTCGGTGTCCGTGGAGCGGAAGGGGGGGAGGCGGACGCTCTGAGTTCTGCCGGAGAGGAAGGATGTTGTCCAGTCCAGGGCCTTCTCTTGGATCCCGGCGTCATGTAGACGTGTGCATAGTGTGTGGTGGCAGACTGTGTCGAAGGCGGCTGACAGGTCCAGGAGGATGAGGGCTGCTGTTTCTCCGTTGTCAAGCAGGGTCCTGATGTCGTCCGTGGCGGTGATGAGGGCAGTCTCGGTGCTGTGGTTGTTTGTTGACAATTTTCTCTGTGATCTTAGCCAGGAATGGGAGCAGGGAGATGGGTCGGAAGTTTTGAGGTCCATGGGAGCCACCTTGGGTTTCTTGAGTAAGGCGTTGATCTCGGCATGCTTCCAGCTTTCTGGGAAGGTTGCTGTCTCGAAGGAGGTGTTGATTGTTTTCCGAAGATGGGGTGCGAGGTCTATGCTTGCTTTGTTGAAGATGTGGTGGGGGCATGGGTCCACTGGTGATCCGGATGGTGTTCATGGTCTCGCTGGTTTCCTTGTCATTGACGTTGGTCCAGGAGAGCAGGCGGTTGGTGCAGGTGGTCGTCGTGGGGGTGGTGGTTGTCGGGGTGATCGTGGCATTGAAGCTGTCGTGGATGTCGGTGATCTTGCGGTGGAAGAAGGTGGCCAGTGAATCGCACCAGTCTTGCGAAGGCGGAATGTCGTTGGTGTTGGAGCTGGGGTTGGAAAGTTCCTTCACAATGTTGAAGAGCTCTTTGCTGTTGTGTGCGTTGTCATCCAGACGGTTTTTGAAGGAGACCCTCTTGGCAGTTCTGATGAGTTGATGGTGTCTGCGGGTGGCATCCTTGTGGGCTGCGCAGTTGTCCAGTGTTTGTTCGCGTAGCCAGTTTTACTCCAGTTTTCGGCAGGTTCGTTTGGAAGCCTCGAGGTCTTCGGTGAACCAGGTGGCTTACTTGCTGGTGTGGTTGTTGGAGGGTGTCTTGAGCGGGGCGAGGGTGTTGGCGCAGTCGTTGATCCACTGTCTAAGGTTGTGGGTGGCGGTGTTGGGGTCGGTGGAATCAGCAGGTGAGTTCTGGGCGAGGGTGTTGGTTAGCTGATCTTCTGTGATCTTGCTCCAGCAGCATCGGGTGCGGTGGTGTGTGGTGGGTTTCCTGGAGGTGAAGAGGATGCAGTGGTGGTCAGTCCAGTGGGGTTCGGTGGTGTGGCTGAAGGAGACGTGGTGGCTTGCGGTGAAGTAGGGTCCAGCGCGTGGCCGACAGCGTGGGTTAGTGTTGTCACAAGCTGTCTAAGTCACAGGTTGGCGAGGTTGTTGATTAGGGTGGTGGAGTTGGTGTCGTTGTTGTTCTCTAGGTGGAAGTTCAGGTCCCCAAGGAGGATGTAGTCTGTGGAGGCAAGGGCGGGTATGCTGATGAAGTCGGCGATGGAGTCGCTGAACTGTGGTTGGGGTCCGGGGGGTCTGTAGACGAGGGTTCCTTTGAGGGTGGTATTGGGGTCAGTGTGGATCTGGAAGTGCATGTGTTTGGCGGTGCTCAGGGTGTCGTCAGTGCTGGTCGAGACTCTGAGGGTGTTTCTGTGGACTATGGCGATTCCTCCTCCGATGCCGTTGGTACGGTCCCTGCGGGTGATCTTGTAGTCTTCCGGGATGGCTATGGCGATATCGGGAGCTGAGGTGGGGTTCAGCCAGGTCTCCATCAGGAAGGGGACGTCTGGGGAGGTAGAGTCGAGAAGGTCCCAGAGTTCCATGGCGTGTATTCGGGCGGAGCGGGTGTTGAGGAGGATGCATCTGAGGTAGTTGGGTTCTTTTACTGGAGGTTTGGTTGGCTGGATGCTGGTGAAGCTGCAGTTCTGGCAGGAGAAGGGTCCATGGGTGCACTTCGGGGAGGCCCGGAAGCAGGTGTGTTTTCGTCCGGGGTTGAGTGCGTGGAGGGTGCTGGCATCGTAGCGGATTTGGGCGTCGTGGCGTTCGCAGGGGCCAGGGGCTCTGGCGCTTGGCTCAGCCCAGGCATGGACGGGCACAGACGGGCTTGCCTTAGGTGCGCCTTTGGCACGCCAGCGGCGTGGCTGCCATAAATGGAGAGGTGGAAGGGAGGTGCAGCTGGGAGGCAGGAGCGTGGTGGCCAATGGAGGACGAGGAGGCGGGGCCACAGGGGATGCAGCGGCGGGAACCGGGGATGCGAGGGGGTGGCGAGGGAGAGCAGAGGACAGGGGGACAGTGGGGGCAGAACGCAATAGTAGAGAGTGGCACAAATATACACAGCGAACAATTACAATGAGGAGAGAACCAAAAAAGAATCCAAAAGGTCCAATGAAGGTCAGAGTCTAGTGGGCCCCGAACCCTGGCAGGAGCTGGCTGGGAGCACTGGCGCCTCGCAGGTGGAGCTGCGCGGTGCATGAAGCGACCTGCCAGGAGGCAGGGGGAAGATCGCACTCACTTCCGCAGCGTGGCCGCCATAAATGGAGAGGTGGGAGGGAGGTGCAGCTGGGAGGCGAGAGCGGGGTGGCCACGTCTAACGCGGTGCAGCGGGAGAGAGCTCGGAGCACTCCTGTACTCCTCCTGCACGCCTCCCCAGGCCACACACGCTGCGGCTCCCGACCGGAGTCCAAGCCTTACTTGGGGGGATGCACTGTCTTGCTCTCTCTCTGTCTCTCTCCCCACTCGTTGAACGTCCTGCTGGACGATCCCGATCACGTTGCGGCTCTGTTGTTAGGCGACACCGTAGCCCTATGGGTTACGGTGCTGCCTTCTTCTTTGTTGATGATCTTGGGCAGATTCCTTTCGACGAACAAGGATCACGATCCCTTTCACCTTGTAGCTTCCGTAGCTTCAAGAAATCCTTTAGCACGTTGCAGCTCGGGCCGGCGGCGGTGATCCTTACTCACAGCCTCAGTTATGATGACGGCCCGGGCCACAAACAGCAATACAGCAGCGTGGATGATGCTTGGATGGAGGCAATGCGGTCACAGGGCACCTTGTAAACAGTACCACTGACCACACGGCAGTCTCAGGCGTGCAAAAGCACCACGCACACAGCGTCGCTGAGACACAGTCCTTAGCTTCAAGTAAGCCGAAGCACGTTGCCGCATGGGCCGGCGGCGGCGATCTTTACTCACAGCCTCAGTTACGATGACGGCTCAGGCTACAAACAGAAATGCAGTAGCGTGGACAATGTTTCACACTGCAGGGGCAATGCAATCACAGGGCACCTCGTAAACAGTACCACGGACCACACGGCAGTCTTAGGCGTGCAAAAGCACCACGCACACAGCAAAGTCCCTTGTCCTCTCCTTAGTCAAATCAGCAAACTGCAAGCCAGCTCCAGAACACACAGCAAGGGCAGTCCTTCTCTTCTGTCTCTTCAGATATTCTTCTTTGGCAGAGGTTCCTCTCGATCACAAAGTAGTTTCAATCCGTTTTCAGTCTGGATTTCAGTCTTGAGTTCAGGGGTTACAGCTCTCCCATTTATACCCCTAAATGCCTTTGAAGTCTTTGTGTTCAGGGGGCTCTGACCTCAGTCCAAGCTAGATCTGGGTGTCTTCCTGCCAGTGCACACCCTCCTCCTTTGATAGTCAGGGTCTGGGGCCCAGACGCTCTGCAGGAGGTGGAGCCATCCTTTTGTGGCAGCAACACAGCCCTCTTCACATCCAGGGGGCTACTCCTCCCCCCACCCTCAAATGCACGCCAGCCTGTTGCTGTTTCACCTTCCCCTCCCTGGGGTCAGGACACTTCCCAGACCCTGTCACATCTAAACCGAGGCAGGCAATATACAACCAGGCAGATGTACACAGGATGGTTTAAGACAAGCAACCAGCCACTTCTAAAAGTGTGGTTTTCAAACACACAATCCATAAACCATCTTCACAAAAAGATGTGTTATTAATTCTGAGTTCAGGCACACTAAACGCCATCTCTCCATATTATGCCTATGGGAAGATATGCTGGAAACATGGGACACAGCATTCCCAAATCTGTCCTATGGGCTAGATGGTCTTGCAACAGTGAAAAACGAATTTGGCAGTATTTCACTGTCAGGACATGGTACACACCTCAGTACATGTCCTACCTTTCACATACACTGCACCCTGCCCAGGGGGATACCATGGACCTACCATAAGGGTGTCTGATGTGCATAAAAAGCGAAGGGTAGGCCTGGCCATTGGGTGCACTTGTCAGGACAACAAGGCAGTTACCAACTGCATGCAGGCACTGCAGTGGCAGGCCTGCAATCTCTTCTTAGGGCTACTTGTGTGGGTGGCACAATTAGTGCTGCAGGCCCACTAGTGTCAGTTGCATTACCAGCCCTGGCACACATAGTGCACTTTACTAGGGACTTTACTAGTAAGACAAACATACCAATTATGGACAACCAATTACCATAACACTTTATACAGAGAGCATATGCACTTTAGCACTGATCAGCAGTAGTAAAGTGTCCAGAGTCCTAAAACCAACATAAACAGATCAGAAACAATACAGGAGGAAGGCAAAAGGTTCAGGGATGACCCTGCAAAAAGGACCAAGTCCAACAATTATCTATCCATTATTGTGCAAATATCAGAGCACAAGTCTCTGAGACGGGTTCAAAGGTTTGATAGTGTAAACTCTGGATGTGGGAGAGGAAAGCCCCCGCACACATTTGTCATGTGAAAACTTTGATGGTTGGCTAATGTATTAACTGTGTTTGTTAGCACCAGTTTGCATTTTTTTAAATGATGTGATGACGGAGTGGACTTTCATACACAATGTTCGCAGTAGAGTATTTCAGGCTAGAGTGTCCTTTGAAACCCCAGTACTACACACTACACCTGTATGAAGAGGGTTCTTCTCTATGTGTTTAGAGGCCACAACAGGTACCCACACATGGATCGGGGTGTAGAGGTGGGCCCTGCATCTGCGGTGTAGGTGATTGAAGGCTGCAGGACATTCTCACACTTGCCATGGAAAGTACAGATTTCCTGCAAGTGATCCCACTGTGAGTCATTCTTTTTACAGTTTTGTTTCTCACTATTGGAGAAGTGTGGCTCAGGGGTTAGAGGCAGCAGACCCGGAAGCTGAGATCGGTCCTGGACCAGGGTTCAATTCCCCGCCTCGGCGGGTCTAGGGCTAAAAATTCCACAGACTCGATAATTCTCGCCCGGTGCCTCCTCGACTCACGGGTTCACACTCTGCGACTCTGGGCAATAGCTTGCTTAATCTCCACAACGGCCCCTCGCGGCGGGATGCCTGACTTTCACCTTGTGGATACCCTGCAATCTCACAGGGGAATACCAGGAAGGGTTCCCTACGCAAGCGCCGGGACACCCACTGCGGGTAGCTGTGCGCTATATAAGCTCAACTACATTTACATTTACATTTACATTTATTGGTGCAGGCCAGAAACCACTGGAAGGGGGAGGCAAGATGGTACCCAGATGTAGTTGACCCCTCCTAGGGCCTTCTACCAGGAGGGTTGGAGATCCCCGAGGAATTTTTCTGCTGTGGGTTTGTGAGAAAGTTGTAGTTCCCATGGTCCACATTGGTTATCTGGTGGAGAGAGGGAGCTACCCCAGGTTGGTCCATAGAGGAGGTTGTCCCTGTTGAGGGATGGTTGGCTAGGTTGAAGGTGTAGATTCCCGTAATGGGATAATAGTGGACCCTGAGATGTCAGGGTAAGGTAGGTGAATGCCCGAGAACAGTGTACGATGTCATCCTAGGACTTTTTTGACATGTACCTGAGGTATCAGCTGGTGCAATCTTCAGCTGAATGTCCAATCAGGTCCTGTGAGGGAAAATCCCATGACTGAGGGTGAAGGACTTGCAGCTAGTAGGTGTGGCTCTCAAAATGGTGTAAGGTGGTGCAGTAGGTGCTGCCCTAAGCAGGTGCCAGTCTGGTGCATTTCTGGTGTATTCATCTTGGAGTGGATGCCCTGAGGCTCCTCAGAGCCATGAATTGCGAGACATTGGCTTTGCTGGTATGTGCGGCCCGCAGGAAGGTGCAGAAAGTGATTCCGATTGCAGGTGTCCAACCAGGATGCTTGGTGGGGCCTATCTTTGGTGAATGGACCATGCACTTCAGACTGGGTTGGTTCAGTCACTTCTGTCTAGGACTGTCACTCATAGATACCCGTGAGGCAGGCTGTGGAGGACTTTGCCTGGCAGGCTTCTGGAGGGTGCATTTTAGGTGTACCGGTGGAGCAGATACTCATGGCGAAGATGTGCGGAAGGAGGCTGCACAAGCAGTTGTGGTACAAGGTGGCCAGGTTGGCCCTGTCCAAAGGTAGGGGACCCTGTGCTTGAATCTGGGATCGTGATAGCCACTTCTGAATGGGAAGTTGCTTTGGGCTGCCAAACGTGCAGCTGTCATGGGCTGAGCCCGGCAGACTCCAGTGTGATGCACTTCGTGTGTGCCAGTATAGGGTGCTGCCCTAGACCCATTGGAAGTCCTGGTTCACCGGGCAAGGACTCAGCAGGTGGGGGCAGCCCTCTGCTGGGTGTGGTGAAAGGAGGCAGTGTGGGCCTCACGGTGACCTGTTGAACCTTTCACTGGGGGATATTTATGGTTCATGATTATTATTCATGGTGGTGGCATGGAGGCTGGTACGTGGGTTAAGTGGAGACTGAGACAGCCATGTCCCACTCAGTGCCCTGCAGCACTTCTGTTTTGCAGGTGGGGCTAGAGGGTTCTGCAGGTGATGTGTTCCTGTGCTGGGAACTCTCTAGGGGTGACTCTTGTCTGGGAGCACTCAGTGGCTGGGCTAGGGTCACCTAAGGGGACAGAGTCATCCTGAGAAGGTGTGGTAGCAGCGTAGACCACAGATTAACTACTGTGATTGAAAGTCAGCCTCCTGGTAAAGGGGCTTTTGTCGTGAATCAGTTGAGTGAGGGTACTGGGTTGTGAATTCTTCAGAGGTCTAACAGCCAGTGAGCCGTCAGACAGGTTTTAGACCTGTCTGTTGTGTTGGCATCAGTGCTGAGGTACTGAACCCTTGCCATGAACGGTTTGGTGGATGCAGCGTTGCAAGACCCAGAGCAAGAGTGGATATAGACCTGCTCAGTCAGTGTTGGGGGTCCATGTAGGTGTTTAGTGTCCTGGATGCTTCCAATCCAGAACCAGAAGGGTTCGTAGTGCAGTCTGGATTCCCTGAAGGGATAGGTGGCCTCATGGTTGAGTTAAATGGGTGGTTTCAGCATAGGAAGGCCAGTGGAAGTTCTCAGTGGTAGCGGCAACTGGTGAATTGTGTGTCTGGTCAAAACCCATTGCCACATCTTACTTCTGAGCAGGTAATAGTACCCATGAGTGATGTCTATCCCCCCCCCCACGAGGCAGGAGAAACAAGATGCCCTCCGCCTGGTGATGGAACTCAGCAGATCCCCTCGGAGCGACGCGGCGGGCGGAAGCGTGCAGGATCTCCCCAGTGATGACGAGGCCATCTATGGCATACCAGACTTACAAACATCAGGAAATAGGCCGGACGTCACCCCGCAAACGGCGGACTACATCAGCTAACCACACAGAGGGGTCGACACTCCTTGGAGACATTGTCATGGACTACGGCACTAGATCCCGCTGGAACACGCAGGCCAGATCGCAACGCTGTGACAGCGGAAGACACACACCACAACGAACTACATCCTTGCTACAGGAAGTCCAGCGTGGAGCTGACTCACGCCAAGCACCCCCCCCGGAGGGCAAGGGACTATGAGTGACATTGGATGCCTGCACCTGACCGATGCACAGCTGCGGAGACGCCTCGCCTGGCAGCGGATCGGTTGGGACACGTAAAGTATGGTATTTCCTACATGTACTAATGGGGTTCCCTGGATGCAAGGGCGGATTAGACCGGCACGTCCTTCCCGGGAAGGAGGCAGGCCTTCACATAACGACTTTACTGACTCGTGACTGCTGTCACTGTGCGCATAGCACAACCACCCCCTTAGATTTAGACTTTGTTGCTCTCCTAGAGAGTATGGACGGGAGCAAGTTTCACATCCGACCTTTTGGTATTCTGAATGTACATAATGTTCAATGGCTCACTGTTCCGATAGCCATGTTACTATCCCCTCCTTCGATCTCAATGAAGTGGTGTGTAATCATATGTATCTGCACGAGTACTGGGGGCGATTGCTCGATGGCGACCATGGGGTGCACGGGGAGGGAATTGGCGGTCTGGGTGATTGGAACTGTTCAAGCACAGTAATGTCTACTATTAAGATATGTACGTGGAATGTGAGAGGTATACACACACCAACACGTCATTACCAAATTTACTCGTACCTCAAACGACACCACATTCAAATCGCCCTCCTACAAGATGTGGAAAAGTAAATTTTGCCATGTTCTGTGTCCCTACGCCTCATCCATCATATGTTATGTGTGCATGACCAATATGCATATGTTATTCCCCATGTCCGATTAATGACGCAATTCCAGTTGTGTCCACCTCTAGTATGTTAGTTTCCAGTCCTCGTGAATACTACGAATATCAGGCCTATGTAAAGTTATGTTGCCACGTTTCTCAGTGTGCACGTTATTCCATTGTAAAGTCCCCGTTTCCAGGCCTCAAAAGGGCCCGGACATCAGATTCAGCTCCTGTCTCCTGAAAGCCTCGCTGAGGAGCGATACAGCCCCCACCTGTATCCTCGACCCTTCACTTACTTCCTGCCTCGCAGTGCCCGGTGCAGCTTGGCTCTGCCTCTGAGTCTGCCAAGAGTATGTTATAGTTCCAGCTATCAGTTCAGTCCTCCTTCTTTGCATTCCTAAGCTACTGAACTGCATCAATAGTTTCCGTCATTGTCTAGCCTTCTCGTCTCCATGTTAGAGAAATACTGTATTAATGGTCATTTAATATTCTTCATCACGCACTACATGTAGAATAATGCATGGTCCAGTCTTAGAATCAAGTTAGCTTTTCCCCTCATGACTTCTAGTTTATATCAACATGTTCCCTAAACATCAGATACCAGATAGGGTTTAGGTACATGTCGCTCCGACCTTCCAGACTTTAGTCTCTGCTCCTAGCACAGAGTTCATAGCCCCCAGCTTCTCCTAGTGATACGTCATTGCCAGTTTACGCGCACCATTAGGTTAGAGGTTCCGGCTCCTTAGGTAGCCCCCTCCAAAGTTTCCGCCCATTCATGACATATTCTGTTACGTTTGCATCACATGTCTATGTATACTCCCAGTTACACCTACTTTTACTGTTATCTCTCGCGACTGCTACGCGTCACGCCTTCTGCTCCACCCACTGTTACGCCTACTGCAATGTAATGCTATGTGTTTGCGCTATGTATATAAGTCCATGTATTGTTATTAAAAGTTAGCGCGCTCATCCCAGACCCAGCCCCGGCAGCTGCCGGGCCACTCTAGTCTTGCCATTCTGTTCCTATGCAGGTTGTCCTGATCCTGTCCTTTATGCTGTAATAAACCTGCAGAAACTCCTACTACCTCGAATCTTGACTCTTATTTATTGAGCTATCTGTTATGCTATATGCCTAGTCAAAAATAGGGTATTATTTATTTATTTACCACATAATGGCGCCCGAATAGGGACTTGCCCTTTCCCCACGCGTCGGTGAAGCCACGCCGACCCCCTGACCCTCTGCAGCCGTGACGGAACCATACCGGCCACGTGCAGATATTTCTGCTTCAAGTATCCCTCAGGCCCACGGAGGAGACGGAGGAGGCGGTCCAGCATCCGAACGAGACGGTGGAGGAACGCGGCGAGTCCCGACCAGAGCCCAAGCCAAGAGTCCAAGGTCCGAGGTATCCGGAGGCCCACCCGTAACTGAAGTCCGAAGTTCGTCGTCCGTCGCCGTAGCAGTCCAGTCCAGTCCGAGGCCTTCCGTTCTTGCTGCCCGGTGAGTACCGTTGCTGGGGTAGTATCTAGACAGGGTCACTTTAATTGACTCTGGTCTGTGGGTTGGTGGTACACAGTCCCACAAACGAAGTGTCCACTTCGGTGGATGCGGGTTCTGACGTGTCTCTTTATGAGACCGGTAAATGTCGTACTGTTACAGCAGTGCATCCAGTAATTCTAGTCTGTTCCGTTCTCGAGAAATTCTGTTCTGTTTCTGTTCTCAGTATTCCAGGTAATATTCTGTTCGAACTGTTATTTCATAATGTTCCGCATGTATTTTAATGTTGTGGTATGAGTGCGATGTGATTTCGTGTTTTCATTGTGTATTGTATTATGTCTAGATTACAGTTCAGTCATGCCCATATTTTCCAAGTTACGTCAGTTAAAAACTAGAAAGGGTTTATTAGAAGAAGCAGTTCCTGTCCCGCCCAGGGACAGTCCAGGTCATTTTATGTATCAGAAACATGGCATAAGCGCCATATTATATCTAGATTTATGGGTAGAGTATACCAAACAGTTAGAAGAAAAGTATAGATGGCCCGTATCGGGTACATGGGATGCCGAATGTATCATGCGAGTAGAAGAAGCATTATGGAAAAAGAAAGCCAGACAGTCACAGAAAGATGCCATCGAGTTATGGCGTAAGGAAGCTCATAAAAGAACGGAAAAGGAAGTCAGAAAGTCAGAGTTAAGTAGAGAATCCCAAGAACGAGTCCAAGAAAGAGAATTAATCGAGATAGGTGAACGAGTCAAAGCCGAACAGTCAGACAGACAGAGGCATGCCCTTATTAAGGGTATGTATCCTCTGCTTGCCGAAGGCTTGCCAAAAGCAACCCCAGAGGCATCCAGTAATTTCCCGCCACCATTAGTTCCGACCAAGCTACGTCACAAACCGACCGCAGCTGATATTTTTATTTCGTCCTATCTGGACGACACAGTCCCCGAATATGCAAATCCTGTTCGCGCTCCGCCAGTCCCTGTAAATCAGGTAATTCATGCTCCTCCAGACACCGGGGTGCCCTTAACAGTCCCCCCGGGTCAGCCCGCCATACAAGTCCAGCCCACGTTACAATTACCGACCCTGCCAGCACGAAAAGCATCAGTTGATGATTCTGGTTTAGGGGCCGCGGGAGGAGGTCTTCCTCAAACCCCGCCGCCACACAAGCGTTTAACATTACTCGAATTACATGCTCAAGCGTTACAGCGCACGCCCAAACATCAGTCTGTTACAGAAATCAGGCAAACCCTTAACGAATGTGTCTATGATCCAGTTCCAGGCGAATATAATATGGTTTTATATTCCTTACGTGTAAGGAGAGTGACCGAGTATCTAGTCACCTTGCCGAATATGAAAGAAGATCTAGACAGAATATATCGTTTCATCCGTACAGGGGATGATCCAGAAAGTATTGGCGAGATTATGTCTCAAAGGAAAGCCGAGATCCAGCTCATGATATTAAAGTTCCTGATCAATTGTCTAATAAGAGAACAAGATTACCCGTCTAAAGATTCCGCCGAAATGAGAATCCTGACAAGGTGGAGTGATAATATAGCCGAGGGTAAGCACAAGACCGTCGGTGCTATGGAGAGTATGTACAAGAAAATCCGTAAGGAGATAATAAAGATACACGAACAACGTAAAGCAGCACAAGTAAGCGAGAAAGAAAGTATCTCTGATCCTGAAGAGGAAGACGAGAATTCCGCCAGAATAGCGTATGTAGGAAAATCTAGATTTCCAGATCGCCATTTACGTCTAGAACACAAGTCTATTTTTCATCATCCAGCACCAGAACAAGGTTCCTTAGAACAAGTATTCCAAGCTACCGACCACATTCTGAAATCACGAATCGGTTATAGTGAGTTAAGTACCATGCACGAACAAGAACTAGCCCGATCAGCAGTCCGATGGATTACTGATTCTACCACTTTTCCAGACGAAATAGTGGCACAAATGTTTCTGAAACTGCCCCCAGCCGAGCAGCGACTGGTGGGAATGTATATGATCCAGCACCTCATTACTTTGTATGAGGGTCAACATTCTGATCCAGGTCCGTTGCATGATATCCTGAACGAGTTACTCCAGTATAGATGGAGAGGTCTAGGTACCGATTTAATTAGTGTCATTCTAGAACAGCGCCACAAATATAGAACGTTTTTGAACCCGCATTTTGTTCATGTCTCACCCCCAGAAAGTAAATCATTCTACATAGACAGACAGAATCCGTTACGAGAAGTCCACCCAGTCCAAGGGGCGGGTGGCGAAATGCAACGAGTGTTTGTATACACTCCAATATCAAAGATGGAACTTCTTGAAATGAAAAAATTAATTCCCTGTCATGACAAAGATCCAGCGGGGTTCCATAGAGAATTAAAAGACATGCTCCGTATGGGAGAATACACTTACCCAGATATCATTAAAATGTTAAAGGTCCTGTTACCCGCAGGGGTGTATGAAAAGTTAAAGGAAAAAGAATGGGAGGTGGGAGAGAAAAAGATCGATTGGACAGCTCTAGAAGCTGAAGACAAGGCACGAGTACCAGGTACCGGTCTTGGAGATAGATGTAAAGAATTACCAGAATTATTGATTCAAGTTTTACCCAGATTATTGACAACTAGGAAGGAAGACTGGGATGCAATCTCAGCCTGTAAACAGAAACAAGATGAAGATATTAGTGATTTTTATTCTAGATTTGAAAAATGTTTTAGTATTAACAGTGGTCTCAAGACCAGTAGTGAGTCATACCCTCATCTTTTCGTTACTAAACTAGTCGAGAATTCAAGCCCACAAATTAAAAACCGAGTTTTGAAAGTCGAAAGCACCTGGCAAGCTAATACCCCGTCCCAGATGCTCCAGATGCTCCAGTATCACCAGAATAGAATCAGGGAAGAGCAAGAACACGAAAGAAAACGTATGAAAGACACGAAAATGAAAGTGCTAGTTGCACAATCTGTTCCTCAAGACAGTCAGAAGAGGGGTCCGAATCAAGCCAGTCATCCTGCAGCTCCCGTTAAAGGGAACTGCAATTATTGTAAACAACCAGGTCATTTTATAAACGAGTGTGCAGTTCTGAAACATAACATAGCTACTGGTAAGACTAAAGAAAGACCACGTCCGCTTAGACAAGAACAAGTTTCACAGATTCCTCAGTCACAGAATGCACAGCAGACAGTTACAGTACCGCAGCCTATTGCTGCAACACAGCATGTCACATCACAGATGTACCAGTATGCACAGTCTGAGTATCCAGAGTACCAGCCATATTCATGAAACAGCCTAGAGAGGGAGGTAGGCTTGCCTCTCATCGAGATACCTGTAGATCAAGAAGGTCCCTATGTTCACAGTCAAGTATTAGGGAAAGACAGAAAGTTTTTGATCGATACAGGGGCAAGTAGGACCACAATTAGTCACGCCGAAGTTCCAGGGGCTCCGCTCTCAGGCTCAAGAAATGTTTCCCTTGGATTTTCAGGAAAGCCAATAGTTAACGAGATATCAAAGCCAGTCACTCTAGAAGTAGGTCCATTGTCCCGCACTACTGATCTGTTACTTACTAAGTCATGTCCAGAAAATCTATTAGGCATTAAGACACTGAAAGAATTAGGTGCAGTTATTTGCTGTTCCCCAGAGGGAATACGTCTGTTCCTACGTGACTTTAAGGGTCACTATGTATTACGAGATTTTGATTCGAGATTGTCTAATGTTCCGCAGCATTTATGGGCGCAAGGTCCAACTGATGTAGGTTATATGCAAATCACACCCTATCGTGTGACTCTCAAGCCAGGTGTAGTGTTACCACGAATCAGACAGTACAGATTGCCACCTGAGGCTGTAGCAGCCTTATCCAAAATTATTGACGAGCTCATGGCTCAAGGAGTAGTTGTAGAAACTGACTCCAATGTATGTAATTCTCCGATCATTCCAGTCATGAAACGTACTGATCCAAATGCACCCCCAGTATATCGATTAGTGATTGATTTACGAGAGCTTAACAAATGTATTATTCCGCAGTACCCAGTTGTCCCAGACATCTCTTCCCTATTAACGGCCATCGATTCCGAAGCCACGTTCTTCACTGTTATTGACCTCAAGAATGCATTTTTTAGTGTCCCAATTCATCCAGACAGCCAGTTTCTTTTCGGATTTTGTTTAAATGGAAGGAGCTATATGTTTACACGCGCTCCTCAAGGTTTCACAGAAAGCCCTAGTATTTACAGTCAAGCACTTAAGAGACAACTAGACAACATTCACATGCCAACTGACACTGCCCTGCTCCAGTATGTCGATGATCTACTGATCACAGCCCGTTCTGAACGTGACTGCGAACGAGCGTCACTTACAGTTTTGTATTTCCTTGCCGAGATGGGGCACAAAGTGTCCCCTTCGAAGCTTCAATTCTGTGTCCAGCAAGTGGTATACTTAGGACACTTGCTGTCCAAGAGGGGTAGGCAGTTGACACCAGACCGTATCCAGTTAATAGCGAGTCTTCCCCAGCCCAGAACCCAGAAGGAGGTACGTGCCTTTATCGGCCTTACTTCTTATTGTAGACAATGGATTCCCCAGTATGCATTTCTAGCCAAGCCACTGATACAGTTAACGACACAGGAGGCAGCCGTATCGACTGTCCTCCCTTGGACATCTGAACACACACTTAGTTTCAACGAGTTAAAGAAAGCCCTATGTCAAGCTCCAGTTCTAGCTACACCGAACTACAGTAAGCCTTTTACACTTTTCGTTACTGAACGCGAAGGTACAGCATTATCTGTTCTCACACAAGATCAAGCAGGACAATACAAGCCCTGTGCTTATTTTTCGAGCACATTAGATCCAGTCGCCCAGGCGTTGCCTGCGTGCCTCAAGTCAGTTGCAGCTACAGCACTAGCTATCAGACAAAGTGATTCCATAGTTTTAGGGCATTCCCTGACCGTACAAGTCCCACATTCAGTAGAAGTTCTTTTAAACCGAACACAAACACAGCACTTGACAATTGCACGTTTAACAGGTTATGAATTGACACTGTTCCAGCCACACATAGAAATTAGACGCTGCAACGTTCTGAATCCTGCTACACTGTTACCATCAGTTAATTCAAATCCAGACCCACATGATTGTGTGGAAGTAGTTAACATTACGACAAAGCCAAGACAAGACCTGACAGATATTCCGTTACCAGATCCCGACCTGACACTTTATGTGGATGGTTCATGTATGAGAACTAGTACAGGAGAACTAGTCGCCGCGTATGCAGTGACTACTGACACCGAAGTTATTGAAACACACCGTATTGACACCCTGTCCGCTCAAGCAGCAGAGCTAGTCGCTCTGACACAAGCCTGTATACATGCCAAGAACCTGAAAGTTAATGTTTACACAGATTCACGTTACGCATTCGGAGTTGTACACGACTTCGGAGTGCTCTGGCAGGAGAGAGGTTTCATGACTTCTCATGGAACCAAGATTCAGCATGGTCTCCTTATTCAAGCCCTGTTAGATGCCATACATTTACCGACATCCATTGCTATCATGAAATGCAAAGCACATACGAAAGTCACTGACATTATTTCCCAAGGTAACGATCTAGCAGACCGCACAGCCAAACTTACAGCACAGACTCCAGACATCCCAGTTAATCAGACACATACTCCAGATCCGACTACATGCATGACAGTTAAGGACCCTACACAAGATGTCATAGATATCCAGTTACATGCTACTCCCGATGAAATCAAGAAATGGTCTGAACAAGGAGGGGTCCAGACAGATCAAGGATGGTTAACGAAGGGTAGAGCCACATGGTTTCTCCCCGATTCTATGGTTCAAGTCATTATCAATACCGCACATAGTCCAGCACATTTAGGAGAAAAAGCTATGTTAGACAGTATCCAGAACATTTGGTTCAACAAGCATTTACGAGCTGCAGCCAAGCAGAAAGTCCGCACCTGTATGATATGTTGTCAGTTTAACCCAGGTAAAAGTGTCCCGGTGGAACAAGGTGGTTTCCAGCCCCCTGACCACCCTTTTGAGGTCCTCCAGATGGATTATATTCAGATGGAGCGATGTCGAGGTTTCAAGTATGTCCTTGTAGTCGTATGCGCTTTGTCCAGGTGGACAGAAGCATATCCAGTCCCAGATTACACAGCCGCGACCACTGCCAAGCAGTTGGTTCGTGAATTTTTCCCTAGATATGGACTCCCTAGAGTCGTATATTCTGATAACGGTCAGCCATTCTCATCTGAACTGATGAAGCACGTTTCCCTGTTGTTAGGGTACCAGTGGAAGTTCCATTGTGTACGCCATCCTGAAGCAGCCGGTCTAGTCGAGAGACATAATCAGACCCTGAAAATCCGTATTGCAAAAGTCTGTAGAGAAAAAGGTGTGGACTGGCTAGTAGCTCTGCCAGTTGCTCTATTTTATATGCGCATGGTCGCACATTCCAGATCAGGTCTGTCCCCGTATGAGGTCGTATTCGGCCGCCCCCCTAACATGTGGGGTACTCCTAGACCCCGAAGTATTACCGATGTTTCATGTAATATGCTGACAGATTACCTAGCTTCCTTGATGTCTGCCCTCAACTCATGTCGTTCACAGGTTGCTGCCGCATTTCCAGACAATACCGAGGTGGCACCGCATGAAATCGTTCCCGGTTCCCTAGTGATGGTCCGAAATTTTGACAGATCAAGTCCGTTGGAGCCTCGTTGGAAGGAGCCACGTCAGGTCCTCCTCACCACCCGTACAGCCGTGAAGTTGGAAGGCAGAAAAGGATGGATCCACCTGTCTCATGTTAAACTTTTTAAAGGATTGAAACCGGTTTCTAAAAACATTTCCAAGGATTCCCAAGATTCTAAAGACTGCCAAAACATTGTTTTAAAGGACTGTCCCGCAAAAGACATTATTACAACCCCTCCCTTGTTAGAGAAAACTCCGCAGCAGGAGTATAAGTTAAAGCTCAGGTCTAGTAAAATAAGTCAGTCAGTTTGATTGTATAAGTCCTCCCCTAGGTGAAACGGTTAGACTGTTTCTGACATGTATAAAATAGACCCCCATAGTGAGAGAGTCAGTAATAACTCAATTCAATGTATCGTTTTTCTGAGTTTCGTATTATTCATCAGCATTTTGATTTCCTGCACCAGCTATGCGTTCTATCTGTATTTTCCAGTTCCTCATGTAAATATGTCTGCTAATGCTACAGTAGAGCACACGTTTAGTGATCTGCCTCCTCACGAATATTCTTACCGCCTTGCTATGCGCAACAACACATTTGTCCGCATGTTACATTATTCACACCAGACCAGCAATGCCACTAATTGTTGGGTGTGTGGTCGACTCCCCCCTTTCCAGACACCGAAGGGAGTTCTGCCACTCTTTCCTTATCCATTCTCACACAATGGTTCGTGTGGAGCATGGTCCACGTTAACGTCATCCTCAACAGATATGTCTTTTCTTAACAGTACATGTTTCTCAGACAAGCAAGGTTTCCCCCACAGAACAGGTTTAGATCTAGAAAATGAAGTATATAATTTAGGTAATTATTCGTCGAATTTTATGGTCCTGAATGTTCAGTCTGATACTACTCCAGACTTACCTGCTATTTCAGTATTACCTGTCAAAGGCGAATTATGTGTCCGTAGTTATGGTTCCATACATGTAGGTCATAGTGACTGTACTACTGTTATCCAGTATAGTGACAGTGGGAAATCTGTTTTCAAAGCTTCACGTCATTCTTATTTTATTTGTGGTCAAACTGCATATGTCCGTCTGCCCCTCGATTGGGAGGGAACCTGTTACATTGCTTTCCTACTGCCACCTGTTTTCCTAGCCCCATCTGATTATCACAGAAACACACATCTAGTACACATTAGACATAGAAGGGAGTCCCCAATTGTCGATTATACTGAAACTACTCTAGAACAGTATACAGATTTCAATAAAGGTTTCTTCTTCTTCGTAGGACCTGTCCAGAATAGTAAACTGATCCGTAGGTTAACAAGAACCCTTGAAGCTGTAGTAAATGAGACTGCCTCTGCTCTAGGTTACTTAACCGAAGAACAATCTGCTATGAGATTTGTCGTTTTGCAAAATCGTCTCGTCCTTGACGTCATACTGGCCGATAGGGGCGGGGCCTGTAGAGTCATCGGATCTAGTTGCTGCATTTTCATTCCAAATAACGCGCCGTCTGTCTATTCAGCTATAACCAGACTCCATAAAATTGCCCATCTGTTACACCAAGATCCAGGCACCTGGACATGGTCCGGTTGGTTCTGGAATATAATTTCCGCCTGGGGATGGAAAGTCCTGTCCTTTTTAGGTATTGCAGTAGCGATCATATTTAGCTGCTGCCTCTGTATACAATGTGGCCCTGCGATTTGCAGCATGTGCGCTACCTCTTGTATTCCTAGTCCGAAGCCCCGTTCTAAATCCCGTTCCAAGATAATTCGAGACGAACAAATGGTACTGTATGAAATGATAGACGGTATCATGAAAATTGATGTTTCCTGATGGAAACGTAGTGACAAGGAGGGAATGTGGAAAAGTAAATTTTGCCATGTTCTGTGTCCCTACGCCTCATCCATCATATGTTATGTGTGCATGACCAATATGCATATGTTATTCCCCATGTCCGATTAATGACGCAATTCCAGTTGTGTCCACCTCTAGTATGTTAGTTTCCAGTCCTCGTGAATACTACGAATATCAGGCCTATGTAAAGTTATGTTGCCACGTTTCTCAGTGTGCACGTTATTCCATTGTAAAGTCCCCGTTTCCAGGCCTCAAAAGGGCCCGGACATCAGATTCAGCTCCTGTCTCCTGAAAGCCTCGCTGAGGAGCGATACAGCCCCCACCTGTATCCTCGACCCTTCACTTACTTCCTGCCTCGCAGTGCCCGGTGCAGCTTGGCTCTGCCTCTGAGTCTGCCAAGAGTATGTTATAGTTCCAGCTATCAGTTCAGTCCTCCTTCTTTGCATTCCTAAGCTACTGAACTGCATCAATAGTTTCCGTCATTGTCTAGCCTTCTCGTCTCCATGTTAGAGAAATACTGTATTAATGGTCATTTAATATTCTTCATCACGCACTACATGTAGAATAATGCATGGTCCAGTCTTAGAATCAAGTTAGCTTTTCCCCTCATGACTTCTAGTTTATATCAACATGTTCCCTAAACATCAGATACCAGATAGGGTTTAGGTACATGTCGCTCCGACCTTCCAGACTTTAGTCTCTGCTCCTAGCACAGAGTTCATAGCCCCCAGCTTCTCCTAGTGATACGTCATTGCCAGTTTACGCGCACCATTAGGTTAGAGGTTCCGGCTCCTTAGGTAGCCCCCTCCAAAGTTTCCGCCCATTCATGACATATTCTGTTACGTTTGCATCACATGTCTATGTATACTCCCAGTTACACCTACTTTTACTGTTATCTCTCGCGACTGCTACGCGTCACGCCTTCTGCTCCACCCACTGTTACGCCTACTGCAATGTAATGCTATGTGTTTGCGCTATGTATATAAGTCCATGTATTGTTATTAAAAGTTAGCGCGCTCATCCCAGACCCAGCCCCGGCAGCTGCCGGGCCACTCTAGTCTTGCCATTCTGTTCCTATGCAGGTTGTCCTGATCCTGTCCTTTATGCTGTAATAAACCTGCAGAAACTCCTACTACCTCGAATCTTGACTCTTATTTATTGAGCTATCTGTTATGCTATATGCCTAGTCAAAAATAGGGTATTATTTATTTATTTACCACAAAGAGACACTCCTAAACGTCACAGAAATCCCCACACTACATCGTAGATGGCGTGGGCAGTTGTATGCCACAGGTTTCTCATCCTATGCTAAAGGGACACTGGTGTGGGTCAGGCCGGGCGTTCCATGGACAACATTAGATGTGCACACAGATCCCGGGGGGAGGTACGTCGCGGTCCACGGTAGACTGGACGGGAACCCACTGGTACTGGTCTCAGTGTACGCGCCCAACACAGGACTGGCGGATTTCCTTGCTCAGATGTCGAATACACTGGCCCCCTGGCATGGCGTCCCCTGGGTGCTCGGCGGTGACTACAACAGCACACTCAATCTTGCACTAGACCGCTCCCACCCTCCACCACCCAACTCACAGGCACAACAGGCGGCAAACGCGCTTCAGGCGTGGTCCACACGATGGGACTTACAGGACGCGTGGCACAGCCATAACCCACATACCAGGCACTACTCGTATTACTCGGGAGCTCACGCCCTACATGTGCGACTTGACAGGTACATGGTAACCAGTGAGATCCTACCACATATCACGGACGCCTGTTACATGGGCCGCACACACTCTGATCACAACCCACATCTCCTAGACCTGACGTGGGAGCAACCACGGCCCCCAATACCCACATGGAGGCTACAGCCTGATCTGCTACTGGATGGCCCATTTCGAAGCTCCATAAGCACACAAACGGCGCAATATTTTGAGGACAACAATGGCACGGCATCGACACCACAGGCCGAATGGGACGCGTTTAAGGTGGTCATCAGGGGACAATGCCTAGGCACCCAAGCCCACTCCTGACGACAATTAGAAGCTGACCTCAGACACTTAGAGTCGGACTTGATGCAAGCGGAACAGGCGGCGGTCACTGGCGCCAACACTCGTTTATTGGAGGCACAGGCGAAACATGATAAACTGATTGCTAGGTTGAAACATGTCAACTACATGGCCCGGATGGGTTGCCGGCGGAATACTATAAAGCCTGCTCCGACATCCTGATCCCAGAACTCCTCAGGGTGTATTCAGCGGCGCTGGAAGACTCAGCTCTGCCCCGGTCAATGAATGAGGTGACACTGGTGTCTCTTCTTAAACCGGGCCGTGATGGCATGCTCCTTGGATCGTACAGACCACTAGCGCTGCTAAACACAGATTATAAGATCCTGGCGTCAACCCTAGCTCGACGCCTGGCAGCCCTGGTGCCGGCCCTGATACACAATGACCAGAACGGCTTTGTGCCCGCAAGATGAACCTCCCACAACATACGGAGGTTGTTCCGCGTGCAGAACTATGCGGTGCGAGAATGGCAGAGATCGGGTTGTCTAGTACTGGACCTTGAGAAGGCCTTCGATTCGGTCGAATGGCCCTATTTGCTGTCAGTGTTGCGCAAATTCGAGCTTGGGGACGACTACATTGAACTGGTTGGATTACTGTACAGACACCCTGAGGTGCGAGTCCGCACGGGCAAGCTGATATCCAACGCCATCAGGGTCCGACGCGGCACCAGACAGGGCTGCCCACTGTCCCCGCTGCTCTTCTCACTGGCAATAGAACCCCTCGCTGAGGTATTACGAGCCAAAGGCACACACTGGGGCATCCCAATGGCAGACAGCGTACACATCGTCTCGCTATATGCTGACGACCTGCTCTTGTATGTCAGGGACCTCACCCGGTTACCGCCTGAGCTGTCGGAAATCTTCCGGTCCTTCGAGACCATGTCAGGCCTTAAAGTCAACTGGGCCAAATCAGGGGCGTTCGCTCCTGACACACCAGACCCTGAAGTCACGATCAATGGAGAACGGCTGCCGTGGCACCACACTTCGTTTAAGTATCTGGGAATATATATATATAGAACTCCTCCGGATATCCTAGACGGCAACCTGACACGAGCTATAACGTCCATAAGATCCCAGATTGCCTTCTGGAAGACCCTCCCACTCAATGTGCCAAGCAGGGTGACATTGACAAAAATGATCGTCCTGCCCAGACTCCTATATTACTTCGCTAACATCCCAACATACGTCCCGGTTCGCACTTTTAAAGACCTAGAAACCATGGTCAGAGACCTGATATGGAACACCGGGAGACCCAGAGTGGCTCTACGAAAATTATATACGCCGGTCAGTGACGGTGGCCTCGCAGTGCCAAACCTTGAACTCTATTATCTAGCTGCACAACTACAATGGGTGACGGCCTGGCTCGCAGGGAAAAATCTAGAGGACACAGCCACGGCAACAGATATTCTATCACACACACAGATACACTCCCTGTTCCACCCCCTGACGCGCACGAGGAGAACGTCACAATTACATGCGGACGTGGATGTAAAATGCTACACCAGGTGCTTAAAACTAACAAAACACACTACACCGTACGCCCCGGCGCTTCCTCTCCTGGGCACACCCAAGGCCACATCCGTTGGCACGGAGGTGGCACTGGAACACTGGACACGCGTGGGAGTGGACACCATGGAGGACCTATACGCTGATGGCACCCTGATACCCTTCGTGACACTGGCCAGTGACACGGGTCTTCCAGCGGGGCAATTCCTACAGCACACCTCCATAGTTATGGCTTACACGCAGCGATGGGGGAGCATCACTGAGGAGCCACCCACACATCAACTGATACAGAGCCTACATGTCATGGGAAACGGTACGCATGTGGTACACTGGCTGACACAAGCACTGTTGTCACACACGCAGTGCACCTTGCAACCGCTACGTGACAAATGGGCAGTTGACAGGGGGAAGGAATGGACGGACGGAGAGTGGACGGTTATACTGACAGGCCCTAGGAACATCCCCCGAAATGCGCGCTTTAAGTTGATCCAGTTCTATATACTACATCGAGCGTACCTCACACCGGACAAAATTAATCAGTACTTCCCGGGCGCCGCAGCTTGCTGCCCGAGATGCGCACTAGGGGAAGCAGACTTGCTACACATGCTATGGCAATGCCCACAACTTCAAACATATTGGCGTGCGGTGCTGCCGACACTAGAGCGCTGCACGGCCATGCCGATACCACACACATGGGAAGCATGCATACTGGGCCTATACAAGCAGACCAAACACAATAAAGTCCCCTCCCGTTTCTGGGACCTCGGACTCCTCACGGCCAAAAGGTTGATTACAAAACATTGGAAGCGAACCACCCCACCCCTGGCAGAGCACTGGTGCACCTCCCTAGACAACTGGGCAAAGGCAGAAAGCATCACCCTCCACAATGAGGAAACGGCGGGACTGAGAAAGTTCCCGATTGCGACAATGTGGGACGGGATGCTAAGCTCCTTACATAGAGACTGCCAAGAGAGTATAGACCCTAACCCTGACGACCCCGACGGGGAAACACATGACCACCCACAAAACGCCACTGATGCGCCCACCGGCGACGTCCCACCCTGACCGCCACGGTGCTACCCCACCCGGCACCCTGCACATGCCGCGCGCCTCCCGCTACCTACCCATAGCCCTCCCCGACACCAGACAGGAATTCGTAGTCACTACTCAAAAGCACCCACGAGCCCCCAATGCATTGATACACCCCCGACCCGAATCACACACCACGCCTCCAAGTTAGATGACCATCACCCCCATTTCGCACTTCCTTATTTTTTTTTCTCCTTGTTGTTTATTTTCTGGTATCCTCTTCCTCGCTGGGCCGACACGGCTGGAACATTTGTAATATACCACTGTTAAGCTACATGAAGCGATGTACTACTATGTAATGTGATACGTCCTGCGAACATGACAGACATCCCTGAGATGTGGAAATATGTATGATGTAACATTTATGTTTGTTTTTCCTCCTGTGAATTTAATAAAAGATATATTCCCCCCAAAAAAATGAGTGATGTATATCCCTGCTCTACTTTCAGCTGGTGTGTGCTGCAATTGCATTCCACCTATTCAGCACACCTGAATGTTTTACTTTTTAGATCATCCAGTTTTCAACATTTTATTGTGGGTGAGCCTCACTACATAAGTGTCTCACCCGTGGTAATCATAAGGCAAATGAACTACACGTGTTTACTGCCAGTGTCCGCCTATTAATATAAGGCTGCTGCGATGCAGCAAGGGTAGGGGCAACTGGCTGGTTACATGTGAACATGTGCGCACCCGCTTGTGCACATGTGTGCGGGCTGTGCGTTGGAGTCTACTGTTATGCTTTCCTACAATTGGGCATCCCCCACTACATTCTGGCACATTTTTTGATAGACCTTGGGAATTGCTTGGAGTATTTTTTCTAGCGTCATCTTACTGTTTAGAAAATGAAAACAGACACATATTGGTTTTTGTTAATTACTATTCCAAGTGGATAGAATGGAAATGTGGAAGAGAGCCCAACACAGGGGTAGTTGTGGAATTTTTCAAAGATTGTTTTCATTAGAAATTCGCCACAAATATCTCCTTTCTGCTGCTTAATATTCATGTTAGAAGCATAGATCATAAGAATGAAAAGCCATTTCTAATTTTCTTTGTTTAAAGTGCAGCTGCGGCTCAGTGTCTTGCCTTTCACTTTGGCGGATTGTTCAGGTGGCAGGCCGGATGAAGTCCCAACTCAACTATAAAACGTGATTGCAGTTAACTCAACTGGAATAAGTTATTCCTCTTGAACAACAATGCAATTTTCTTATTACAGAAGATTTGCAACATCACAGCTGGACTGTTATAAGGAAATTCGATACAGACTTTCACACAGGGACTGGTTATTCGCATGTATAAATAGGGTCCCTAAACCAATTATTGAGAATATCCTGTCCCTTTCCATCAATTTTTTTGGGGAGGTTTTATAAAATGTTTTTGCTGTTACCATCTTATCATCTTAACAAATGCCGGCGGGATAGCCCATTGGGTTGAGTAGCACTTGTTGAGCATGGATTGCAACCTCCATTCGGGTAGATGTACATCTGAAATTCCAGTTATGTTTCCCTAGATGATACAGTGCTACTGGGCTGGCCAATGCTAATTCCTGATACCTATGACAAGAAGAGTCCAATACGACACACCGAAAGCACAAGTGAATGTCTGTTTATTAATAAAGTGACTGCTATTATGAGCAGTGTTAGATTTGGGGGTCTCTAGTTGGCACAGGTAGGTACTTGAGACAAATAGGGACCCTTGGCTCTAGTCAGGGTAAGGGGGTACACTCCTAAAGTAACCCCTCCTCACCCCCTTGGTAGCTTGGCACGAGCAGACAGGCTTATATCAGAGGCAGTGTGTAAACCATTTGTGACCACATACAGTAATTAAGTGACAACACTACAGATGGACACCACACAGGGTTTATATTAAAAATAAGTATTCTTTATATACATTTAACACAAGACCACAAACGACAAAAATCCACAATACTGTACTTAAAATGGTACACCAGGGTATATCCTACCTTATACTTACAATGCACCCTGCCCTTGGGCCTACCATAGGGGTGTCTGATATGAAGAAAAGGGAAGGTTTAGGGACTGGCAAGTGGCTGCACTTGCCCAGTCAGCATGGCTGTACCAGACTGCACGCAGCTCTGCAATGTCCGTCCTTAGACACATTTTACAAGGCTGCTTCTGTGGGTGGCACAACCAGTGCTGCAAGCCCACTAGCAGCATTTGGATTCACAAGCCCTGGGCACACTCAGTGCACTGTACTAGGGTCTGACAAGTAAACCAAATCAGACAATCATGGAGTCACTGTGGTATATAAATAAATAATACCGGATCTAGGTTTTACTGGACATAGTAATAACAGATAGCTCAATAAATAAGAGTCAAGATTCGAGGTAGTAGGAGTTTGCAGGTTTAATACAGCATAAAGGACAGGAACAGGACAACCTGCACAGGAATAGGATGGCAGGGCCCGACAGGGGGGCCGGATTGGACTGGCGTGGCCCGGCAGCTGCCGGGGCTGGATCTGGGATGAGCGCGCTAACATTTAATAACAATACACAAGCATATATACTAAAACAGTTGCATTACAATGAATACAGTAGGCGGAGCAGTGGGTGTGGCCAATAGCAGTCGCGAAAGATAAGGGTGAAAGTAGGTGTAACAAGAGGCGTATACATAGACATGTGATGTAAACGTAACAGAATATGTCATAAATGGGGCGGAAACATGGAGGGGGCTACCTAAGGAGCCGGGACCTCTAACCTAATGGTGCGCGCAAACTGACAATGACGTGTTACTAGGAGAAGCTGGGGGCTATGAACTCTGTGCTAGGAGCAGAGACTGAAGTCTGGAGAGTCAGGGCAACATGTACCTACCACTATCTAGTATCTGATGTTTAGGGAACATGTTGATAGAAACTAAAAGTTATCGGGGTAAAGGCTAACAGACTCTAAGACTGGAGCATGCATTATTCTACATGTAGTGCGTGATGAAGAATATTAAATGACCATAAATACAGTATTTCTCTTGCATGGAGACGTAAAGGCTAGACTATGACGGAAACTATTGATGCGATTCAGTAACTTAGGAATGCAGAGAAGGAGGGCTGGACTGATAACTAGAATCATAACATACTCTTGGCAGACTCGTAGGCAGAGCCAGGCTGAACCGGGCACTGTGAGGCAGGAAGTAAGTGAAGGGTCAGGAATACAGGTGGGGGCTGTATCGCTCCTCAGCGAGGATTCAGGAGACAGGAGCTGAATCTGGTGTCCAGGCCCTTTTGAGGCCTAGAAACGGGGACTTTACAATGAAATAACGTGCACACTGGGAAACGTGGCAACGTAACTTTACATAGGCCTGATATTCGTAGTATTCACGAGAACTGGAAACTGGCATACTAGAGATGGACACAACTGTAATTGCGTCTTTAATCGAACATGGGGAATACATATGCATATTAATCATGCACACATAACATAAGATGGAGGACACGTAGGGACACAGAACATGGCAAAATTTACTTTTCCACATTCCCTCCTTGTCACTACGTTTCCATCAGGAAACATCAATATTCATGATACCATCTATCATTTCATACAGTATCATTTGCTCGTCTCGAATTTTCTTGGAACGGGATCTAGAACGGGACTTGGGACTAGGAATACAAGAGGTAGCACAAATGCCACAAATCGCAGGGCCACATTGTATACAGAGGCAGCAACTGAATATGATCGCTACTGCAATACCTAGAAAGGACAATACTTTCCATCCCCAGGCGGAAATTATATTCCAGAACCAACCGGACCATGTCCAGGTGCCTGGATCTTGATGTAACATATGGGCAATTTTGTGAAGTCTGGTTATAGCTGAATAAACAGACGGCGCGTTATTAGGAATGAAAATGCAGCAACTAGATCCGATGCCTCTACAAGCCCCGCCCCTATCGGCCAGTATGACGTCAAGGACGAGACGATTCTGGAGCACGACAAATCTCATAGCAGATTGTTCTTCGGTTAAGTTACCTAGGGCAGAGGCAGTCTCATTCACTACGGCTTCGAGGGTTCTGGTTAACCTACGGATTAGCTTACTATTCTGGATAGGGCCTATAAAGAAAAAGAAACCTCTATTGAAATCTGTATACTGTTCTAGAGCAGTTTCAGTATAATCGACAACTGGGGACTCGGTCTCCCTTCTATGTCTAATGTGTACTAGATGTGTGTTTCTGTGATAATCAGATGGGGCTAGGAAAACTGGTGGCAGTAGGAAGGCAATGTAACAGGTTCCCTCCCAATCGAGGGGCAGACGAACATATGCAGTATGACCACAAACAAAATAAGAATGACGTGAAGCTTTAAAAATAGATTTCCTACTGTCACTATACTTGACAATAGTAGTACAATCACTATGTTCTACATGTACGGAACCATTCTTTCTGACACATAATTCGCCTTTGACTGGTAATACTGAAATAGCAGGTAAATCTGGAGTAGGATCAGACTGAACATTCAGGACCATGAAATTCGAAGAATAATTACCTAAATTGTAAACTTCATTCTCTAGATCTAACCCTGTTCTGTGGGGAAGACCTTGCTTGTCTGGAAAACATGTACTGTTCAGAAAAGACATATCTGTTGAGGATGACGTTAACGTGGACCATGCTCCACACGAACCATTATGTGAAAATGGATAAGGAAAGAGTGGCAGAACTCCCTTCGGTGTCTGGAAAAGGGGGGAGTCGACCACACACCCAACAATTAGTGGCATTGCTGGTCTGGTGTGAATAATGTAACATACGGATAAAGGAATTATTACGCATAGCGAGACGATAAGAGAGTTCATGAGGAGGCAGATCACTAAACGTGTGTTCTACTGTAACATTAGAAGACTTATTTACATGAGGAACTGGAAAATACAAATAAAAAGCATAACTGGTGCAGGTAGTCATAAGGCTGAGAAACAATACGAAACTTAGAAAAACAATACATCGGATTGAGTTTTGACTAACTCTCTCACTATGGGGGTCTATTTTATACATGTCAGAAACCGGTCTAACCGTTTCACCTAGGGGAGGACTTAGACAATCAAACTGGCTGACTTATTTTACTAGACCTTAGTTAGTGCTTATACTCCTGTTGCGGAGTTTTCTCTAACAGGGAGGGTTCAATATCATTGTCTTTTGCGGGACAGTCCTTAAGAATAGTACTTTGGCAGTCCTTCAAATCCTCGGAAATGTTCTTAGAAACAGGCTTCAATCCATAAAACTTCTTCACATGTGACAAATGGACCCAGCCCTTCCTGCCTTCCAGCTTGACGGCAGTACGGGTGGCCAGGAGGACCTGTCTGGGTTCTTTCCAGCGAGGCTCCAGCGGACTTGAACGATCAAAGTTCCGGACAAGAACCATGCATCCGGGAACGATTTCATGCGGTGCCACCTCGGTATTGTCTGGAAATGCGGCGGCAACCTGTGAACGACAAGAGTTGAGGGCAGACATCAAGGAAGCTAGGTAATCTGTCAGCATATTACTTGAAACATCTGTAATACTTCGGGGTCTAGGTGTACCCCACATGTTAGGGGGGCGGCCGAATACGACCTCGTACGGGGACAGACCTGATCTGGAATGCGCGACCATGCGCATATAGAATAAAGCGACTGGCAGAGCTACTATCCAGTCTACACCTTTCTCTTTACATACTTTTGCAATTCGGATCTTCAAGGTCTGATTATGTCTCTCTACGAGACCAGCTGCTTCAGGATGGCGTACACAATGGAACTTCCACTGGTACCCTAACAAAAGGGAAACGTGTTTCATCAACTCGGATGAGAATGGCTGGCCGTTATCAGAATATACGACTCTAGGGAGTCCATAACGGGGGAAGAATTCACGAACCAACTGCTTAGCAGTGGTCGCGGCTGTGTAATCTGGGACTGGATATGCCTCTGTCCACCTGGACAAAGCGCATACAACTACAAGGACATACTTGAAACCTCGACATCGCTCCATCTGAATATAATCCATCTGGAGGACTTCAAAAGGGTGGTCAGGGGGCTGGAATCCACCTTGTTCCACCGGGACACTTTTACCTGGATTAAACTGGCAACATATCATACAGGTACGGACTTTCTGCTTGGCTGCAGCTCGTAAATGCTTGTTGAACCAAATGTTCTGGATACTGTCTAACATAGCTTTTTCTCCTAAATGTGCTGGACTATGTGCGGTATTGATAATGACTTGAACCATAGAGTCGGGGAGAAACCATGTGGCTCTACCCTTTGTTACCCATCCCTGATCAGTCTGGACCCCTCCTTGTTCGGACCATTTCTTGATTTCCTCGAGGGTAGCATGTAACTGGATATCTATGACATCTTGAGTAGGGTCCTTAACTGTCATACATGTAGCCGGATCTGGAGTATGTGTCTGTGTTGGATTAACTGGAATGTCTGGAGTCTGTGCTGTAAGCTTGGCTGTGCGATCTGCTAGATCATTACCTTGAGAAATAATGTCAGTAACTTTCGTATGTGCTTTGCACTTCATAATAGCAATAGATGTCGGTAAATGTATGGCATCTAACAGAGCCTGAATAAGGAGACCATGCTGAATCTTGGTTCCATGAGAAGTCATGAAACCTCTCTCCTGCCAGAGCACTCCGAAGTCGTGTACAACTCCAAATGCGTAGCGTGAATCTGTGTAAACATTAACTTTCAGGTTCTTAGCGTGTATGCAGGCTTGTGTCAGAGCAACTAGCTCTGCTGCTTGAGCAGACAGGGTGTCAATACGGTGTGTCTCAATAACTTCAGTGTCAGTAGTCACTGCATACGCGGCTACTAGTTCTCCTGTACTTGTTCTCATACATGAACCATCCACATAAAGTGTCAGGTCGGGATCTGGTAATGGAATATCTGTCAGATCTTGTCTTGGCTTAGTCATAATGTTGACTACTTCCACACAGTCGTGTGTGGCAGGATTCGAATTAACTGACGGTAACAGTGTAGCAGGATTTAAAACGTTGCAGCGTCTGATTTCTATGTGTGGCTGGAACAGTGTCAATTCATAACCTGTTAAACGTGCAATTGTCAAGTGCTGAGTTTGTGTTCGGTTTAAAAGAACTTCCACGGAGTGTGGAACTTGTACTGTCAAGGAATGACCTAATACTATGGAATCACTTTGTCTGATAGCTAGTGCTGTGGCTGCAACTGACTTGAGGCACGCAGGCAAAGCCTGGGCTACTGGATCTAATGTGCTCGAAAAATAAGCACAAGGCTTGTACTGTCCTGCTTGATCTTGTGTGAGAACAGATAATGCTGTACCTTCACGTTCTGTGACGAAAAGTGTAAAAGGCTTACTGTAGTTCGGTGTAGCTAGAACTGGAGCTTGGCATAAAGCTTTCTTTAACTCATTGAAACTAAGTGTATGTTCAAATGTCCAAGGGAGGACAGTCGATACGGCTGCCTCCTGTGTCGTTAACTGTATCAGTGGTTTAGCTAGAAATGCATACTGAGGAATCCATTGTCTACAATAAGAAGTAAGGCCGATAAAAGCACGTACCTCCTTCTGTGTCTTGGGCTGAGGAAGACTCGCTATTAACTGGATACGGTCTGGTGTCAACTGCCTACCCCACTTGGACAGTAAGTGGCCTAAGTAGATCACTTGCTGTACACAGAATTGAAGCTTCGAAGGGGACACCTTGTGCCCCATCTCGGCAAGGAAATACAAGACTGTAAGTGATGCTCGCTCGCAAGCACGTTCAGAACGGGCTGTGATCAGTAGATCATCGACATACTGGAGCAGGGCAGTGTCAGTTGGCATGTGAATGTTGTCTAGTTGTCTTTTGAGTGCTTGACTGTAAATACTAGGAGTTTCTGTGAAACCTTGAGGAGCTCGTGTGAACATATAGCTTCTTCCATTTAAACAAAATCCGAAAAGAAACTGGCTGTCTGGATGAATGAGGACACTAAAAAACGCGTTCTTGAGGTCTATGACTGTGAAAAATGACGCTTCGGAATCAATGGCTGTCAATAGGGAAGAAATATCTGGGACAACTGGGTACTGGGGAATAATACATTTATTGAGTTCTCGAAGGTCAATCACTAATCGATATACTGGGGGTGCATTGGGATCAGTACGTTTCATGACGGGAATAATCGGAGAATTACATACATTGGAGTCAGTTTCTACAACTACTCCTTGAGCCATGAGCTCGTCAATAATTTTGGATAAGGCTGCTACAGCCTCAGGTGGCAGTCTGTACTGTCTGATTCGTGGCAGGACTACACCTGGCTTGAGAGTCACACGATGGGGTGTGATTTGCATATAACCAACATCAGTTGGACCTTGCGCCCATAGATGCTGCGGAACATTAGACAATCTCGGATCAAAATCTCGTAATACATAGTGACCCTTGAAGTCACGTAGGAACAATCGTATTCCCTCTGGGGAGCAGCAAATAACTGCACCTAATTCTTTCAGTGTCTTAATGCCCAACAAATTTTCTGGGCATGACTTTGTAAGTAACAGATCAGTAGTGCGGGACAATGGACCTACTTCTAGAGTAACTGGCTTAGATATCTCGTTTACAATAGGCTTTCCTGAAAATCCAAGGGAAACATTTCTAGAGCCTGAGAGCGGAGCCCCTGGAACTTCGGCGTGACTGATGGTGGTCCTACTTGCCCCTGTATCAATCAGAAACTTTCTGTCTTTCCCTAGTACTTGACTATGAACATAGGGACCTTCTTGATCTACAGGTATCTCGATGAGAGGCAAGCCTACCTCCCTCTCTAGGCTGTTTCATGAATATGGCTGATACTCTGGATACTCGGACTGGGCATACTGGTACATCTGCTGTGTAACATGCTGTGTTGCAGCAATAGGCTGCGGTACTGTAACTGTCTGTTGTGCATTCTGTGGCTGAGGAGTCTGTGAAACTTGTTCTTGTCTAGGCGGACGTGGTCTTTCTTTAGTCTTACCAGTAGCTATATTATGTTTCAGAACTGCACACTCGTTTATGAAATGACCTGGCTGTTTACAATAATTGCATGTCCCTTTAACGGGAGCTGCAGGATGACTGGCTTGATTCGGACCCCTCTTCTGACTGTCTTGAGGAACAGATTGTGCAACTAGTACTTTCATTTTCGTGTCTTTCATACGTTTTCTCTCTTGTTCTTGCTCTTCTCTGATTCTATTCTGGTGGTACTGGAGCATCTGTAACATCTGGGACGGGGTACTAGCTTGCCACGTACTTTCGACTTACAAAACTCGATTCTTCACTTGTGGACTTGAATTCTCGACTAATTTAGTAACAAAAAGATGAGGGTATGACTCGCTACTTGTCTTGAGGCCACTGTTTATAATAAAACATTTTTCAAATCTAGAATAAAAATCACTAGTATCTTCATCTTGTTTCTGTTTACATGCTGAGATTGCATCCCAGTCTTCCTTTCTAGTTGCTAATAATCTGGGCAAAACTTGTATTAATAGTTCTGGTAATTCTTTACATTTATCTCCAAGACCGGTACCTGGTACTCGTATCTTATCTTCAGCTTCTAGAACTGCCCAATCGATCTTTTTCTCTCCCACCTCCCAATCTTTTTCCTTGAGTTTCTCATATACCCCTGCGGGCAATAGGACCTTTAACATTTTAATAATATCTGGATACGTGTATTCTCCCATACGGAGCATGTCTTTTAATTCTCGGTGGAACCCTGCTGGATCTTTATCATGACAGGGAATTAATTTCTTCATCTCTAAGAGTTCCATCTTTGTAATCGGGGTGTAAACAAACACTCGTTGCATTTCACCATCTGTTGTCCTGACTGGGTGTACTTCTCGTAACGGGTTCTGTCTATCTATGTAAAACGGTTTACTTTCTGGGGGTGAGACATGAACAAAATGCGGGTTCAAGAACATACTATATTTGTGACGCTGTTCTAAAATGACACTAATTAAATCGGTACCTAAACCTTTCCATCTATACTGGAGTAACTCGTTCAGGACATCGTGTAACGGACCTGGATCAGAATGTTGACCCTCATACAGAGTAATGAGGTGCTGGATCATATACATACCCACCAGTCGCTGCTCGGCTGGGGGCAATTTCAGAAACATTTGTGCCACTATTTCATCTGGAAAAGTGGTAGAATCAGTAATCCATCGGACTGCTGATCGGACTAGTTCTTGTTCATGCATAGTACTTAACTCGCTATAACCGATTCGTGATTTCAGAATGTGATCGGTAGCTTGAAATACTTGCTCTAGAGAACCTTGTTCTGGTGCTGGATGATGAAAAACTGACTTGTGTTCTAGGCGTAAATGGCGGTCTGGAAATCTAGATTTTCCTACATACGCTATTCTGGCGGGATTCTCGTCCTCTACCTCTTCCGTAGGAGAGTCATTCTCTTTCTCGCTTACTTGTGCTTCTTTGCGTTTCTCGTGTAACTTTATTATTTCCCTACGAATTTTCTTGTACATACTCTCTATACTACTGATAGTTCTGTGCTTACCCTCGGCTATATTATCACTCCACCATGTCAGGATTCTCATTTCGGCCGGATCTTTAGTCGGGTAATCTTGTTCCCGTATTAAACAATTAATCAGAAACTTTAATATCATGAGCTGGATTTCAGCTTTTCTTTGAGACATGGCTTCACTAATACTTTGTGGATCATCCCCTGTACGGATGAAACGATATATTCTGTCTAGATCTTCTTTCATATCTGGTAGGGTGTCCAAAAACCCGAGCACCCGTCTTACACGTATGGAATATATAACTGTACTATCATCACCTGCGACTGGATCATAGCGGCATTCAGTAAGAGCTCGTCGGATATCTGCAACGGACTTAAATTTGGGCGTACGCTGTAACGCACATTCATGTAACTCTGCCAACTTTCTACGTTGGTGTGGCGGCGGGGTACCAGGAGGACCTCCTCCTGCGGCCCCTAAACTGGAATCGTCGACTGATACTCTTCGTACTGGCGCGGCGGGAAATTGAAACGTAGGCTGGACCGGGGGTACCGTAACAGGTACTCCCGTGTCTGGAGGAACAGGAATTGCTTGATTTACAGGGACTGGCGGAACAGGATTTGCATATTCCGGGACTGTGTCGTCCAAATAGGACGAGATGAAAATATCAGCTGCGGTCGGTTTGTGACGTAGCTTGGTCGGAACTAATGGTGGCGGAAAATTACTGGATGCCTCCGGGGTCGCTTTTGGCAAGCCCTCGGCAAGAAGAGGATACATACCCTTAATAAGGGCATGCCTCTGTCTGTCTGACTGTTCGGTTTTGACTCGTTCACCTATCTCGATTAATTCCCTTTCTTGGGCTCGTTCTAAGGATTCTCTACTTAATTCTGACTTTCTGATTTCTTTTTCGGTTCTTTTATGAGATTCTTTGCGCCATAACTCGATGGCATCTTTCTGTGACTGTCTGGCTTTCTTTTTCCATAATGCCTCTTCTACTCTCATGATGCACTCGGCATCCCACGTACCTGATACGGGCCATCTATACTTTTCTTCTAACTCTTTGGTATACTCTACCCATAAATCTAGATACAATATGGCACTTATGCCATGCTTCTGATACATAAAATGACCTGGACTGTCCCTAGGCGGGACAGGAACTGCTGCTTCTAGCAGACCTTTTCTAGTTTTTAACTGACGTAGTTTAGAAAATAAGGGCATGACTGAACTGTAACTTAGACACAATACGTAATTACAATACACAATGAACACGATAATTACTCCACATTCATACCACGACATTAAAATACATGAAGAACATTTAAAATAACAGTTCGAACAGAATACTACCTGGAATACGGAAAACAGAATACATGAATTTTCTCGAGAACAGAACTGACTAGAACAGAAACTAGATGCACTGCTAAAACAGTACGAAACTCACCGGTCTCATAAAGAGACACGTCAGGACCCGCATCCACCGAAGTGGACACTTCGTTTTGGGATATGTGTACCACCACACCCCACGGACCAGAGACAATTAGATTGACCCTGTCTAGATACTACCCCAGCAACGGTACTCACCGGGCAGCAAGAACGGAAGGCCTCGGACTGAACTGGACTGCTTCGACGCCGGACGGACGAACTTCGGACTTCTGTTACGGGTGGGCCTCCGGATACCTCGGACCTTGGACTCTCGGCTTGGGCTCTGGTCGGGACTCGCCGCGTTCCTCCACCGCCTCGTCTGGATGCTGGACCGCAACCTCCGTCTCCTCCGTGGGCCTGAGGGATACTTGAAGCAGAAATATCTGCACGTGCACGGTATGGTTCCGTCACGGCTGCAGAGGATCAGGGGGCATACGTGGCTTAACCGGCGCGTGGGGAAAGGGCATGTCCCTGTTCGGGCGCCATTATGTGGTATATAAATAAATAATACCGGATCTAGGTTTTACTGGACATAGTAATAACAGATAGCTCAATAAATAAGAGTCAAGATTCGAGGTAGTAGGAGTTTGCAGGTTTAATACAGCATAAAGGACAGGAACAGGACAACCTGCACAGGAATAGGATGGCAGGGCCCGACAGGGGGGCCGGATTGGACTGGCGTGGCCCGGCAGCTGCCGGGGCTGGATCTGGGATGAGCGCGCTAACATTTAATAACAATACACAAGCATATATACAAAAACAGTTGCATTACAATGAATACAGTAGGCGGAGCAGTGGGTGTGGTCAATAGCAGTCGCGAAAGATAAGGGTGAAAGTAGGTGTAACAAGAGGCGTATACATAGACATGTGATGTAAACGTAACAGAATATGTCATAAATGGGGCGGAAACATGGAGGGGGCTACCTAAGGAGCCGGGACCTCTAACCTAATGGTGCGCGCAAACTGACAATGACGTGTTACTAGGAGAAGCTGGGGGCTATGAACTCTGTGCTAGGAGCAGAGACTGAAGTCTGGAGAGTCAGGGCAACATGTACCTACCACTATCTAGTATCTGATGTTTAGGGAACATGTTGATAGAAACTAAAAGTTATCGGGGTAAAGGCTAACAGACTCTAAGACTGGAGCATGCATTATTCTACATGTAGTGCGTGATGAAGAATATTAAATGACCATAAATACAGTATTTCTCTTGCATGGAGACGTAAAGGCTAGACTATGACGGAAACTATTGATGCGATTCAGTAACTTAGGAATGCAGAGAAGGAGGGCTGGACTGATAACTAGAATCATAACATACTCTTGGCAGACTCGTAGGCAGAGCCAGGCTGAACCGGGCACTGTGAGGCAGGAAGTAAGTGAAGGGTCAGGAATACAGGTGGGGGCTGTATCGCTCCTCAGCGAGGATTCAGGAGACAGGAGCTGAATCTGGTGTCCAGGCCCTTTTGAGGCCTAGAAACGGGGACTTTACAATGAAATAACGTGCACACTGGGAAACGTGGCAACGTAACTTTACATAGGCCTGATATTCGTAGTATTCACGAGAACTGGAAACTGGCATACTAGAGATGGACACAACTGTAATTGCGTCTTTAATCGAACATGGGGAATACATATGCATATTAATCATGCACACATAACATAAGATGGAGGACACGTAGGGACACAGAACATGGCAAAATTTACTTTTCCACATCACTAATCCTTACATCAATTTGCAATAGGGAGAGCATATGCACTTTAGCACTGATCAGCAGTGGTAACGTGCCCAGAGTCATAAAACAGCCAACAACAGGTCAGAAAAAATAGAGGAGGAAGGAAAAAAGTACAGGGATGACCCTGCAAAAAGGGCCAAGTCCAACAAGCAGTTATCAAAGACAGAAGATTTAGCAGAATATTTCATGTGAAGCGACCTCACAAGAAGGCGAGCTTCATTAGGAACCTGAAAAACTAATAACTTCATCACTATGGCATGTAAAATAACAGCAAGTGAAAATAATATCAACAAACTGATCACACATGCATGCAGGTAAAGAAGACGAAAAAAGAAAACTGAGCATTGGCGATGTCAACGTTTATTTACATGTAGGGCAGTCGGAAAAATGGAAATGAAAAATAGTCATGAATGGGATGCTTCAGTTAATCTCAGTCACTGGTAATTGCTCGGGGTGCATCCCAGTCCATCATTATTTTGCACACCTTGCCAACTCAGTTTGGGCCCAGTCTTATGCAAATCAGTCTTAACTCTGCTCCAATAGAAAAGGTCCATTCAGAATTGCCAGGCCCTGTCATCCCTGAACTAGAGCCCAAGCAACCCAGGACCAGTTTCTCCCTTATTAGGGCTCCTCAGCCAGGTATATCCTAGTTCCTGTAGCACAATGTGCACGGGACCCATGTCTGGGCGTATTTGCCCCACTTAAGGCATCACACTGTATACTAAAATTCTACTCCACTCTACTCAACTTTACGACATTCCCCTCCCCCACTGCACTGTACAACACTCTTCTCCAACAAATTCAGTCTACTACACTCTACCCCCCTCCCGCTACAGTCTAGGACACTCATGCCACTACTTTTAGCCATGCTGAATAACAGCAACACTAGAGTACACCATGGCAAAACTACATTGCCAAAGCCAATAGCTCTTGGAAAGACCTATTGGCTTTTCCAGTGCTTGTTTTAAAAACTTGGAAAATTGTACAACCACAAGTATGGCGAATGTTTATAGAAACATGGAGGCATGTAGCTTTCCAACGTCACACACTGCCAACAGAATAACTGTGCTATAAAAATGTGACAAGTTAAATAATTAAATAAGTCATTAAAAGTAATATTTTAATAGGTCATTATTACCAGTCTGCTACTGACAGTCAGCAGTCGCAGTGACATGGCTATCCCCTTGACCTGCTTCTCAGCAAACGTGGGTAGTCCTCGCCCACCCTTGTAGCTTGTTGCAGGTTTGCTTCAGCACAGAAAAAATCAGCTCTCTCACGGGGCCATGCACCAATATATCCTGCTGCTTGACAAAAAGACGATAAAAGAATAAAATACAAATAAAAACATGAAAAAACAAAATAGCAACAAAAAAAGGCAAGAATATGACAAATAAATCACCTGCAGATGAAAACCAAGCAGGGAAGGAAGGGTGGGGAAAAATCCATGGTTAGGTCCTAGAAAAGAGAGAAGTTGTGCAGAAGCACTCTTTCAGGCACATGCATCAAAGGATTTTGCGATCGCAAAGGGGACGAATCGCAAAATTCGGTCGTTTGTGATTGCAAAATCTGCTTTTGGAATGCATGAAGGGTGAAGGCCCTCTCAATTTGAGAATTCGCAAATATTTGCAAAGTCTCAAATTGAGATTGCATTTAAGGAATCGCATTTTGCGATTCCATAAATGCAATGCATGAAACTTTAAAAAATTTCGATTTTGCAATTAGGGGGAGCAAATTACCATGACGTTGAACCTCATGGTAATTTGCAAAAACTTTGAAAAATGCACTTTTGTGCATTTTTCAAAGTTTCATGTTGTGCACAGATTGATTTCAGGGGTGCAACAGGGTGTCCTTTGGACACCCCTGCACCCTTGAAATCGCATTCTCAATTTGCGAATAGCTAATTGCAAATCGCAAATTGAGAATGTCTTCCTATTCATTCCAATGGACCTCTAGGCCCATAGGAATGAATGGGGAAGTATTCCTTAATTGCGACTCGCAATTTGCGAATCACAATTAAGGAATATTAAGAAAGCGCAATTTTTATAGCGGTTTCTTGATGCATAGCATTTTGCGATTCCTTAATTGCGATTCCTTATTTTTCGCAATTAAGGAATCGCAAAAAGCAATATTGATGCATGTGCCTGTTTGTTGTGTAAAGTGCACAAAATGCCTGACATGCATGTATGCTCGTAAACCTACTTAGGTATTGGTGTAACACAGTGTACTGTAATTAACAAGCACTTGGACAACAATGGATACTTTGTAAAGCTTCTCCAGGCGATTCGTTCATCGTAAAAGAAAGTCACAACGACATACACCTGTGTTGAACATGGGGAGTATGTGACGTTAAAGCATTGCAAAAGCCCACATTATGTAGAAGTTCATGACCTTTCAATATTGTGTGTAGTTTTAGTGAGATACACTGGCAGATCAGGAGCAAAAACTTTTGCAATGTTGCCCCACCATTACCAGGGGCTGGATATGAGGAACTGGTGGCACACTCTTTTTTCACTAGATTGTCCACTTTTAGAGGTCTGAGACACCGCTTGAGCAATGTTGCATCAATAACAAATTGTGGCTTTCAACAGCAGCCCATCGTTTCAACTGAGATGCCGTTGTTTGCAAGTATTGGTTCCACTCTGCTGGGCTAACCCCTGATTCCACTAAATGTCAAATGTATAGTTATGTCTGCATTAGTATTATGGTTACGTGGTTCATATATTGTCCATGCTTACCTGTGCCTGCATGCAGCATGCCATGTTAGGTTTACCTCTAGACATGCACCATAGCCTTTCTATCAGCGTTGCGATCTATGTAATAACAATATTTCCATTTTGCATGAGACTGACAAATAAGCAGAGGCGTTTTACAAATCCTATCTTAGGCGTCGTGGTATGTATCTGTTATGTACATTTACTTGTGTGCATACACGTTTGTAATATTTCGAATGGTGTGTAATAGTTTTAACTCCAATACACCTTCCTCCTAGTGCAAGAGGTGTCACTTATGATATTTCTGGAGCACATTACTTTGTAGGACTTATGGCCCAGTGGCAACAGCTGATATCTTCAGAACGTGTTGACACAGGATCAAATCCTGGCTTTAGCTCAACGACCTGTGATTCTGGGCAAATCACCTAATCTAGCTGTGCTGCTAGGGAATCGTTTTGGCATTATCAATGCTCTGAGTACAAAAAAAGAATTTTGCCAAATGCAAAAATACTTATTGTTCTCAAAAAGCATACAGTACCATAGTAGTCCCTAGTACTGACGGGAACTACTTTGTATGTGGCTGCGGATGTGTTTCTTGTGAAAGAGCAGCATGCTGTCATTCAAAGTGAAGTTAGCCAATGGCTGAAGTAATTGGCCCAGCTCCCCATGCTGCAGTGGATTGAAGAAAAATATGGGAATGACACAACAGACCAGAGGATAAGAGGTCTGGCGGAAAGGTCCTAAAAGTAAGTAGATTATATATATAATTTTGGTGAAATCAAAAATATTGGCTAACAGCAGATCTAACATAATGTATGATGTACATAATTTATGTTGTAAAGGCCTCTGATGCCTTGGGCCTGGCTCACACTATAAAAAGCTGAACAAAATCAAAAACTGAACAAAATCCCCTTTACTAGCAATCTTTGTTGGCTTGTGAATTATTTTCTCTTTAGATTTGGCCAGCTTACGAGTTTGATCACATAATGAACTCTCATGTTTAGCTTGTGGACCTCAAGGAACAAGACACAGCTTTTCCTGTGCAATCCGCGGAAAGTGAGGTTAATCCACATTAATCCGAATGTTGTGTGACAATCCATGCAGGGGCTAAAAGCAGGAGGGCCCCAACTATGTGGTACCCCTAGTAGACATCATAGAGGATGGAGTCCTCTTAAAGTTTCCTCAGATGAGCAGTGGGAATCATTACCAGGAAGGGCTGAGGCATTAGGAAGTGCTGAGAGGACCTTCTACCAGTGGTGACAAGTAAAAGCACTTGAGATCTTCTGGAGGTTCCACCAGATGAAGAGGGCGGTGCAGTCCTGGTTCACCCCACTGCAGCATAAGGAGCTGCTGTGACCAGCTGAGACCTGCACGCCCAACTCTTGGATCTCAGGCTGCAGGGAAGTGGTGAGTTCCATTAACTTCAATCGTACATTGAGCCCTTTTAAAATTGCGGTATAACATATTAGAAACGTGTCAAATATGTGTGGATTTGTTTTCAATGGGCTTTATTAGATTATTTTCTCTGAGGCAAGAAATGTGCCAGTAAATATGTAGAGTCTTTATGTGATGTATGTGTCACAACATGCTTGCCTCCCAACTCATCCTGTTTTGCAGAATGTCAATCTCCTTGGACTTATTCACGCTTCAAACAACCATAATGTGCTGTTATCAGCCACTGAAGTCAAAATTCTTAAACATTTGTCCTTGCTGAGCACTTCAACTTGCTCCTAAAAAGCAACTGGTCAGGCCAAGGAGTGGCATGTACAGAAAATAGATGGAGCTTCAACAGCCTTGTTCACAGTCTGCACATGCTACTGCCTTCATGGTCTAAGCAGGTGTATTAAAAGCAGTGTCAGGATGTAGCTTCAACAGCCTCGAGCACAGATGGTACATGCTGTTACTTTCGTGACCCATGCAGGGGGTACCAGAAGCAGTGGCAGTATGCAGACTTAACTTTATTCACGGTTGGTACCAGAAAACAGTGCCAGGAGTATAAATGAGCACACACAGTATTGCAGTTGTAACTCCACTACAATCCATATTGACGTACATGGATGGGCAGCCTTTATGTTGTCAAAGCGCACAGGAATCCATTTGCATGGCTGTGCTTCTATTCACACCCCAGTGACCCTTTTCACAGATATTTACAAGGGAGCTGTGGCTGGGAAATGTTTTCAACCTTGACCATTGTAAGGTGCATCAGATATTGTGATGTGGCATTTGGCCAGAAGGTACAAGCCATGATTTTCAACAAACCTTTTTGAAGTCTTACTACAGACATCTCCAGTTGCCTGTTGGAGACAGCTTTGAATACAATACTCCACAGAGATAATCCTTGCTTAAGATTTGATGGCTTTCATGTCAGTTTCAATTGCCTTGCTCCCATTTATTGGTTTCCTCCCTTGGTGTGTTTCACACACCCACACACTCTTTTAATCTTGCTTTGTGTAGAGTCCTCATTTGTCCTGCTTAGAACACAGCATTGCATCGAGGAAAACAGAGCCACTATTTAACAACACCAGTTTGCTGCATTTTAGTGCCACTTAGTGGTCATAGAAATATAGAAGATACAACAAGCATTTTCTATGCACAATTGGTTTTGCTTGTATGTAAAGGTAAGCAAATCTGATTGGCACTGCTTGTTTTCACAACTTTCCAGGATGTATCACACTAGAACTAGAGTGTTTAGTGTAAAGTGTACTTTGGAGACAGGCAGAGAGCGTCGTGAAGTGAGTGGAGTCAGTAGAGTGGAAACCCTTGCAATCTAATACTCACTTGGAGAGCTTTGATCTAATTTACTGTGCGCCTTCGCTTGGTGCAATATGAGGCAGGTATTAAAACATTTCCCATGGTGGGTTATAGGTCACCATCAGTGCCTGTTTAGTATACACAGGACAGAGGTTTCATCATTTCCTCAGGCTGGGATCGCCTTCAGCAGTGCAGTAGCAAGGAGATGGGGGAGGAAAGTGCTGCACACTGAAACAAACACTGGCAAGAACACCTGATGGAAAACAACGTTTCATAACCTGAGGTCCCAAGGGATTCGTACAGACAGCCTCAGGCGAAGCAAGTTTCAAAGGCTGCGGCAGCGGGCTCAGTGGGGAGGCAGTGCAGAAAGGGTGGGCATCAGAGATCAAACATGGCGCATGGCCAGATCAGATGTGGTCACAACCCGGCAGCCCAAAATCCAAGCACATGGGGCTTGATTTTGGAAGAACATTTTACTGTAGCAAAATGCTCCGGTGCACATTTTTTGCTCAAAATGTGCACGGAAATGTATTTGAAAATGTGCTTTTTCCACGTTGGCTTAATTTGTGCCTAAGCAACGTCCAAAAGAGTGAGGTTCCAGAGTAAAATAAATATTGAGTATGCAATCGAAAATGTTTTGCAAACAATTTCCATGACTTTTACATCGTGAAAACTAGCTTTGGCAAGGCTAGAAGGTCTGGTCTTCGCAAGTTGATGGGGTTTGTTTTATTTTTATTGCATTTCATGTCATAAAATAAAAAACAAAGGAAAAAAGAAAACATGCTGCAGCCACAGGCTTGCAATATAAATGTAAATAAAAAAATAAAAAAATACCATATCATGTAATTTTATACGGGTTCTTTCTAGCAGGCAGGCAGGCATCCTTAGAATAAGTATAGAAATCCTTTTTAGTTTTAAATAGGGGTGTATGAAATGTACATAATTTTCTGTCACATAATTATGCTAAAATTCAGGAAAATTGTGAGGAATTATTAATCATTACATAATATGCAACAATTTTTTAGCTCGAAATCCAATCTTGTATCAAACTTCTGCCGCAAGCATGTGTTTTGCACTAAAAAAGTAGCGCGAAAACACAATTACTGTGGACAACAACCACTGGTGTTCAGGTTGCTAATTTTTTCCCCACACTCCAACATTCCATTTTTACTGAGAACAGCAGTAAAATATACACGACTGGTGTAATGGCATAATTTCATAAACTTCGCTTCCTGATTACAAAAATTACATACATTGTGCTGGCGTAGTTAAACCTTCACCCTGGTCTATTTTTAATGCTCATTAGAAGAAAATATGATTCTTATTTGGGGAAAGAAAAGTTACTATTGGTTTTGAATTACTGTACCTTTTACAAAGGGTGGTTTATAAAAAATGTGGTAGTTGATTCAGTGGGGTTAAAGCCCTTCTCAAGCAAATGCCATAATCCTTGTCAGGGTGAATAACAAACAGTCACCAAATTGACCTATGCTTACCTCTCTGGTAGCTTGGCACAAAGACAGTCAGGCTTAACTTAGAGACAATGAGTAAAATATTTATGCAGCACTCAAACAGAAATAAGGTAAACACACAATACAAGAAAAATCTCACACCAATTTAGAAAAAAAATAAGTAAAATGTAATAAATTATTTGACACCAAAAGGACAAGAATCCAATCAGTAGAAACATAGATATGCAATTTTAAAGGGTTCAGCTAACTATAGTGCCTAAAGACACAAAGCACCACTCACAGCTATGTGGTAGTAAGAGAACGGGCAGACGTTCAGGCTGATCGCGATGGAGCACAGCCAGAAACAGGTGGCAGGTTAGCAAAGAATTGAGTAAAGGAATTATTTTTGACAGTCAATAAACTATCCAATGTATCCTGCAGCAACTTGACATGAAAAAGTCAATACTTCCAATGTTACATCTGACTTAAAAGGTATGAGCCCAGCTTCCTATCATTCGGAGAATTACATTTTCCCTGAATTCCATCCTCTTAAAAATGATCAGGTCATAGAATTAATTAACATTACCAAATCAGGATCTCCCTGGATACCTGCCCTTCATCAGTCATCAAATTGGCCCCAGAGATTATTGCTGATCAACTAACAGAAATCTTCAACACTATGTTCATAATGGGATATTTCCCCAAGCAGTGGGAAAAAGAATGTATTTGCCCTTTACTAAACAAATCCAATCTCAACCCAAAGGGCGCATATAGCTATTGTCTCGTCTCAAAACTGCCTTTCCCTGCCAAAATAGTGGAGAAAACTATGAATACACAACTGTCTACTTTTATACAGAACCGCCAGATTCTAAACCCCACTCAATTTGGTTTTAGAAGCAGCAAGAGCACGGAAACAGACTTGATCGTAGCCACCAAAGAAATCAGGGCAACGCTAGACAAGGGGGAAAAGCAGTTCTCATACTGCTGGACCTCTCGACGGCATTTGACACCCGTTGACCGTCTCTCTAAAATCGAAGTCAAAGAGACCGCGTTAGTCCTGCTACCTTCCTTTCTCAGGAAGTGAGAACAAACAGTATTATCTGCAGTGCTTAATTTGTAAAACAGAACACTGCAGCTTGCACAACCCATTGCTACTGCTGGCACTTCCAATAACGGTACCCACACAACTACTAACCATCACACTGCTACAAGTGTGACAATTCAGACTATAACAATATAGAATATAGCTATAAGAATGCCTTGGGCGGCAGGTATTAGTTGTTTTACTGTATATTGAATTAATAAACAACTGTTGATCTCCTCATCTCTAAAATACCACAAATATCGCCATCATGTGACAGCTGTGATAAATGCTGGTGTTGTCAATTAAGTGCTGGTGCCAAGCACTGGAAACCACTGGCGCAAATTAAGAACTGATCATCTATACATTTTGATTCAGATCATTTCTCAGTACCATGTTGTGTCCCTCAAGGAACTAGCCAGTCACATCACATCTTATGGCTTTTCCCTTACATTATATGCTGATGATACCCAGATCGCAGTCTCCTTGGCCAGGAACAATGACAATACCAACATCAGATTTAGCAACTGCATGCCGGTTGTCAATGATTGGATGTTTCGTAACTGCCTCCAACTCAACTCTGGAAAATCAGATTGCTTCCTCTTTGGCAAAGAAACCACTTTTTTGTCCCTGGCCTGCTGGCCTCAAGAGTTAGGTAATCTGCCTACACCGGCTAAGAAAGTATAAAATCTAGGAGTCCTTGTAAACAGTAAACTTGCGTACGGAGACCAAGTTAATGCTACCATTTCCTCTTCTTTCTACACAATCAAAACAGTGAAGAAAATCCTCCCCTATTTACCAGAGATATTACAGAAAACTGTTGTGATGGCCTTAGTCATGTCCAAACTTGACTATTGTAATGGTCTGTACTTGAATAGATAGCAGCAACATCTAAATAAACTTCAGGGTCTTCAAAATGCGGCAGCAGGCATGCTGCTAGGTATCTGCAAATATCCATCTGTTAGACAGGCACTGCGTAAACTTAATTGGCTATCTGTCAAACATATAATTACTTTTAAGGCCATGTGTATTGCTCATAAGGCACTTCACAACACAGGCTCAGAGTGTCTGCAAAAAAGCTTCAAATGGTACTGCCCCACTCAGAGTGTGCTAAACAAATCAAAGGTGTAAGCATGGGTGCATTTTGCGCAGTCAGTGTAGAGAATATTTTCATGAGCCATTTAACCACATCGCTGCTGATGATATTCTTCTCCTGTGCTGGACAGCAATAAAAACGGGTGTGATCATGACGAGCTCAGCTCGTCATGAGCACCTGAGAGGTATATGCCATGACGAACTGAGCTCATCATGAGCACCGAAGGAGTTAAAAGAATGGCACATCTACAATGAAATAGCGCCATGTTATGAATCAATAAGGAACTGGTTGCTCTATATAGATGACATTTTCTTCATCTGGGTGGGAGAGGGAGAATAACTCACTACATACATTGAATGGCTGAATCTATCGGATTTTAATCTGAAATTCACCTCTAAAATGAGTAAAGATCAGGTAGAGTTTTTAGACATTTTGATTTGCCATAGAGGAATTATGCTTGAAGTAGATCTCTTTGTCAAATCTACTACCATAAATGCTTTGCTACATTTCAGTAGCTTTAATCCTAGAAGCAAGAAACAAAGCGTCCAATTTGGTCAATTTTTGAGGTTGCAATGCAATTGCAGCAACCTCAAGGATTATGATGGTAAATCTATCACCATGAAAGAAAAGTTTGTAAGACGAGAATACCCCCGCAGACTAGTAAGAGAAGATTACTAAAGGGCTAGATTTTATGACAGGGATTACCTGCTACACACCCAACAGAGACAAAGCAACCAGAAATTGGTATGTGACACAAGATACTGTCTTAAATGAAAATGTGCGGCAGATAATAAATGCTGATTGGCATATATTAAATAGTGATCCAGAGCATTCAATGCAACTAGAAAGACCTATGTTTGCCCACCAAAAGAATGGGAATCTTAAAGACAACATGGTGAGATCACATTTAATGAGAGAGACCAGCTATGTTCAAAGAACGTTGGGGGGTACCTCACCTATCACGGGCAACCACAAGTGAGGAAAATGTCTTGCATGCCCCATTGCCATTGAAACAGAAAGGTACACAAACAATGGATACACGATTTGACTGAAGACTCATACATATTGCAAAACTAAGAATATCATCTATCTGCTAGTATGCCCATGTGGACAAGGATATATTGGAGAGACCAGTTGCACTTTAGCTACCAGACTTACTGAACATAGATTAGCTGTACGCATGGAAAATCTCAATGCCCCTAAAGTCAGACATTTTCTGAGCAAAGGCCATTCCTGTGAAGACATCAGATGGCTCATTGTAGAGAAAATAATGCGCAGAGAAGTAATTGATACAGCAAACCAAAGTAAATTAAGAGACATTTTCTGGACCTTCACATTGGACACACATAATCGGGGTCTAAACAGTGAAATACCTTGGGAGAATGTGATAAAAAAATTCCAAATTACTGTTTCCTAGCTGCTAATTGTACGCATCATACATCCCATTGAAGAGATTCCATCCATTCCGATATAGCTGCCACCCTTTATAGTTATGGGATTGTGACTTTATATTATTCCCACTGGTATATTTTTAATTTTCTGGAAGTCAGGGCCAGTGCGGAACAAATCGGATATGATATCTTGTGACAGTACTTTCATATGCTCACCTGAGGGTCTGTAGTTTGGCTTATGGTTGATTCCACCATGCTACTTTTTAACAAGCCTGTACGAAGATGGCCACCATTATTTCAAATGAAGGCAGGATGTTGTATGACCCCTCCCTCCTGGTAGCTTTTGAAAAACACAGAGAAGTGAGCGGTTAATACTATGGCGCCGTGAATGGAGGATGAGATGTCTCTGGGGGGCAGTACTCTCCAATATTGAGGTAAGCAAGGGGAAGAACATTTAGTTGAGATGGAGGTGTTGCCTCCAGACTGGTCACAGTCAAGTTGTTCACATGCATCACACTTTAGTGATTGCACAGCCCTTAATGATTTGCTATAACGTGCCAGAAATGTATTGTTATTCATGTTTTCATCTGCATTTTGAGAGGGAGGGGTGCAGACAAACAATGACCACTTCTAGGTGTGAAAAAGGCAACTTTATTGAAACAGGTGCACATTACAAAATGTCCTGGCCAACCACCTTACTAAACTAAACTTCACTATACATCCAGAGAACTAGCCCCTATCATCCCATCCCTACAATCCCCCAAACATGCCCACCCTGAAAGTAACTCATTAACTGTATTGCATTTCAACATTTCCAAATTAAACCCCCATACATCCTATGAGTAACTATATGAACCTATAAGTAACCAAATGTCCTAAAGTGAACCTTTAACTACTGCCTACCATCCCCTTGCACATGGCTCCCCAACTTGCAACCCCAAGCAACTTCTGAAACTCCTGTCAAACTTTTTCATGCCCCCTCTTAGAACCTATTCCAAGTGATAAGTATACAACACCCCGGGTCCTGTACACCTGTGTCTACGCACGGCCCCAAACTAACCCACAAAACTTAATGCCTCCTCAAAAACCCTATTCAAAGAGATGAGGGGGAAGGGCAAAAAACACCAATGACAAGGGTTACAAGCCACTAGATCACCTGAACCTAAAATGGAGGTTAGTAGCCCAAACGGACCCCTAAATAAATGGGCTATCTTTGGGCTAGAATATAGCCCAACACAAAATGGCAATTGTTGGACTGCACCACCCTCGCAATCTTCCCGGGGACAGGCTCCCCTCTGGTCAGCTGCCCCACAAACCGCCTTTGCCACATCTAGCACTGACCATACAGCCCATATAGATTCCCCATAATTCGCCAGATACTTACCCGTACCCATTTTTTTGCCTGTAGTTTGCGGCAATTATATGATTTCTTTAATATCGAAGCCATTGCAGAGCCATAGCAGTTGTATTGGACCGAGCCCGCGGAGACAATATAAGGAGTGAGTTTGGGCTCTGATTTCTTCAATGCTTAGGCAGATTTATAGCGGAGGACCCATGCGAACATAGCATGTATGTCTATTTCTATGGAATCAGCGGACAAGGTTTTTTGGTATCTCCAGCAAACTCTATATCAGGAGCCTTTACATCTAAACCTTGTGGCAGAACATATATCTTTGTAATGAAGACACTGAAAATGGTGAAGTTTAGCAAAAGATGTTAGCCCCAAGGTAAATAAGTTTAGTGGCACCCATTTACATGAATAATAATTGTACTTTGTTCTTTATGTTCATAGTACCCCCCATGTGATACTGGAAAACAGGGGGGGGGACCGGTTTAGCATTCTATCTGAGCCGAAATAAGGAAGGAGACCTTCATGTTGATCCCTGTTTCCATTAACTAACTTGGTACACCCCCATCAGGTATTACCACATCAGGATATTCTGTTATATAGCCTTTGAGTTCGGGATGTAGTATGTCAATTCTTATTCTCTGACTTAGGTCCTTGGTGGTGTTTATCCTGCCTTTAACCCACTTTGAGGAGCAAGTCTTTCCAGAGCTGGAGTTCTGTGAGATGACAGACCCTCTCATCTGGGTATGCTTTTCTACGCTGTTTTCCAACTTAAGCTGAATGTATACAAATAATAATTTGGGCTATAAGCTATGTGTTTGCATGCTCATTGAGGCAAAGCAAACAATGAAGACTTTAGTCAACATCGCCAAGGGATATAAGTAGGGCTCTCGGTTTTATGGTATTTATTTTTTTAACATTTCCATCCGTATTTATACATATTTATTTTTTGGGTTAATTTATCTGTATTTATCCACACTTATTTTTGTCACAAGCACAAGAAGACACTGCAGCTAGTGTTATTTCACATTTATTTGAATAGGCAATTCACGCGTGCAATAGTTTGTTACATGTTTAGATATATTTATATATATATGCTAGATTAAGTAAACACAATACATTCATCCGAAAACATTGCCATTGACACTCTGATCTAAACTAACATTACTTGCTGCTCCAAAACCAGTGGTGTAACAATAACCCCGCAGCACCCTCGGTGCGGGGGGGGGGCCAAGCTCCAGGGGGCCCCTTCCAACACTGTGCTCGGGCAGTGCCAAAAGCTCCTGACTGGGTCCGGAGCGTGGTGGACCCTCTCTATGTACTTTGTAGGGTGGCCCCCTCAAGTTTTGTTATGCCACTGCCCAAATGTTCGGGGTTCCCTAAAACCAGCTTCACACTAACCTGGAGGATGCAGAGGCCAGAAGGGCTACATAGCCTGCAATGAAAGCCTCCAAGTCTAAAAAAATATAAAGCAAACATGCGAGTGTCCAAGTAGCCCTTCAAAAATAAACAGACTTGAACATTTCTCTTAAGATCTGAAGAGTGAAAAGCACAGCTTTATAAAGTGAACAGCTGCTCTGTTGGGAAAACTTTCAGGAAAGCTATCAGGTCGCAATGTGCCATTATGTTTGAATGTGCCTTAATGACTCCCATTGTATTCTCTGCTGAACAGGAGAATGAGGGAACACTCTAAAAGAACACTGCGGCCTGTACCAAAATGTTGCTGAAACCAAAAGAATGGCATGCATTGAACTGGAATTTTACACGCACGCAGAATCTTTTTTTTTTTTTAAATTGTATTAAAGACATGAGATTACTTTGGAAACAAGGTTAGAAACACATATATAAAGCTATAAAAGTAAATACATATCAAGAAAGGCAAGGGCAAGATTATTTTTCAATGAATAAAAATCAATTACAAAAAAATATGGCTTACTGTAAACATCCTGGCCCAGTTTTAATACATACCCAAACAAATTCACCCCAAATTTTCCCTAGTTTATCTAATGCTTTTACACCCCGATTTTTAGCTAAGGTATGTTCCATATTATATGTATTCTTAACTATAGCCCACCATTCAGACGTTGATGGTGGATCTCTATCAATCCATGCACGAGCAATAGTTAGCCTAGCACAAGCCACTATAACACTAGTAAGTTCTCTGAAGTTATGGTCACACACTTGTGGCCCAAGTAAAATGTCTATAGCTGTAAATGAAACAGATCTTTTAAGTTTCTGAGACATAATCCTTTCTATTCCACCCAAAAAGATAGTAATGATGGGCATGTATAGAACATATGCTCTAAATCTGCTGCGTATAGGTCACATTTCGGGCATCTAGTCCTATCACTATCTGAGTTATTTAAATTAGTTCTAGCCCATTTTGAGATACGTGCAGGGGTTTAATAAAGAAAGCATATAGTTCTATATGATTGTAACCTTAAGCTAGTGGAGTAAACAGTTTTTCTAATAGTATCCAATGCAAGACGTATTGAATTAGCAGAAATAGTAGATCTCAACTTCTGACTCCAGCGTGTAGCTAATTTCCCACAGTCACCTTCCTTTTGAGAATTACATTTTTTGTATACAGAGCTGATCAGTGATTTATCTTTTATTAAGTAAATACATTCCCACATACTAGAGTCAGCCAGTTCGGTAAATTTGAGATTATGTGGAAAGTAATCTCTAATCTGATAGTATTTAAATTGCATGCTCTCGGTGACATTATACAAAAGTTGGAGTTTGACAAACGTTAATAAGCCCGTGTTATCATATAAATCCCCTAAATCTTTAATCCTGCAGTATGCCCATTGTCTCACTACCCTATCATGAAAAATTCCAGGGAAGATTGGATTATCCCATAATGGTAGTTTAGGGTGATATATCGGCATTTGAAATTTACAAACTATAGCCTTCCAGATATATGCTATATCTCGTGCGATCTTAAATTTGACCCGCTTAAAATAGTTCGGGTCATTAATTCGGTATAAGAACATTTTAGACTCTATTCCCAATATAAAAGTATAATAAAATAAAGGTTCTTTATCAGGGTGTATCAAACTATGGATACGCCCTAGAAATGCCGACCAAAAGTATGTTTTAAAATCAGGAAAGTCCAAGCCACCATTTACATATGGTAATTTAAGAGCTTTTATTGCACGGCGTCCTTTTGTATACCCCCAAACAAAGCTGCTTAGTATACCCTCTAAACGCTTAAAAAAAAGGTTATTAATATGCAATGGAATGGACTGAAATAAATAAATAAACTTGGGAAAAATGTTCATTTTAATCAAATTAATTTTGCCAATTAAACTAGGTGGAACCGTGTGCCACTTTTTTTAAGTAATGGTTGTTTCCTTTAGCAATAGTTCGTAATTCAGCGTGGCTGATTCTTCTGGGCACGCAGAGATTTTAACTCCCAAGTAAATGGCATTTTTGCATACCCCCTGAATAGAGAGTCCTTTGGTTTATAGTTCGCTATTATTTTAGTTTTATTAGTATTCAACCTGTAGCCAGATACAATAACAAACTTCCCAGTCTCCGTAGTGATCCCTGTCATAGCCTCTTCTATATTTGTAAAGTAGATCGCAATGTTGTCTGTGTATACCGTTATCTTCAGAGTATCTAAACCAGATGAAAAAGGATTTATATTTCTATTGTTTTGTAGTGCCACTAAAAAAGGCTCAATAGCCAGGGCAAATAATAGAGGTGATAGTGGACACCCTTGACGGGTGCCACGCAGGACAAAGAATATATCCAATTGTGCCCCTGCATAGCATAATTTGGCTCGAGAATTATCATAAAGAGCCCCAATCCATTGCAGAAATAAGCCCCTAATGCCAATCCTATTCCACGCACGCAGAATCTGATGTCTTTCGCCTCGAGAAAACTTTACAGCTCATAAATCCATGCTTGTCACTCTTTCTGCTAAATGTTCAACATCAAAAAAAATAACCATTTAATTGCACAAATACTCACCTATTTACTACATGCATAAAACATTACACACAAAGACTGCTTTTGACTTTAAAAGAAAATATACTTTTCTTAGGAAACACATATTAGCACCGAACATAAATATACCAGCAAACCATTTCTTGTAAATGCTAAGACTGTTGTTTCCCCCAGCCCTTCTGAACTCTTTGAAATCATCTTCATTCCTGCCCCTGCTCACCAGCCACACTGTTTTCAGTGAGGTGCTTTGGGGTAGAGCATCCCAAAAGTATTCTTGAAAATTTGTACAGCACATTCTTAACCCCTAGTGTGCTTCGGATGGCCCCCGGCCGTCCAACGTCATGGTGGGCGTGTACAGACGAAGCCAGGGCCTTCCGAATCCCGCCTACTTAATAAACACCCCCCCCACAGTGCGAAATTTCACGCAGCGCGGAAGGGGTTAAAGTTACCCCTGCTTTCAAATGAGACCCAAGGCTACTTTAATCCAACCCGCCTCACAGCTCCTTTCCCCGTGAATGAACAGGGGATGGGTGTGTTGCTGCCTCCTAAGATAGAAAATAGAGATGGCCCCCAAAAACCATACTTAGTTACGTAGCCACTTTCTCACTTTGTAGGGCTCCTTTCTCTTCTGAACACTCATCTTGTCTTTTGTTCTTGTGAACCCAAGTCGGCTACTGGCCTTTTATTGGCACAGTGATGGGGAAGGACAGTGGTCTTCACAGTCAAAGCCAATTAGAGAACACCTTCTCAGGTTTGTCAGTATTTTTTCATTTCTATTTATAAATACAGAAAAAGGAAAAATAGTTTTCCATCTGTATTGATATGTACAAATCGATTTAAATGGAAAACCAGAAATCTTAGATATAAGTTGAATCTATCACACTTGTGAAAGGAACATGATTGGTGGAGTACATGGTGGCACAAGGGCACCTGGCGAGGCAAAAGATTATAAAGGGACTCATAGTATATGTAACAATTTAGTGCAAATCAAAAAGCTATCACGGAATTATGATTACAAACAATGGAAATAAATCAATTCTGAAGACCCATATTTAATGGTCAATTAATTATTGTTTGGAATAAGTGAAACACTGAGGTATGTGTGCGAATGATGGGATGAATGTTTTTTTTTATTGACTTTTTTAGTTATTACAATGCAAGAATAACAAACAGTTCCGGCATATTCGATATTGCATAATAATCATTACATAGTTCAACACAGTACAATATATAATATAATGGCCTGATCTTGGATTTAGTGTTTGAGGGAGTTCGAAAGGTACAATTCATACAGCATTTACTAATAAACCAGGGTGGTCATTCAAATAAGCAGTAAGAGGCTCCCAAAAATTAGTGGGTTTAGAAGCAGTCGGTAGCTCTTCTGAATATACTAAAAAATTGTATTTACAGTAGATTGAGTCCATTATCGATTGCTTCACTGTGGGTGATTTTTTGCTGTCCCAATGCATTGCTACTCTCCGCTTCGCCAGTAATAATTCTATGGCCGCTAATTTTTTCTTTCTAGATTTTAACGGTATCACGTGGCACAACAGACATAATTGCAGTGTGCAGGGTAATGTACAGTTCAGAATTTTGCCCAACATATTTACCACTTGGTTCCAATAAATCTGCACCTGCCCACATTTCCAAGCTAAGTGAATAAAATCAGCTTGCTCACATCCACATCTTTTACAGTTCGCGAGTTCGCGTAGACCATATTTGTGCAACTTCAATGGAGTGTGGTAAGCCTGATGCAGGTACTTATAGTGAATAATACGAAAATTCCCGTTGGGGGTGAGTAGGGTAGTAAGTGCGCAGCAAGATTGCCAGTCTCCCTCATTAATAGGTGAGTCCAGCAGCAGGTTCCATTTTTCATGCACCTTTAAGCTGCTGGCGCCTATTTCAGATTGTATGGTTCAGTAAAGTTTCGCCACCATGTGGTTGTTGTTCGGTCGGTGATGAGTAATTGCAACGCATCTAGTTTGGTAGGTTCATTTGGATAGGAGGGATATCATTTCTTTATAGCTTCCCTGAGTCTATCATAGGTGAATTTAAATAGCATTGTCTGGTTGTTAACATATGAGAGGTCATCTGGTGTGATGAATATCCCAGTGATAAAAAGATCACCGATCAGGGTTTTCCAACTTGTTCTAGTAGCTCCAAACTCCCCTTGTCCTCAGTGACTGATAAGGAGGGATGTTGTTCCAATCGCATGTTCGGTGCATTGAGTGGGAGTTTGTTTGCTAAATGACCGATTCGTAACCAGGCGCCTGTGGTGATTCGTATTGTGTTAATCTCTTGCTTGGTCAGGTGCAACCGCCTGTGTCAAAATACTTGTTAATTTAATGGGGTTTGCATCACCATCTTCCACAGCTGGATGTGGCATGTAACGAATCGGGTGATAGCAATAGTAGGCATATTGCGCTTGGGCTCATATGTAATATAAAACAGGTCGGGACCACAAATTCTCCTGAAGCGTATGGTAAGGTTAGAGTTTGTAATCGTATCCGTGCTGGCTTGCCCGCCCATATTAATCGTGTAAGAAGTGCACGTAATCTGTGAAATATTGGAGCTGGAGGGGTGATTGGGATATTTGTAAAAATGTATAGTAGTTTGGGTAGGATCACCATTTTTACTAAAGATTCGATCTGCTAGTGATAGGGGGAGTGTAATCCACCTATTTATTTTCGTATCTATTTTTTCTACAGGCGGGCCATAATTAGTTCTGAGTACCATTTCTTCCTCGCGATGTATCCATATACCCAGATATTTAATGGAGTCTGTTTGACAAATTAATGGGAACTCCAATGGTTGCGGTTCAGTGATTTCAGTCAGTGGTAGTATGACGGACTTGTTCCAATTGATCTGCAGCCAGATTGTTGGCCAAATTTGATATATTCTCTAAGGATCATTTCTAGATTCTAGCCTAGGTCTCGGACATAGAGCAACATATCGCCTGCATACATCGATATTCCAACAGGACGAAGGTGGAATCTAAACGCAGTGCGGGCATATCTTTGACAGATTTTGCAAGCAAATGGTTCTATTGCGATAGAGAATAGTAGAGACGATAAGGGGCAGCCCTGCTTTGTACCTCTTTGGATGTTTATGGCATATGAAATGTGGCCATTTACCTTTATACGTGCAATTGGTTTGCTATATAGTAGCTTAATCCAATTTAAGAGCATGGGTGGGAGACCTATCCATTGCAAAATTGCAAACAAATATACCCACTCAAGGGTGTCAAAGGCTTTGGCTGCATCCAACAGGACCTCCGCTGCCTCTACTTCGGATTCAATTGATGCAAGAGTGCAAAGATAGTGCGTAGGTTATGAGAGGTTGATAGGTTTGGTATGAACCCGGATTGATCTGGTAGGACTATTATATGTATAGAAGGTTGTAACCGTGTGACAATGATCTTAGCCAGGATCTTAACATCTGTATTTATGGATCTATGACAGAATATCGATAGACAAAATATCGACCTACAGAAACATCGACGCTGGAATATCGAAGGCAAGTATATCGACATCCTATCTACAACAAGTACAAAAATATCGAAACAAAAATATCGATGTTACAAAGATCGTAATTAAAAATATCGTTTTATATCTGTTAAACTATAATGCGTAAAATAAAGTAAATAATACTTATAAATAAAATAAACATTGTTAAAAATATTTAGTAATGTTTAAAATTAATAAATATTAGATATATAATAATATAACATTAATTAAACACATATGTAAAATATATATTAAATATTTACTTAATAATACATTTTAATAATTACTTTAACTACGTATAAATTATTTAAAAATAATATAAATTACAAATAGACCTCCACACATAAAATAATTACATAAAAAAGTAAATAATTATTTTTAATAAATTGAAAAAATTAAATATGCTTTCAATATTTTTAAAATTAATAACATAATACATTATCTAAATTCATAATAAATAATACATAAAACTGCTATTTAAAATAAAAAAAAAACTACAGTATTAAAAACATTGGATAGCGTAAAACGTCAAATTATTATTCCCACTCCAGAAAATGCAAAATTAGGGAAAACATTCTATAGCATAGAGATAACAATTACTATTACCACTCCAGAGAGTGAAACAGTAAAGAAAACATTGGATAGCGTAGGAGTAAAAATTACTATTCAGAGAGTGAAACAGTAGGGAAAGCGCTGGATCGCGTAGGGGTAAAAATTACTATTCCAACTCCAGTGAGTGCAACAGTAGGGAAAGCGCTGGATAGCGTAGGGGTAAAAATTACTCTTCCAACTCCGGAGAGTGAAACAGTAGGGAAAGCGCTGGATAGCGTAGGGGTAAAAATTACTATTCCAACTCCAGTGAGTGCAACAGTAGGGAAGGCGTTGGATAGCGTAGGGGTAAAAATTACTATTCCAACTCCAGAGAGTGAAACAGTAGGGAAAGCACTGGATAGCGTAGGGGTAAAAATTACTATTCCAACTCCAGAGAGTGAAACAGTAGGGAAAGAGTTGGATAGCGTAGGGGTAAAAATTACTATTCAAACTCCAGAGAGTGAAACAGTAGGGAAAGCGCTGGATAGCGTAGGGGTAAAAATTACTATTCCAACTCCAGAGAGTGCAACTGTAGGGAAAGCGTTGGATAGCCGGTGGGTAAAAATTAATATTCCTACTCCAGAGAGTGCAACAGTAGGGAAAGCATTGGATAGCGTAGGGGTAAAAATTACTATTCCAACTCCAGAGAGTGCAACAGTAGGGAAAGCATTGGATAGCGTAGGGGTAAACATTACTATCGCTACTCCAGAGAGTGCAACAGTAGGGAAAGCGTTGGATAGCGTAGGGGTAAAAATTACTATTCCAACTCCAGAGAGTGAAACAGTAGGGAAAGCGTTGGATAGCGTAGGGGTAAAAATTACTATTCCAACTCCAGAGAGTGCAACAGTAGGGGAAGCGTTGGATACCATAACAATTAAATAAAACATACTTAGAAATAATTTTTATATTTAAATGTATTAATGTTTTAATTTTTAAATAACTAAACATCATTTAAAAATACCCATTAATTAATAAAAATAGATTTGAATAAATAATTAACAATAAATTAACAATAAATATCAAGTAATAAATAATAGTTACCAAATAATAAATATTAAGCAATAAAATACTGTAAAAAACAAAAAAATTATTAATAATTGATTACCAATTAAAAAACATTAAACAATAAAATGATTTGTATACCAATAAAGACTTTTTATAACACATTAATTACCAATTATTTACAAATAATTTCCAATAGAAATTTTTTTAATTACCAATTACAAAAATTAATTACCAATTACAAAAATTAATTACACATTAAATACATTAATTACCAATTACAAACATTAACTACCAATTACAAACATTAACTACCAATTACAAACATTAATTACCAATTAAATAAATTAATTACCAATTACAAATATTAATTACCAATTAAAACAATTAATTACCAAATAAAATAATTAATTGCCAATTAATAATTAATAAAAAATACATAAATTATCAATACCAATAAATAAAAATAATTAATTACTTAATTACAATTAAAATACTTCCACCCAATTTCCCTATAAACCCACTACCCGCTACAGAACTTAAACGCAAAAATGAATTACAATTAATTTAGAATTCCTAAAAAGTAATAATTAATTTAATATAATTAAATTACTTCCCACCCTATTCCCCTATAAACCCACAACCCGCTCCGGTACTGAAACGTAAAATTGACATAGAAATAACATTATAAATATATGAAAATAGTTCACATATAACTTAAAACAAGTAAAATACTTAACAAAAAACATATAACACATACATATTAAATACATACTAAAATACATAACAATAGTACAAATATCGATATTAGTAATATCGAAATTACTAACATCGATATATTTGATATCGATATTACTGACTTCGATATTACTTACATCGATATAAAAAAAATCGATATTACTTACCTTAGTGTCAATATTCTGTCCAACGATATTCTTGACATCGATATTCTTTACCTTCGATATTTCTAACTCGATATTTGTGTAGGTCGATATTTAAAACTCGATATTTTGACTGTGTACCGGTATTTATTAAGGAAAGCGGTCTATATGATTCTGCACGTTCTGGCTGTTTATACAGCTTTAACAGAGCCACGATTTATGATTCTCGCAATGTTGGGGGAAGAATCTGACTGTCGTAGGCTTCTTCATACATTTCTACAATACAGGGACTGATCAGTTCTGAGAAGGCTTTATAAAATTCTCCGGTAAAGCCGTCAGGGCCAGGAGTTTTCCGTTGGGTAGGGACTTTATGGCGGCTGCACCTCCTCCACTGTGATGGGTTGCACTAGAAATTCTCGCTGGCCATCTGTGAGCAATACAAGTGCTATGTCCTCTAGATAATCTAGTATTTCTTGTGTGTTCACTGTATCACGTGCAGAGTAGAGCTCACTACGTGTTCATTTGATTTGATTTGATTTGATTTATACATTTGTAGGGCGCAACGAATGCCCGGAGGCGTCTTGGCGCTGTGGACTCAGGCAGTGCAACACTAATGACCAGTAAGAACTAAATGTCGGTTTTGAAGAGCCAGGTTTTAACTTTTTTTCTGAATACTGGAAGGTCTAAGCTTTCTTTGATAGTTGGAGGGAGGAGGTTCCATAGCCTGGCAGCTCCCAACAGAAAGCTCCTGCCTCCCCATCATTTCTGTCTGAACCTAGGCACCTGCAAAAGTCTGTGTTGTGCGGATCTAAGACTCCTAGAGGGGATGCAGTTTTATGCGTGAAGTGAGGTAGGCAGGACCCTTTCCATGCAATGCCTTAAATGTGATGCAAAGAGTCTTGAATGCAATCCTCTTCTTAACCAGAAGCCAGTGCAGTGCTCCTAGATGATGTGCCACTGGCTCATGCCTAGGGATGATCAGTAGCATTCTGGCCGCCGCGTTCTGCAGGCGTTGCATCTTTTTCAGGAATTGGGTTTCAATGCCAACATATAGTGCATTTCCGTAATCCAGTCTTGAGAATGCAAGTGTAGTTATCAGCGATTTTACTGCCTCCGGCGGCACGAAAGGTCGCACCTTCCGTATCAATTTCAGAATTGACCAGAAGCTAGATGTAAGACAATTGGTTTGACTGTCGAAGGTAAGCCTGCCATCGAACATAATCCCAAGGTTCTTAGTTTTAGCGACCGGTGTAGGGCATTCCCCTAGGGCAGAGGGCCACCAGCTCCGAGACCAGGACAGCGGATTGGCGCCCAGAAAGAGCACCTCAGTCTGCCATTCAGCTTAAGGCATTTTGATTGAATCCATACGTTGACCTGGGTCATGCAGCTGTTAAACCGATTGGCTACCTCCTCTTCGTTATTGTGGATGTTATGTTAAGTTATGTTATGTTAACTCCATTTTTAAGCACACAGCTGCCCCAGCTAAGGGGAGTCCCGGCGCTGCGCCTGGAAAGGAACACAACACAGTCAGAACAGAAGAAGGAGTCAATTAAAAAATAAAGAGAAGTTAACAACTGTTTGGGAAGATATAAGTTTTTACAGCTTTCCTAAATGTCAGGAGGTCATCAAGGGCACGGACATGGGGAGGAAGAGAGTTCCAAAGTTTAGGGGCAAGCACTCTAAAAGAGCGACCGCCGGATCTACTTCTCAGAAAGCGAGGGACTACAGCTAAATTTTGTCCACAGGATCTCAACTGACGGGAAGGAATGTAAGGGAGAATAAGATGCTCTAGTATCTGAGGGGAGGCAAGTTTTAGTATCTTAAAAGAAAGACATAAAGTCTTAAATTCTATCCTCTGAAGCACAGGCAGCCAGTGAAGCTTGACAATAGCACTTCTAGCAGAGCAGAATCTGGGGAGACCAACTAAGGCCCTAGCTGCAGCTCCAAGCAACAGCGAGCTTGCATAGTCAAGCCTAGACAATATAACTGCCTGAATAATCAATTGTCGAGTCGGAGCGTCAAAGAATTTCAGCACCGGCCTAAGCCCACGTAAAATGCCAAAGCAGGTCGCGGGTACTTTTTTAGTGTGGCAGGAAAAACTAAGCGTAGAATCCAGCCAAACACCCAGGTTTTTCACCTCAGCAACCGGAGTGGGGGAAGGGCCAAGATCAGCTCGCCACCACTTATCACCCCAAAGATTACTCCGTTTGCCCACAATCAATACCTCGTTTTTTTTCGCAATGAGCTGCAGGCAATTGGCCGTCATCCAACCAGCCACCACACTGAGACCCTCACGAAAATTGGGGGCCTCAGAATCAGAGTCTCCACTAAGTGCAACCGCAAGCTGCGTGTCGTCAGCGTAGGACACCATTGTAAGGTCCCAACGCTTGGCGACAGCAGCCAGCGGCTGCACATAAAGATTGAAAAGCGTGGCTCAACGCTGATCCCTGCGGAACTCCCTGTTCGATGATGTGGGATTTAGACTCGAAGGGGGGTGTAGAGACCCGAAAGGTACGATCAGAAAGAAACGATCGAAACCATTCCAGCGCCAGACCCTTGACACCCGCCTCTCCCAGCCGCTGCAGAAGTATTGCATGGGAAAAAGTGTCAAAGGCGGCACTGAGATCTAAAAGTACCAGAGCCGCCGTTTAACCAGCATCCAGCACAGGGCGCAGATGTTCAACCATGGAGAGAAGAGCTGTCTCAGTGCTGTGCCCAGCACGGAAGCCATTCTGCGAAGGGTCTAGAATGTTAGCAGATTGAAAATGAATGGACAGAATGCCGTTTACATGGGCTTCTGTCACCTTTGCCGCCCACGGGAGGAGGGAGATAGGACGGTAATTTTCGAGTTTTAGAGGGTCCAGTGACGTTTTTTTCAGGATGGGAGGAACATGAGCTTGTTTCCATCTCGAGGGGACTTTACCCGAGGAGAGGGATAGATTTATAAGATGACGAATAGGGGGCAAGCAGAAGGCAGCTGAGTCTTTAAATTGAGCAGGTCTAAGTGGATCCACAGGAGATCCAGATTTCACTTTAGCTGCCAACTTCTCAAACTCCTCCTCCGAGAGAGCTGGAAGTGTCGATAGAATCAAATTGTTACAAGAAGTGGAAACCAGATCCTCACTTGCCAGCGTAGTACTAGGGAAGGAGCGGTAAATATTAGTCACTTTTTCCACAAAGAAAGCTGCAAGAGCCTCACAATGAGATGATGAACAGACCTCAGGCATTGAAGACCTGTTAGCAGTGAGATCTTTCAAAACTTTGAAGATCAACTTTGTGGGATTAAGGCTAATATTAAATTCATGTGAATAATAAGCTGCACGAGCCCTGCAAACAGCTCAGTGATGGAATTTAACTTTCGCAAGATAGAGAGTTTTCAGTCCCACCTCATAAGTCTTGCGCCAAGCTCTCTCTGCTTGACTGCAAGTAGCTTTCAAAAGCCGTAAGGAGTCATTGTACCATGGACTGGATCCTGACCGGCGGCTCTTACTCCACGCCGCAGGAATCAACACGTCAAGGGCTTTAGTGATCCAATCACAAAAGAGAGTATATCCAGACTCAACGTCGTCAAATAGGGCCAAAGGAGAGGACTCCAGGAAATGATGAAATTCCGTAAGTTTATATTTGTTCCAAGGACGTCTAAAGATTGTTCTGTCAGACGTTTTGTACAAAAGGTCCTTAGTAATGACCTGAAACTCGATCAGATGGTGATCACTCCAAGCTATAGGTCTAGGCAGACTGACCTTGACCGCACTCAAGTTGGTAAACAATGGGTCCAGGGTATGGCCACACTCATGTGTGGGGTGGAGGATCAGCTGCAAGAGCTGAAGAGCCTCTAGGTCTGCAAGAATGCCACTTATCACTGGAGTATCAAAGGCATCAAAATGGAGGTTTAAATCCCCAATGATGCGGATGGACACCGCAATCTGTGTGTCGTCCGCATAAGAGATAACCGAGAATCCAAACTGCCTGATCAGAGTGGCCAGCGGGGTGACATATAAATTAAACTAAGTAGGGCTCAGCGACGAGCCCTGTGGCACACCGCACTGAAGATTAAAGGTTTGTGAGCTTGCCTCACCCAGTTCCACTCGAAAAGATCTTTCAGTGAGATAGGATGTGAGTAGGGCCAGGGCAGACGCCTGGACGCCCATCGCAGCTAGTCTATTGACAAGGGTTTGGTGGTTAACGGTGTTGAAGGCCGCCGATAGATCTAATAATATCAAGGCTGCCTTTCCGCCCATGTCCAGAGTCTTTCTTATCTCTTCACTAGAGGCTATGAGGGCCGTTTCTGTTTCATGACCCTCTCTAACCCCGAATTGGGAGTGGTCCAACAAATCGTGGGCTGAAACAAAAGTGGTGAGCTGGATGTTTAGTAGCTTCTCCAAAACTTTAGCACAGAATGGAATTCTGGAAATGGGCCGGTAATTGTTGGGCTCGGCAGGGTCTAGGTGAGGTTTTTTCAATAAGGGAAGAACCAATGCCAACTTCCAGGGGTCAGGGAATTTTCCCTGCTGAATTATTCCTGTAAATAGGTCTCTCAATGGTTTACCCAGGGTCTCTGGGAAGAGATGGAAGACCCTTGGAGGGCAGGTGTTTAGTATTCCCTGATTGTCATAATGTGTTGTGTTGTCACGATCTATCATTTTCAACACAATATGTGTTCTATGCTTATTTGTTGTGCTAGATAGCGACCTGGTCTGCCCCCTTCTCCTAGCCTGGGAGCTCTGTACTGGCGGGTAATGTATTTCAGTTCATCCTCTGCAAGTTTTTTTACATTTGGTAACTTCATCCCTAATTGCCCCTAAAATAGGTGCATTGTGGGTAAAGTCGTATTCTGTTTCCAGCCGTTTTATCTGTGCTTCACTGTTATTTGGTTGTGTGCGTATGTCTCTTAAAAAAACAGCTGTTGTGCTAATGCATACTCCGCGCACGTTCGCTTTAAACGCTTCCCATGAAGTGCCCACACTATCTACTGAATTAGTGTTGAGATTAAATAAATCTTCTATGGCCCTATGTATAGTCTCTTTATAGACAGGATCCAATAGGGAGGTGGCGTTGAAGCGCCAGAAAAATGGAGGAGGATTATATGTCGGGTTTATAGTCCGAAAGCGTTTTTGGTAGGTGCTGTATGTCGTGTGCCCATGCACAAGTGGAGTCCGTTAATAACCAATAATCAAGTCTTGCCCAGCTACAGTGTATGGTGGTGGAGTGGGTGCTTTCTAGCATCTGTGGGTTGCGCATTTGCCAGATATCTTGCATGTGGAATTCTGTCATTCCATTAAGTAGAACGGAGGCCGCACGGTGATGGTGTTCAGTGGTTGCAGAAGATCAATCATATGTGTCATTAAGTGTAACATTAAAGTCGTCTCCCCAAATCAGCTCCATAGGTGAGAAAATTCCGAGAATGCACCATATGTTAGCGGAGAAGGCTGGGTCGTCAATATTGGGACCATATACGTTGATGATTCCCACCTTGGAACCTCGTAGGGCGCCTATAATTATGACATACCGGCCTTTGCCATCAGTGAGCGTTTGTTTGTGTACAAAATGTGTCCCCGTGCATATCAATGTGATGACTCCCCTGGCGTATGTTTAGTAGGAGGAAGCTGCCACCCTCTCTGCCCATCTCTTCCCTAGTGCATCAGCTTTGGTTTGTAGCAGATGGGTTTCTTGTAATAGAGCAATGCTTATTGGATGCCTGTCTAAATACGCAAGGACCTGCCTGATTTTGCGTGGGTCGTTGAGTCTCCGTAAACATTCCATGTAACTAGTTTCAGTGGTTTGGCATTTACCGTGTTATGCATCTAGTGCATAGAGTCGATTCTTGGTGTATTGTATTAAAGTACCCTGTTTGCCCTCATAATTTACTGCTATTATGGCCCTGGAATTGAGTTTAGTGTGGAGTATTATCCGTGTACATTGTGTTGAGTGCTTTTTGGATGCCTGGATAAACTTAACATAGATCCCAATTTTTCCCCCCGACCACTTTAGCATCCCAACCATGCCAAAGACAAACCCAAACTTCAAGTTTAAACGGTAACATAATTGTGATGGGGTTTATCCGTTAGGGGGCAGCTAGGTGCTCGGTATTCCATCCGCATACAGATGGAGGCCGGAGCGACAGACTTACATATAGCTGCAGCAATTAGGCTATTATTAGTTAGTGGTACCATATTGGACCTTTTTGGTACAAAATATTTATCAGAAAACAGCAGTTAGCTTACAGATGGAGCGGTAGTTCTTGTGGGCGTGACTTACTCAGTATCTGTACCTGTTCTAAAGTCCAAGTTGGAAATACTAGAAAGCTGCAGTCTTTTTTGTAATGAACTTACCCCCAGATGCATCAAAGTTATGTTTTGCGCGTTCTTAATAGCGAATTTTAAGGATTCGCTATTAAAGACTCGCAAAACGGGATGCAAGTAGGTATCACAATATTATTTGCGATTTCTACTGATTCCTTATTTGCGATTCGCTAATTGCTAATCGCATATAAGGAATGGCTTTCCCATTCATTCCCATGGGCCTAAAGGCCCATAGGAATGAATGGGTAGTCATTCCTTATTTGAGATTAGCAATTAGCGAATCGCAAATGTGCCGCAATTTCAAGGGTGCCAGGGTGTCCAAAGGACACCCTGTTGCACCCCTGAAATGGTAATGTAAACTGGTGTTGCGCACACACATGTCCTAAGGACATGTGTCTGTGTAATATACAACTTAGAAAAATGCACTAAAGTGCATATTTCTAAGATTTTGCTATTTACCACGTAGTTTGAATTCGCGGTAAATAGCGACCCCAATCTTGGAATGGTTCATGCATTGCATTTAAAGAATCGCAAATTGCGATTCCTTAATTGCAATCGCAATTTGAGAACTCGCAATTATTTGCAAATTCTTAAATTGCGAGTGCATGAACCCTTGATGCATCTCAAATGCCATTTTTGCGGGCGCAACCGGCCGAATTTTGCGATTCGCAGCGTTTGCACTCGCAAAAATGCTTGATGCATCTACCTGATAGTGTTTTACCCTATGTCAGCGATAAAGTATTGCACCAGCCTTAGGGATTCAGTACAGCAGTAAGATGTTACAAGACTTCATTATGTCGTAGAATTAATCCGATTTGGGTTGTGGAGTGGAGCGAGTATCACGTGCAGCTTTTTGCCTAACATGTTTTAGGAATTCCTGAACTGCCTGGGGAGTTAACAGGATGGGGGGTTTGCCGGCATGGGTGACACGTAGTCTGGCGGGGTATAACATGGTATAGGGGATGCTCATGTCATGAAGCTTCTTCTTCACCGGGCCGAATTCCATGCGAGCCAGCTGGACAGAGAGGGTGAAGTCTGGATAAAAGGCTACCTCACAGCCGTTAGATTCCAAGGGGTATTTATCTCGGGCTAGTCGCAATGCTGTATCACGATTGCGATAGTTCAGAATTCGGGCTACTATAGGTCTTGGAGGAGCTCCTGGTGGTGGTTTTGGTGCAAGGGACCTGTGAGCTCTTTCTAAAATGAGCATTGGTGAGAATTGGTGAGAATTGGTGAGAATTGGGTCACCTCCCGAGAGCCATGAAGGCAGAAATGTAATGCTCCTGGGCATGAGTTACTCCACACCTGCTTGGTGTACTGATCTGGGGAAAGCAGCCTTTTCACTACCATGGTCTGGCTGGCACCTGTACCTCTCAGAGCAATGACAGGGATCTCATTCATTTTGACCTGGTGGAAGTGATGACTCCTATCCTCAGAGATCACAAGTCTACCTTCTGAGTGTGCCTCCCAGCTAAGGGAGACTAGGGCATCTTCTACCACCTGCCTCTATGGGCTGCTTCCACTTAGGGCTACATTGGCCATCGCTTTAGAATTTCCACCAGTGGGTGATTTCTTAGGACAGACTCCTTGTGTCTCAAGTGGGAACACTCAAAGGAGCGGGATTGGAAATGGAGCGCCCGGGCCACCCGCAACCAGAACCTCCTCCCTATTTTTCTGAAGGATCATGGGAACCCTTTTGCCCCACCTTTCTCTGGGACATGTTTGTGTCATTCTGGACCTTCCCCTCACTCTGCTGTGGAGATCCTGAACCACCCTCCATGGGGGTCTCTTTCAAGTTTCTTCTTACAGACCTTGGTGCTTAGCCAGTGGTCTGCCTCCTTTGCAAGCTCCCGGGGACCAGTGAGCTTACTATTTATTTGGTGTAGGCCTGGGTGGAATTTTTAATTCCGCTTGCAGAACTGAAGGAATTTGGTGACTTGCTTTTACTTTAGTAACGCAGAGTTCTGGGCAAATTCCACCAGTAGCCGAGTGGTGGATTTTTTTCCCGTTCAAGCAATGCAATGGCAATGGGAACAACTTGACTCTCCAGCAAGTGAGCTGGTGAGCGAAATTTGGCAACATCTAGCACAATTTCCGGTCGCAAGGAAGCCTTCCGGTGGGATTTTCTGATTTGGACCGTCGAGACCAGAGGGCTGCTTCTCGAGTAGATTTTCTACTCGAGAAGCAGCAAAATTAACTCAAATTTATTTTTCGGGTAGGTATTCATGCTACTGATGCTCAATCACATTGCAAGCAGTGCGACATACATTTTCCCTCCATTGCCAGAACTCAGCGGAGTTTTTAAGTAACCCGCAGAATTCCACTCAGGACTGCTAGAGCAACTTCTGAAAATCCCTAAACTGCTGTCTATACTTCTCTGGGGTACCCCCATACTATCTGATAAGGGTGTCCTTCACGGGGTACCTCATCCTGTTCCGCATTCACAGACTCTGTCTAAACAGTCAAAGTGGCTAAATACATGGAACATGATCAAAATGTCATATGTTTATCAAAAGGAGGGAGGGTGATCAATCGATCAGCGGACACTAGTTACCACTTGTGAGAGTGGAAGGTCCAGTTACAGCATGTGTCCGTGAATAGTCTTCACCAACAAAGCGGGGGGCTGAACTGTTCCTACAAGGAGTGGGAAGATTAGAGGAAGACTAAGAAGGATTAAGCAAAAACTGGCGTGACCAGAGGTGTAAATGTAACACCTGTGGGCATCCCTTTTGTCGGATGTATTTGCCTCACACACCCCGAAGGATGTCATGCTTCATCATCGGCGGTTGCTCCTCGTCGGGGGGGCGGTGCAATCCCCGACGGGCACACCTCAAAGAGGGGCACTTTGGCGGAGATCTTTTGTATCCAACTGCCCTATGGTGAAGTGTGGGTGTGTGGGCGGGGAGGCAAATGAGCCTGAGGTGATAGTTAAAATGCAGCAAGGGGTGCCGGAAACTATTTTATTCTGGTGGTCCCCCTATTGCAGTTAAAATCGTGAAGACAAGCTCACTCAGTGTCACCTCGTTAGGTAGAGTGACCTATGTGGAGCTCTGAAAAACAACAAGTGGTCAACATGTTTCTCGCAATAGGAATACTCTCCTGCGATTCATCAGGACCTTAAAAAGTGAAAACTAACAGAAAATGAACTCAATAACATGCCAGTGTCATGTATATGGTGTGGTGTGGGTATATTTTACCTCGATGGAAAGTCCTATGCCTGGAACATGAGAAAGAAAGGAGATACACATTAGTAGTACATTTCTCATTATAGCAGCAAGGATTGTCAGCGCCAGAATGTGAACATAATGAGGCATGCATGGGGCAGTGTGGGGAATAGTCACTACCTCTCCATGCCAGATGGTTTCAGCGTGCAGTGTGAAGTGCACACACACTCTAAAACTATATCAGTGGGAAGGTACAGGATTAAAAACAAATTGTAAAAACAGCAGGCAACTACAAAAACACCATAATGGCTCAGAGTGGCATCACGAACATAGATTGTGTGAGTGACAACATCTAAGACTCAGTGTGGACTGTCAAACCTAGGTGGCACACAGGATAATGAAATAATCAGCGCCGGACTCACCTAAGGGTTAAGGGCTAAGTGCCACATGAGTGGTCGGCGGGTCAGTACAGCGGGGTTAAGCCTTCAGACTTGGCTAGAAAGTAGATATATTGCAAAGAGATTAAAGAAATCGCTCCGGAGTAGACAGGTATGGTTACAACGCGGAAGCGCTGCAAAAGGATTCAGGAAGCCGATATTAAAGCCTCCAAACGGTCAAGTCTCAGAGCGAGCCCCCACAACCCTCCTCTTACCTCAATCAGCCCGTGTCCGCGTGGGATCACCTACCCATCTCCGCCGAGCTCGGATAGATGGGTAGTGATCGCGGCGTTTGTTTATATTGAAGCCCGGCTCAGGGGTTTCGATTGATACCACGCCTCCCGCCAATGTCATGTGACACGGGCGGAGACTAAGTCGGCCATGATGTAGTGGTCAAATGGACCGCGTTGTGCATGTATACCTGGAATACGCATAGGAATAAATGTGTATTTCAACGGTTACATGGAAACAGGTAGTATTATTTCTAGTACCTTACGATGTGCTCCCGGAAAAATGTAATCTCGAAATGTCATATGCACAGATTTATAGGCAATCCATGCATCTAAGAGGGTTAGCTGTGTCAGTGATATAGGGACATAATAAGGCGGATCGGATCCTGCACTAAAAGCAGTCCTGCATGAAGCTTAGTCGTGGCAGAGTAAAGAAGTCATCACAAGTTGTTAAGGAATAGAATCTGCTCTTTTTAATTGTTTTATATGTCAATAAGCACCTAGTTGGAAAAGTTTGATCAAGCACAAGCCTATAATGTGATATTTGCAATGCCATCATCAATGTGCTAGGTAGTATTTTTGAAACATGAAAAATTCTACCTTTTTTTGGTCACAGAATATTAACAAGTATGTAAATGAAGTCACTTACCTTGCGATTTTGAACAACATCAACATTCCTCACCTACAGGTAGTAGATGCGACCCTCCTCATCACAGACAAGAACAGTCCCTGCCTCCTAGTAATCCTAGACCTCTACCTTTGACACAGTTCATTCCGCCATCCGCTCCACATGCCAATCTTTATATAGAAAAATTCAAAAGAAGTAGCATGTTTAATATAGTCCTATATCTCTGGGTCCAGGTGACATTTTAAACCACTCGTCGTGTGTAATCCACCATTCCTCTATAGCAATATAGGCCTATATTACACTGTTACCTACCAGCTATATATTCTCCATGTATACAATAGCAAGTAAATGCACAATTTGTTTGTGATGTGCATAATTTTCAAGTGCATAAATTAGGCTAGAACCATTGAGTTGACTAGTAATCTACTGCTGCAAGATGTACACCCTGTTCCTTCATTCATTAAGGGTATAGGGTGTTTAAAATACCCGTTGTAATATGTTGCACCTAGGAAAACTGTTTAACTATCCATGCGTTAGAATGGGTCTGTAGCAACTACAACTATCATACATCTACTTCTCTGTGAGTTACAACAAAATTATTTCAGCTACATTTCCCATTGTTTGGTGGAAGACGCATCACTAGGGGTAGCTCCGCACAACACAAGGACTGTACACATCCCTTTTTGACCTCAGTAGATTTTAGCATTACTTGCCTATTGGGAAGCACAAAACATCCACCTTCAATATCGTCAGGCACGTGAAGAAACCTGAAAATCATCAGAACTTGCCCTTTGCTGTATTGACTTTTTTATATACACAGAACAGCTCATTCGAACCAATGGGCTCCCCCACCAATGTGTACTCCACGAGTCCTGTGTTGTGAGGACTCCTTTAATTAATTATTTTAAGAAAGGCTTACATGTCTTCACTCATCTGTTCCAACGGGGTGTAATGACTTACCCCTTCCTCTCACTTCCTTTCTGAAGAATTTGAATATATGTAAATGTGAGTATTAGTCAAACAAACCATTCATCAATAGGGAACTGCCCTGTCCCATTCTCTTGAGGTTGATGCCTAACGAAGGAAATGAATTACTCAGTAACCCTTCACTGCAAATGTTTCTTGCATCTGTCCTACTTTTTACATTCATGCATCAGTCCTCTCAATGTCCTCTGCAGCTCGCATGTTCTACTCTTGTCTCAGTGCCTCCAAGTTATTGCACAGCATCATCCACCTTAGGTGTGGTGGAGCAAAGTGGAGTTATCTCCCAGAATGGTAGTAGAAGGAAGGAGTCCGTGGCTACACTGGATTTGTGACCTAGCTGAGAGGGAATCCTTGCAATTATCTGCGCCAAGTAAAAGTCTTTCCTCAGCCTTGGTGTTCCTCTCATCTGTCTGTCCCACTGTCTCTTGCTTCCATATGAGAGTAGCAGTAAGTGATGGATCTAATGCGTAATCGCAGCAATGGTAATTTTCTGCAAACTGAGCTCTAGTCTGTTATTTGTGCTCTTTGTTTTTGTTCTTTCACTAAGCCTTCGGCCAGACACACCCAAAGATGCATTCAGACCTTTTCAACAACCAGTTAGAATACTCGTACTGTATACAATACCCACGTGGTAGCCCGCCACCCAGTCAGAATGGCTGGTACTCTAGTCTTGTCTGAAAGCGAGTAACTCTACACCAATGGTCTTCAAACTCTTGGACATGCCCCCGGGGGATGTGGCTGTATTCCATGAGGGTACAAGTGCCTCTGCAAGAAGAACTTGTAAATGATGTTGGCCTGGAGGCGCAACCTTGTTTATCTGTCGCATTTCCAGGCTGTCTTCGTTTACAGTGGTAGAAGTGCACATAAAATCCCAGGAATTGTGATCCTGGTGCCAGGGGTCATTCAAGGCCAGACTGGGGAACCAAAAGCAACCCAGGTAAAACAGCTCAACCCAGCACCACTCCCTTCCTCTCTTTGCTGCCTCTACCCTTTTCTTACTCCCTGATCCCTTTCTCTTCACCTCCTTCTACTTTCTTTTCTTCTCCCTCTCTCTCCCTCCCACCCCCCTCTGCTGCAAAATAACCACAGGGAAATTGGAGAAAGTGAAGAAGTACCGCCAGCAGCACTGGGTTTTTAAAAGCGGCCTCCAATGGCTCCAGGACACAGAGGAAATGTCTGGTGAAGTACTGTCATTGAGTGTGGTGTCAGGGTCAAAGACGTGGCTAAAAGTAACAAAAAAATTCCAAAACTTTTTTGGTTTTATATGCAGTTTCTGGTTACTGCATATAAAATAACACACACACTTTAAATGAAAAAATAAATGCAAGTTAAACTAATCAAACCTCGGTTGGTTAATGCAATCGCTGTAGATGTCTGTGCGTGTGACCAGAGAGTAACATAATTGAATCCTGGTTGATGCAAAAAGAAATAGTGACATATAAATGTATATTGCTACGAGGTCACAGTCTGTGCAATATGTAAGTCATTATTTTTAAACTGGATTGCACACAGTACAAGATAGGTTTTTGCACAATGATTTAGCCATTTATCTAAAATAATTGCTTTTAAAGTATATATTTTAGCGATAGGTACTCAGACTGTACCTAGTGTAAACATTTTTATAAGTGTCCATTAAATTAATGAATTGCAGCACTCTGCTGATAAGCCTCTTCCATTCCCACTCAAGAAGAATACATCTTTGTCACCTTGAAGCTTCAACTGACTTCATAAATTAAAGTGCATACAGGCTCCTCAGCAGATTTTGCATTTGGTGATTAACCAATTGCACATATTTACATTCCTTTCAGGTAGAAGGCACTCTGGCGAGAAGGCCTGTTTCTTTACCTCCCTCAGTTTCATAGCACAGGAGACACGAATCTCTCTTCATTTTCAGCCACAGGCACTGCAAGATCTGCATTAACTGTATAGGTATAATTGTTTGTAACACAAAAAGATGAGAACTGTTTTTGTAAAATTAAACACAATTGGTGGTCCTCATAGATCCCACCCACTTTGACTTCTTATTATATTAAGATATCTTTTCAACTCAGTTGAGGGGGTGGCAGGGAGTAGGACAGTAGGGTCCGATTCTGATGCAGAGCCCTGAAAGTAATGGCCCAGGAGAAAGAGGAAAGGAGCAAGGTCCATGGATCTCATCTAAGAGATGGTCCTGAGAAGGGGACACAATGTGGGAGCTTATTAGTTCAGTTAGTATTACAATTAGTGCAACAGGTGCAGTGGTACTGGGACCAAGAGTGTGACAGACCCCTGCACCACATGCATGGCTGTTTTACCACCAAAAGGGAAAGGGGAGCCTATTTCTCTTGCTCGTTTTAGGGCCCAGGTTACCATTGGTGTGCATTGAACACGGCCCAAGCAACAGGGTTGAGAAGTTGGGCTTTCCTCCCATTTTTTAACATAGAGAGGCAGACAGCCTACTTTGGGCCAGTGAAGGGGCAGAGGAGACAGGGCTGTAGCTATCATTGGAGCTGAAGGTGCAGTGTTTTTGTCCCATCACACCAGTGGGCTAAACACCACGAAGTGGTGTGAGGAGCTAACTGCACCCCTAAAATGGCTGTGGTACTATCTTTTCTTGCTTGCATTTGGGACCAGGGCATCCTTATTGTGCCACTGTTGTTTTGGGTCTCAGAGCAATGACCCAAAGAAACGAGAACATTGAGGTATAAGAGACGCCTTAGCTTGGATTCAGCGGTGGTGGGAGGACAGTGGAGCAAGATGAGGGTGGAGTCAGCCATTTTTGCAAGTTACTAGCTTTCACTAGTGAAGCATGTGCAGCGGCACTTGGGCTCAAGGGTGTGAGGGGCCTCCTACATCATAGTTATGACTGTCTTACTTTACAAAAGGTGTATGTGGGCTTATTTTCCTGAGAGCACCCTTGCTGCATGGGAGCAGGGGGTGGAGTGAGGCAACACATGGGAACTAATTATTTTGTTCTGAAAGGAACATAGAGCCTGTTTTAAGATTGGAGTGATGGCCAAGCATGGTGGGGAAGGAGTGAAAGAGTCACAATGCCACAGCTAAAATTAATGCACTAGGTACAGTTGTACTGGGACCCAGAAGCGTGAGGGGCTCGCATCAACCCAGTGATGGGGAGCAGTGTTTTTTGGCCAGTTTCTGTTTTTGTTTGAGGCATTTGAGGCATAAGTCTCATATTTAATATGGCTTATGAGCTATAGAAAATGTACCCCTGAAATTATCTCATATGCCCCAACGCCCTGTGCTCAGCCTGCATCTTTTGCTCCCCCTGCCCTTGCCACAAAGTTTTTGGAAGGGGACGGACTTCAAAATATTTTGCTTGGGAGGGTCTCAGAGCAAAAATGTCTGAAGATTCTGCTCTAGAGTCACCTGACTTTGCACAGTCCCCACAGGTACCAATGATCTCAAGCAGCATGTCAAGTGAGCCACAGTTTGTTTCTTTTTTCTTTTAATAAAGTAAAAAAAATACCCTTCTGAATCAAGTATATTTTGTGCATCATCAAAATGATTCTATTTTCTGTTATTCATTCTACAGCGAATCAGAACCAACTTATCTTTTTGTCTAAAAGGACCATATTTTTAGGAAAGTGGAAATGGCCCAATCCCCCAAACGTGAGAAACAAAACTAAACCGGTCAGCAAGAACAGCAGTGAAGTGAAACATATTTTAAATGCCACAAACATGATTTGACACCGTTTTTAGGATTTGAAAATCATTACTGAAAAAACAAATACATTTAAACAAAATAATTTACATACAAATGTGAGTGACTCTGTATAATAATCTGTATCAATACAATTTTTTTAGAAGCAAAGGAATACATTAGCTATCATATTTCAGACGCTAATTCCAAACAAAAGGCTCCGTTCACTGGAAAATATAGCTTTGTAGATCATATGTCAGTCATGAAACTCTTGTTTATAAATAATTGTCAAACTAGTTCAATCCTGGATTGTGAAACCGTGTGTGTCTCCTACAGCCCGAGCCGAATGGAATTATACAGTAATCCTCTTTAAAATGTATACATTATGGTGGTTATAGAGCGGTGGCGCAGCAAGCCAGGCATCCAGCATGCAATCGCTCTCCAGCAGTCCTCAAAACCCTTTTCTGTACTCCTCCATCGGTACTCTCAGTACTCACCGTGTTGACATTATCCAGATCAAACCCAAGCCACTAGAACCCTTGTATGGCTTGTAATGTAGTAGTGAAAATGTAAGGTAACTCTAGTTGCAGTCCAGTCGTTACACTGGTTAAAGATATCTGGCGGTGGGTATGATTTCAGTTCGCCTTTTTATTTTCCATGGTTTGTTCTCTGTGTTGGATACTTAGGTAGAGATTTGCTCACAAAGGCATTTTGGAGAATGTAAAGAAGAACTCTTGCAGGTTTTGTGAACTAGCCCCCAAAACATCTAAAATGGAATGAAATGGGAATAGTCAAGGAATATTCATATATAGAGAAAGTGTTATGCCCTTTTTAGGGCTCAGGCCTACGCCACCACGAAGTGGGGGCGGAGTTTCCGAGCTCTTATGTATTAGAAAAAAAAGAATTCTGAAAGGGGTCCGGGCTGCCACATTCCAGAAAGCGCGCATTTTTTTTCGTGTGGTATTTTGCCATGTGCATGGTAATTGGTCCAGGCAAGGCTGTGTTTAAGTAAGGCAGCACGCCATAGGACTTTGTCAATGTCCACTTCCTGCATAAAGTGTTCGGACACGCGCAGAAGAATACATAAATCCTCAATTACCAGCTGTCCGAGGTGCCGGTAATTGAAGGCAGATGGTGCTGGGAGCGTGTGCACTGCTGTGTTTTTTTTCCCTTCAGCTCTGTGTGCGCGCATGAACAGCCGGCCAGCAATGTAGAGAATCACATGCATCAGATCTCGTTTTTTTAAACAATTGCGATCGCGAAAGTGATCTCTTTCTGTGCTGCTTGTTTAAACAATTGCGATCGCAAAAGTGATGCTTTCTGTGCTGCTTGTTTAAACAATTGCGATCGCGAAAGTGATGCTTTCTGTGCTGTTTGTTTTTCGTATGTAATCTTGTTCTTCTACGAACTCGATGGTCAGCGGAGTATCCCATCATCACCCTCTAGGTCACTTCATTAATTTTCCACGAGTCCGCCGTGTCTGGTGGCGAGTGCAGATTGGTAGTGCAGAGTGCAGAGTGGTAGTGCAGAGTGCAGAGTGGTAGTGCAGAGTGGTAGTGCAGAGTGGTAGTGCAGAGTGGTAGTGCAGTTTGGTAGTGCAGAGTGCAGAGTGGTAGTGCAGAGTGCAGATTGGTAGTGCAGAGTGGTAGTGCAAAGTGCAGAGTGGTAGTGCAGAGCGGTAGTGCAGAGTGGTAGTGCAGAGTGCAGAGTGGTAGTGCAGATTGGTAGTGCAGAGTGCAGAGTGGTAGTGCAGAGTGGTAGTGCAGAGTGCAGAGTGGTAGTGCAGAGTGGTAGTGCAGAGTGGTAGTGCAGAGTGCAGAGTGGTAGTGCAGAGTGCAGAGTGGTAGTGCAGAGTGCAGAGTGGTAGTGCAGAGTGCAGAGTGGTAGTGCAGAGTGGTAGTGCAGAGTGCAGAGTGGTAGTGCAGAGTACAGAGTGGTAGTGCAGAGTGCAGAGTGGTAGTGCAGAGTGAGAGTGCAGTTTGAGAGTGCGAGTGGTAGTGGTAGTGCAGATTGAGAGTGCAGAGTACAGATTGGTAGTGCAGATTGGTAGTGCAGAGTGGTAGTGCAGAGTGCAGAGTGGTAGTGCAGAGTGCAGAGTGGTAGTGCAGAGTGCAGAGTGGTAGTGCAGAGTGCAGAGTGCAGAGTGGTAGTGCAGAGTGGTAGTGCAGAGTGAGAGTGCGAGTGGTAGTGCAGAGTGAGAGTGCAGAGTGCAGTTTGGTAGTGCAGAGTGCAGATTGGTAGTGCAGAGTGCAGATTGGTAGTGCAGAGTGCAGAGTGGTATTGCAGAGTGCAGAGTGGTAGTGCAGAGTGGTAGTGCAGAGTGGTAGTGCAGAGTGCAGAGTGGTAGTGCAGATTGGTAGTGCAGAGTGGTAGTGCAGAGTGGTAGTGCAGAGTGGTAGTGCAGAGTGGTAGTGCAGAGTGCAGAGTGGTAGTGCAGAGTGGTAGTGCAGAGTGCAGAGTGGTAGTGCAGAGTGGTAGTGCAGAGTGCAGAGTGGTAGTGCAGAGTGCAGAGTGGTAGTGCAGAGTGCAGAGTGGTAGTGCAGAGTGCAGAGTGGTAGTGCAGAGTGGTAGTGCAGAGTGCAGAGTGGTAGTGCAGAGTGCAGAGTGGTAGTGCAGAGTGGTAGTGCAGAGTGCAGAGTGGTAGTGCAGAGTGCAGAGTGGTAGTGCAGAGTGGTAGTGCAGAGTGGTAGTGCAGAGTGCAGAGTGGTAGTGCAGAGTGGTAGTGCAGAGTGCAGAGTGAGAGTGGTAGTGCTGAGTGCAGATTGGTAGTGCAGAGTGCAGATTGGTAGTGCAGAGTGGTAGTGCAAAGTGCAGAGTGGTAGTGCAGAGTGGTAGTGCAAAGTGCAGAGTGGTAGTGCAGAGTGGTAGTACAGAGTGCAGAGTGGTAGTGCAGAGTGCAGAGTGGTAGTGCAGAGTGGTAGTGCAGAGTGCAGATTGGTAGTGCAGAGCGCAGAGTGGTAGTGCAGAGCGCAGAGTGGTAGTGCAGAGCGCAGAGTGGTAGTGCAGAGCGAGAGTGCAGAGTGCAGAGTGCAGATTGAGAGTGCGAGTGGTAGTGCAGAGTGCAGATTGGTAGTGCAGAGTGCAGATTGGTAGTGCAGAGTGCAGAGTGGTAGTGCAGAGTGGTAGTGCAGAGTGCAGAGTGGTAGTGCAGAGTGCAGAGTGGTAGTGCAGAGTGCAGAGTGGTAGTGCAGAGTGCAGAGTGGTAGTGCAGAGTGCAGAGTGGTAGTGCAGAGTGCCTAAAACACATTGCCATTTACAATGCCATTATCTCTAACTTAAAACAAACCCGAGCCCTAATGCATTCCTAATGCTTGTTTCCCTATTACTAATAGGCATTTGGACGATTCAGGGCCAATTCACCAAGGAATATAAGAGTAGATACAGAATACTCCTGTACTAATACTTCCCGAACTCATAAATGTTTTTATCAATTGGTCAGTGGCGGCTGGCAACTACGGGGGCGAGGAGAGGCATGCTTGCAAACAAAATTAAAAAATTCAAAAGTTACCTCACACATCCTCTGCTGCGGACCTCTTCTTCCGACTGCAGTGCGGCACCAGCAAACTCCCTTGCCTAATCCTGGCACTGCTCACATGCAGCATGAGAGCAGCGCCCTGGTTGGTGGGAGCCACCTCTCTCTGCGCTCCGGAGCGCACTGGAGGCCTGCACTTGCTCTCCACCCTGATGTCTTAAGATAACTGGGTTGAAAGGTTTAAAGCGTGCTTATCTGACTGGCCGTCACAAGATGGCAGGCCAAAAAGACATGCGCACTTTAAACATTGCACAGGCAGCCCTCTGCCCACCACTCCTCCCTGCTGCAACTCAGCAGGCCCCGCCCCGTTCTGACACACGGTTTAGGACAGCATGATGAAAAATAAAATGATAACGAATTACCATTTTTTTTCCATCTCTATGGTTTAGGGGGCATTCAAGTGTTGCGACTCTCCGCCACTTAAACGGAGGAGCCGGCCCTGCAGTCTATCTCACATTCACAGGACGTTATGGAAATTCGACAAGGTTACACCCGACTATTTCTTCCCGATGTACACAAACTATGATGTTGTCTGTGCCTGAATCTCATAGTCGTACTCCCTCAAAGTGCCTTGAGTTGTCGTAAGGGTGACATACAGTGCTTTTGAAACACAGAAAACATCCTTTCATAAATAAATTAAATAAACACATAAATTAAACTCCATGAACTGGAAAAAGGATCTAGTAGAAAATATTTCTAAAATGCCAACTGAGACATTTAATTTCTTGAAAATCTGATCCATTGTAATAGAGATTAGGCAGATGAATCGGTTTTTATTATTCTCCACAGACACAGCAATGTGTGGGTCATTCAAGCTTAAATAGAAAGTAGAAAAGGCCAGTCATTTGTCTACCTTCTATGTTTACCTTCTCGAAGGCTGCAGTTGAAAATAAATGAAAAAACACCAAAAATTGTTTTTGTTATTATATTTGAAATAGAAAACGTGTGTATCTGATATTCCTTTAACTGCAGGGCGGGCATTAGACCCACTCACTATGGCGTACTACGATACGAGCATGTGAGGTTAAACAGGGGGGGGATGCCTGTGTCTTTTTGGCTGAAAATCTAGTTTTGAAGTGACACATGCATTTTTTTACCTTGGAAATAAGGCGAACTCGATGAAGGGACACGAATGAAGGGTGCAGGTAACGTGTGCTCGACTGTGGACATTTGAAAATGTCTTCCCCAAAAGAAATTATTCAACTAACACATTTCGAATGAAACAGTTTACACAGTGAGGACAGAGATTCATTTGTACAAATAACCACATTTATATACATGTATGCCATATTGTTGCTAACATCCTAACTATGCTGAAAATGTCAGGCAGCTATCTATCTGATCCCATACTGTGAGGCCACAAGAAATCAGACTGGAAAAAAATAATACAAGCATCTGCTGGCACCAAATTAGTGGCAAAGAGACAGAGGCCCAACACTCACCATGCTGTTGGCAGATGGACTCTAAAGCTCTAAATCCACCATGCAACCTCCCTTCGAGCCTGGGCTTCTAAATTCACCATGCAGCTTCCCTTAGGGCCTGGGCTTTTAAATTCACCATAAGGCGTCTAATGGAGCTTGGCTTCCAAATTAACCACACAGACTCCTATAGAGCCTAGGCTTCTAAATTAAGTCTGACACCTCATATGGAGCCTGGGCTTCAAATTCAGCGTGCAGCCTCCCTATAAAACCTAGTGCTCTAACTTAACCACATTGCCTCTCTTATGGAATCTAGGGCTTTGAATTCAGCATGCAGCCTTCTATGGAACCACAGAATCTAAGTTTGTCAAGTAGCATCTTTAGAGCCTGGGCTTCTAAATTCACCAGGCTTCATAATTCACCCTACAGCCTATCTTATAGAGCCTAGGATTTCATTGTACCACGTGGCCTCCTTATGGAACCCGGGGCTCTAAATTCACCACAAAGCCTCCCTTGTGCAGCAGAAAGGCTTTTCATTAGTCAATACAGCTGTGATGTGAATATGCCAGTGGCACTGGAGTGGATATTAGGCTGTGTAGGCAAAAGGGGTTGATGTACTCACATATCAACAACATAAATACTCCTGGGGTTACAGTTATTTTGTGATACCCCATAAATGATGCCTTCTTCAGAGCAAAATAATATTTATTGAAATCATGAGACCACCAAGACTGCCAATGCAAACAATGGCCTAGCTATGACTCTTCAGTTCTTACCTAAATGTTCTCTTATCCACTTTAGCATACGCGCACCACTGAAGCACATTTCTTTTCTCAAGCCCCATGAGAGCCTCCCATTCTCCTTGTAAGGGTGGGTGCCCACTACCTGCAATCACCAGCTCTAACTATGCACATACTAAACATAGCTATTGAGTTGCTTCCAACTTAAGCTTTTTAACAAATTATAACACTATATGGACCCCATTTAAAATGTCGCTCTAAATCAGGGGTATTCCTCCAAAGAAGGTATATTGTTAGACCAGAAGTGTTGAGCAATTGTCGCACTTAGCATTTTCCACACATAAATGGGGCATAACTAGTGGTAATCAAATGTAATGCCATTGCTAGTTTATAGCAGCATGTGTCTGGTTCATAGTCAGAGAAGCCACAAAGCGCTCAAAATGTGAGAATGCTAAGAGTCCCTATCAACCATATCATATGGTAATGGGTCAGTGAAATAAAGTTGGCTTCACTAATGCACATGCTCTCAGGGTAGACATTAACAAGCAGTGGGGGCCTGCTGAAGGGCGATGGTGCAGGCCAAATCTAGACATCCAACTATACAATTTTAACAATTGTCAATAACTATGTCAATGTCTGGCCAAAGTTGGCGGGACACAACTCTTTGATAATATTATGAGAAGATGAATTGGTGTTCACAGAAATGCAAAGATCGCAATCGCTAGCTGACCTGGATAAGTACAATGCATAATGGAAGGTTCACAATCTTACCACCGAAATGGAGTTATTTTGCTATGAAATGGCATCGTTCACTTTTCCTAGTGTTTCTCAACAATGGCATTTGTGAAAATCTAAAACAATAAAGGAACAAATCAAAAGTGATGATATTTCTGAGTAAACCAGGAGTACCATAAGTAACTCATACTTACGCTGCACCAATCCTTGTGAATCGGGCCAAGGATACCTTGTAATTTGCAGAAGTTGGTCTCATGCCCCAAGGTTCAATGAGCATGTTTACTTGCTCCAGGAAGGTAATCCTACCTACTCTGTTTTGTGTTATTGGTGTCCGATGCCCAGAATATACATAACTTCCTACATGAGGTCCCGGGGTACTATATCAGCTGCCCCACACTCAGATGGAACCAAGCTTGATGATGGTAGGGGAGAGCAGACTGTCTGGCCCATAGGAACAGTTGTATGCTCAAGGGCACTAAGGGCTTTGTTGGCTGCACAGGCCTATGTCGATTCCACTACCCAGCAACCTCCTAGATTGGGTACCATTACAAAAGCAGCAGAACACAACAACAGAAAGTGATGCAAAGAGGAAGTCTGCGTGCACAGAGTCACCACTCAACTGACCTGTACTCGTGGCTGTATTTCAAATGAGGGTTAGAGTGGGCTTCAAGACATTGTCTCCACAACTTTGGGCTCGTTGGACTGGTTGGTAACTTCCATGAGGAGACGGTCAGTAGCAGTAGAAGAAGAGTCTAGCTAGGCTTCAGCTGGTGGATTTCAGATCTGCTCCCAACCAGGACCAAAAGAGAGGAGTTCAACTGCACATTCTGTTGGCGTCAATGCCAGCAGGATGCACGCAGTCCCAGCTCAAAAGGTGCTCAATAACCTTAAGGTAGGCTCCAGCTTTTAGGTCCAGTTTCCGTCATTCAGGCAATTACAAGGCTTGGGTGGAAGTTAAACTACGTGAACATAATTTGTTGAATTTGTGGAATTTCACTTTACGCAAAATTCTCGAAATTATGCCACTCTGTGTAATTATACACTTTTTGTAGTGGAAATTTACAGCAAATTGTGCAATTCCCTGTAATTCACAGTAGAAACTTAACACGATCGCACACGAACAACGGAACACGAGCAGTTGTTGATCGAGGTGGCGGTGCACTTGTTTAAATTCGTCCTTGCGCAAAAAATTAGGGATGCATTTCATGCGTGGAATGACAGAATTGTATTTTGCGTAATTTTGCTGTAAATTTCATGTAAATTTCATGTAATTACCCAAAAGCAAATTAGACGAATTTTGCACACACATCGCAATTATCCACTGCCAGTAAGAATAAATACAAACTCCACGTTCAACTGAGCCAGTCATTTAGGTAGGGGCACTGTTTCCCACCTTAAACAGTAGTTTAGGAAGGTCTCCTAAAATGCACTGCAGTTGTCACTGCCTACTTACCGCTGACCCGGCATGATGCTTTGACCGTGAAATGTCTCTATTATGGACAACACTGGACTCAAAGAACAGCAGAGTAAAAAGTGTTGGAGTGGGTTGTACAAGTGGGCAGCCTCCTTCCTCTAACTTGCAACAGTCATTCTTAAAAGTAAATGCTCATGAAAAACCCGAATGGCAGGTGTAGTATTGTCAAAGTATCAAGCATGTGCACATGTTCCGAGGATTGGAACTACAGAAGTTATGCTCATAAAGTTCACTAGCATCCCAAAAATACAAAAACATTAATAAAGGAAGACACATTTTAAAGGTCTTACAGTAAACAGTTGAGTCCAAAATTTCTAGAATTATTGTATTGAATTCTTTATTTGTTTTTCCAATACTTTTTAAACAAAAACATCAAGGTGTATTGAGTCCTACTAGGAGGATGAGTAGAACAAGCATTTACAATGCAATAGTTCTCGCAATGACATTATTTTGAGCTATTGACATTGTAAATGGCAATGCCTTTAAAAAAATAAAAAGGCATTGTTATTTACAATACCAAAAGCAACACCTATTGTATTGCATAGCGCGGTGTCCGTGAAGATGGCGCTGCGCTTATTAAAGTAAAAAAATAAAATTAAAAAAAGAGTGTGTTGGGGCACAGAGAGAAGAAGACATGACAAGGCATGTGAGATGGGGAAATAAGGCAAGGAGAAGACAGTACGAGGCAGGCATTGATACATATATGGAGGATGTAGAGTAATGCATATAGAGATGCCAAATGAAAGAAAATACAAAGAACTGTAATGAAGGCATTTGATAGGAAGAAACAATTACTGAGCAGCACTGCACTCTCTCTGCTCGCATCGTCCCCCCGTGCCACCATTTTGGGGTGAGGCGTACTGTGCCAACTCATTGAATGCTGGCCTACATCTTCTGATGTTTTAGGTCTTTAAGAGTAGGATTATGAATTATTTCTGCGGTTCAATGTATAATGAACAAAAAACGAAAAAATGCAGCATATTCTGGATGGAAATGTAGTCACATGGGCAGGGTTCAGGAAGGGAGTCATGATATGCATTACTGGGATAGGAAACCAAGAAATGAGCTATACTGAACATGAACCTTGTCCGGCAATACCTTTGCGTATGGTTTAAGGGGAACAAAAGGTAGGGTTCCATGCATTCAGTAGTTACTAGGGGAGGTATTCTGCCACTCTCTTCTTGCCCACCTGTGCATGTTCTCTTTGCTCTTTAAGTGTTGTTTAAAGATCGTGCTTTAACTGATGTTGGTGATGGCGGTAATAAGTTGCGGATTGTGAAAGAAGTCAGCTATCCCTAAAAATTCGAGCTAGTTCTCTACATATCTTAGCTATAGAATTTTATGTGTGTGGTCAAGACGCAATCAGTCATGGATTATTGCTCGATTAAATGCGGGTTCGCTTGAGTAATCTTGGATTAATTTAGCACCCAAGCTAACTCGGGGAACGCAGCAATGCAGCGCGGGCTCCACGGAGCGGCTCACTCGCCCGGAGTTGGTCATTCGTCTCGAGCACTCCAGCGACTAGCCGCCTCGGTAACTTCCGCAGCCGCAAGTCTGAAGCCCTCACTAACTGGACCGGGACCCAGTGGATCTGGGTTCAGACAGCCATAAAAACCACACAGATAGCAGCCGAGGAGCCGAGTGCATGACAGCTAAAACTCCACGAATCAGCGTCTGCGTCTGCGTCTTACGCCGACGATACCCAGCTGATCCTCTCCCTCACCAGAGACCCCGACACCGCCAGAACCTGCCTACACGAAGGGATGAAAGACGTCGCCGAGGGGATGAAGGACAGCCGCCTGAAACTGAACTCGGACAAGACGGAAGTCCTCATCCTGGGATCTTCGCCCTCCGCCTGGGACGACTCCTGGTGGCCCCCAGCCCTGGGCAACTGACCACGCACGCAACCTGGGCTTCATCCTGGACCCCTCCCTCTCGATGACCAGACAAGTCAACGCCGTCTCCTCATCGTGCTTCAACACCCTGCGTATGCTTCGCAAGATCTTCCGCTGGATCCCGACCGAGACCAGGAAGACTGTCACCCAGGCACTCGTCACCAGCCGACTGGACTACGGAAACGCCCTCTACGCCGGAACCACAGCCAAGCTACAGAAAAGACTCCAGCGCATCCAGAACGCCTCCGCCCGACTCATCCTGGATGTCCCCCGACGCAGCCACATCTCCAGCCACCTGAGGAACCTGCACTGGCTCCCCGTCGACAAGAGGATCACGTTCCGGCTCCTCACCCACGCACACAAGTCTCTCCACGACCTGGGCCCTAAGTACCTCAACGACCGCCTGACCTTCTACACGCCCACCCGCCAGCTACGGTCCACCAGCCTTGCCCTCGCAGCCGTACCACGCATCCGAAGAGCCCCCGCCGGAGGAAGATCCTTCTCTTACCTGGCTGCCAAGACTTGGAACTCCCTCCCCATCCACCATCGGCTGACCCAGGACCATCTCGCCTTCAGGAAACAACTCAAGACCTGGCTGTTCGAGCAGTAGCATACCCCTCCCTTGAGACCCTCCCGGGTGAGTAGTGCGCTATACAAATGGCATGATTGATTGATTGATTGATTGATCACGTGACAATGTTTCTCTACCGTCCCAGGCCAATACAAAGAAAACTTACGTTCCTTACTTAGAGCATTTGGAACAAGCTGTCGCCACGCAATGGAATCGGAAAGTGAAAGCACGTCATGCGCGTTCATTGTGCCTGCCTGCAGCCCTTCCTCCAGCCCTTCCTCCTTTTTATACAAAGAAAACTTTTATTCCTCACTTAGAGCATTTGGAACAAGCTGTCACCACGCAATGGAATTGGAAAGTTCGATAACAAAGAAGCCTTATTTTCAATGGGAGGCCACAGTTTACCATAAACATAAACAATGACGCCATCCAATGAAAATGAGGGGGGGGGGGGCTTCAAGGCCCCTTCTGAAATTTCCTCTCTCACAATATGTCTCGCAGAGTGAACAGCGCATGCGTGCTGCAATGCTAGGCGAGACCTAATAATAAACCAGCACGAGTTTTGTGACAAGGCAATTAGAGTGCCACTTCTTTGAGGCAAATTTGATACTACTTATCAGAAGTTCTTCATTAATGTTCATTAAAATACTTTATTGCGTTATACATTAAGGGACAAAGGATTTAATGTTATGAAAAAACAGAATGAACAAGTGACAAGATATAGTGAGACAGGACAGAAAAAAACAAATTGGAAAAAAACACATTATAATTGGCAGACAAAAAAAATTAGCCAGACAACTGAACATGCATGAAACAGAAACATATCTTAAAACAACAGTGAAAGTATCAATGTCATATACTAACGACCAATAAGTTGCTACAATCAAACTGTTTTTCTTTCTACCATGTTATTTTCATACATTTTCATGGGTCTTCAGGCAGGTTACAGCTTAAACTTATACAATAGTATAAGAGCAATTGCTTCATGTGTGATTGCCATGGCCAGTCAGCACTCCTCTACCATTGACAATATTGTCGCCTTGTCATGTCTTGCCTATAATACTTCTCTTCCATCTCAGCTGCCACTATTTGCGTGCTTTGTGGACTATTCTTCAGCTTTTGACAGCAATAAATACTGGGCAGATCTGGTTGAATGGGACATACCTGCCAATCATCTCATTGTACTCAGGCACCTGAGTCTGCATCAAGACCGGCAGTCAGCGTTGTTGTTTAACCTTTACAACGCCAGTTGTAGGATAATCGTTAGCAAAGTGAATTCAATCTCATCAAAGATCCGCCCTGTTAGGCTTCCAATGATCCAATACGCTGATCATCTTCTCATATTGGCTCACACAAGATTTGGCCTGCGGCGCACTCTTAATAAGCTCCATACTTACAATACTCTGAATAAATTGGTGGCTAATCCAGATAAAATAAAGGTGATGATTTTCGGCAGTTATAAAATTAAGGGAATCGTAAACTAGGGACTGAGAAACCAATCGATTTCTCAAACACTCAAATAATTATCTTGTATTCTGGTTTATGGTTACAAGCAAACTTAGGGGCCCATTATGATCGTGGACGGACTTGAGTCCGTCCGCGACCATAGAGGAGGAGGGAACCTCCGCATGGCCTGCGGAGTTCCCTCCTGTCCAATTAGGATGTGACCGCCACCCTGGCGGTCACATCCTCTATTTTTACCATTGAGGCGGGTGCGGCTTCAAGCTGCACCCGCCACAATGGTAAAAATGCATACATTGCATTTGTATGCAGAAAGCGGCAGGCACCGTGCGGTGCCTGCCGATTTCTGCATACAAATGCAGGGGGGTACCATAGGTACCCCCCATGTGCACCCCCCACCCCCCCTTCCCCCGGGGGGCCCGCATCGGGCCCCCGCAGTGAAGTTCCACATGCTTTTCCGCGGCGGAAAACCCGCAGCGGAAAAGCATTTTTTAAAGCCCATCCTAATATGGCTGGCGGTGTCTGAGAGACACCGCCACCATATTAGAGCTTTTCCGCCGCGGTTGTAAGCCAACCGTGGCGGAAAAGCTGCGGACGGAAACCAGGACCCACCAGCCATCCTAATGTGGCGGTGGGTCTTTGGTGGATCCGCTGCGGTTTTTCCGCATCCTCCGGGCCAGGATGCGGAAAAACCGCAATCGTAATAGGCCCCTTGGTGTGCAACTTAAACATATAAGTAGTAAATCTCAGGCAGTAAAATTCACCTTAGGCAGATTATATCACCAGTTTCACTCTCCAGAGGCCATCTTGTGAGTTAGGCACGCAAAGTTGCTACCCAATCTTTCCTATGGTTAATTGCTTATCCAGGGCCATTCTTTCCAGTACTGGATAAGTCTCAGTGCAATGCCTATAGGAGGCTGTTCCACCTGCCAAGACACACTCGTCGCATGCTACTTCTCTATGGGAGTTTGGCCTGCAAGCCCAAGATCTTGAATGTAAGGCCGCCTTCCTCTAGTACTACCATGCCATACAACACATCAAACCAAATACCTTGAAGAAGGCTCTTCAAGTGATTTTCATTACTTCGACCAACCCATGGTCTCTATACTTTAGAAAGGCTACTCCTGACCTAGAAATAAATATGGACATGGTGACAGCACTCACTATTCCTTATTTCACCATAAAATCAATTTTGAAGAAACGGGTTTCACAGGTTTCAAGGAAAGTTGACTTAGTATCGGTATATTACATTTTTCATGCTGTTTCAATTATAAAATCATGTGGGGAAATGAAATGAAAATGCAACCGTACCGAAAGTCAGCATTAACCAAGGAGACCTGGTACTGTTGTTGTGTGTTTGTTGGACAGCATAACCGTTGGACTGGTGGGAGACTGATACTGAGCACCCCTCAGGATATGTTGGCCTAAAGTCCTGCTAGCTCACAGTGCACCATCTGTACCCCTAACCTTACAGGGTAATAAATGGATGTGCAACCTCAGAACATGACAACACTGACTCCCCAAGAAAATTGTGGTAATAGATCTTTAACCCTTTCGCTCAGCAAGCTGCCCTTCTTGGTGTAAAGTTGGACAGCATCCTTCGCATGAGGTGACCGGAATCAGCTGAGCTGGAATTCCACCACAGACCAACCTTTCAGTGCCAGCGAAATGCTCCTCTAAATAAACAAAGGCTTGATGTCATATATATAATAACATCCTCTATGTTACCTTGCTGAAGCCCCAGGCAGGCCCCTATTGTTTATTCTATGGTGATAGCTCGGTTGCCGAGCGGCCGAAAACAAATAATATCTTGGGTGCTGAAGCCCTTGCACAGAATGTCCAAGGTGTTCTGATAGAGTGACTACGAAGTGGTATTGTAAGCAAACTGAGTTCGAGGAATGTTAGCCTGTGTGTGCTCACAAATGAATGAGTGTCAAATGTCATTGTGTTTAGAGAGAGAAGTCAACTTAAGAACCTTAGCATGTAAAGATGGCATTTCTTAACCAGGCCTAATACCTCCAGGTGGCACTGTATACTTAGAGCACAACTCAAGGACCTTCCAAGCAACAGATTTCAACCAGAGTGGGCAGTAACATCAGACAGCAGGCCCTGCAGATTCTGTGAGTATAGAAGAAAGTCCATGATTCACTTGCTATGCTGCTGGGCAGAGTTTTTTTAACTGCACGCAGCACTTTACTAAAGCCAATGTACAGGTTAAATGGGGTTTTCTCCTGCAACGATACACTGGAATTTTGTATGGCTACTACAGTTCCCATGTACTTGCCACACTTTGGGAAGTTTGTTAGCATGATCTTCATCCCCATCAGGCGGTGAAGAACGTGAATGCTCTGATACTGTCATTGGATCCATATTTTAAAACTACATTTACTTACTTTTTTGCTATGAAGTCATATTTTGCAGTTTTGTTTTATCTTGGACTGCAGTTCATATATTCTTAACTGATTTTAACTTCCTTCTTTTTGAATGATTTACTGTGATCAATTGTATCAATTTGAATTAATTGACACAAATAAGTAAAAATTCACACTGTGAAGTAAACAGAGTTTTTAAAAAAAAAGCAGATTTAACTATCAGACCATTGACAAGAGAGCGACTGTTGTCTTTTAGCACCAATATTTTTTTTTTAGTAGTGGTAATGAGCATTTGAGAACTACGACTGTGCTTATTATTGAGTCAAACTGTATACGTTCATAAAAGTCTAGGTTTGTAATTTGAAGGCTTCAAATTCAAAACAACCAATCTACACTGAGTAATATTCCATCATACAGACATCTAATTGCATACATTTATAGTGTTTCACATCAAGCACTGAGCCGGAGAAAATATGACTTAAAATGTTATGAATTTGGATCTGTTAAAGCTGAATTTGTCTGTTACAGGGAAATTACGAATGTTAAAGCATTTTGATTATATAACACGAGAAATGTGATTTAAAGATAATTAGTAAATTAAAAAAATATAAAAATATATTTTGTTGCGTTAATAATGCATGCCGTAATGCCTTAATATTGACATTAAATTGCTCTATTCGCGATGACTGTTGGAAGTTTAAGAAAGTGTAACTTGGATGGTGTGAATTTTGGAAAAAAAGGAAAATTAGGTATTACAAAAAATTCGAAAATTGCAAGATATGTCATCTCCAAGTTTCTAAATAGTTAAATATAGAGGGCATTAAATTACCTTTAAGCAGTGCTTAATTTAAGTCGGTGGTTGCCAATGGATGCCAGTGGCAGCAACCAGCACTTATTTTTCCCCATCAGACTTTCACTGAGAGAAAGAAAGAGAAAATCACACAATTAGGCAAGACGGAGGAATAGAAAGATAGAAAAATGGTCACAAATGGAGAAAGCAGAAACCTCCAAGAGTAAGATAAAGGAGCAGGGAGTGCGTGCCAATGTTTAATTACACCGGCTGCTGGCTTCTAAGCAGAGTTTCGGGCATTGGCACGCTTTCTTTTACAAATTAAGGACTGCTTTTACGGTGGCAACTGGCATGTTTAGGCCAAAAATAAAAAAATAAGTAAAATAAATAATTCCACTAACCTTCCTGGTGCAACGTTCTCCTACCTTGGGTCCATCAGGTCTTCTCTTGAAGTAGTCAGGCAGGCTCCTGAAAACTGCAGTAACCAATCCGGGCCCTGCTCTCATGCTGCAAAACAGCAGTGCTAAGATTGGAAGGAGCGGAGCCTCACACCACTCCCAAGGACACTGGAGCCCTATGCGGTCTCTAACTTAGCTGTCTTAGACAGCTGTGTTAAGACAGCTGGGTTAGAGTTGTTTAAAATGCCCATGTCTGGCTGGCGTTCGCAAGACAGCTGGCCATAAAGACATGAGTACTTTAAACTTAAAGTACCCTGCCTATCACTGCTTTCTGCTGCTGCCTGACTGGCAGCAGTAGAAAGCAGAAAGCCCTACTTTTCGTCCTTACGCTATGCTTGCGATGGGGTTTTGATAAGTAAAATGGTAATAAATTAACTTTACTACATTTTATTTTTCTATCTCTGGGACAATTATTTAGTGGAGCGATGCTCCTCCGCCTTAATAGAGGAGCCACCCATGGCTTTAAGTACACCAAGGCTTGAGGACCCCATGTGTATCTTTAGTTAAGTAAAACCTACCATTTTCATGCCTTAAATTCCTAAGAATAAAAATAAGTTACCAGTGTATAAATAAATAAATTAAAAGGGTCTTAGGTTCTCCATGAAGTTAAGTAAATTAAATAAGCATTTTGAGAGCTGAGGTTACTTATTCATTACAGGGAAGACCTGATAACCCGTGTGGTTAGGGTGTAGAAGGTAGCGCGTTCAAGTTATGATGCCATTTTGGCATCTTTTACAATGACATCACCTGAACTTCAGCACAAGGGGAGTAATGTGGTAAAGGCTCCTAATGCATCTCTGTGATACTGAGTTGAGAAATATTAAGATACATATTTGGTTCTTTGTAAAAAAAAAATAAGATATGTACTGAATTGGTTGGAAATAATGTCAATCTAATGTATAATCAAAACAAAAATGCTGAATTTGGCGAGGGTAGTTCTGGAAGTCTGTAGGATTTGAACCCTAGCTTTCTATGGTTTTAAAGGTTAAAAGCTAAGAGATTAAGAGAATAAGCTATGTCCATGATGATTTGGATAATAATAGAAATCTAATGGAGGATTTAATTCTTCAGATAGAATCAGTATTTAGGGAGGACAATCATATATACTGATTAGAAAGAATACATTCCCAGAAATATAAGATAGTGATGTGTATTATTTGAATTTAGAAGTGCTTTGATTTGAGAGCATTTTAAGAATATTGAATAAAGTTGAGGTTTCATAAATTGGTAGGGTAACAAAATCACACCTCTGTTGTTTCATAGGTCAAATATTTTAAGAGTTGGTCTACGATGGTGTTAGTATAGCATCAAGAGTAATGCAAATTAGGGACTGAACCATAGATCATTTAGTGAAAAGTGATGAAATCATGAACACAAATATGATATTGGCATAAACATTAATTTAATCCGAAGTGAAAAAGATACTATGGGGTGAACTCACAAATATTTCAGTGACATCAGGGAGGTCTGAATTGTAAAACACTTATGTTAGGAGACTCTCAAATGGGGTGCATATCTCATTGTCTTGACTAAACCCAAATGAAGGTGATGCCAATTGGTAAATCCAAAAACTTTGTTTCCCCCATAAAGTGTGTTCCCTATTACCTGTTAGTGATAAGGAAGGGGCACTCCTTTTTTTTTTCTTTTTTTAAATTATTATTAACACCACGAACTCCGAGAACACAGCTTCAGGCCTACAACCTCAAGGGCCGGCCGCGCAATATATCTATGTCAGGTGAACAGTATGAATGAATAACTTTTATTGTTTGGTTACTCAAAACCATTACATTAAAACAAGCGTTTATAAAAAGAAATTACAAAAGTTAAAACAGGGAATGTGTTAGCGAAATAGTCTGTGCATCTACGGAGTCTCGATTCATTTAAGCCCTGGGTGGCCATCAACTTAGACCGTGTCTCTTGGATAAACTTCCCAAATGAGGCCATGTCTTTTACTGTAGACAGTGTATATAATTGATGGACCGCCTCCTTAGTGGTGCGAGTCCCCGCCTGTCTGAGAATGGGCCTAAGGTAAAGACTGCGTGCTGCACGCAGGGCCGGGCAGCAAAATAGCAGATGAGCATGGGACTCGCGTTTGTGATTGCAGAGCCTGCATTCCAATACACCCAGCTCTGCCTGTTCAACGGCATGTAGTTCTTTAAGGGGCAGAGGGTGTAGTCTGTAGGCTAGAATCTTATGGAGAGCTGTGCGGCCCACGGCCTGCGTGAGATGGTGTTTGGGATTATACACAATGTGCGGCAGGCATAGGGTCTCGTGCAGGTCTCTTATCGCTAATGACTCCAAGTCCAATTCGCGGGAGCGAGCCCGAACTTGTTTCTTGATTGCGTTTTTGATCGCCGTGTAGTTGACTAGTTCGGGGTCCCAAAGCTCAGTGGCCAGGTTGAGGCGAACTTTTGCCGCGGTGAGGGTAGCTGACCAGGGATTCCCAGGTTCCATAAAGATATATTTCAAAACTGCCTTAAGTGTCTTATCTTTTGCGGCTGTAGCAAGGTAATAGTATTTGCTTAAGGCCGCCATCTCTTCCAGTTTTTGTTGGTTGAGCGAGAATTCTAAGCGGATAAGGGTGTTTCTAGTGCACTTCGGTAGATGAAATATTCTCTTGTATGCTCTGCAATGGATTTTTTCGAGTTCCTTGTTGAGTTTGCCCGGGTAGGCTTGCTGAGCGTAATTGAGGGCCGGCATTAGTTTAGCCTTTAATACTCTTCGAATGGCCGTTGTAGTTGGGCTGTGTAAGGAAGCTTGTAATTTGCAGAGTGCATAAGTGATGGTTTTCCCTTTGCCTTGGATTTTCTTTAACTGGGCGCCGGAGAGACCTGACTCGTGGTAGCAGACTCCCAGGTAGGTATATCGTTGTGTGCTTTCCAAGGAGAGATGACCAAGGTTCCATTTTGCTCGTTTTTTATGTGGGTAGTGCCCAAAAATAACTATTTTTGATTTGGAAGAGTTTGCCACCAACCTGTTTTCGTTGTTGTATGTTGCCAGGGCGGTCAGCATCTTTTGTAGTCCTATTTTAGTGTGATCCAGGAGTACCAGATCGTCAGCGTACTGCATGAACTGGATTTTGATCCCACAATCCTTGGGGTTGCAAGGGCTGCCCCCAACAGGGCTGTCTCCATATCTGCTGTATACAGATTGAACAGCAGTGGCGCTAACACGCACCCTTGCTTTAGGCCTCGGTCCGTGTCGATCTTCTCAGAAGCGGAATCACTCGAGAGTTTAATTCTAACCCACGTTTTTTGATAGAGTGACTGAATTGCTCTTAGCATAGTCGGACTGATGTTCCATTGTGCCAGCTTTCTCCATGAAATTGCGCGGTCTACCACATCGAAAGCGGCAGAGTAATCGATGAAGCAGGCGAATAAAGGGAGGGTTTTACCCGACCGAGCTTGATAGGCCAAATAGGAGAGTGCAGTGATGTTATCCACGGTCGAAGACCCGGGTCTGAAGCCAGTTTGGCATAAAGGCAAAAGACCTTCTTCACGTGCCCAATCTGCGAGGTCCGGCAGTATCGCACTAGCATAGGCTTTGCCCTCGATGTCCAAGAGGGCAATCAGTCTGTAGTTGGACGGATCTGATTTAGGTCCCTTCTTATGGATAGGGTGTAAAAGCAAGCCTCTCCAGGAATCAGGCACATCCCCCAAGAGCCAGCATTCGTCATATAGATGGGACAGATTTTCGGACCAGAATTCGATGTTCGCTTTAAACAATTGGGCAGGAAGGCCATTTGGGCCTGGTGCGCCATTTTTCCTGATTTTTTTTAGGATTTTTGAGACTAGCAATTTACAAGGCGAGGCCTTCTTGTCGATGGTGGAGTATGGCTCGTCTCTTACTATTGGTCCATTATTTACCTGGTAGACCGATTTGTCTTCGTTGTATAGGACTTTTACGTGGGCTACCCAGGTTGAGGCCTCAAGGGAGTTTTCTCTATGATTAGTGCCTCGGCCGAGATTACTTAGGTAGCTCCAGAACTCTTGCGTTTTCCCGGGGCTCAGCAGGTCAAAGATCTTCAGCCATTGTCCATCGCAGTATTCGCGTTTTGCAGCCCACACTTTCTTGGAATGGCTTTTTGCAGCCTCTTGTAGTTGTTTTTTATCTGAGGCTGTGCCATTTTTACGTAAAACTTTGCGTTTCATGTTCAAGTGTTTAGCACTATTTTTGATTACCCGGTTAAATCCGTATGCAGCTGGTAGGTACCAATGGGGAGTCCTGTTTGAGTCCTCTCGAAGTAGCGCCGCTAATGTCCCAGTGATGCCATCTCATGTTATTATAGCGCCTTTCTTCTGTTCACTAGGTGGCCAACCCGCCCACGAGTTTATCCAGTTATTAAATTTGGAGGTCGCTGCGTGCCCCCATCAGGTGAACAGTAAACACTTTTGTACACAGCCCATCAGCCGACAACCCGGGGGTCCGGCGGCAAGTTCGTTGTATCAACTAACCGGTTCGCAGTTACCACTGCCAACAGCGCCGGGTGCAGGTATCATGCCCAAAAACGTATTATATCTGCCAGTGCGTCCCTCCCCCCCGTTGTTCCGTAACTAGTATTCAAGACAGGTATGTCCGTGTCTTAACTAAATTAATATAACTGCCCAACCCCCTCAACGGTCCCTCCCCCTCCCCCACCCCTTCATTATGAAGATCATTGTATGCCACAATAGGGAGTACGCTCATATGGCGTCTAGGTCTGTTTCATAGCCGCACTCATTCTCAGTGTGCTCCTCAGCAATGTCTATGTCCCATCCAAGAATGTCCCTAAAGTGTGTCTGTCCCTAGTGTAGTACTCCAACTAGCCTAGAGGTGAAATGCTTGTCTACGTTGCCGCCTCACCCATCCATTCCTCGTCTACATCACTCCCCATCCTCACCCCGCTCCGCCTTGCACTCTCCGAATCATTCGCACAGCTCTCCTCTCACGCCAGCCGAGGCTCAGGCTCCAAGTTATTATTTGCTTGCTGACCTAGTGCCGTCTCTTCCGGGCCTTCAGACTCCCCACTCTCCCTTCCATCAAGGTAGGTATGATACAGGGCCCAAAAGTTTTTAGGGCGGCTTTTGGGGGGCAGCAGTTCGCTATAGTGTTCCGCTTGTGTGATACAGTAAACATGTCCCTCGCCCATCTATTCCTGGTTGGGAGCGGACCTCTCATCCAACAGTGTGCTACTGCTCTCCTAGCCATTAGCATCCCCATATCCATTAGCCTGCGAAGTGCGACTGGGAGTCGCTTGGAGTTGCCAATCAGCGCCAAGCTCGGTTACGGGGTAATGTCAACCTCCAGAATTCTGCTCATTTCCGAAAAAACATCGCCCCAAAAAGTCTGAATTCCCGGGCAGTTCCACGCCAAGTGCAGGAAATCCGCATCAGCAGTGTGGCACTGCTTTCAATGTGCTGTGGGCCTCAGACCGTATCTGTGAAGTATCTCTGGGGTGTAGTACACCCTCTGCAGGAATTTAAAGTGGATCAGCCTATGCCTGCCATTAAGCGATATCCGCTTCGTGCTTTCACAGCAGTACCGACATGTCTCATCATCTAGCTCCATCTCCAGGTCTCTTTGCCACTCTAGTCTAGCTTTCATGAGTTGATGCTCCCCTTGCAACCCAGCCACCCTATAACGATTCATGAGGAGCTTCCGAGGCTCCTTAGTCTTAATGACGTATGTCAGTTCGAGGACGTATGGGGGCTCCGCCATGTCCGGACCTAGCAGTTCCGAAAAAGCACTTCTCGTCCTGTGAAAGTGGAAGCGTTGCATCAGAGGAATCTCACTACGATCTCCGCATACCTGATCCCAGGTTTTGACCATACCGTCCTGAAAAAGGTCACCCGCTCGGCGGAGACCCAGCTTCGCCAGCTCTCTAGGGACCCCCCTCTCAGTCATGGGTGGAAGCCATAGCATCCATTCCAGCGGCATCTCCGGTGAGTATAGTAACGCTCCTCCACGTCTTTGCAGAAGCGAGTGCCATGCATGGTTGGTAGCGGTAATGGAGTCTAACATCCCTATTCTACGATTTAGTGGCATGCAGATCGTGGCCGGGAGTGTCAGCGGAAGTGCGAATAGTCTCTCCATACGGACATGCGGGATCATCTTATCCCCGTGGACCCAGGTGTGCAGGTGCGACGCCTGAGCCGCTCTGTAATATAGTTCAAGGTCCGGCGCCGCTAAGCCTCCCATGCTGTAGGGCAGTGTCAGAGTGGATCACTTGACTCTGGACTGCTTACCCGCCCACGCCAAGCTGACCATGAGACTCGTCAGCCGCTGAAAGAATGCCCTAGATAGCACTATGGGAAGAGCGTTGAAAAGGAACAGGAATCGCGGCAGGACCACCATTTTCATAATGGCTATTCGGCCCATTAGAGTGAGAGGCAGCCTACTCCAGATCACTATATCGTCTTCCAACTTACTAACCGCTCTGCCGTAGTTCTGGCTAATGAGCAGGTCTGGATCTGTATGAATTTGTATCCCAAGATACCTAATCGGATCTTCTGACCACTGCAGAGGGTATTCCGTCTCCACCCGACTAGTCACAGGCGTAAGCGGCAACACCATGGACTTTGCCCAGTTAACCTTGAGGCCAGATAGCACACCAAAACGTACAACCTCTCTCAGCATCGGGGGAAGGGTAGTGGCCGGGTCGTGCGCATACAGTAACGTATCATCCGCATACATAGACATTACTATTTTGTAGGTCGGAAAGCGTATGCCCCTGTGGCCATGGTATTTCCTCAGTGCGCAAGCCAAAGGTTCCGCCGCTAATGCAAATAGCAAGGGGGACAGGGGCATCCCTGTCGAGTCCCCCTGCCTATGTGGAGGGGTGTCGAGATTGCATTACCAACACGCACTCTAGCCAAGGGCCCCTCATAGAGAGCTCCCACCATTTGCAGAAAGGGCTCTCCAAGCCCCATTCGCCGTAGCACCTGTAGCAGAAAAGGCCATTCCACCGAGTCGAACGCCTTCTCCATATCAAGGAAAACAGCCACAGCCGACACGTCCTGCTTAACGTGCTGTATGGTTCCCAGGACCGTCCATATATTGTACATCAAATTCCTGGTGTGTATGAACCCCGCTTGTTCTGGGGCAACCAATTCAGGGGCTAGTAACGCTAATCTGGTCGCTAGCACTTTAGCATAGAGCTTGGTATCTACATTCAACAACGACAGCGGACGGTATGATCCACACTCATCATGCAACTTGCCCGGTTTAAGGATAGTGATTATCATAGCCTCTCTCATGGAGCCTGGCATACTACCCTGAATGTAAATGTTGCTCAGTAGAGCAGTAATATGCGGCAGAAGCTGTTCCTGAAATGCTTTGTAAAACTCGACTGTCAGGCCATCCATACCAGGCGCACTGCCCGTTCGCATTGAGGCCAAGGCGTCTCTGATTTCGTCCTGTTGTATAGGGCACATGAGGAATTCCCTGTCGGAGTCGGAGAGAAAGGGGAGCTTTATGTGCTCCAAGTAGTCTAGTATTTCTGCCGATAGGTCCCCGCCTCTCGAGGAGTACAGGTCCGAGTAATAGTCTCGAAAGATGGCAGCTATATCTGCCTCATCCGTGGTACCGTGTCCGTTCACGTCTCTCAGTTCTGTGACCAACGGCTTCCCTCTCCTGCCTTTAAGGATCTTAGCCAGTACGGAGCTAGGCCTTTCCCCCTCACCGTATGTGCGGGCTGTGGCATATTTGCCCAGATGTTTAACCTCCCTGTCAGCCTCATCGTGGAACTCCAGCAGGAGGCGCTTAATTCCTTCCTCCGTGACCAAATCTGGTCTACGCCGCTGCTGTTCCTCAAGGGCTTGCAGCTGATTTTCTAGCTCGGCTAACCTACGTATTATCGCCTTCAGCACACTGGAGTGTTTTGCCATGGCAATGCCCCGTATATACAATTTAAACGCCTCCCACACAGTCTGGAAGTCCTCCAACGATCATAAATTTTTTTCAAAAAATACTTCAATCGCCTCCGTTAGTTCCCCGCGAAAAACCGGGTCCAGGAGCGAGTAGGGCGGGAAGCGCTAGGTAAACGGGGAATTTTTCTCACAGGGGCCTCCATAACTAGTAGTATGGGAGAGTGATCAGATAGCGTGCGCGGTAACACTTTACATTGCTTAATACTACGGTTAATTCCCGAGGTGGCAAACCAGTAATCTATTCTAGTATGCACCTCGTGGTAAGCCGAGTAATGTGTGTATCCACCTGGCCCCCCATTCCTGCTCCTCCACACATCATCCATGTCCAACGCAGGAAGTTTAGCTGCCAACATCTGCGCTGCCGCCGACGGCCTGCGAGGTGGGCCCGTAGACCTGTCAATGTCTGGGTTGAGCATCAGGTTGAAATCCCCCCCCATATTATGTGCGGCTTAGCGTACGTGCCAATCTTAGCAGCTAGTGTTTCATAGAATTCAGGGGAGTCATAATTGGGACCGTAGGCATTGACAACCAGCAAATCCAGCCCCATCCCCTTACAGGCTGCTATAACGTATCTGCCCTCCGAGTCAGCGCTGAGCGTCTGTATCTGGATTTTTGCACACAGGTTTACCCATGTGATAACTCCCCTAGCGTGTGTAGTGAACCCAGCTGCAGCTATGTTCACCTCCAGCCCTCTGCTGTGTAGCATCCTACTTGATAGTGGCAAATGTGTCTCCTGCGGATCACTGAAAGAATATCGACTACCAAAATATCGACTACCCAAAATATCGAGGAAAAAATATCTACAGCAAAAATATCGAGTTTGTATGTACAAACAGGTAAGTACAAAAATATCGAGTACAAAATATCGTTTAAAAAAATATAGTTGTAAAAAATATCGTATTTACTAAAAACAGTGTTAAATTAAATTAATATTAATAATTAATTACTAAAATATACTTAAAATTACTTAAATTAACTTATAATAATTAAATAATTAATGAAAGTTAAATAAATATTTTTTTATTTCATATTTATTAAACATATCTATATAGTAATAAAATATAATAAAATAATACCCAAAAACTGAAAACTGACCCTGAACCCTAAAAATACCCCTTTACCCAAAAACTGAAAACTGACCCTGAACCCTAAAAATACCCCTTTACCCAAAAACTGAAAACTGACCCTGAACCCTAAAACTACCCCTTTACCCAAAAACTGAAAACTGACCCTGAACCCTAAAACTACCCCTTTACCCAAAAACTGAAAACTGACCCTGAACCCTAAAAATACCCCTTTACCCAAAAACTGAAAACTGACCCTGAACCCTAAAAATACCCCTTTACCCAAAAACCCAAAACTGACCCTGAACCCTAAAAATACCCCTTTACCCAAAAACCCAAAACTGACCCTGAACCCTAAAAATAAAAACGATATTACTTCACTTACCTTAAAAACGATATTACTTCACTTACCTTAAAAACGATATTTTGGCTGTCGATATTCTGTCCTGTCGATATTTTCTCCAAACGATATTTTGGAGTCGATATTATGTCCAAACGATATTTTGGAGTCGATATTATGTCTGTGTACCGTCTCCTGCAGTAGCGCTATGTCTACATTGTGTCTTTTAAGGTAACCTAAAACTTTCCTCAACTTCCTGAAATCATTCAGCCCCCGGACATTCCACGTGAGGGCGCAGACAGTAGCTGACTGTGCATGGTCCAGTGCTCTCGATTCAGCAGTCATGATGACATAGCGTGTACATCGTGAGGTGAGCCGGGATTACAGATGGGAAACAGAGCAGTGCGATATGTCATGAAGCAGTGTGCGTCCTGGACGTGTGCCATTCTACAGAGAGCCATTCGTTCTCCCGTCTTCTTGTGTCCCTTATTCTCAATCTGCGCCTGCCCAACCCCAGCTCGGCAGCTCCCCCCTTACAGACCCCACATCCCCCCACCCACAGCAGACCAACCCCAACTTGGGCCCAGCCTGTCAGTAACCCCCCCTGTCAATCCCACCAAACTCTGGATGTCCCCAGTGGGAACGAACAGTGCATGCAGCGCCGGGGCCGAGGTTGCCAGGTGTAGTAGTCTTTGCATCGGTTAGTACCTGTGCAAACATCGCTCCCAGCGCCATCGCCTAAGATTGCATCTCAACATGTGCCAACAAATTGTCAGAAAGCTTTAATATTATACCCTCAGTTCAATTCAATTACTACTCGGAGTGCTCCAGGCCCATTATCTCATACCTCTCTGCACAGCTAGTAAATTGCAAGCTAACGTGCTTTTACAGTAAATATATGAAGTGTGTAGGGAAGAGGGAAAGTGGAACATTCTCACCCACTATTCCGTGCCTTCGGGCATTCACAGCCCCCCTCATAGAGTAAAGGATCTCGAGCGTTCAGACAATCGGAGGTTTCCTACGCTGCTGCTGGGCCCCCAGGCCAGACCCAGGTGCTTAACGGGCCTCCAGATCTCAGCTCGGGGTATATACCCCGGGCCTTTCAGTGTTTTTAGTCTTGTTTCTCCAGCTGGCTGCCAGAGCTCTCTTCGTCGTTCTGACTCCTGGGGCTGCCTCTACGCTCCTTGGTCCAGACCTTCAGTGCTTTTTGGAGGTCCCTGGGGTCAGTAAAAATGTGTGAATGACCCAGTCGATTTATCCTCAGTTTCACCGGATATAGCATGGCGTAGTCCAGTCCGAGCTCGCGGAGCTGTTTCTTACAGGGAGCCTTTGCAGTGAAGTCTGGATACAGTGAAATGTCTGAACCCTCATATTACAGCGTCTTCTTTTCCCGAGCAATCCGGAGGGCCGTGTCCCTGTCCCTGTAGTTCAGCAGTTTGGCTATGATCGGCCTGGGGGGAGTACCCGGTTTCGGGCGCGGGCCCAGCGTTCGGTGCGCTCTCTCGATAATGAACATTGGCGAAAAAACGTCTGCTCCCAACAGCGTAGTCAATAGCTTCTCCACAAATAACTCCATCTTCCTGGTCTGGGCGGTCTCCGGTACACCCGTAATGCGTATGTTCGATCTTCGGGATCGGGCCTCCAAATCCTCTGATTTATCCTGGATTACCTGCAAGAGTCTATCATGTTGTTTGCGAAATTTGTCCTGTTCCGTTTGCGCTTCTTCTACTTCCGTTATGCGCCTCTCCGCCATGTCCAGGCGTTCCGCGTGTTTATCCACTCTTTCCGACATCCGGTCCATGCGGTAGGAGTGCGCGTCAAAATTAGTGCCCAGGGATGACATACTGTCCTGGAGGCCCTTTTCCATCGTGACCAGCAGGTCCTTAATGTCTGTGTAGATCGAGCCTTCCGTACCTTTGCTTTGTGGCTCAGATTCCATGTCCCGCGTGTCTGGGGCCTTTGTGCAGCGTTGCTCGAAGGGTAGTTTAGTTTGGGTTTTGTCCCCTTTGCCCATGCTGCCTTGGTGGCCCTGAGACGCTCCCTGATAGAGCCAACGCAATGCCGCGCTCTCGCCCTGCCGGACGATTATCCACACAGCGCTCCGTCCACCAAATGGTCACCTCCACTGTCTGGCGGCGTAACCGACTCGAGGTTGTAAATTACAGCTAGGTTCTGTAGTTGGAGATATCCCCTTCAGGGATCTGTTGGAGCCCCACTCAGTCCAGCTGACCCGTAGAGCAAATCTGGAGCGCCGTGCCTCTAAAGCGCTACCATGGCGCGTAACCCAGGTCTTCTGTAAGCCGGCGGTACAGCCTGGACCTTCCACCTGTCGCCGCTGCGTCGTCCTATCGCAGGCCCCCTTGGTAGCCGCAGGCTCCCAGACTCCCAGGGTCCCCCCTCGCAGCACCAAATGTGAGGCGTAGTTAGCGCCTGCCCTCAGGGCCACCCAGGTAATGTCCAAGTGGGTCAGCCGCAGGGCACCGCGTGGTGTATCAGCGCAGGAGTGAGGGCCACCGGGCTTCAATGCTTTGTGCCTCTCGGTCTGCCAGCGCAACTCTAAGTGCGCGCCACTCGTGCTCTCGTGGGATATGTCCCCTGTACAGGGGGATGGTTACCTGGGGTACAGGTCAAATTCGACTCCCTCCGGGGCCTCGGCGTATGCGCCCGAACTCCCTCTGTGGTCTGCCGTCTCGTCACAGCGCAGGCAATATCGCCGTGCCTCATTCGCCGCTGTAGGGCACAGTGTGGCACAGCAGTGTGGGACAGGGGCCGCAGGCGTGGATTGTTGCTTCAGGTGCTGGGCGAGCTCTGTCCCCTCCGGCGTCTCAACACGGGATCCCGGGCTCCTGCTGCGCTCCGCAGTCTCATCGGTTGATTGCGCCACTGGTCAGCTGCACGCAGGGTCACGTACGCCGGCCGCCGTTGAAATCCAGGCCGGGGACTAGAGGCCTAGGATGTCGGCTCCAGAGTTGTCGTTTCTGGCGGTTTCGGTCGGTGTAGAGTCACCACTGGAACTCACACCGAGTATAGGAGGGCTCTGGAAGATCTCACGAGGCACCTAGCCTCCTTGTTGGCCGTAGTGGAAGGATTTTTGCAGGATTAGTGTGGCGATGGAGCAGAGCTCCAAGATCAGGCGTCCGCCATCGGTGCTGGCAAGCTCCGCCCCCGAGGAAGGGGCACTCCTATTTGAGGTACTGCTGCTAGTCCAAGAACGTTAGAACCTTTGCTTCCCTTCATTTTCTTATTCTAAACACAATAAAACATTTACTTTGCATAAAAACTCCAGTAGGCAACATTCCTGGGTGAAACTGTGCCTTCACAAACTGTGATTATGCTTCCTCGATCCAGGGCAGGCGATCAAGTGGGACAAGTACATTGAAAATACAAGATGGGGAGACCCGCTGAGAATCTTCCCTCTCAGTATACACTCATTTGCAGTTCTGAGGGGTCCATTCGGATCAGGGGTCCAACATCCTGTTATCAAAAAGCAAAAAGACAGAGGAAAATAATAGGGATTGGAACAGCAAAATCAGTCATTAGGAACAGAGGAAAATGGCAGGGATGGCACAGGTGCACAGATCTTCAAGGATGGAAGAAACATGGCAGGGATGATCAGCCGTTCAGGTCATCAGTCTCTTTTGGTCTTGCAACGGTATTCCTGCATTTCTTCAAACAGGCATAAATCTGCAGCAATCCATTTACCACACATGCATCCTGTATTTTCAGGGCTCAGCTGACCACAGCTGAGAGAACTATTTTACAAGTAGCTTTTGTGATTAATAAATAAACAGATGGGAATGACAGGCCTGTAAGATAGCTTAGTGGGTCAAACATCTTTGCTGAGATAAGCTTCCAAGTTTGAGACTTGGAAGTCCTAGTTTTCTTTTTCCCTTCTGAACTATATTTGAGATGGGCAGCAATTGTTACTAAGTGTGTTTAGAAAGTGCACACGTGTCAATAAGTGTTTCACAAGCACAATGTTATGATCACTATGTCGCCCAAGACTGCTTCTGGATTTTCGACTTTAGAGTCCTACCAGCCATTCATCATTTGAAGCCCTGAGTTTCTGGCTGCAAGATAGAAGTGTTGCCAGTCTAGAAAGCAGACATCTCCACTGATTCACTGCTTTCTTCTCCGATCTGATCAGTATGGCTCACAAAGTGGAAGCGACTCACTAAAATCACGTCCTCCCATCTCCGTTTGTCCACGGTTACCACCTTCCCTGAGCAGGAGGTAACAGTTGCATGATTTGCAACTCGATGTGCTGTCCTCGTCTTCTAGTTGTACTCGTCTCAGCGAGTTACAAGACTACAATGCAAATGTGTCACTTATCCTCCTTGCTGTGCATTGGGAATTGCAATGACATTTTTAGGTCTTGCCTAGCGACGTAGTGCTTGCGCTGCTCGCTTGTTAGGACTCACCTAGCAATGCAACGCATGCGCTGCTCGCTTGCGAGACTATTGTCGTCGGTTTTGCTTTGGAAACAGGGTGGAAGCTCCACCCATGCTGCTCATTGGTGTGTGTCAAAAATGTGCACTTTTGATTGGAAGGGTCGCATGTTTGTTCCCTCCCAGTCTTCTGTTTGCCGTGCCTGCCTGGGCAGGAGATGTGCACTCATACGGCTCGCGGGGTTTCAGCACAACGCGCGCATTGCGCATTTTCACCTTATTTTGTGTGGTATTCTCTCATCTTGAATTTCGTGGGTGTCACAATGCGCGCATGGTGTGCTTTCACTTTCCCTCCCTTCCCTCGTTGGGCCCCTCCTTGTTCCATTGTGTGCCAGTGCTGGTCAGAGCTCGAAGCGCCGTGGCTGCCCAGATAGGAGATTCTGCAAGCGCACGTCATCTCGCGTCTCTTCCGCCTTGTTTTTTTATGTCTGCACCACAGAGCACCCACTGTTGTGTGCACCTGGCATAGACCAGGAGAGCAGACCCAGTCGTGGAAGAAAATGCACTCTTCTCAATGCAAGTGCCAATTTGGACAGTTCACTCCTGTGGTGAGGACCCCTGTACCGCCCGGTGGCTGTGCAGTGCCTAGAAGCCGACATGGTGTTGCCGGTCCAGAGTGATCTCTTCGGGACGGGCAGGTTCGTCCAGCCGGGTGACCTCTGGCTGGGGGCCGCTTTCTGCAGCTACAAGTCTGTTAATGCAAACAAGACTGTGACTTTACTGAGCGCGATGCAGGACTGTGGAAACACTCTGCAGGTGAGTGTCTGGCCTCTGGCCGCTATCCGTACACTTGTGGGTTTATCAGGTCTTGAGGTTTGTGTGTGTTTGTGGGCAAATGATGGCTTTGACACATGTTCATGATTCTCCTTCCTCTGTCGATGTTGAGGTTTACTAGGTTTACTAGCTCCCCACCCTGGACTAGAGCAGGCTAGTCATTTACATTTTTAGAATCGGTTTATCCTCTTCTGTGTAAAATGACACGGTAAGCCTCAAATTACGACGCATCAGTGCAAGCGCTTGTCTTCGCTCATTAGGTAATGCACCTGCAGCCGCAAGCTGTTTAAAATTTAAGGTGCCTTTCATGCGCAGAAAGCTGTGGCTCTGTGGGTTAGCGGCTTCTGCTGAGACCTGCCCTCAAAGCTTTTTTTCACCCTTTGGAAGATAGTGAGCGGCAATCATTGAGTTGGCCGAAAACCTCTCACTTAAAGAGCTGGGAAATGGACTGCTACACAAGCGCCTTATTTGTCAATTCGTAACTTGCCCAAATAAAGTAAAATAGAACCCCTCCCCCAATCTCTGGGCTGTTAAGTTTTTATATTGTGCTTACGATAAAAGGTGTTAGCAGGGCTTTAACTGGGACGAAAAAGAGGGGGGAGGTCGGGTCTCTAAAAGGGGATTTGCCAAACAGTGTCATGTGACGATGTGATCTTTCAGCTAGTGCACCCGTTAGTACGATAACTGGCAGGGCATGCCCATAGGTGCTGGAAGTGGTGGGGGGGGAGAGACATCAGAAATGTTCCATATCTACTAAAATATCCTGCTCGCTCCCTCTGCTGGTTCATTGAGTGCTGCCTAGTGCCAATGTATGCACCATTATTCCATGCTGCAAAGATGCCTGCACTACAGGCAGGGTTGTTTTGTGCATGAACACCTCATTCTATGTTTTTGTTTGTTTTTTATTAATTTAGCACAGTTACTTAAAACCATTGCTATAAAAAGACAACATTAGCACTTTTATAAAATCAGCATTAACACTTTTGTCATGTTAAAAGACAGAGCTAAGAAACGGCTCTCAAGGCTTAGTGTCCATTATGCTTATAAAAACACAGTCTTAGAGTTGCCGATGTGAACATTTTGCTGCGTTAGACCATAGATAAGAGATGAATAAAACAAAGGATACTAAACCACGGGAGAGAAAAAATCTGTAATGAGTTTTTGAGAGGGAAGGGGTAGGAGAGCAGGGACCGAAGAAGGTGATAGAAGATTGTCCAAGAGTCTCACAAATTTTCCAGACCTTGCAAGCACTTGAGTGTCAGTAGACGCAAAACAGAGGGCCGAAGCCTCCCAGCATGACCTAATGCCCCATCTTAAATACAAGGGTTTCAAGAGAGACTTTCTAGGGCCAGCTAAGGCCGGACAACAACATAGAACATGCAGCCATGATTCAGAGTGGTAATTGCACAATCTGCAGGCCCCCCTCTCGCTTGTTGGAGCCCATCTATTGAAAGCCGTCGAACGCAGGCCAAGAAGACGCATGAACATTATATTCTTCCGTGCCACTGCGTTGAAATTTTCCTGGAAATAAGCTTGCGGTTTCCTGGGAAGATACGAAGAGTTCAAGGGGAGCAAAATGGTAGATGTTTTTACAGAGTGCAGATCCATACGATGGGAGATTAATTTGGCCTGCCTGTTGATGGCATTTTTCCAGGCTGAGTAAGGAATAGTGTCCGAAAAAAGAGATGCGTTGTCCATCTCTAGCACTCTTATGGCCTTTGCAATCTGAGTGTTCCAAGGGTTGCCAGGACTGGAAAAAATTCCTTTTAGCTGGTATTTTAAAGTGTTGTCGCCTGCTTTTAGGGTCCTTATAAAATATTTCAAGGTATCGGCCTCGCAATAAATTGATTGTCTTTGTAGGCCCAGCTCCAAGCGTAGTCTTGCCCGCTGAATAAAACTTGGAAGATGGAAGATTTTTTTATAGGTGGAAATTTGGGCGAGATCAAGACTAGTAGAGCATGCGCCGGGAAAGGCCTGATGCCCATAGGTTAAGGCAGGAAGAAGAGTGGCTTTGATCACCTTCAGGATGGCTTCTGCAGAGGGACTGCTCATGTACAGATTCAACCGGGTCAGGGAGTATGTGATTGCTCCTGCTCTCTTTTGCAAGGCAGCTAGGTGAGATGCAGGTCTAGACATCTCGTTGAACCAAACTCCCAAATAATTATATTTTGCGGTTGTATTGATCCTGGCAGTCCCAATGTTCCACCTTAAACTTTTCTTGTTCTTACATCTGCCGAATATCAGTACCTTGGTCTTTGCCTGGTTGATTTTCAGGGCGTTAGCGATGTTATATATATACATTCTATGCGTGTTGCAGATCAGTTAGGCTTCGTCTAAAGTCATCAGTGTGGGTAACACGGAGAAGACACTTCACATATTGGAGAACACCCAGAGGAAGAAATGCAAAGTTTCACTACTCTTTTTGGATGCTGAAAAGGCATTTGCTTGGGTAAGCTAGACGTACATGGCCCAGGTCATTCATACAATAGGGTTTGGCCTTATAAATCTGACATGGATCCTAGTGAGCTATTGGGCCCCCGAAGCTCATATAAGAGTTAAGCAGTGAATGCAGCAGGGGAGCCACCTCCTGCTACTGCTTTCACTCTGACACTTGAACCACTGGCACACTGTGTAAGGGCCAGAGAAACCATTAGAGAGTATAGACTGGTGAGGACACCTTTAAGTTAACAGTGTCAATGATGTCATGGTTTCACTGACAGACCTGCTGTCATTGGTCCTTTTATTTTGAGAGAGATTAACATTGTCAAGTCTCTCTCTGCATTCATGATCAATCTAACTAAGGCTGAGGCATTTCTACTACATCCACAATCAATGTAGTATGACTATTTGTGTGAGTAGATTCCAATCCATTGGAACTCTATTCGGTCTCCTACTAGGGTATACAATGACCAACTGCTAGGGCTTAGGCTATTGTGCTCAGTTACCTCCCTCTCCTTAGTACAGCGAGGCAACAAGGGAAGTTGTGGAGGCCTACTGGGAGGTGGTGCTTTCTAGCGGCTAGAGATGTTGAATTTGGCACTCGGTAACCAAGTTCAAATCCTGGCTTTGTCTCAACATGCTGTGACTGTGGTCAGATCACTTGTTATCCATTGCCTACAAACATTATAAATAAAAAAATGTGTAATGTAATCTGGTTCTCTTGCAAAGTGATCAAATGCCTTTGGATCAAGTTTGTAGGATATAAAACTAACAAAAAAATGTTAGAAATGCCATATACATTACTCTTCCTGACTTGTAATAGAGGCCATAGTCAATATGAACATTCTTCCAAAATTGCATTTTCTGTTTCAGGGGCTCCTCGTATCCCGATCTCTTTTGTTGATTAAATGGTTGCAATCACTTAGTAATGCATTTTTCTTGCAAGTGTGACAGCTGATGGCAGCTGGCAAACTCCTCTATTACTTGGCATCCTAGGGAAGGCTGGTGCTGCTACACTTACTGAGCTAATTCTAGGCCATGCAACTCTGATTCCAGGTCGAATGGACAAAATTAGGTATAGTAAAGTAGTGGAGTTTTGCTGGTCATCTCATTACAGGTGATCCCTAGTGGCAGGTATCAAGGTTACTGAATTCTCAAAATAGCTGGTCCCTTTATTCCTCACCAGAATTTATTTGGCAATTTTGGACAAATTTAAGACAAAGCCCCTGAACTTCACTTCATACTCTTACCGGTTTTCACCCATATGTTACTATTCGGGGTGTGTTCTGGAACAGAGGGAGAAGGACTTCAGATATATGAAGGAGACAAGATGTATGATGGCAGGTTCTCTCTCCAAGGGCATTAAAAAGAACATGACTTTCCAGAGGTGGAACTCCTTGGCTGTTTACAAGGTCCTACCGCCATCAGTCAAGATGGGGGCCTTACGGCCACTCCTTTACTTTCAGAAGAGGTTGAAAGAGAAAAACAACAACAATCATGTAATTTTGTTGTTGTAGTAACTCCTATTAGAGGCTGTACCAGGGAAGAGAAGACTGGGTCAGAAAAGATGGGAAAAAGAACTGGGGAGGGAAGGAGATCCGTGATAAAGACTGGACCAGGCTTTTTGATAGTGCAAACCAGTTACCTGCAGTGTTGAAGGGAGGGAAAAAAAATATAGACTCCCCACCTATTGGTACCACATGCCTGACAGGTTGGCCTTATGGAACAACAGCAAGAGAAATGCATGTTGGCGGGAATGCGAAGTGATAGGCACTCATGCACACTTACTGTGGCACTACTCAAAGTTGGGCAAATACTGTGAAGAGGTCTTTTGTGCATATATGAGATGCGTGAGGTACAAGCGCCTATCAACTCAGGGGAGGTCTATTTGGGCTTGCCATTCACAGAGGCAAGGTCTTACAAATGGCTGTGGGGTAGTTAGTTCACTCTGCCCAGAGTCTCATCAATAGAGGCCATTGTTGACTTTTGGGGGAAGCAGGTGGCTTCCACCCGAGGGACTGGCTGAGTCTGCTGAGGGATATACCGGCCATGAAGTAAATCACATTATCACTGAAACATAGGTGTAAGTCCTTTGAGCCACACTGGTAGCTTGTCCTGTGTTACTGTCACAAGACATTTTTTGGAGGTCACCTACTCTCAATATTTGAAATTGTTACACATAATTCCAAATTTGGGGAATCAGGGTAGCTCTGAGGGGGTGGCGGAGAGTTGCTTCTAGGATGTCCATCTTTGCTAGCATCCTTGGAGGCCTTAATAGGTTTGATACCACTCATGGAGGGCTTGGCATGGTGCCCTGGGTGGGAGAGGAGAAAAAGGGAGTCCATTAGAGTACGTGGGCATTCTTGAGATTGGGGTTGTGAATTGTAATTTCTTTTATACATTGTCTCTTTACCGGCCACTAGGTTGCAAGCAATGGAATGTGTAGAGAGTACACAAGAAATAAACAAAATTAAACATAACATTGAAATCTCTGATCCCAACTAAAAAATAGATTACCTCATGATATGCTTGAATTTATCAAATCAAAAAATGCCTTCATGATAAAATGTGTACGTGAATTGCATGGATGTCATTTAGGGATCACCAGGGATCACAGTTGCGACCCCCTAGTTTCCCCCTTGGTACCCCTGGCCTCAGAGGTGGCATACTCAGTGCCAACAAAACAAGGGTGTCTCGCATTTTCAGAGTCAGGCTCTAACCTTGTTTTCTGCTCATTTTAATTACATTAATAGTGAATAATATTTCATTATTCACTATTAGTGTAGTAAACGTGGAGCAGCAAGATCTAGACTTTCACTGGCATTTGAGGTAAGAAAAATAAAATGGCTTTAAATGTATGTTGAGTGCATGCATGTGGGTGAGAGTGACTGTGAGAGAGCATGTATATGTGTGAGTATGTATGTTTGCATGTGAGATCGTGGGTGTGTTTGTGTGTGTGTGTCAAAATAAGTGAGTAAGTACAAGTCAGTCAGAGAGAGTGTGAATGAGTAATTCAGGGTCAGAGTGAGTGCAAGACACTAGGTGAGAATTAATGAGTGCAACTAAGTGCTAATGAGAGAATGAGTGTGTCAGTGAAACTATGTTGTTATGCTTGCAAATCCGCTGTTGGATATGGCATGCTTCTTGGCTTATAGAAGCACCCTTGGCAAAATGTTGGCACTGGCATACTGTAGACAGTACTTGCATATGGGATACCCCCAGCAAAATTGCAGAGTTGGCGCACTGTAGGCAAATTTTGGCACGGGACACTCATGAAATAATGCCAGCGCTTGCCTACTGGAGGAAATCCTTGGCATATGAAGCCCCTGTGGCAAATTGCTGTTGATGACACATTGGAGGAAATTCTTGACATATGGGAAGACAACTGTGGCAATGTCCTGGGGCCATACATAACAACATGTGGTCCACAACATATTAGACATAACCTTTGACATAAGGGACATCCATTGTGCAAGACAAGCAGCATTACAAAAGTTCTGGCACTGGCATAATGTATGTAATGTTTAGACAAAAGGGTCCACCACAGCAAAATCCTGGTCCAAGCAATGAAGGTACTTTTTGACATAAGGGAGCACCTATAGGATATTTTGAAAACATAATTGGGTGAACTCATGGTTGAGTGTTTTTTTCAGAGCCAATGGCTGTTCACCCCTACAAGAATAAAGAATATTGATTGAGCAATTATTATGTAACTTCAGCAATGTTAATTATTGTTATGTCATCAGGATTAGGGTTGTGTGACATCACTTCTTGGGTCGATTCAGGGTCAAAGGTCAGATTATGTCACTTCCTGTTACATCATTAAGGTTGATGTCACTTGCGCTACCCCTGAGATTTTGGTGAATCCATGCCCATGGTCATTTGTATGGGCTATGATCAACATGTTTTAATAATGCATCCCGGAAAATGTTCAGCATCCCACAGCTGAGCAATCATGACAGCCTTTATAACAGCTGCTGCCTGTAGAAAGAAAATCCTGTTCATTTCTAAGTGGGAACAGACATTGAGAGTCTGCCACCTAATTGGAGATTAGCAAAATACACTGTGCTTAAAATCCCTGCATTTGCCTGCCGCTGTCATTTTATAAATCCAGGAAATCACGTTCCTCCAATGGATTGTGTACTGCCTGTTGCAAAAGAGCCTCCGTTAACCTGTGGCACAAATACAAACAATTATTTCCTGATGGAATGTTTGGTTTCTTTCAGATTTTCCGGGAATATATATTATTTTGAGAGAAAGAAGCAATTGTATTTAGAAACTATAGAAATGCCAGATGTGGTACATTTGCAATCCTTTAAGGACCATAATATATTTTCCTTATATTACTAAAGTGAGAGATACTGTTCTATTTTTGCTTCTTCCATGGTTAGTGATACACATTTATGTTTGTAGCATTCTACTAGAGAGAGCTACTGGTTCCTTTTTTTAAGCTTCGGTAAATGGAAAAGATGCATTATATTAGCACAGCACTTTATACTCCCAGTTATCTGCTGGGAGAGTGCCTGCTGTTCAATGGTGACCTCTACTGTGTCTTCGACTGGAGAGTTCACAACAGGATATGACTTGGGTGACCAACTAACATGGAGGCAAATTCTGGACAGGAGTATAAAAAATTGAGGACAAAGGGTCAAAATTCAGGACAAAAACTCAGGACTAAAGTTCAGTTTTACAGACAAATTGAGAGAGGCCCTACCCCACTATTTTATCAATGCATTTATTTTCTATTTTCTAAATTTTACTATATATTCACTATAGTCTTTATGTGATTGACTTTATGTATGCTACATTGGGGTGGCACATTATGTTCCACCCGCTTCCATCCTGCTCCGCCCCCGCCATACCGCGTTTAGCTATGCCGGCCACAGCTGACTATTTTGTTAAACTCTCACCATCAGGTAACTACACATAAAATAATGCACATCTTAACTGAAAAATAAATAAATGTGAAACTAATCAGTAGAAAATGTTTTGTTGTATGTCATGAAACGATTATTGGTTAATGCATTCACTACAGATGTATAAGTGTGCAACCAGAGGTCCACAAAATATAATCCTGTTTGGTGTAGTATGGAAAAGTGACTTGTGTATTTTTTTGTGCTAGGAGATCCCTGAACGCACTGTGAATGTTTATCATTATTTTAAAAGAGCAGTGCACACAGAATAATATAGGCTGCCACTAAATGCACATATAAATGTAGATTAAACATAAAAAGTGCTACTAAATTATAGATTTCAGTAACATACAGATTTTACCTAGTGCCATGGATGTTGATTCACCAAAATACCAGGGGTAGCGGAAGTGACATCACATGCCCTTTGACCCCAGTGACATTACAGGAAGTAACATCATATTGCCTTTAATGTCTTCCCGGCAGTGATGCCATGTGTATAAAGGTATAGCATCAAAAACAAAACTGGAAGCATTCATTCTCTAAAGCCATTGAGTGTGTGTTTAGATTGCAAAAACCATGGATATTCTTGCATAACACAAAGAATTAGAAAGATAAACTAAGTGCTGTGAAAAGCTCTCACAACTAACTTTTGGGTTATAAATGTTGGCATTCCGATCCTTAGAGATCATGACAGATTCAGACGTATGTAAGAGGGGCTATAGTCATAGACAATGAACATGTGCAGAGATCTTCACACACAGAGAGGAAAGGCTATGTATGCAACATACTGCATTTGGACCTCATGCCATGTACAATCATTTTCATGTATGTTTATACCAGAATTTTTTAATACTATGAACAATCATTTCCATGTATGTTTATGCCATATTTTTTTTACTTTTATATAAATAAACTGATACAATTTTAACTGTTTTCTTTTCTGGTACACTGAGCTTTTGCAGTCATTATCGTCTTATGTATAGGGCTTAATTTTCGATAAAGTCCCTTGTTGCCTAGGAATGCTATCTATTTGATGCAACATACTGCGCCATCTGTACTGATACAGCGATCCCTTGATGCATAACACTTTGTAAATCTTAAATGGGCCATCCGTGAAGGATGTCACCATAGATCTCAAAACCTCAGCCAACATCATCAAATATTCTCGAAAGCCTATGTTGCTGGCCGTTATTAGAGATGCAGACGGACTGGTTAAAGAGAACAGTTTGTTCTACATGGTCCCTTTGAGACAAGAGGATGGTGGAGTCCTGAGGTCATGAGTACACAGTGAGGCCTGCATCAGAAATCAATGGGCGAAAATTGACATTCCTCCATTAAAAGAACAACGCAGCTGCACTTTTCTTCAACAACACCTGTAATAGACTCCATTTGTTTCTCGGTGCTCTCAAATAGACATTCGAACCATATCAGTAAATAATTAAAAGAGCTGTCTTGCAGGTATTCCTCTCAGGTGTCCCAACCCTATAAACCTCTCTATTAGTAGCTAATAAAAAAAAGCTAATTTAAGCAAAAACTGTGTGAGGGGAGTTAAGCAAAGGTGGCGATTAATGTTTCTGTATCATGCATTTATGCCACATTTTTACTTCAGAGATAAAAAATGATTACACCTAACACAAATAACTGTCGGAACGTGAGAATGATTTTTTTTTTTTATGTGTTTCCATTTGTAATTGTCACTGGGCCGGTGTGTCTGGTCATTTCACACAAAATGTAGAGAACCTTGCAGTGATAATACAGAACTTTTCAAAAACACCCTTTCTATTTGTCTATAGGAGGAGAGTGAACGGGCTGGCACTTCTGAGGCCTGGCAGAAGACAAGCAGAGCGGTCTTGGGGAAAATCTGTTTTAACTGTGAATATTGCACCAATGTTAGACCCTTGTTAATAAATGGCTCGCTGAAATTCAAAGCCATTTTAAAGTTATGGACTAGGCTAGCCCATAGTTTGTTATCAGAAAGTGTGAAGTGACCTGACATCAGTTTAAAACAATTCCGGCTCTAAAGCAGCCTTAACATGCGCACAATTGCATTTCTTTGGGGAAGCAGACACTCTGGCTAGAAGGCTCCTTTCTTTTCAGCCGTCTGCCCCTCTCTCCAGAATACAGCACAGGAGATTCCCTCCCTCCAGCTGGGGAATCACAATTGTGGGAATTAACTTTGGTCTTTTAGTGGAGAGGCAAAAATTACAGACAAATGGCGTCCGTTAAGACTTCTGTCACGGACCACGGTATTTAGGGCTAATTTACAGACTGTCCGTGGATATTAAGAAGGTTGGTCACCCTAGATATGACATCCCTCTGAGCCTGATGTCGGTCACCTCAGAGAAACTATGATCAATATTTCATACTGCAAACAACAGAACATGATTTACAAAGGTTGATAATATACTGTGCAAAAGATTAAAGAGATGAAAATATGGAAAGCGGCCTATTTTAAACTCAACTCATAAGCAGCAACACACATTTAAAGAACCACAAAAAACATTGAGGAACCTGCGTCTCCGATGCTTGATATATACGGATATTGAGAGAGCAATTAATACACAAATGTCCTCAACTCATGAATATGCAATGTTATGATCGTAGTGTGAATAAAATATTTATTGATAATTGATTTTTCCTTCTTTGGTAAGCTCTGGCACATCGTTACAGATCTGTGTTTGCCACAGCTGTTTATGAAGAAATACATTACATGGAGAAGTGGCCATCAGAGTACATCACCCCTATAATGAAACACGTACATGTAATAGGGTGCAAGAGTTATTTTACTAATTGCAATCACATGTAGTGTACATAGTAATTTCAGGAACATTGACAAGTTTTGAACTCCACATTGTATCCATTTGAACAGAACAGCCAACAAGGTACATTCCAGGACAATGACTCAGGATGTTCAGCAACAGCAGAGTAAAGAAGGGCTGGGGTAAAGAGAGTCAGGACTCTTCCCTAGGGTACCAGCAGTTCTATATTTATATAGTGGGGTTCAGTGTTCCCTGTTTACTGGTGTTTACATTAAGTAAAATTGTGCAACAATTGACACTTGCTATTATAAAGTAAACCCAGCTTGGGAAGTAATGTGGAGGCTGCTTGAAGCAGGAAAGAGGGAGTAAAGAAGTAGGGGTGGGTCTATACCAATGTATCATGGACAAAAGGGTAGTGAATGAGAGTGAGGGACAGGGAACTGACTGTAAAGCAAGAAAGAGACAGCATGGGCCATAGACGATAAGTGGTGGACGAGACCCAGAGCAGAAATGAAAAATGGAAGGGGTGGAAATTATTATTACTGAGATAACCTGACTGTAGGTGCAAATCTGAGAGTGCCACAACTGAAGGTGATGGGTGGGCAGAATGTCAAACACTACTAAGGAAATATGGCATACAGGGGACAACTGAGGAATACTGGGAAAGCCTGGCCTAGAAAGCATGGCTTGCATAAACCCATACTGAGAAAGCAAAACCAAGAAGGCATGGGTGGGCAGGGTGAAGAGCTTCACTGAGAAAGTCTGGCCTAGGGTGGGCAGGGTGTAAAACCGCACTAAAAAGCCTGACCTATAAGGAATGGCTGGGTAGGCTGTAAAGCCACACAGAGAAAATATGACCGAGATGGCTTGGCAGGATAGCGTGTACAGCCACACTGAGTAACCAAGATATCGAAGGCATGGAACGCTGATGTAGAAGGCATGGGTTGGGAGGGGCAGGTTAAAGCCACACTGATGCAACTTGGCCTAGAAGGCATGGATCGGCAGGGTGTAAATCAACATTGTTGAAGCCTAGAACTCAAAGGGACAGGTGGACAGGGTGCAAAGTAATAACGCGTGACCTAGAAGGCTTATGTAGGTAGGGTATAAAGCAATACTGGGAAATCCTGAAAATGAGTGGATAAGTAGACAGAGTGTAAAGTAAGTCTAAAAAAGTCAGAGTATTGGAAAAAGCAATGCTAAGAAAACCTGACAGATGGTAAAGCAATACTAAGTCTGATGTGTAGGGATCGGTGGCCAGTGTTTGGTGCAGTCATGAGACAAAATGAAGGGAAGAGTGCATTGGGCGAGTCGAGTGAGTGTGAAGCAGCATTGAGACTAAGGGTCTGAATACAAGTGGGTCGCTTATTTCCTGCCCATGCGTTAATCCTTGTTTACACATGGGTCGGAATTACGAGTTTAAAGGAATTTATTGCATTTGATAATTATTGGATGCATAAATAACTCAGCCTTCCTTAAATGTAGCAGATCAAACCTACTGACATTTAATGTGGGAAAAGTATAAGGAATTTGCAGAATCCTGCAGATTTTCGAAAATTAAAACACCAAAATTTGCATGTTATTACCCACAATAGGTGTTATTTATCACACTCAATAAACAACGTAGCCTGTGATATCGCTATTTATCAGGTGTCATAAATAACCCCTAAACTCGTAGTTAGACCTCATGAAAACAAAGTTGGTTATAGGGTGTGGGTGTTAGGTTTAAAGAAATGCTGAGAAATCCTGGGTGGAGGGGGTAGAAAGGAAAACTGAAACAACCTGAACTTTAGATGCTGAGAGGCAGACTGAGACAGCACACACAGGAATAGATGTGGGGAGTGAGAAGCAGAGTGAAAAACAACTCTCAAACAGTTTGAATTGAAAGGGAGGGGGATTGTAAAACAATACTCAGACGGCGGGAAGTGAATGATGGTTGTGGTGGTGGGTGAACTGAAACAAATTAAACTGTAGAGAGAAAGGAACAATGCAACAACTTAATCCAGCAAAGCAGCTGCAGACCTGCCAACCTTAAACACTTTTTCAATTGTCTTGACTGGGCAGGGCTTTTAGCTTTCATTGTCTAAACAAATATCTAGGGGTAATTTAAGGGGTAGTCAATGGAGAAGGGCAGGGGCTAGTGGCCATTGTTGCCTAAGAAGCCTCCCCTGCTTCCATTAAAATACAAAAACAAAGGTTTCTGAGCCTGCCTCCAGAGTCTTTAGGAGGACGCAGCCCCCTGCATGGACTCTGAAGACGCAGATCATGTACTCTACTTTGATATCGTGTGACACATTCTATTCTATTATTATTCTATTAAAATTATTTGTACCGCGCGCTATCACCATAGGTTTCTTGGCGCTCAAAACAGTAACCAGTGACCTAGGGAGGGGAGTTAGTCGAAAGCAGCTTGAAAAAGCAAAGTTTTTAAAGATTTTCGAAACAGCTCATATTTAGGGCAGAAACGGAGAAAAGGCGGCAAGGAATTCCAGGTCGATGGGGCCAAGACCGAAAAACTCAGACCACCGTGTTTTTTCCTTTTAAATCGGGGGACATCCAGAAGGTTGAGTGACGCAGAGCGGAGAGCTCGAGAAGGAATGTGACGAGACAGAGTTGAGGATATGAACAGAGGGGCTGCGTTCGAAAGTGCCTTAAAGGTGGTGCATGCCAGTTTGAAAGTGCAGCGCTTCGAAACGGGGAGCCAGTGAAGGGAACGGAGAAGGGGGGTGACATGTTCATATTTGGGCAGACGGAAGATCAGCCGGGCAGCCTGATTCTGCACCAGCTGAAGTCGGTGGAGGTGACAGGCGGGGATTCCAGCATACAGACTATTAGCATAGTCAAGCCTGGAAGTTATGAGCGCGATGACAACTTGAATTAATGCTTCTTTAGTAAGGAAACGACTGATCTTGCGAATTCGCCTGAGGTGAAAAAAACAGGCAGATGTCACCGCGTTAATGTGCGGCTTCATGGAGAGATCATTGGAGATGATCACCCCCAGGCTTTTGACAGAGCTCACCGGAGTGGGTGCTGACCCCAAAGTGGTGGGCCAGAAGGTGGCATTCCAAGGATGCGAGGGTCCTCCTACCAGGACAAGCTCTGTTTTTGTAGGATTTAACTTTAAATGACTATGATACATCCACTCCGCAATGGACAGCATAGTGGACTGAAAATCGATGCGGGAAGACGGATGAGAAGTGATGGGGAAAATTAACTGAAGGTCATCAGCATAATTAAGGATTGTGACTGGGGCGTTTCGAAGGGAGGCTAAAAGTGGCTGGAGATACAAATTAAACAGGAGAGGGGAAAGTGCAGAACCCTGGGGTACACCACAAGGAAGGGAAGTGTAAGGAGCGGAAAAAGTGGAAAGATGAACAGATTGAGAACGCTGATGAAGGAAAGATCTGAGCCAGTCAAGGGCCACTCCCTGAATGCCAGCGTTATGGACACGGTCGATCAAAATAGTATGATCGACCGTGTCGAATGCCGCTGAGAGATCCAGTAGGACAAGGGCTTGAGAGATATATATAGTGACACCGTGTGAGTTGGCAGGTCTGCTGTTGGAGCCTGAAGGGCAGCAGTGGCATTCAGTACATGCGATCTCAGCTCTTTCTGAACGTCTTGGCGCCCCTACCCCACCCCAACCAATGGCACCATTTGTATTTACATGCATTGATTTGGGTTGGATACCTTTGGAGTAGATGGCTAACAATTTCTCCAGTATCACAGGAGGTGTTAAGAACATCATACACATTCATCATAACATTACTGATATTCCACAATTGCTGTCGCCACAGAAGGCATTTATACTAAAAACATAATACACTTCTTTTAGTTCAAAAAGATATGGAATCAAACTTAGGGCTTCAAAATCAAGAGGTAAATTCCAATCTCAGGCCAAAAAGAAGAGATAGATATACAATTTGTTAATGTATTTTAATTTTTGTTGGCTGTGGTTGATAAAAGATGTTCTGTTGTAAATCACATTGAAGTCCTCCTAACGATGGAGTTGGATAAAATGGCCGCACATGCCAAAGAGGACAATGACACATTGGGTAGTTTTGAATAAGTAGACAATAGAAATATCGTATAGTGCCATAGACTGTGCCCTGTCTTTAACACAGCTTCCTAACCCATTTAGAGTGTGCTGAGTTAATGAAAGAAAACTCCTAACATCTAAGCACTAGGTCCTCATTTTGGGTCTAGTGGAATACCTGAATACAATTTCCCAAAGTGAAGGCCTTGTCAACATAGTCGCAATTAAAGTAATACTCACTGTGTTTAGAATAGTTTTGTTATGCACATACTCAAATTCCTTCCTGCATTATTTGTGCTTGAAGGTAAACAACATTCGTGCGCTGTGCCTTAGCTAAGCATCATTTTTTTGTGTCAATTTGACTTCAGCTGGTATTTGCACATATGTGCAATTAGCAAGGGGTAGTTGTGAAAATTGCCAATGTGATATTTCCCAGGTCTCTATATCAGGGAATATAGACATTTAAGGGATATTTCTGCTGGAGTTTCACATTACCACCAAACTCTAAGCAATGAAGTCTTAAAATGCACTTGTCTGCATATGTGCTTCTAGTACAGTCTAATATCAGTTCCCTGGTGAACGCATAACACATTGAGTGTTGTAGCCCTTAAAAACAGTCACATGTTCAGAATGAATATCTATAGGGATAAAGAGGTGTTCTGTCTCAATGAGAATGCGTTTGTAGCAGGTGACGTACCTGAGCTCTGTTCTTGGAGGTCCAACTTGGAGGCAGGTACTACTCTCGACATGTGCAATGAGTAGAACAACACCAGCGTCTACAAAAGAAAGGTCTACATCTGTCAGACTAAAAATAGGATATTTATTTGTGTGACCCTAAAGTCTGGGGTCACATCTAGGAGCTTCACAGAAAATTGACAAACAAACCAGAAGTACCAGAAAGAACTGATGCTCTTGAAATCCACATTTATTATCCCGAAAGAAGTTCAGATTGGAAGCAGTTACACGTTGCAGCAACACTAATTGCAGGAATTGAGTTATCCTTATTTTTTAATACATTTTGAATGAGAAATCACTGGAGTTCCTGGAGCCTCCTCCTCAAAGGTAATAGACCCTACAATAGACATGAGTAAAGTCTGCAGGTCTGTCTAGGTAGAGAGGCGTGGCTTCGCTGGTCTCATCAACGTCTTTGTGTCTGCTGCGCGTTGTAGTGTGGAGTACCGCTGGTCACGCCCCAATCCTCTTCCAAAGGCCCGGTGCCGAAGGAGATGGTCCTTAATTCTCTGCCCATGTTCTTCCTACTTCCTTAAGGTTCCTGCAGGTTTTATGTGGCACTTTTGATTGGATGGAGCTCGTTCACTCCTGGATGCCCATGTGCAGCATTGTCCTCTATGCCTTGGGGAACCCTCTCACCATGCGTGCCAAGATTAGGAAAGGAGGTGGTCACTGGAGCTTCCAACACCTTATTGAAGAAATCTCTCATCCTGTACACAAAAGTCTCAGAATGCAAAGCTTGTTGTGCATTGGAGGGGCTCCTCCGTTGTCCAGTGACATCCAGAGTATGGCCACCAGCCCGTGTCCCGGTGTGTCGTACACCGTCCACTCTCTCGAATACCTGATGCTTAGCTCTGAGTCTGGAGCTATATTTAGACTCCAGTGACCTTCCTTTGAGATTGAGTTCTTGATTTGGGGCAGCATTAGTGCGATCCGCTTGGGGGTGTGGAGTTGTTTTAGCTGCACTGTCCAAGAGTGTGGAGTCGCCCTGCCCTGGCCTACTGCCACTTGGTATTTCCCCCACAGAGTGCACCGGCTTCCAAATAAGGCTGTAATAAATGGCCAGGAATATGGCAGCCAAGGAGACAGAGAGGACGTAGGCCCCAATAGTACTGACCCTCACCCACTTCTTGTTGGTTTTGGCAACCATTTTTGCCTTGTTGTCCCCAGTGTAGGTGGCTGGCTTTCCCCTGTCTATGGTTGTCATAAAGCCTTTGTCCTTCATGATGCTTCTGTGTCCTCCCCACCTTTTCTACAGGCCCATCTGTTTTCAGGGGCTCACAGGAGGCCCAAAGACCTGGACCAGGGACAAATCCTTAGGAAAATGTCAGCAGATGCCTGTGTCCCCCATCACTTTCCTCCCAGACAGTCACTGCTTTGCTTCTGGGAGTCAATCACAGCCCGGTGATGATGTTTCTGCAGCGTGCGTTGCATCATTAATTAACTCAGTTGATCGCGTGCCCTCTTGTTCTTCCAGCCGAGACGCCAGGGGACTAGATCGATTAGGCAGAGAGTTCAAAGGTCATCTCTTGTCGCGGTGTCCCATCACGGCCGCCGAGAGCCCCTTGTCCGCCTCATCCAGGGAATGGATGCAGCTTCCTCCGGCAAAGACTCCGAGAAGGGCAGGGAAGAGGGTGAGGAGGAGGAGGGGGGCTCTTAAAGGGGCGACGGCGTGCACTTCACAGTGCTAACACGAGCGACGGCACAATATTGTTGTAACAACTGCGGCACGTTGCCGAACCGACTTTGTAGCAATTCATGATTATATAAAGCAATTCATAATTCTATGAATACCCTTGTATATTCGTTCTTTTTAGGCACCGATTGTAAGAAGCTTCACGGGGTCCCAGTACCACGTGCACAAATGCAAGTTCAAGTGTTCTGAAGAGAAAGGACAGCCGCGTTTCCAGGAAGTGACTGTGAACGTGACTCTGCGCATGTTCCGTTTTCTGTGGCGGGAAGCCCCCTGGCGCGAGCCCCTCAGAGGTGCATTAACAGCAGGCGGAGAAGCCGTTCTAATGGCAGCCACAAAAACTTGTGAAGATAAAGTCACGCTTTCTGAACAAAACAGGTCCGGCTGTTCTGCTGGGAACCCTCGGTGTATGTGACAGAGTATTTTTCTAAGACAGCAACCAATAAACTTTTCAAAAGGGCTTGTTATTTCTTCAAAGACCATACAATTTCCTTCCAGTGATTTTAGTCATAGCATTCATTCTGCTGAGAGAAAAGAGATTCATTGGTGCTAATGTGCAGTTTGCAAACGAGTCGCTTTTAAGAGAAAAGCTCTCTGTGTACACAAAGGGTGTTCCAGGTCCCAGGCGTGTTCCTGTAAAAGGAATTCACTGTCCTCACAAAGTCTGGAGAGCTGTCCTATCTCAGCATTTGGCAGGAAAGTGATCCCCAGTGGAAACACTCAATTCACAAGAATTGCAAACATTCTAAAGATAGAAGCCGAGCGCAGGGCTGCAAAGCTGTGCAGATGCACAGAGACTTCTTTCAAGAGTGGAACAATACAGCCATAACGTTCCCCAACATTGCCCTGGAAATATCAAAGCAGAAGTACTCACACACCTTGACCTACAGGAATGCACATATTCAGACACCCTGTCCAATATGCTTTTAGACAGCATGGACACAGTAATTTATTTTATTGTTTTTTTCTAAAGTGTGGACATTATCCCGAGGGATTGTAGAGTGCTGTACATATTATGAAAAGTAAAGAGTCACATTATTTACTTAGTGGTTGCAATTTTTTAGATACATTCATACTGGCATGTTGCATACAGCTTTTCTCAATAAAAAGTTATTAGAAGACATAAATAGATTTTAGGTTAAGATGATGAAGAATCCAGGTAAGGAAGGAACGTGGAACACAGAGGAGATTATATTTAAGGTAGTTTATTGACTAAGGAAAGATAACATGCACAGGAGCCCACGCCAACCGCCGCACTGGTATCCAGGAATCCCCTAGACCGAGGGTTCCAAGTTCCAGGTGCATGCAGAGAACGCGAGCACTAACACGAGGATACCACACATCCTCCTTCCTAGAAAAGGAATAATACAACATCAAGAATAAATAATTAAAACACATTAAATAAAAGTTACACATTACATTTTGTTAAGATAGAATTATTTGCCAACATTGTAGTCTTTGAACCAAGAAGGAGGCTTTCTTAGCCGAGGATTACTCTTGTTGAGAGAAGGAACGGGGACAGATTGGGGCGCAGATATAGTTGTAGTGGAATGTCCAGAATAGGGCAACGAAGAGATTCCAGACCTGTTATGGGATAGACCACCAGTAGATGGAGATGACCTTACACACAGAGAAGGAACTTTAACAACCTTGGACAGACTCCAAACATTCCCGTCCGACAACTCCACGACCTGTCTCCCCACTCTGACAACTAGCATGGGATCAGAGAAATGTGACTCCCCAGATCTAATGAAACCAGACTTTCTCACACGTACCCAATCTCCAACCTTGCACGGATTGCTGACACTAGCACATACCAAAGGAGGATCATGTTTCCTGTACTTGCCATTAATAAGATCTCTCATCCACAGTTGGCTCATGTTACAAACACCCTTTCTCCCCCGCATTTTTTCAAAAGGAGACAAATCACCATCAAACCTAGGAGTGTTTCTATAACTCCATAAAAGTTTCTTAACAGCATCGTAGCAATTCTCACCATTACACACAGCCAGTTGTAAACCTTCCTTAAGGACCCTGATCCACCTTTCTACCATGCCGTTACCTTGAGGATAATATACAGAAGAACGTTTGTGCAATATCCCATGATTGCAACAAAAAGACTTCATCTCAATAGAGATGAATTGCGTACCATTATCGGATAGGGTAGAAGTAGGGAAACCTTCTTTTTCAAAAATCGCAATTAGAAAATCGATGATGACTCTAGAAGACACTTGGGGAACAAATTTCGCCTCAGGCCAATTTGAGAATTGATCTATCAAAACAATTGCATAGACAGGACTACGACCAAAGCTCATCGGACCAGCAATGTCTAAAGAAACACACTCCCAGGGCCTGGAAGGCCTAGAAACAGAATCATGTTGATATTTCACAACTTTTTGAGACTTGTCACTCACACAACATTCAACACAAGATCTTACTTTTCTTTCAACAAATCTGTCAACGCCTGGCCACCAGAATTCACTCCTTATTCTCCTTTTCATACTGGACATGCCAGGGTGACCCTCATGAGCCATGTCCAAAATCGTATCTCTTAAACCTTGAGGAACAACTAAAAGTAGACCTCTCAACAAAGTTTCACCTTGGATAGATAATTCTTGAGCAACATGGTAATAAGGCAAAACACTTGGAGACAAATTTATTTTGGACGGCCAACCATTTTTAACAAAAGACAAAACATCTAAGTAATCACGATCCTCACCACAAGCAACTATCCATTCATCTTCTTTGATACATCCATTGGACACTTCACAAATTGATATAACCTTATCAGGATCATCATCTGGAGCAACATGATTGTCATCTTCCACAGGTAACCTTGAGAGAAAGTCAGCTAGAACATTTTTCGCACCAGGAATGTATTCAACTAGGAAATGAAAATCTTGTAATTTATACTGCCATCTCGCAATTCTGGGAGTAGCCTTACCACAACCTTTAGTTGTGAAAAGATCTACAAGGGGACGGTGATCAGAGCGTACAACAAAATCTGTGCCGTACACGTACTTGCGAAAATATTCAATTCCCCACCATCAAGCCAAGGTTTCTTTCTCTAAGGTAGAATACTTTGTCTCAGCACCATGTAACGGTCTTGATGCAAAAGCAATAGTAACAAAACCACTTTTTTGCTTCTGCATCAACACCGCACCAATGCAAACTTTGCTCGCATCAGTGACAATGAACGATTTACATTTGGTGTCAAAAGGGGATAGAGCTGGAGCAGAAATAATGCATTTTTAAACAAAATTAAACTGATCTTTACAATTGATATCCCAAATAAATTGCTGTTGATTTTTCATCAACTTCCTTAAGTGAGAGGTTTTGTCAGCAAAAGAAGGAATACATTTGGCATAATATTCGGCTAATCCTAGAAAGGACCTGAGCTGATCTTTGTTGGCAGGTGAGAGAGCACAAATCTGAAAAATGTAGAAGTGCACCATATTTACAAGCACGTAGTATTAGTTTAGTATAGAATACAAGAGTGTCAAACATATAGAGTGAAAATATCTAAGAGTGTTTAATTAGAATAGGGATACATATATCAGTGTGAAAAACTAATGTAGAGGTTTGTAGAAATGTTAGAATGATGTTGGAGTCTCACGTTATGTGGATGTGTGAAAAAGAAATGTAACTCTGCAAACCATGGAAATGTGTAGGCCACATGGCATTTCACAAGAAACGAAAGATGCTGCTACACTTTTAAGTAACTTGAATTCTAATGTAATTTTACTGCAAAGTATTATTAATCCTAGAATTGAAATATATGTTTTATAGAAGTGTTTCATTTAATAGATGTGTTATAGTTAGAATACTGTTTAAACAAAGAAATTAAATGTGCAGAGTGCAGAGGCCCGTTTCATGTAATTTTAGTAGGCCTGAATAGATAAAGTCGCTTCTTTGATCTGCATGTGCTCGTTAAGGAGAGGTCGCACAGAGCACGAACAAAGAGCCTGTTACATGGTTTACGACTTAAAGATATGGTGGAGGCCGGAATTTGGGGCCTACAGAGAAAGTGTCTGTTTGCAGGTGCGAGGGGGTTTAATCAGGAAAGTGATGAATGGGCTTTGTTCAGAGACGCCTGGCACAGGCCTGGAGGAGGCTTCAGGAATTTCTTGGGGGGTATCGACCAGCCGAGAGGAGCCTGGGAAGCAAGGTCAACTTTAACGAAGGGTCCAGAGGAGTACCAGCATGGAATTTGCTGCCAGAACCAACACCACGTGAGAGGCGTCTCCAGGGGCGTTCCTATTGGAAATGTGATTTTGTATTAGGGACAGCACCCTGGGGTGGAGTTAGAGCAGATGGTTTGAGGAGCCTAAGAGAGCGGTTGGGTAGGCAGATAGCTTAACAGCAAGAGATCGATTTGCAACAAAGACTAAGAGAAGTGTGTGATCTTCTTTGGAAGTCACCACGGCTGACACCTTTTTAGGTAAAGATCTTGTTAAGTAGGGATGTCACTTAGTCCAGTGTAGGGACAGTCTAATCTGACTTTTCCTTTCTGTAAATGACTCTCAGGTTGCAACTCGTAGCTATTCTTGCAACTTTGATGACATTTGAGCTTGTCTTGGTAATTCTATTCTGTCGACTACGAGCATTTAGAGAATTTATGTTTATTTTGATACCTGTATATCTTTTGAACCTCATTCTGAGATGTTTGTATCTTCAGATAGCTTTGACTTTATAATAAACTTTTAAAACTTATCTGTAGTAAGTGGTTCTTTAGAGTGGAGTAAGTCCTTATTTGATTAACCTAGTAGTGGATTGCCTTTTACTCAATGACAGGTACCAACGATCTAGTCGACCTGAATTGGGATCTGGAATAATAACTATAGACCAGAAATCCCGCGTTAACAGTTGGTAGCAGAGGATGGTTATCTTCTTGAGGAAGGTAATCTAGACTAGGTTAGATTATCCCAAGGCCCCTAGAGATCGAGAGATGAGCAGCGGAAGAATTGAGAGCCGAAGAAGGTGCTGACGGTGCGAGAGAAGCAGCAGTGTCCGAAGAGAGTGAGTATAACAAGGGTCATGCGTGGACAGATTGCGGTGTTTTGTGTTGTATCTGTATTGTAATGTCTTGCGGAGTTGAATGCCTGTAGGGTGATTGAGAGAGGGTTGTGAGCGCGCGCAACCTGGCAAACTGGTAACCTGGTAAACGGGTGAACTGGTGAAAATCTTAAGTTCGAAGCAGAGCTTAAGTGGTTCGGGTGTATCGAACATCCAGAGTAGTTGTTGACCGGAGTAAGGAGGTCATGAGGTACCATTGACTGCCGCAGAACCGTGATAGGGGGAGTGTAAGAGTGAGTGTGTGAGTAACGGACGCTGGTCGAAAGTTACTGTGTGTAAGTAACCTATCAGAGAAGGCGATTGTCTGGAAACGGAAAGACATTTTGTCAGTTAAGGTGACAACTACAGGTAGACTGTGGGCGTACAGTCAAGGAAAGTGATCGCTTGGACGGAAGTAATCATTTTTCGGAGTATGAATGGGACGCATGCATGACCACGGAGACGAGCTGAGAAAGGAGGGGAACTGCTGCAAAGGGGGATGAGTGACGTCGACTAGAGCCGCGCTGTGATTGGGCGGTTGGTGTGGCGTTGGCTAGAGCCGCGCTGTGATAGGGCAGTTGGTTTGACGTCAGCGAGAAGTCGCGCTCTGATAGGCCAGTTAGCGAGAACCGCGCTGAGATTGGTGGATTGTCATCAGGAAGTAAACAAACGCGGAGAAAAATAGAAATTTTGTAGGTTTTGAACATGAAGTGTTTTAAATGTTTGAGGGAGATTTTTAAGAGAAAAAGAAGGAATTCTTACTATGGGGAAGAGGCACCGACAGAGGGTACACCAGCTTACTATATGGCAACGAACGTTGGTTTGCATACTGTACTGTGGATTAGTGAATGGAGCAAGATTTCAGAAGGGAATGAGGAACTGCCGTTTCCGAAGTATGGAACGTTTAGGTTAGAGGTGTTACATCGGCTGAAAGCGATTATGTCCTCATTGAATCCTTCGCCTAGACCAACACAGTTTGAGGCCCTTAACGCGTGGATTAGGGCGGCACATGACAGAAATTTGAACAGGCGCCAAGAAAGGTTGAAGCGATCAGTAAGGGCAGTGCGAGATGCCCAATGGGATGCGGACGCCAAGAGATGGAGGGTACAGGCTATTGAGGTGGATAAGCTGTACACAGTGAGAGAGGTGGCAGGAGAAAAGAGGCTCATGGAAGAGGATGAGGAGAGCGAGTCGGAGGACAACTTGATAAATAGATTGCTGATAGATAGACCGCCTCCGAACGTTGGGGAGACAGAAAGTAGGGGACTCCCAAGGGAAGGTGGGGCTGCCATAGAGGTGTATATACCACTTCCTATATCGGATTGGACACCTACCAAAGGTGAGGAGACACCTCAACATAGTACAGTACAGAGTGTAGTCGGAAGGTTTGTGGTACAGAAGACGCCAACCACTGAGAAGGTTGAGTCTTATGGGTTGCCAGACGCTCTACAAGTACCCGTTACCATAGGTCCTATAGTATCGATTTACAACCCCGAGAGAGACAGAGAGGAAGAACAGATACGGTTAGACAGAGAGAGAGTTGACATGGAAAGGAGAAATAACACAACAAATGCCTGGAGGCAATTGCCAGGACCAGTGACGTGGAGCACCCCATTTGATTTAGCAGTGGGTCCCGCAGCAGAACAGGGGGGTCAGAGAGGACCGATGGACCTGAGGGGACCACGGCCGAAATCCTTTAAGGAGCTGAGAGCTGAATTGAGAGAATGGGATGGGTCCACAGAAGCACCAACCAACAGGTCAAGAGCAGGGGCTGAGTGGGGAAGTCGAGGCAACGGGACAGTATCTCACTGTGGGGCTAGCAAAAGCAGTCAGGAGCGTGAAGGTCAAAGTCAAGAGAATAGGGGAGTTGTACGTCCTATTGATGGTAGGGATCAGCAGGAGCGAAATGGTAGAAGCACGGAGGGTGGAGAGATGTCTCGTCTCATGCAAAGTGAGGGAGACCAAAGGACACGAGAGTACAGAGACAGGTTTAGGTGCACTCATCACGCACCTGATGAAAACGTACAGCACTGGAATCATGGGAACACAGGGAACAGCGAGGGATCTTGCCATGTGTCGGGGATCAGAGGTCACCACCAAATTGTGGAGGAATGGGGAGTAATGGAATGTCTTACCATGCACCCAAAGAAACCAGGCAGGATGGGGAATGTGGGACTATGAGGCACAATGGAGTGTTTCATCATCCACCCAGAGAGGACGGAACTGCATGGGACCTGGAGGGGTGGGAGCATGGGAGGACTCCCCGTAACTCGCCTGAGCCTAGACGTAGGACTCGGAGCTGGGATGGGAGAGATGTGAATGGACCCCCTAGAGCTAGCATACTGAAAGCTGCGGTAAAGGCCAAAAGACTCGATGTCACTAGCTTCAAATCTGATCTGGACGAGATAATAGATGGGACGTTGGCCTTAGAAAGGATTGACCTGTACGAACAAGATGAGTTACTGTTTATAGCAAAGGATATTACCCGAAAAGCAAGAGCAATTCATGAGAAACTGTCTGAACTGGCAGACAAGTATATGGTAGATTTGTCCAGAACAAAGACATTACAGAGTAACCATAGGTTGCAGTATTCAGACCAAGACTTAGACGAGAAGAGAACTACAGGATTAAAAACACACATAAGGGAGCTGATAACAGGAATAAGAGCGTGGAGAGATCTGGACAAATGGGAAGAGAGGTGGTCCAAAAGGGGTACTGTCAGACGGAGCACAAGTGTGATGTCTCCGGAAGGAAGGGTAATGCAGATGGAGGCATTTCCTTTGAGAGAAATATCGAATGGGAACTATGTACATGTGCCCTGGAGTAGAGGAGATTTGGCTGCATTTACCAACTCATTTCCGAAGTTAAGGGACAATCCTGTTGAGTGGTACAAGCAGGTAGAAAGGTTTGTGAAAATCTCAAAGGTATTGTGGATTGATTTGAACACCTTGTTTGACATTGTGGTCCCAGGAGATTTGTGGACAGCATGCAAGACTAGTGTCGAGTGGCCAACTGTGGAACCAGAAAGGAATGCTGCTACAAATGGACCGTCTGAAATTGTAATGTTGAAATATGAAAGGGTAATAACTTGGCTGAAGGATAAGGTCCCACCACAAGACATAGATTGGGTAAAAATAGACCGAACAAGACAGGAACCCAAGGAGACAGTTCATGAGTTTTATGAGAGATTGCTGAAAACATTCAAACAATACAGTGGACTCGATGTAATGGACCCCAAGGATATAGGACAGTTTGTATCAAAGTTTGTTTTGGGGTTGAGACCTGATATTTGTTTGATGATTCAGCAACATTTAATTTGTTGGCAAAACAGACCATTAGATGAGATTTTGAGGTACGCAAGGTACTGCAGTGATGAAATAGATTCCAAAGCAAAGAAGCTAAAAGAGAAGCTTATGGTGGTGCAGATGCAGTCAGCTGGAAAGAGCGGACAGCAGCAGCAGGGGACGGGGACAATGGGACGGAAATTGAGTAATCAGAATAAGGACAGTGAGGAAAACTCGAGACCTAGAATTGACATTGCTACGTTGAAGAAAACGACAAAGTGCCACCAGTGTCATCAGGTGGGACATTGGAGACGCGAGTGTCCCTATAACCCTGAAAACGGAGAACTAGAGGTAGAGGAGGAAGTTCAAGAGGTTCCAGTTCAAGGGGTGACAGTGCCAAGAATCAAGGTGGCTAAAGGGGGGACTTCGGCTCCACGAGCTCAGTTTCCTCAGCCACCAAAGATTTCGACAGGGGGAAAGGTCTTTAGACAAATGCCTCTTTTCATAGATGAGGAAAAATGTTACTACATTGATCCATTGACTGGTCAACGTGTAAGCAAAGAAGAGGACTGTACCCTCGGGCAGTTCTGGAAGTGGATCAAAGAGGACCATTTGTTGAGGCTGAAGTGGCAGGGTGTCCCACAACATTCTTAGTGGATACCGGAGCTACTCGATCAACTTTGAGATCAGCAGTGGTTCCGGATCTACCAATGTCGGGGGAAACCATTCAGGTGGTAGGAGTCGCAAACAAGAGAATGACTAGCCCTTTGACGGAACCAGTGTCGGTGAAAATCGGAAACTACATGAATGAACATCAGTTTGTAGTATGTGATTCAAGTCCTGTGTGTCTGTTAGGAAGGGACTTATTGTGCAAATTGAACTGCACCATATACTGCACACCTCAGGGAGTGGAGGTACAGACTACAGACGATGATGCGACTTTTAAAGTTGCTAATTCAAGAACATGCATAGAACTGTATCCTACTCTGACTGTGGACGACCTTCCTTGGGACTTACGAGAGGCAGTATCATCAGAAGTATGGGATTTTACAGGAGAAGAGATAGGATTGGTCAAAGGGGTAGAGCCAGTGAAGATCAGGGTGAAACCAAATGTCGATTATCCAAGAACGCCTCAATACAAACTGTCCCAAGAGACGATTGCAGGAATAAAACCTGTGATCGATTCTATGATTCAACAGGGAATTCTGAAGGAAATCGTGGGTAGTCCATGCAACTCCCCGATTATGGGTTTGCAGAAGCCTAGTTGGAAATTTAGAATAGTACAGGATCTTCGAAAAATTAACAGCATAGTTGTTTCATGTTGTCCAGTGGTACCGAATCCATCAGTGATACTGTTTCAGATACCATTCCAAGCTGAGAGGTTCACAGTGATAGATCTTTGTCAGGCCTTCTTTTCAATCCCATTAGATGAAGAAAGCCAGTATCTTTTCGCTTTTAAAATAGAAAATCACGTCTTAACATGGTGTAGAATCCCACAGGGGTTCACAGATAGCCCATCAATTTTCAACCAGCTGTTGAAAAAGAACCTTGAAAGTCTAGTGCTGCCACAGAACTCGGTTCTGGTCCAGTATATAGACGACCTACTTGTTGCGTCAGGAACAGAAGAAGCTTGCAAGGAAGTCACCATCGCCTTGTTGAACCATTTAGCTGCAAATGGACACAAGGTATCTCCGAACAAATTACAGTACTGTCTGACAGAAGTACAGTACTTGGGTCACCGGATAGAAAAAGGAAAGCGCAAGGTGTCACCAGATAGAATAGAGGCAATCATGAAGATGAACTCGCCTACAACACAGAGAGATGTCAGGATGTTTCTAGGAATGGTTGGTTATTGCCGACAGTGGATAGCTAACTTTTCACTGAAAGCAAAACCCTTACAGAAACTGACGCACAAGGAGGTGAGTGATCCGGTACCATGGGACAATGAGTGCTTGATGGCGTTCCTACAGCTGAGAGATGACTTGTGTCGTGCTCCGGCTCTGGGGATGCCAGACTATGAGAAACCATTTTCACTCTACTGCTGCGAAAGAGAGGGCTGTGCTTTGTCAGTTTTAGTGCAAGTCCATGGAAATGCCCGTAGACCAGTTGCATACTTTTCGGCTACTCTAGATCCTGTAGCCGCAGCGTTGCCCGGATGTCTCAAATCCGTTGCTGCAACAGGTGTCAGCATTGAACGTTGTGAGAACATTGTGATGGGACACCAGTTAGTGGTGTATGTACCTCATTCTGTGGAACTGTTAATGACCAGGACCAAGACACAGCACTTGACTAATAGTAGGCTCACGCGTTACGAGCAAGTTATTCTTGCTGCGGAAAACGTGACCCTTAAGAGGTGCTCTGTTTTGAATCCTGCTACACTGATGCCACTTCCTAATGATATAGAAGGCGAAGAATGTGAAGATCACGATTGCCTTGATGTGACTGAACTATGCACGAAGCCCAGACCAGACATTGTGGATGAGACATTAATTGACCCCGATGAAATTTTCTTTGTTGATGGCTCATGTTTAAGAGACGATACTGGTCGATTGAGAGCAGCTTATGCTGTTTGCACCATTACTGGAGTTGTGGAAGCCACTTGCCTGGAAGGAGTACACTCCGCACAGGTAGCAGAAATCATTGCATTGACACGTGCCTGTATAGCAGGTAATAAAATTAGAGTCACCATATATACTGATAGCCAATATGGTTTTGGTGTGGTTCATGATTTCGGGCAATTGTGGTCTCAGAGAGGTTACATGACCTCCTCTAGTTCGCCTATTCGAAATGGACAATTTGTGCGGCTGTTGTTGGAAGCATTACAGGGTCCAGCCGAAATTGCAATTGTGAAATGTGTAGCCCATACAAAAAATACAGATTTTGTGTCACAAGGAAATAGATATGCAGACGAAGTTGCCCGCTATTGTGCGGAGCATGGATATTCTTTCACGGAGGTGGAAATAGATGGGGCTCAGGAAAAGACAGAACTGAACATGGTGCTAGAAACCGTTGACACTTGGGAGGATTTAAGAGTAATGCAAGAAAATGCACCTGAATATGAGAAAAAGGCATGGGAAACAGCAGGTTGTGTGAAAAGTGAAATGGATTTCTGGGTTTCAGCAGATGGAAGGGCAGTGTTACCTGAGGAATTAGTGAGTCCAATGGCGCGACAGATACATGGTCCAGTGCATTTGGGAAGAGATGCCATGCTGAGGGTGTTCAGGCAGACTTGGTATTGCCCAAAATTTAGGATTGCAGCAGAAGCAGTGTGTAAGCGATGCGTTACTTGTCAGCAGTTGAACATAGGGAAAAGAACACCAGTTACACTGAGTCACATTGGGAGGTCTGGGGGGCCTTTCAACAGAATGCAATTGGATTTTATTGAGATGCCAAAGGTCAACCGCCTTAGGTATGTCCTGGTGGTTGTATGCATATTTTCCAGATGGGTTGAAGCATACCCTACACGCAGGTGCGATACACTCACAGTAGCAAAGTTGTTGCTTAGAGAGTTGATACCGCGCTTCGGGGTGCCTGCCTCTCTGGAATCGGACAGAGGAACACATTTTAACAGCCAAGGTTTGAAGATGTCTTTCTCTGCATTGAACATTGATCAGAAATTGCATTGTAGCTATCGACCAGAGGCTTCAGGTATCGTGGAGCAGATAAATGGGACGCTGAAATGTCGAATTGCTAAAGTATGTTCATCAACTTCCTTAAGTTGGCCTGATGCTCTTCCTTTGGTCCTTATGAGTATGCGTAGCACACCCGACAGGAGGACAGGTCTCTCTCCACACGAGGTGCTGATGGGGAGGGCAATGAGACTTCCAACTGTCCGAACAACCGCATTGTTGAACATTACACATGACCTGATCCTGGATTATTGCAAGGGGTTGTCTGACGCCATTCATTCTGTGTCTCTTCAGGTACAGGCCGCAGAAGTTCCATCTTCAAGAAATCAATGCCACGACCTGTGTCCAGGTGACTGGATTGTGGTGAAGAAGCACGTCCGGAAGAACTGCTTAGACGTGCGCTGGAAAGGACCCTATCAAATCATCTTAATGACGAACACTGCCGTGAAGTGCGGAGGGCTGCCAAATTGGATCCACGCTTCCCATACTCGAAGAGTTCCAGCACCCCTTGAAGAAACAGCTCCTCTCACAGACGAAAATCCAGTTGTGGAAGAAGAATCACAAGAGGGGATCAGTCAAGCTGTGGGGGTGTCTGAAGAAGTTGGGAGTGTCACAGATCCAGAAGAAGAAAGGCAGGACGGCAGTGAAACTGAAGTTGCCACAGAAGGGGAAAGTTGTTGTGACTACGACTCAGACACAGACCAGTACCAGAGTGATCAAGAACAGAGTGTGAGGACGAGAAATAGGAGAACAAGACGTGGAGAAGTTAGTTGGCCCGAAAGAAAACAGAGGCCGAACTTAAAGCCAACTCCAGAGAGAACTCTTGCTCCTATATCCGAAGACTCAGATCCAGAAGAAAGTGCCCAAGGACAAGAACAGGATGGTCCGAGAAGATCAAGGAGGGTGCGAGTGCCTTGCAGAAGATACGCTACTCCTGAGTGGACCTACCTCGCTGCAGATGTCCGAAGCACGCAGAACTGGGAGGGTGAGGAAAGTGACCCTGACCAGAACTGACCCCATCATAACAGTGGAAGTAGAGTTGCTGATACCAGGAGTGGAGGTCGAAGGGCTGCTGACACTCAACATCGTCTATCCTCCTCTCCTGAGCGGAATAAGAGACTTGATCCTAAACACAGTTGAATTTCCGGTTTGCTGTTCAAGGTGTCCAATACTTGAGGGATTCCTTCTTCGTTTGGAAATATTAGAGCAAGTGATGGGAGTTGTTGGAACACGCATAATTCCGGATTGCTAAAGACCTTGTGAAAAACTTTGTAAATACAGATTGAGAGATAACCTAGCGCCAAGAAGAAGAAGAAGAAGAAGAAGAAGAAATTAGGGATTTCCATTTTAGAGGATGGAGAAGGGCTAAGGTTGTCTATTGCTACAGAACTCAGAGACTGTTTTTGCGGAGGGGATTTTCAGCTTCCAGGTGTGGTTCGAAAGACTGGAGAAGCAAAGAAAAGAGACTTTGTACTGTGAAAGAAAAACAGAGCTACACTGTCTTGAGATCATGGAGGCTGGCAACCCGAACCGCAGGGCAAAATGCATAGTAGGCACACTTTTAGTGGTAGTGATTTCTCTTATAGTGATAGTGGTTACTATATCATATGTAGTGGGACATGAAAATGATGTGAAAGCAGCAAAAGAAGCAAAAGGTGTATCAGCACAGAAAACTACAACTGCTGTCAAACAGGGGGACAATACAGAGAAAGAGAAAGCTTTGCTAGCCGCTGAGACTCGAAGGTTACACGTAGATGAATCACAGGGAAGTTTTAAATCAAATGCATATGCTAAATTGGTTTATGAATATGTGGATGCTATGGAGGCTAAGGATTGCTACGTTTGTATGAAATTACCAGCATCTGTAGACGAGGGTATTAGGTACCACCATCTTCCATTAACTTATGGAATCACATGTAGTTTATTGCTGAGCATATTTTATGAACGTGATGGGTTCGAGTATTACTTCTCGAACTTTGACTCCATGTTGCCAGAGGTGCCAAATTACAAGCACCTCAATAAATGGGATTATTACAAGAGTGAAGACAGGTTACAGAAATTTTTCCTTCCATGGAGAACTTTAGATACTTCACATGCTCGAAGAAATAATTTGACTTGTACAGTGTCAGAGATTGAGAAAAAGTTCGTAGGACAGGTGGATGCTCGATATAGGAGGCAGAAGATTTTGAAATCTTCAGGTCAATGGAAAACAGATTGGACCGAGGAAGAAAGGTCACACCAAAGAAAGGGTAGTAATGGTCCAATAGCTTTAGATCGAGAGAAGAAAGGGAAATTGTGTATACATAGGGGTCAAACCTATTACGAAAATGTGTTTGTGGGAGAAGTAAGTTGTGAACATGCTTTTCAGTTAGAGTATTACTCTAAGGATTTCTTGAAGGAAATGCAGGTGATCCCAAATGTATATTTTGTTTGTGGGAGGAATGCATATGTGAAACTACCAGATAATTGGTACGGATCATGCTATTTAGCGATTGTCTTCCCCAAGATATACCATGCTAAGGATTTAGAGATCATAGAGGGAGGAACTCAAGCTAGAGGAAGAAGAGATGTCAGCAATGAGGAGGTAGTTGGAGATGTATTTGGTGCTGCATTTCCTCTTCTGGGAATCATACTGAATGACATCAAGATTAGAAGATTGGCTACAGTCGTAGATAGGTTGTCCGCCAGTACTGCTAGATCCTTAATGCTGGTGGAGGGAGAGATACAATCGATAAGGGCAATGGTTCTTCAGAACCGACTTGCGCTAGATGTTCTGTTAGCCAAAGAGGGAGGAGTCTGTAAGGCTTTGAAGGTCCAGGAATGTTGCACTTACATTCCAGACAATTCAAAACCTCTAGAAAAATATATACGGAATATTACTGAAATTCACCATGAGATTGAGGATTTGACAAAGGTAAATGTGTGGGAGAAAGTAGGTCAAGGAATGGGTAAAGTTGGAGGTTGGTTTGCCAACATGGGAAAGGGTTTCGTTTGGTACATACTGAAACCTATCATCATAATAGTGATTTGTGTAATCACTTTGTGGGGATTGGTGAGACTGTACAAATGGTATAGAGCAAACAGGTTGCAGAGATCCATGCGAGAGCAGGGGAGGAGATTAGCTGCGATGCAGGAGAATCAGTACAGGAGTCTGAGGGCTCTAGAGGAGATGAAACGAGGGAATATTGCAACCACTTCAGTTTGATAATCTATACCTCAGAGAGGGTGTTGTGATGATGATGACTACTGGAAGTCATCAAAGGGGGGATTGAGAGAGCACAAATCTGAAAAATGTAGAAGTGCACCATATTTACAAGCACGTAGTATTAGTTTAGTATAGAATACAAGAGTGTCAAACATATAGAGTGAAAATATCTAAGAGTGTTTAATTAGAATAGGGATACATATATCAGTGTGAAAAACTAATGTAGAGGTTTGTAGAAATGTTAGAATGATGTTGGAGTCTCACGTTATGTGGATGTGTGAAAAAGAAATGTAACTCTGCAAACCATGGAAATGTGTAGGCCACATGGCATTTCACAAGAAACGAAAGATGCTGCTACACTTTTAAGTAACTTGAATTCTAATGTCATTTTACTGCAAAGTATTATAATATCCTAGAATTGAAATATATGTTTTATAGAAGTGTTTCATTTAATAGATGTGTTATAGTTAGAATACTGTTTAAACAAAGAAATTAAATGTGCAGAGTGCAGAGGCCCGTTTCATGTAATTTTAGTAGGCCTGAATAGATAAAGTCGCTTCTTTGATCTGCATGTGCTCGTTAAGGAGAGGTCGCACAGAGCACGAACGAAGAGCCTGTTACATGGTTTACGACTTAACGATATGGTGGAGGCCGGAATTTGGGGCCTACAGAGAAAGTGTCTGTTTGCAGGTGCGAGGGGGTTTAATCAGGAAAGTGATGAATGGGCTTTGTTCAGAGACGCCTGGCACAGGCCTGGAGGAGGCTTCAGGAATTTCTTGGGGGGTATCGACCAGCCGAGAGGAGCCTGGGAAGCAAGGTCAACTTTAACGAAGGGTCCAGAGGAGTACCAGCATGGAATTTGCCGCCAGAACCAACACCACGTGAGAGGCGTCTCCAGGGGCGTTCCTATTGGAAATGTGATTTTGTATTAGGGACAGCACCCTGGGGTGGAGTTAGAGCAGATGGTTTGAGGAGCCTAAGAGAGCGGTTGGGTAGGCAGATAGCTTAACAGCAAGAGATCGATTTGCAACAAAGACTAAGAGAAGTGTGTGATCTTCTTTGGAAGTCACCACGGCTGACACCTTTTTAGGTAAAGATCTTGTTAAGTAGGGATGTCACTTAGTCCAGTGTAGGGACAGTCTAATCTGACTTTTCCTTTCTGTAAATGACTCTCAGGTTGCAACTCGTAGCTATTCTTGCAACTTTGATGACATTTGAGCTTGTCTTGGTAATTCTATTCTGTCGACTACGAGCATTTAGAGAATTTATGTTTATTTTGATACCTGTATATCTTTTGAACCTCATTCTGAGATGTTTGTATCTTCAGATAGCTTTGACTTTATAATAAACTTTTAAAACTTATCTGTAGTAAGTGGTTCTTTAGAGTGGAGTAAGTCCTTATTTGATTAACCTAGTAGTGGATTGCCTTTTACTCAATGACAGGTACCAACGATCTAGTCGACCTGAATTGGGATCTGGAATAATAACTATAGACCAGAAATCCCGCGTTAACACAGGTTCAGGTGCATTCTCTATAGCTTTGATTAAACACATCTTGGGAGAAATGCCCTCCTTGCTGATGGAATGGCCTAAGTAATCTACAGAATCTCTGCCGAATTTACATTTTTCTTTGGTGGGAGTAAGACCATTGTCCTGTAAAATTGACAAAACCTTAAATAAGATTTCAGAATGTTCACAATCATCTTTGCCAAAAACCAAGATGTCGTCTTGAAAGTATAGAACATTAGATACGTTTTTGAACATGTTATGCATGACACGCTGGAACACTGAGGAAGTAGACACTAAACCAAAAGGCATCCTTTTATACCTGTATGCACCCTCAGTGGTTATAAAAGACGTAAGATGTTTACTATCATCGTGGAGGGCTATCTGATGATATGCGTTAGATAAATCCAACGTAGTGAAAACAGATGCATCCTTAAGTTTAGAGAACATCTCTCCAATATTTGGGAGAGGATGTCTATCAACCCACACGTTGGAATTTAGGTCCCGCATATCAACACAAAGTCGAATCTTCCCATTCGGTTTGTGGGCAACGACCACAGGTGAAAGCCACTCAGAAGATTCAATTTCTTCAATTACATCAAGGTCGCACAATCTCTGAAGTTCTTTTTTAACAGATTCTCTTAAAGCCAAAGGAATGTTGCGTACTTTATGTACCTTAGGAATTGCATTATGTTTCAAAATGATCTTATGCTTAAATTTTTTTTAGCAAACCTAAGTTAGAAGAGAAGGCTTGAGGAAAAAGTGTTTCCCATTTGTTACTAGAAGGCACATCAATAGAATTGACAAAATCAGAATACCCAAGAACTTGATCTGGATGATTGGGATCAAGCTTCATCATCAATTCTCTTTGTTGTGGCCATCCCAACAAACATGAACCATCTTTAGCTACATAGACTTTAGCTGAAATAGATTTGCCCTTAAATGATAGAGTAGAGCAAAAATATCCAAACACCTCAATTGGTTTTTTACCATAACCCAGCAGTCTAATGTCAGAAGGAAACAAGGAGGTTACATCAGGAAATTCTTTCATCATAACATCGTTATCATAACATCCCATCCTCGTCGCCAGTGAAGAATCCAGGTAAGGAAGGAACGTGGAACACAGAGGAGATTATATTTAAGGTAGTTTATTGACTAAGGAAAGATAACATGCACAGGAGCCCACGCCAACCGCCGCACTGGTATCCAGGAATCCCCTAGACCGAGGATTCCAAGTTCCAGGTGCATGCAGAGAACGCGAGCACTAACACGAGGATACCACAGATGACGATGTGTTTTTCAGTCCCAAAACAAACAGCATTCATGCTCACAGACCAATAGACATATAGCTACACTGCACAAACAGCAGGCATGATGCAGTGGTATTTGAGCCGGGGGGGGGGGTATACCCACTCAGCCCCTGTGATCGCCTTTTCTTAGCATGTATTAGGGCCCGGGGCGCTCATGCTTTAGGAGTGGGCAAACGTTTTTAATTTGTGTGTGCATATTCAAGAGAACTGGGTAAAATTCACACTTCACAAAAATATCAAGTTCTTGGATTTTTTTCCGAGGCAAATCTAACATTGTCCTTCTCTTTAATTAGATGTAATGCCCAAAATGGATCGAACATAAGGGTCTAGGGACTTGTATTTCCTTGCTTTCAAATGTGTGGTAGAGGTATGCCTAATTTGTGGCAGTAGTTGTAGGTGCTGGGCACCAACACTCAGGTTTGGTGGCTTGGACTTTTTTCATCATCCAACATTGACCCAGAGCATGAGAGAGGAAGGCAGAAGAAAAAGAAAAAAAGGAGTAAGAGAAAAATAGGAAAATAGTAACAAAGTGAGCAAGCAGGGGTTAAATTGAGTAGTTGAGTAAAGAGAGAGAAAGTGTGGGGTGGTGGAAGCAAGAGGCTTGACGTGGAGTCAAGAATAGTTAGACTTCGTATTCATCAACCCTTGGCATTTGGCACCAATGGTGGTGGACTCCTAAGATTTGTCCCACTACATTTTAGATTTTTTTTTCAAACTAAATGTTGGACTTGGCCTTGTTGGCTAAAGTTCACTTATACTTTTTGCTTTTCCCCTAGACCGTTTTCCTGACAGAGAGTTGTGAAGTTAGATGCTGGAGGTGCTTGCCACTGCTAGTACAGATGTTCCCTGTATAAATTGTAGTGGTGATTGGTTGTCTCTGGTGGGTATGTTTGCCTTACTAGCAAGAACCCTAAGTGATATGCACTGTGAGTGCCAGGGCTAGTACTAAAGAAATGCGCAGAGAGGGAACATAGGTCTTCAGTGTAGGGCCTGCGCGCATTATGCTAAATTAGCATGTTGCCCTGACAAGTGCTACCACTTGTCAGGCCTGACTTTCCCTTTTGCATATACATGGGGCACCCCTGTAGGACGTCCTGGGTAACCCCTAGGCAGGGTGCGGTGTAGGTAAAAGGCAGGACCAGTGCCAGTGTGGGTGCTAGACCCTGAACGTGGAAAATACTCCATTACATTTTCCCTGGTGAAAGGCCATCCTGCCCATAGGACAGAATGGGAAAGGCTGGGTGTAGTATTGTTAGCCTAGTTTCCCAAGAATTGGAAATGGAACAGTGAAGTTTGGTATGTCTGAACTCACAGCATCATAACGCATCTTTTTGGGTAGATGGTTTTGTCGCTGTGTGTCCAGAAACCGCTGTTTGAGAAAATGGCTGAGTTTGTGCTTTAGACCTTTTTGTGTGTCTCAGCAGAATGTCAATTGTCTGCCTGGATCTGGGAGAGGTGAGAAAGGCTGAGGGAGGTTGTGCCCCAAGGGAGGGGTGGAGACAGCGCCAGGCTGCCCTGCACCTGGAGCGGGAAAAAGGAGAGGCTTTGCGAGGTGAAGAGGCCTGGGTCAGAGCCATAAAACAATAGACCCATCTCCCTCTGAGTGTTTAAAGATCCAGGGCCCCAGTATCAAAGAGAGGATGGTGACACTGGGGGGGGAGATACGCAAGACTGATTTGGGGTGGGGTCGGGGACCCCTGGGCACAAGGAAACTTCAAAGACCATGAGGGTTGTAACTGAAAGAACTGTAACCCCAAGACTTTGGTTATGTTGATGATGTCGTCGAAAACTGTCTCGGTATCGTTCAGACAAGCGCTTTGAATATGCCGTGGACTGGTCAAGTCTCTGTCGGCTTTGACCTGCCCACAATCGGGAAGAAAACCTCTTCCTCAGGAAGAGTTGCTGATTAGGCTGCGGGAGACCCTTGACCCTTGCTTCGTGATCTGGAGCTTGTGGGCAGTTTGTAGCTCTTGACTGAGGAGAGACTGAAGGGGCGTTGCAGTGAGTCGTGTCCCCCATTCTTCCTGAGCAGGACTTTGTTGTGTGCTGCATCCTGTACCCCAAGGACCGGAGGTGAGCTGGCTCCCTGTTTGGAAACACAGGAACATAAAAGTTTCCAGGAAGTCTCAAGTGGCGCGGTGGTGGGACCGTGTCGTGGCAGCCTGAGACCTCCGAAAGGGTGCCTAAGGTGATCGTGGGCACCCGGAGCAAATCGGGACTCTGACATGCAGGTTGCGTGTCTTGGTGCGGCTATAGGTGTTGGAGCGCCTGTGGACTGTGGGCATCGTGAAAGAGAGCCAAGATTCGGGACGCGCAGAGGGTGTGTGTCGCAGTGCACTCCAGGCACTAGTGAAGAGTGCTGGGACATCCTGGGCACTAAGAAGAAGTGAGTCTCCAACATGCGGGTCGGCGTGTGGTGGTGCAGCCAGGGCGTTAGTGGAGAGCGCCTGGTACCTCGTGTGCACCAGGAGGAGAGGTGAGACACAGACGCACAGTTTGTGTGTCATGGTGCTACCAGGGCATTAGTGGAGAGCTCCTGGATCATCGTGTGACCAAGAAACAAGGTGGGGCACCAGCACGCAGGGTGCAGTTGTGGCACTAGAGGAGAGTGCCTGAAGATCATGTGCACCCGGAGATGGAGCTAGACTCGGACGCACAGGGTGCGTGTCAAGGTGCCAGCCAAGGCGTAGTGAGGTGCGCCTGGTCATCGGAGGCCGGAGGAGGAGTTAGTCTCGGTCGCGCGGGGGGTGCGTGTCGAAGGTGCCACCGGAGGTGCTGGTGAGGAGTACCGGGGAGCGGTGAGCACCTGAGAGCAAAGAAGTCCTAACAGCGCTAGCAAGGAGAGCCAAGTGATCGGGCCCTCGAAGGCAACGTGGGGTGGCACCAGCATTGTGTGGAAGGCATCGTGGAAGGAGTTTGTGCTGAACGTTGGCGGCCTGGACCGGCATCCCCGCAGGAGCTGAACTACCGGTCCGAACGCGCCTTGCCCGTAGTGACAAGGTTCTGGAGTGAGGCCAATCCACTGCTGCAGGAGAGGAGAGTGGAGTCACCCCCCCAGGTAAAGTGGATCATCACCTGGGGCGGGTTGCGGGCTCGGAGGGACACTCTCTTGGCCTCTTTCTGCTGGCAGCTGTGTGCACCTGTTGCTTCGACCCAGACGTCGGCCAGTGCTTGTCCTGGATGGGGCAGTACAGGGGCCAGGGCATGGATTGGAACTTGGGTGTTATAGTTGATCCGTGTTGGGGGCAACCGGTCGCATAACTTCTAAAAACAGTCATATAACATGTTGCATATTTCCTGCTAACGAACTATCAAACGAACTATCAAACTATTGGACAACGTCTGACACTAGTGATGCTTAATGAACTCAGGGGTTAGTGCGCTACGCACTAAGTTATGTTTCTCTTGCAGGATACAGGTTCCTAGCGTAGCGCACTGCATTGGTTGTTTATTGCACTGTACTGAATTGCACTGTGACGCATTACCTTATTCCTTCCTTGCACAGGGCATGCTGGTGGCGATATGCATTGCATTGTCTTCCTATCGCACTGTACGTAATTGCAGCGTGACGCATCGCTGTATTTCTTCCTTGAACAGGGCATGCTGGTAGCGAACCGAGTTGCATTATCTTGTGTTGACTCAGTACATGATCGTTTCACTATGCATTAATTGTTTCACTGTGGCACTGTACAGAAACCCATTGTTAAGTAGTGCAGCATTTCTTGTATTTTGCAATGTGTGTGATTCTAGTGATACCGGTACCTAACCTGTTGAGAACGGTTAAAAATCAGCGTAACTGTTGGTTAGAAGCAGTGGTTGGGGATTAGAACCGCCCAACCCACCGGAAACAATATTACTCATTGTATATATGTGGAAGTTGTATTGTGTGGTCATTTCGTACATATTTCTATATAAAGTGTACTCGTTTATACGAACTTGTGTGGAGTCCATTTGTGGTGACTTCATTGGGATTGCTGTGGGCATGTTTGCACATACTGAGCACTCATGCCTTGTAGATAAGCCTGGTTGCTAGTGTCATGCTACTAAGGGGAGAGCAGGGCTGTCTCTGACGGTGTCCTTTCTTGGCCTCACATGGGAGCGGGTGGGGTGTCCGGTTGCGCACTTGACAACAACGGTGCGCGCAGGAACTCCGGCTTCTAACATTAACAATTAAGCAGGAGTAAACTACGATAGCTGCTGCTCAGTAAGACAATCTTCTTCACCTGTTCCCGGAAGTCCTGACCTAGGACTACGGTCAATAGGAAACAAGCATTTGCAACCCAATCGATCTTGCATTTGTGAAAGTTAGAGCTTTAGGCATTGTAAATGACAATTTCTTTTGCTTATGTTTTTTGTTTGCAGTGGAGTGGATGTATGTTGTTTGTAGTGGAATTAATTGGTTTGATTTGGAATTGCTAGTTGTGGAATTCTGTGGGATGGAACTGTGTAGTGTGTAGTGGATTTGTGTACTAGAATTATGTGGCCTGGTGAATAGATAGGGGTGAGAGTTGTATTGAATAGATAGAAAGGAAGATTGAGAGGGACAGGCAGTTTGTGCATGAAGTGGTGAATGAACTCCAGACAGAATAGCAGAAACAGTGTGTGAGAAAGAGAGAAAGAAGGGGAGAGAAGGTTATAGATGCATAAAAAGGCTGCGCTTGTGTATGCAGAAAACACAGAAAGAAGAGGAGGAGAGTGTGTTCAAGGTCCGCAATTTTTCAAAAGGTATGTTAAAGAACTATGCTGACAGACATGAAGTGAACCAATATGAGAAATGACAGGTCAGTGCATGAGAGAGCGAGAGTGGTGTGAGAGAGAGTAGGAGAGAGAGAGGGAGTAGTTGGAGGGGCACCTGGGGGGTGAGAGGTGAACCTGTGCCCAGTATGAGGATATACAGTAAGGTAGCATGTGTGAGCAGGCAGTTTAGAGAGGAGACAGGGAGTGTGAGGTGACAGAGGGAGGTGAGGGGGCAGTAGAATTGAGAGATGAGAGGGGGGTAGTGTGGAATTGTGTGGTGTGGAATGGAGTTGTGTGATTTATAATTGTATGGCATGGATCTGTGTAGTATTATGTGAATTTATGTTGAGTGGAATTATGTTGCATGGTGTGGAGTGTATGTTTGTAGAGTGTTGCTACATGGCACAGAGTGGATTTATGTGGAGTATTTTATGTTGTATGGAGGAGAGTGTAATTATGTTGAGTAATTATAACTTATTACTAATATTACCTATGCCAGGTGCAATGCAACTATGGCTGTTATGTATTACCCACTTTGAGGCATTCAGCATTGACAACGCTTTGTTTTACATTACTACTGGCAACCAGACCGGAGGAACTGAAACTCACTGCGGGTAATTCTGTATCTATTGGCCACTAATGTAATCCTTTCTTACGTGGTCACAATTACAACTCTAATATTAGTCTCACAATGATTTTCATTGAAAATAAGTAGCTCTTATTACAGAAAGTTTAGAGAATCCTGATCTAAACAGTTTGAAAGATGTAGGAGAACAGCACAATTTTCAGCACTAACAGCCGTGGAAAATATTTCCAATGTGCTGGGAAAACTATGCTAATGTGCAAATGCCGTTAAAGCAGAAGGGCCCACAAACGATGGGTAGCCAAATAATTACCTAAAACTTTACTGGTAATATAAAACTCTGTGCACTTTATCAAAGTTTTACATGGCAGGGTTTAGCTGCCGATGTTTTTTTGCTACTGTTCAAACGTTTGAGAAACTGTCTCTCAAAAAAATGCTCTCGTCAAATTTTCACATTTAATTGTTGCTGTTTTCCGAGACATTTTAAGACTGCTTTCTAATCCATATAACAAAAATACATTGTTAGAACTCCAGCCCTAACGAAGAGTTCAAACTTCGTTCCTAAAAAAAGAATTATAACAAAGTAAACTAAGTGAAAAAAATTACTTTTACTATGTTACGAAAACATAATGACAGAAACTTGCTGCCTACAAAGATTCAATATTTCCACTCTCTCTAGAGTCTCAATCTAGCCAGCCAAACGTGCAAACGGATGCTGTCACCAGCAAAAGCATTTCCTTTCATTGTGGCAGCCAGAAGCAGGGGAATAATATGGAAGTGAGCTTGAGGTATGACACCAAAAAAGCCAGAGGAGAAATTTAATAATCAACGCCACATGAGCCACTTCGAACCCCATATAATGTAAGGGCCCACGTCTCCAGCAGCAGCTCATCTCCCACCAAAGTGCCACGATGAGCCAGGCTGGAGGAGGGAGGTGGGGGGGTTTGTGTACAAAAAATGGAAAATATAATAAATAAACTTACCTGATTGCCACCGACGTCTACCACCACATCCCCCCTCTTTTGTCTTCTGGACACAGCGGCTCCCAGAATGCACTGCAGCCAATCCTGACGATGCATGAAAGCAGCGTCGGGGCTGGCCTGAGTGCCAGCAACTTGCGCTCGCAGGCAGACAGGGAGCCTGAAACGAGCGGCCAAACCCTCATGCGCAGTGAAGGGAGTGCCCGCCACTCCCGCACCAGTAGTGTCATCCCCTGGACCCGCCCCCAAGTCTTGTCCGAGTCCTGTGGGCAGGTCCACGGGATTAAAGTAAAACGATAATAAAACAGGTTTTTAAAAAAAACTGTTTTTATTATCATTGTATTTGCTGGTGGTAGCGGGGGTAGAGCTCCTCCGCTTTAATGGAGTGCCGCCCTTGCACATCTCACTCCTGCTAAGGTCCCAGTACCAAGGGTCCTGGAAGAGGAGTGCACAACACCAAAAGGCCATACAAAGGAGCTGCCAGCTGCAACGTGAATCAATGTGTTCTCAATTTGTTATTATTTTGCTGTGTTATATATCGTGAACATGGCCCAAAGGTATCAAACCACTTTACATGAGCACCAGTTGCATTACAGAGAGACACATTAATATTTAGGCACGGGGAGATTAAGGTATTTGTCCAGAATCACAGAATGTTTGAGCATCCAGCCAGACTGAAACCTGACTCCTCTCCTTCAAAGTCGGTCGCTCTAGCCGTTAAGCCACATCCTCTCCCTCAGTGAGGAGGAGAGCAAAGAGGGGGGCATATTTCAACCAAAATCATGACTTTTGTAGCTTCATAGACGTCCATTGCTCCATCTCCTCCAGCACATGAGAAAACAAGCTGAGGAACACCAAAAACAAGAGTGAGTTCCAGCAGCATCTTGGTTAATCCTGCCCTAAGTGTTTGAATATATGACTGCATGCACGAGTGTGCACATACATTAATATACGGTACACAGCAATTTAATTCACCTCAAGATGCATACTGAACAAAAAGAATGATAGCGTCGCAGTGTTTAACAAGTTTATATAAAAGGGGGCAGCTTGAGAGTTTGCTTATATCTTACACCACACTCATAACTTTACAAGAAAAAAAATAAGTTACACAGATCAGCAGCCAAGAATCGAAGGGAAAATCTTACTTTAAATGAAATGTAATTTACACATAGCGCAGGAGTTCATGGCGACTTTTCGACATCCCCAGTGATCAGAAGAGTTGTGACTGAGAATTAACATTCTAGATTCTAGTGCCCTTATGTTGGGTTTCAGAAAGTGCATCTATTTGTCTTTACAGCTAAACAGTGTGGGGCCATATTATCAAGAACGGCGTTAAAATTATCGCTGCTTTAGCGGCAGGAAACTGCAGCTAAAGCGGCGATAATGGGCTTGATAATATGCCTTTGTGAATTCCCATGGAAGCCAAGGTTCACACCAGAACCTGAGCTACTATGGGAATTCACAAGGGCATATTATCAAGCCCATTATCGCCGCTTTAGCAGCAGTTTCCTGGCGATAATTTTAACGCCGTTTTTGGCAATATGCCCCGTGGTTGCTCTGAAGCAGGTGATGCCTCTGGCTGGTACCTGAAGAAAGCAAATGCATGTTGTGCTAACGCTGAAGTGCGAGCAATCCCAAACTGGTTGATATAAAGTACGTTCTGAGTTATATGGCAGTACTGAAAACGACTACTCTCCAAACTGAGCACATTCCACCCCTGGTTCAGAGAATGCACGTCTCTGAAGGAACAAGCGCATGAATGCACTATAAACTGCAAGACTTCCATCACAAGAAGTAGGTAGACATGCGTGCAGCCCTTTTAATGTCGGTGATGTAAGATTTGGCACACAAACACACAATTGTAGAAAACATGGAAAGAGGTGCAGGTCAACATGGGAAAGGAATGGAGCAATAAACAGGGCTCACCCATGTTAAGCTCGTACGTAGCATTACTACTATACATTCTAAAACAATTATGTTTTAACCCCTCCATAATGTACTTGATGTTCAATCAGGCACTAAGTAACCAGTGAGCGTTTTCTCTTTACCCATCGTACGCCTTTTTGGAGCATTTCCGAGTTCACTTGAGTCAGTACCATTTCCACTGTATAAATAAGAGTGTCTGCTCAGTGCCTAATACCTAACAGCTTTTTACAAGCAAGATCAATTAATATAATCTCAATGTATTGGTTCAATGCAGTGGAATGCCTCTCTAGTTTGTATTGTACATAACTTTATGTGTGTACGTTGAAATTGGCGTGGCCATCACAGCGGCAGTGGTTAACCCTTTCAGGGTACACAGCTCCAAATAAAGCAGTTGACCAACGCTCCACCCATCCGTCTCCAGTCGCCCGACATGGAGGGCCACCACACATTGCTACATGGTAAACGATTCAGACCCAGGACTGCCCAGGTTCATGAACATGGTCCCTATGCAAGGCGCTGGAGGCGCCCTGTGCGACACCGCCCCCCCAATTACCACCTCTGCCACGGATTCCCTCACTAGCACCCTGTAACATTGCCTCTCAAGTCTCCATAACCACTGTCTCTCAGATTCATTTAGTTTAATAGCACCACTCATACCAGTGTAAGGTGTCAGGGACTTTACTTCACACTTACATTGCACAGAGACAATCTTATATGTGTAAATCAGTGTATAGGAAATGTTACAACAGACAGTACTACAAGGTGTAGTATAGCAGTGACATGTCATCGATACTGATAGGCAATATAGTTAAACTTATGCAGGAAAGGCACAAATTCAGAATTTAAAACATTACATCATTGTTAGGGGTTTTCTTTCATAATAAGAATTATTTTCTACCCAAATGAACCTTATTCACAAGATTAGGATAATGAAAGACTGCGCAAAAATATATAGTTCTAACTTATACCTTGCAGTTTGCATTAGCTTTACGGTGACAGTTAATAGCTCAATGTTCTATGTTAGGATTTTGACTTATAAACAACAAGTATCAAAAGGAGCTCTCTAAGAGAAACAGCAACCCACTGACCTATTTAGATTATATGCACTTCGATATCTGCATGGTACACATTCTTAGCAGCAGGCATTTTAACCCTCTGCGCTGCCTTAGGATGAGTCAAAACTTCCACTAGACAAACCTCCGGTCTCTTTCCAGGAAGATGATTAATCACCGGACTTCTCTTGACATTTTAATTCATGTTTAAAAGTTGCTGGAGGCCAGGAACGAGGCAGCAGTTTCTTTTAAAATGTTAATACACATTTTCAAAAAGGACGCCCACACCCCAAGTCAACACCCGGTGCGGTTGCACCGATCGCACCGCCCTAGAGCCGGCCCTGTTCCTATGGCACAGTTCACAAAGGAGGACATGAACTGTTAGGGGCGAGTGCCCAAGCAAAGGAACCGACGGTGAAAGAAAGGGCCACAGTGCACTTCAAACAAGCACCACAATCATGTGCCAGTTGGCTAAGAAAGCAGAGGAAGGATTTCTTTGAGCAAGTTCATGTAGGTTCTAAGCCCAAAAAGCCTTCTACGTCCTTTCCTAAGATGTCAGGATTAATGGCGTGTTATTTAGTCCTGGAAGATGGTCCCTCCTACTGACGGCTGGGCAGAGAAGCAGCTGATGGCAGAGCGGAGATAGTTTTGCATGTTTCCAGTCTCTTGTCCAATCCTCTCATCTCTACTGGCGTTCAGAGGCTTACTAGGCAAGTTTGTCACAAGGAGATGTCACAGAGCCCTGCAGGAAGGCTACGATGTAATCAGTCTATGTGAACGTGACGGGTATATTTGAATGATGGTATTTCCCAATTTGTAACAAGAAAACTACATTTTGGAAAAAAACAAATTATATTACTTTGCCAGATGTCATAATTAAAATCAAGCTAAACCTTCTATTTTCATTTAGCAAAATAATTTAAGAATGTAGTTTCTTACAGTATACCAAATGCAGACAATATTTGATTGGAATATGTTTTATATTTTATTATAACGGGATCATTATATTTGTATAAAAATATTCTTTAATGCTGTGGCAACAATTTATTCAAACAGCACTAGTTCTGTTCACTTTTAGCAGCTGATTTTAGCCAAGTCAAATACACTGATGCCTATACCTAGCAAAATATGGAGAAAGGATGTGGTGTAACATCCAGAGCTGCCGAATTCTTGCACTGGGGAACCGGGTTTGAGTCTCGGCATTGTCAGTCCTCCCCATACCTAATAAAAAAAAAACAATTGAAATACATTATTATCATGCAAAAGGGAAACAAAATGACAGATAAAAAGTGCCATAGAAGTAAGAAGCCGACATTTCGAAAACATGACAGAAACCAAATAAAGTGACAGCACTGCAAATGTAGCGGTAATTTAAATCAGGCAGAGAGGAGTGGGCCAATCAGAGATCAATGACACACATTGCAAATAACAAGCTGCAAGGAGCGGGAGGTGTTCTTGTGGGAAGGCACAGGGAGATTAAGTGAAGTGCGAGCGGCGATGAGAGAGCAAAAGAAAACAGTGCACTGAAGCAAAATATATGGCTGATAGTGAAAGGATTCATTTACCAGGGGTAGCCTTCAGGGCGGAACAAAACTGCCCAAAGCGGGACAAATGCATGTTTTTAACCAACAAAAACAAAGGAATTTGAAAAGGCAGACGAAAGAACCAATGGTAAGCACTGGGCGTGTTCAAAGCCCATAGACTCAATACCACATGCCTTGAAGACAGTTCATGCGCTGCCAAGGCGAGACCTAAAATGGACGAAGCAAGGTGCTGCTGACCAAAAAGATGAGTGGCTATAACTCAAGGCCCTGCACAGCAGTGAGACAATTCCCACTGACTTCTTTCTAGCCCCAATTTTCTTATTTTTTTTAACGGCATTAGCTAGGTGGTTTGCAAAATAGGCAGAGTTTAATAAACACATTGTAATAATGAAATGTGTTGGATAGAATTCTTGCAAAAACCTCAGCCACTTGCAATCACTTTGACTACATTTCGGCCCAGACAATAAAGAGGGCCAAAAACATATATACCAAAACACATACAGTTATTTGCAACATGCATACAGAAAGCATTAACACAACAAGGAACAGGTGGATGGATTGGGATGGATGGATAGGCAGTTTGACTGATGTAGTTAAAACACCTACACACATCTACGAAGACATAAAACCCCCACAGAATTTTTAGCACATCGTGGGAAATGGAGGACAAGGAGACTGCTACTTTATAAACAGATAACGAGTAACTATTTTGACCTCCAGTGCCATGAATATCCCAGGTAGGTCATGTATTGACCCTGCTAGGAACCTGTTGTTCCTCTTTGAGGCACCAGGCAAAAAATGAATGGAAAGCAATAAATGAAGCAGCCATCAATTAGGGCAGGGGGACACCCTCAACTTAGAGTTGAAGATTTCACCATTTCCTGTTTCCCCCAAGTGTTGGGATCCAGCATCAAAAGAAGAAGAAATGGCTAATCGTACCCTTGCTGCATCTTGTGCACTACAAGACAAACATGCACGGATACCCTAGAAATATCCTTAATGGACAAGAATGCAGTGAGAATACTTCAAAATCATGCCAGATTGGACGGAATAGCTCAAAAGCATGCAAAGAGAAGAGACTTGCAGCAGGGTGCGAATTAATACATTCTTCAGTCTCCATGCCCATGCTATCCTTGTCTTCTCTGGTAAGTTCACATGGAGGTACGAAACCACTAGACTCTTCAGGCCGATACAACAATATATAGTTTACTTTGGTCAGTGTCGACTGTAAAACACACAAAAAGAAAGCACATAAATAACATTATTTAGGACTGTACAGAAAAGTATAGAGTGCAATGTGCAAACATGCAATACCCGGCAGATATGGTGAAACTAAGTGCAATTACTATCAAATTGCCTTAAGTAGCAGCCATTAAAATGCTGCACCTAAGAAGCATACAAAACAATAAAAAGATAAAAAGACAGAAATTTAAAATCCAATAATAAAACATCAATTTGCCTTAGGATAGAGTGTCACCATGCAACACAATCACCGACGATTAAGAAGGTAACATTATCATAAAAAGCAAGCATAGGAGCTAATCCTAGTACAAGTAAATACACTATTTTGAGATGTGTCCATCATTAGTGTGGATCACAAATTTAGCTCAAATAAAATGGGAACATCAAAGCATAAATTGTCAATTTTATATAATGCTAGCGATGATACCAAAAGTCCAAGTTAGTTCTCCTCAGGTAGTTTATAGGTTGCTATTATGCAGTCTCAGTGCAACAGATATAGTGATCCAGCTAGAATGGAGATACCTAGCATCTGCACAAACTATCAATTATTTAGTGTCAGCGCTCAACACCCTCAAGGCCATCACAGACTGCCTAGCCCACAACTGTCTACATATGGACACGATCCATCTCGACCTGGTTTTGTTATACTCTCGGCAAAGGAAAGAAAATGCTGCAGATTCTCCTCATCATTCAAGCACACTGAGCAGATCTTATGCCCGGCTAGACTGGTTTTCCAATTTTCACAGAAACATTTCAGAGGAAGTGTGCCATGCTTCAACCTAAAGTATAGTAACCTAGCTGCTGGTATCATTATGTAATCAAGAAAAAACTCATACCTGCTATGCAATTTTAGATCAAAAAAGGCCAGTCAGAGAGCGATTTCTACTGCTTCCCACCTCATAGCCCCCCCATTAAAAATGGCTCCCAGTATGCCTCCTTGATTGTCTCCCTTGCAAGATTCGAAGGGCGATCTTGATTTTTCCAATAATCATCCAAACCAATATGCCACAGAGTGGCCCTAAGAGACTGGATCCAGCCAATCTTGAAATTCTTTTCTAACTCTGTTATATCATTAAGGGCGTCATTGTACGATTCAAGGACTGTGGTGGTCATCAACCTCTTCCAAAACATTAGAGACCTTAGTTGGACTTCCTGAATGACTGGCTTCACTCCCAAGTCCCACCGCAAGGGTATCAGCAGTGTACTCTTGGGAAGGCCTAACAAAAAGCGTAGAAAAAGTATTTTCAGCTTTACTCAAGCATGTCAAGACTCCCAAGCCCCACAATTCTGCTCCATAAGGAGCACTACGTCCTTGATGCTATATACACTTTAAGATCAGGGGATATCTGTTTAGTTAGTGATGCTTGATACATTCTCTGGATCCCCGATGCATGGTGACACAGGTTCAGGCTACTCTTATTGATCTGTGAGGACCAGTGCATATTGCTAGAGAGTCTAATGCCCAAGTAGTCAAAATAATTCACTCTATCTAGAACTTTCCCCTGAAGCTTAATGGTCCCTCTAAAAGTCTTATGCAAATTTAGGGCCATAACTTAGTTTTAGGATGGTTTATTACCAAACTCCTCTCTGTTGAGAAAACTTCAAAGGTATTCATCAGTTTCTGCAAAACCATGGGGGTTTTGGACACCAATAGAGTGCCATCCGCGAATAGGAGTGGGATTTTTTGCCCTGAAGAAAAGAGGGAAAACAAAGTGGGTGCAAGGATGCAACCCCAACGAACCTGGCCATAGGTATCCTGGTGCAGCCTCATCAAAATACTTAGTACAGCCTCTGGGATCCCATTCTTTCTTAACACTTTCCTAAGTTTGGATCGCGGGGCCAAATTACACGCAGACTTCAGATCCACAAAGACCAGATAAAGGTTAGATTTTTGCAGAACTACAGTTTTCCAATAAATGGTCATGAATCTGAAGACCTGGTCGATAGTACTAATTTCTGTTCAGAATCCCACTAGCAGACTAGATAAGGCTTTAGTCTTGTCCATCCAGCCCTTGAGGTTATCCAAAATCTGACCTTAAAAGAATTTCTGTAATACATCAATCAAACTAATGGGTCTGTAATTTAAGGGGGAGACCCTGTGGCCTTTTTTATGCACTGGGACTATTTCAGCTGCCTTCCACCTAGCTGGGATCTCAGCCCTCTGTAGGATTGCATTGGACAAGATGTTAATGTAAGTAGCCCACATCTCAGGTTCCTGACGAAAAAGATCACCTGGGACCCGTCCAGGCCTGTCGCCTCTCCCATAGCAACAGAACTAATAGCAGACAATATATCTCCTTGATCAATGCTTTGTGACTTAGAATGCGCCTTTAATCCTCTGTCTTAAGAAGCGCAAAACCCTCTGAGGATGTACCCATGGGAAGATTGAACACGTATGAGAAGTGCTTATACCATGTTTCAGAATTGAGAGAATTTGTCATAGAGCGTCTGTTACATTTACCTCTATTTGTGTGATGGTGAGCTTCAGCAAGGCCTACCAGTGCAAGGGATTCGCCCTTCTCTGAACAGAGTCCTCAGACCAATAGGAAGAAGTTGGCACAGAAACTGGAAAAGAAAGTACAGAGTTTATTAAACATCATGAGGTGGAACCACATTCACACAACACCCGTCGGTAGTGTACGACGTAGCACACTGAATGGAAGGAGCTTGGTCCTTTTATACCCACACAGGGGCTCAAATGAAGGCGGTACAAGTACAGAATGCTGCTTGTAGATACATATAAGGTCATACAGAAAGTGTACAGGCAACAAGTGGGAGGAGCTAACAGTTAGCTAAGTCTGGTAGACACATCCTGACAGTTACAAGTTGAGGACAGCTGTAAGCTCAACTGAGCATGTGCGAAGCAGAGGAGGCTAAATATATCTCGTCTCTAGGCAGATTTCAAGAGCAGTTAACAGGGAGGTTGGACAGAGCACATGGCGAGCACATGGCAAACAAAATAGCTGCCAGAAATACAAAATGGATTCCGCAAAATGGACAAGATAGTCTCTAAATACAAGATGTCTTCTGCTAATGCTTAACCTAATTGCTGCTAAATTACAACATTTGCAATCAAACTCCAAAAGTGCTTACTCTCTCTAGGCCCGAGACCCCTGCCTAATAGAGCTTTGACCATTTCTAGCTTTACCAATTAGCCCGGGCTTTGACCTGGATCGGTTTGTATACTTTTCTCTGCAGGCTGATATGTAGAGAGTTCCCAGCCTTTAAGGCTAAGTTTCAGGATTGCTGGGCTACCCTGCATTCCTTTGTAAACCAGTTAGCACAAGAGTCAGGGTCCTGTTGGGGCTTTAGGCGTCTGGCCTGATGGAGGTGGCGTAAATGAACTTGGTGGGACTTTCAAATGGATTGGTACCCGTGAGCTGGGTTCTTCATTCGGGGCTTTGAGGATCCGTTGCTGGGATGCTCCTCTGAGGACTCTGTAGCTTGAACACGCCTTTGGCTGGGATCGGCCTGTCCACTTCTTTGGATGCTGCCTCATGGGGTCCCATGAGTGTCATTTTGACCAGATAGGAATGGTGGGTGTGCTTTCCCCCATACCCCGGACTCTGGCTGAGAAGGTTATCTGTGGAGCCCCTCTACCTCCTGACGTGCCCCTCTCCCCCAGACCCTGGGTGTTCAGGATCTATTTCTTTTGGCGAGGTGTGATTCAATGGTTTGACCTTAGAAGGTTTTTGAAGCATTTTGGAGGAAAGGAGGATGGAAGCAAATGTTAGGCCGCCAGAAGGGAGTCAAGTGTGCAGTGGGGGGCTTATTGCGTGGTGACTTGCAGATTTATCTACTGACTCATCCTGGATTAGTGTGATGCCTGTGGAGCTCCAGGTTTTTTTTTAACCACCCCTTCCCCAAACACTTGGAAGGTCCGGTTTCCACCACCGGAGCATTCACCCAGTTTTGCAACTATAGGCAGGCCCCTATTTGGAGGACATTGGAGAGTCGGGTCCTTTTGATCTGTGGCACTCCCTGGTGGTATGGGCACAAAGATCCGGGTGCCTGGTTTCATGCATCAGTACAAGCCTTCCTGCTCCCTCGTCAGACTGTCTTTCCCCCCGTGGAGTGGTTAGCTCACCACTGAGGGGGATCAACAGCCGAGGGGGCCCTGGTCGTCCTATGGGCATCCGAATGGAGATCTCTAGCGTGGATTCTCGGTCGACATAGTACGGCCGCCCTGAGGTTTTCCTGTGTGAACTGAAAAGTTTTGAATTATCCTGGCTGTTTGGTGTTCAATTAAAGGTTTTGAGCTATCCCCGCTATTGTTGCTAAATTAAAGGTTTTGATTTACCCCTACTGTTGTTGATAAATTAAAGGTTTTGAATGATCCTTACTGTTGTGCTGTTTCCTTTTTACGTTTGTAGGGGTGCTCCCTACAGTGGGTGTGAGAGGTATGCTTGTGCTGAGGTTCTGGATTTACTGTATATTCGACTTGTTATGGGGATTGTGGTAAATAAATAATTAATTACCGGTTCTATTTTTCAGGATACTCTATAAACAGGTAGCTCAATAAATAAGAGTCAGGATTCGAGGTATCTTGAGTCGTCAGGCTTTAATAGGCATAAAGGACAGGAACAGGACAGCCTGTACGGAAATAGAATGAAGGAAGGAAGAAAGGCAGCTGCCTGGGGACGGACAAGGGAATTGGCTAGCAACTTTTAATATGGGTGTACAGTATATATACTTAAACAAATACATTACATTCAATACAGTAGGCGTAGCAGTAGGCGTAACTCGTAGCAGTCGCGAAAGATAAGGGCAAAATGAAGTAACAAGAAGGCGTGTACAGGGCGTATACATAGACATGTGATGTAAACGTAACAGAATATGTCATAAACGGGGCGGAAACATGGAGGGGGCTACCTGAGCAGCTGGGACCTCTAACCTGGTGGTGCGCGCAAATGGGCAATGACGTGTTACCAGGGAGAACTGGGAACTATGACTTCTGCGCTAGAAGAGGAGACTAAAGTCTGGAGTGTCAGAGCAACATGTACCCAGGCATATCTAGTATCTGGTGTTTAGAGTACATGTTGATAGAATCCAAAAGTTATCAGGGCAAAGGCTAATAGACTCTAAGACTGGTGCATGCATAATTCTATATGTATGGCGTGTGCGAGGAATATTCTATGAATATTAATACAGTATTTCTCTTACATGGAGACATAAAGGCTAGACCATGACGGAAACTATTGATGCGATTCAGTAGCTTAGGAATGCAGAGAAGGAGGGCTGGACTGATAACTAGAAACATAACATACTCTTGGCAGACTGGGAGGCAGAGCCAGGCCGGGCCGTGCACTGCGAGGCATGAAGTAAGCGAAGGGTCAGGGATGCAGGTGGGGGCTGTATCGCTCCTCGGAGAGGGTTCAGGAGACAGGAGCTGAATCTGGGTCCGGGCCCTTTTGAGGCCTAGAAACGGGGACAATTCAATGAATTAACGTGCACACTGTGAAATGTGACAACGTAGGTTTACATAGGCCTAATATTCGTTGCTTTCACGAAGACTGGAGACTGACATACTAGAGATGGACACAACTGTAATTGCGTCTTTAATCGATCAGAGGGGAATACATGCATATCGATCATGCACACATAACATAAGATGGGGAACACGTAGGCACATACAACATGGCAAAATTTACTTTTCCACATTCCCTCCTTGTGCCCTACGTTTCCATCAGGAAACATCAATATTCATGATACCATCTATCATTTCATATAGCATCATTTGCTCGTCTCGAATTGTCTTGGAACGGGATTTAGGACTAGGAATACAAGAGGTAGCGCACATGCCGCAAATCGCAGGGCCACATTGTATACAGAGGCAGCAACTGAATATGATCATTACTGCAATACCTAGGAATGACAATACTTTCCATCCCCAGGCAGATATAATACTCCAGAGCCAACCGGACCATGTCCAGGTGCCTGGATTCTGGTGTAACTGATGGGCAATTTTATGAAGTCTGGTTATAGCTGAATAAACAGACGGCGCGTTATTAGGAATGAAAATGCAGCAACTAGATCCGATGACTCTACATGCTCCTCCTCTATCGGCCAGTATGACGTCAAGAACGAGACGATTTTGGAACACGACAAATCTCATAGCAGATTGCTCTTCGGTTAAGTTACCTAGAGCAGAAGTAGTCTCATTCACTACTGCTTCAAGGGTTCTGGTTAACCTACGTATTAACTTACTATTCTGGACAGGTCCTATAAAGAAGAAGAAACCTTTATTAAAGTCTTGATACTGTTCTAGAGTAGTTTCAGTTTGATCGACAATTGGGGACTCGATCTCCCTTCTAGGTCTGACGTGTACTAGATGTGTGTTTCTGTGATAATCAGATGGGGCTAGAAAAACTGGTGGCAGTAGGAAGGCAATGTAACATGTTCCATCCCAATCGAGGGGCAGACGAACATATGCGGTCTGACCACAAACAAAATAAGAATGACGTGAAGCTTTGAAAATAGATTTCCCACTGTCACTATACTCGACAATAGTAGTACAATCACTATGTCCTACATGTGCGGAACCATTCTTTCTGACACATAATTCGCCTTTGACTGGTAGTACTGAAATAGCAGGCAAATCTGGAGTAGTATCAGACTGAACATTCAGGACCATAAAATTCGAAGAATAATTACCTAAATCATATACTTCATTTTCTAGATCTAACCCTGTTCTATGGGAAAGACCTTGCTTGTCTGGAAAACATGTTCGATTCAGACGGGATATATCCTTTGAGGATGACGTTAACGTGGACCATGCTCCACACGAACCATTATGTGAAAACGGATAAGGAAAGAGTGGCAGAACTCCCTTCGGTGTCTGGAAAGGGGGGAGTCGACCACACACCCAACAATTAGTGGCATTGCTGGTCTGGTGTGAATAGTGTAACATTCTGATAAATGTATTATTTCGCATAGCAAGACGATAGGATAGCTCGTGAGGAGGCAGATCACTAAATGTGTGCTCTACTGTAGCATTAGAAAACTTGTTTACATGTGAACTTGGAAAACATAAATGTAAAGCATAACTTGTGCAGGTAACCATTAGACTCACATATAATAAGAAACTTAGAATAATGATACATCGTATAGAGTTTGGACTAACTCTCTCACTATGGGGGTCTATCTCATACATGTCAGGAACCTGTCTAACCGTTTCACCCGAGAGGGACTTAGACAATTAAACTGGCTGACTTATTTTACTAGACCGGAGTTTCAGTTTATACTCCTGTTGCAGAGTTTTCTCTAACAGGGGAACTTTGAGTTCAGAGTCAAGTTCAGAGTCTGTTTTTAAGCAGTCTTTAGGAATGATGCAGTCCTTTGCAAAAGTCTTTTCACGAACTCCATGGAACTTCTTTATATGGGACAGATGGACCCATCCTTTTCTCCCCTCGAGCTTCACTGCGGTCCTTGTTGTTAGTAAGACGAGGCGGGGCTCCTTCCAACGGGGCTCCAGCGGACTTGAACGATCAAAATTCCGCACCAACACCAGATTGCCTGGAATGACTTCATGCAGTTTCACCTCGGTGTTGTCTGGAAATGCGGCGGCAACCTGTGAACGACAAGAGTGTAGGGCAGACATCAAGGAAGCTAGGTAATCTGTCAGCATATTACTGGAAACATCTGTAATACTGCGGGGTCTAGGTGTACCCCACATGTTTGGGGGGCGGCCGAATACGACCTCATACGGGGACAGACCTGATCTGGAATGTGCAACCATCCACATATAAAATAAAGCAACTGGCAGGGCAACTAGCCAGTCTACACCTTTCTCTTTACATATTTTCGCAATGCGAATTTTCAGAGTCTGATTATGTCTCTCTACGAGACCGGCTGCTTCAGGATGGCGCACACAATGGAACTTCCACTGGTACCCTAACAGAAGGGAAACATGTTTCATAAGTTCAGATGAGAATGGCTGGCCGTTATCAGAATACACGACGCTAGGGAGTCCATAGCGGGGAAAGAATTCACGAACCAACTGCCTGGCAGTGGTCGCGGCTGTGTAATCTGGAACTGGATATGCTTCTGTCCACCTGGACAAAGCGCATACAACTACGAGGACATACTTGAAACCTCGACATCGCTCCATCTGAATGTAATCCATCTGGAGGACTTCAAAAGGGTGGTCAGGAGGTTGGAATCCACCTTGTTCCACCGGGACACTTTTACCTGGATTGAACTGGCAACATATCATACAGGTACGGACTTTCTGCTTGGCTGCAGCTCGTAAGTGCTTGTTGAACCAAAGGTTCTGAATACTGTCTAACATAGCTTTTTCTCCTAGATGTGCTGGACTATGTGCGGTATTAATAATGACTTGAACCATAGAGTCGGGGAGAAACCATGTGGCTTTTCCCTTCGTCAACCATCCTTGATCTGTCTGGACCCCTCCTTGTTCGGACCATTTCTTGATTTCTTCGGGAGTAGCATGTAACTGTATGTCTATGACATCTTGTGTAGGGTCCTTGACTGTCATACAAGTAGTCGGATCTGGAATGAGTGTCTGTGTCGTGTTAACTAGAATGTCTGGGGTCTGAGCTGTAAGCTTGGCTGTTCGATCTGCTAGATCGTTACCTTGGGAAATGATGTCAGTAACTTTCGTATGTGCCTTGCACTTCATAATAGCGATAGCTGTCGGTAAATGTATTGCATCTAACAGAGCTTGAATGAGGAGACCATGCTGAATCTTGGTTCCATGAGAAGTCATGAAACCTCTCTCCTGCCAGAGCACTCCAAAGTCGTGTACAACTCCGAATGCGTAACGTGAATCTGTGTATATGTTTACTTTCAGGTTCTTGGCACGTATGCAGGCTTGGGTCAGAGCAATTAGCTCTGCTGCTTGAGCAGACAGGGTGTCAATACGATGTGTTTCTATAACTTCAGTTTCAGTAGTCACTGCATACGCGGCTACTAGTTCTCCTGTACTTGTTCTCATACATGAACCATCCACATAAAGTGTCAGGTCGGGATTAGGTAATGCAATGTCTGTCAGGTCTTGTCTTGGCTTTGTCATAGTGTTAACAACTTCCACACAGTCATGTGTGGCAGAATTTGAAGTCACTGACGGTAACAGTGTAGCAGGATTTAGAATGTTGCAGCGTCTGATTTCTATGTGTGGCTGGAACAGTGTCAGTTCATAACCTGTTAAACGTGCAATTGTCAAGTGCTGAGTCTGTGTTCGGTTTAAATGAACTTCCACGGAGTGTGGAACTTGTACTGTCAGGGAATGTCCTAATACTATGGAATCACTTTGTCTGATAGCTAGAGCTGTGGCTGCAACTGACTTGAGGCACGCAGGCAGAGCCTGGGCTACTGGATCTAATGTGCTCGAAAAATAAGCACAGGGCTTGTACTGTCCTGCTTGATCTTGTGTGAGAACAGATAATGCAGTACCATCACGTTCTGTGACAAAAAGTGTAAAAGGCTTACTGTAGTTCGGTGTTGCTAGAACAGGTGCTTGGCATAAGGCTTTCTTTAATTCATTAAAAACAAGTGTATGTTCCTGTGTCCAAGGGAGGACAGTCGATACGGCTGCCTCCTGTGTCGTTAACTGTATCAGTGGCTTGGCTAGAAATGCATATTGAGGAATCCATTGTCTGCAGTAAGAAGTGAGGCCAATAAAAGCTTGTACCTCCTTCTGTGTCTTGGGCTGTGGAAGACTCGCTATTAACCGGATACGGTCTGGTGTCAACTGCCTACCCCACTTGGACAGTAAGTGTCCTAAGTAGATCACTTGCTGGACACAGAATTGTAATTTGGAAGGGGACACCTTGTGCCCCTGCTCGGCCAGGAAATACAGAACCGTAAGTGACGCACGCTCGCAGTCACGTTCAGAACGGGCTGTGATCAGTAGATCATCGACATACTGGAGCAGGGCAGTGTCAGTTGGCATGTGAATATTGTCTAGTTGTCTCTTAAGTGCTTGACTGTAAATACTAGGGCTTTCTGTGAAACCTTGAGGAGCTCGTGTGAATTTATAGCTCCTTCCATTTAAACAAAAACCGAAAAGGTACTGGCTGTCCGGATGAATGGGGACACTGAAAAATGCGTTCTTGAGGTCGATAACTGTGAAAAATGTAGCTTCAGAATCAATGGCTGTTAATAGGGAAGAAATATCAGGGACTACTGGATACTGGGGTATGATACATTTATTAAGCTCTCGAAGGTCAATCACTAATCGATATACTGGAGGTGCATTTGGATCGGTACGTTTCAGGACCGGAATGATAGGAGAATTACATACATTGGAGTCAGTTTCTACAACCACTCCTTGAACAATAAGCTCGTCAATAATTTTGGATAAGGCTGCTACAGCCTCAGGTGGTAATCTGTACTGTCTAATTCGTGGCAAAACTATACCTTGTTTGAGAGTCACACGATGGGGTGTGATGTGCATACATCCTACATCAGTTGGACCTTGCGCCCATAAATGCTGTGGTACATTCAGTAATCTTGGATCAAAATCACGTAATACATAGTGACCTTTAAAGTCGCGTAAAAACAATCGGACTCCTTCTGGGGAGCAACAAATTACTGCACCTAATTCTTTTAGTGTTTTAATGCCTAACAAATTTTCTGGGCATGATTTCGTAAGTAACAAATCAGTAGTTCGGGACAATGGACCAACTTCTAGGGAAACTGGTTTCGAAATTTCATTAACAATCGGCTTTCCTGAGAATCCAAGGGAAACATTTTTAGAGCCTGAGAGCGGAGCCCCTGGAACCTCGTCATGACTGATAGTAGTCCTACTTGCCCCTGTATCAATCAAAAACTTTCTGTCTTTCCCTAATACTTGACTGTGTACATAGGGACCCTCTTGATCTACAGGTATCTCGATGAGAGGCAAGCCTACCTCCCTCTCTAGGCTGTTTCATGAATACTGTTGATACTCTGGATACTCTGACTGAGCATACTGGTACATTTGCTGTGTAACTTTATTATTTCCCTACGGATCTTCTTGTACATACTGTCTATACAGTTCTGTGTCTTGTGTCTTCCCTCGGCTATATGGTCACTCCACCTGGTCAGGACCTTCATTTCTTCCGGATCTTTATCCGGATAATCTTGTTCCCTTATCAAACAATTAATTAGAAACTTTAAAAGCATGAGCTGAGTCTCGACTTTTCTTTGAGCCATGGCTTCGCCAATACTTCCTGGATCTACTCCTGTACGGATGAAACGATATATTCTGTCTAGATATTCTTTCATATTCGGTAGGGTGTCCAAATATTCGGTCACCCGTCTTACACGCAATGAATATATAACCATATCATCATCGCCTGGGACTGGATCATAACGGCATTCGGTAAGTGCTCGCTTGATATCTGCGACTGACTGATGTTTGGGCGAACGCTGTAACGCTCGGGCATGTAGCTCGAGTAATGTCACACGTCTGTGTTGAGGCGGGGTTCCAGGAGGACTTCCCCCCACAGCCCCTGGACTAGCATCGTCGGTGTGTACTGTACGTGCTGGTAGAGTGACTGATGTAGCTGGTACATGTACTGTAGGCTGGACCGGGGGTATCGTAACAGGTGCTGTAACGGGTGCCCCGGTGGCTGGAGGAACAGGAATTACATTATTTACAGGAGCTGGCGGAGCAGGATTTGCATATTCTGGGACTGTGTCGTCCAAATAGGACGAGAGAAAAATATCAGCTGCGGTCGGTTTGTGACGTAGCTTAATCGGAACTAATGGCGGCGGGAAATTACATGGTGCTTCCGGGGTTGCTTTCGGCAAGCCCTCGGCAAGAAGAGGATACATACCCTTAATAAGGGCATTTCTCTGTCTATCTGACTGTTCGGCTTTAACTCGTTCACCTACTTCGATTAATTCCCTTTCTTGGGCTCTTTCTGAGGATTCCCTACTTAATTCTGTTTTTCTGATTTCTTTTTCGGTTCTTTTATGAGATTCTTTGCGCCATAACTCGATGGCATCTTTCTGGGACTGTCTGGCTTTCTTTTTCCATAATGCTTCTTCTACTCGCATGATGCACTCGGCATCCCACGTACCTGATACGGGCCATCTATATTTCTCTTCTAATTCCTTGGTGTACTCCACCCATAAGTCTAGATATAATATGGCACTTAAGCCATGCTTATGATACATAAAATGACCTGGACTGTCCCTAGGCGGGACAGGAACTGCTTCCTCGAGCAGACCTTTTCTAGTTTTTAACTGACGTAACTTCGAAAATAGAGGCATAATTTAGGCTGGAGTCTGGACACAATACAATACACGATAAACACAATAATAACTGAAAAACAAATCACTCATACCACGACATTGAAAACACATCGAAATAACATTTAAAATAACAGTTCGGACAGATTACATGAATTTCTCGAGAACAGAACTTTACTAGAATGACTAGATGCACTGCTAAAACAGCACGAAACTTACCGGTCCCATAAAGAGACACGTCAGGACCCGCGTCCACCTAGGTGAACACTTCGTGTTGGATCTGCGTACCCAAACCCACGGACCAGAGACAAATTAATTGACCCTGTCTAGATACTACCCCAGCAACGGTGCTCACCGGGCAGCAAGAACGGAAGGCCTCGGACTGGACTGGACTGCTACGACGACGGACTACGAACTTCGGACTTCAGTTACAGGTGGGCCTCCGGATACCTCGGACCTTGGACTCTCGGCTTGGGCTCTGGTCGGGACTCGCCGCGTTCCTCACCGCCTCGTCTGGACGCTGGACCGCAACCTCCGTCTCCTCCGTGGGCCTGAGGGATACTTGAAGCAGAAATATCTGCACGTGCACGGTATGGTTCCGTCACGGCTGCAGAGGATCAGGGGGCCTGCGTGGCTTCTCCGGCGCGTGGGGAAAGGGCAAGTCCCTATTCGGGCGCCATTATGTGGTAAATAAATAATTAATTACCGGTTCTATTTTTCAGGATACTCTATAAACAGGTAGCTCAATAAATAAGAGTCAGGATTCGAGGTATCTTGAGTCGTCAGGCTTTAATAGGCATAAAGGACAGGAACAGGACAGCCTGTACGGAAATAGAATGAAGGAAGGAAGAAAGGCAGCTGCCTGGGGACGGACAAGGGAATTGGCTAGCAACTTTTAATATGGGTGTACAGTATATATACTTAAACAAATACATTACATTCAATACAGTAGGCGTAGCAGTAGGCGTAACTCGTAGCAGTCGCGAAAGATAAGGGCAAAATGAAGTAACAAGAAGGCGTGTACAGGGCGTATACATAGACATGTGATGTAAACGTAACAGAATATGTCATAAACGGGGCGGAAACATGGAGGGGGCTACCTGAGCAGCTGGGACCTCTAACCTGGTGGTGCGCGCAAATGGGCAATGACGTGTTACCAGGGAGAACTGGGGGCTATGACTTCTGCGCTAGAAGAGGAGACTAAAGTCTGGAGTGTCAGAGCAACATGTACCCAGGCATATCTAGTATCTGGTGTTTAGAGTACATGTTGATAGAATCCAAAAGTTATCAGGGCAAAGGCTAATAGACTCTAAGACTGGTGCATGCATAATTCTATATGTATGGCGTGTGCGAGGAATATTCTATGAATATTAATACAGTATTTCTCTTACATGGAGACATAAAGGCTAGACCATGACGGAAACTATTGATGCGATTCAGTAGCTTAGGAATGCAGAGAAGGAGGGCTGGACTGATAACTAGAAACATAACATACTCTTGGCAGACTGGGAGGCAGAGCCAGGCCGGGCCGGGCACTGCGAGGCATGAAGTAAGCGAAGGGTCAGGGATGCAGGTGGGGGCTGTATCGCTCCTCGGAGAGGGTTCAGGAGACAGGAGCTGAATCTGGGTCCGGGCCCTTTTGAGGCCTAGAAACGGGGACAATTCAATGAATTAACGTGCACACTGTGAAATGTGACAACGTAGGTTTACATAGGCCTAATATTCGTTGCTTTCACGAAGACTGGAGACTGACATACTAGAGATGGACACAACTGTAATTGCGTCTTTAATCGATCAGAGGGGAATACATGCATATCGATCATGCACATATAACATAAGATGGGGAACACGTAGGCACATACAACATGGCAAAATTTACTTTTCCACAGGATGGCTCTGAATATAGGAGTTACGTGGGGGTGGCCCTGATGACAACCTATTTTGCTTGTGGTATATTTTTAGGCAACAAATAGTCACCCTGTGATTACTTTGGAGACAATAATGGCATTCTATGAACTCTTGCGGGTTCCAGCCTTTTGGTTTATTGGTGGACACACTCATTTGGAACCCTCGGGGGTCCCGTGGCTGAGTGTTCTAGTCAGGCTCTGAGAGTGCGATCGTGGTTGCCGCCGTCCCTTGGGGACGTTCTCGTTAGTTACTTGGTCATTCCAATGGGACACCTGTGTGGGGGACGTCCCCTGAAGGCCAAGGGATTTCTCCTATTCGACCAGCAGGGATACCTCCTAGGGACATTGTTCTGCTGGTCATACAGGCTGCCCTTCCTACTGCAATCACTTGTCTCAGTATTGAGTAACAGGGAGGGGGCTCCCAGTGCGAAAAACATACCCCTTGGCAAGGTGTCATTTTGCCTGTACCATCTCCTCCTTTGAGGATGCGGCAGGGTAGTGACAGAGGCTGCACCAGGGGTTCACATGGATGCTGCCACCACCATGTTCCCTGCACATCCCGTCCAAGCTGCCACCTAGCCTCAGGGGATGCAATGGTCTTGTGTGCGTCATGATCTGGGGTCCCCAGCTCCCTGCGTGCCCTACATGCTTCAGCTTTGGCCGTTTTTACCAAGTGATGGCATGCACGGCCTGTCTACTGTTGTGCTAGTTTGTACAAATTTAGGAGGTTTACCATATAATCTCAGACTGAGGTATAGGTGGATGTTATTGGTCTGTGCTCCAGGGGGGAGACTTTGGGGAAGGAGCAGTTTAAACTTTCTTCCTCTAACTAAATGGACACCCTCAGTTTGGACAATAGGTCCCGTCCTAGTATATTGGTGGGGACGATAGATAGAACAATAATTGTTTTCAGAACGTATTTCCTCCTATTTCCAGTTACAGATCTTTGAACAGCACCATGAATGGAGTTCACAGCCACATCCCTCTCACCTGCCAGTGGGTAATATCGCCACTCACTCGTGATAGACTTTTGGGAAAAGTAGAGACTACAGTTCCGAAAAGGATCAGAATGGTTCTTCATAGCAATCTTACCATATTCAAACATGAGCAATTCTATGGTTAGTTAGCAGTTGGGATGTGCCACTTAATCGGAACAGCTGGATATATATCATATCCTGGCTTTGTATTCTTGTGATTGACTCGTTGGTTGTAAAACGCTGTGATTGATTTGCGCTTTGCTTGAACTGGAAAAGAAATAAAAAAGCAAAAACATTAAAAAAGCAAATTTTTTCTAGTTTGGTCATAGAAGTGAAGTGGCGCGGGCCTTATGATTGTCCAGAACAGCTCATCTCAGATTTTCGCATTACATTTCCGTCCTTTTTCCTTTTACCAGCCTTTACAAAATGAACTGTCTTGTTTAATTTAATAGACCTCCCTAGCAACATTTTTCACTTATAAATCACTGTGATAACATCATGTTGGTGCCTTGATTTACCTCTACTTAGTCCCCGCAGCCACCTCCCCGGGACAAAGGTGAAACTGAAGATGAAAAAAAGTTCCAGTTATAGCAGCTTTAACTAAGCAGAGTGGATAGTACCATACCAGAGAGGAAGGGGGCCAACCAAGGACTGTGGTGCGAAAGACTAGGGCTCGCAGTAATAAAGATTACTGGTAAGTAACCTCAGTCGTGGCCGGCATGGCTTGCGGGTGGAGGTGCAGGTGAGTCATGCGGGTAGGGGGTGGAATGGTCGGGCATACTTTAAAAAAAAAAAAACGTACCGTTGTGCTGCTCTTCTCCAGACAGAAGCACAGCCAAGCCCCACTAACAAATCACAACACTGCAATGCAGCATTGTGATTGGTAGGGATCCATGCTCCCCTGACCGATCACAATGCAGCGTTGTGATTGGTTTTGAGCATCCTGGTTGGACGCTCAACCAGGGAATGGGAGCCCTGGCTTGTTTTCAGCCTGCACGGAGAAAGAGGAAAGTGCGCATGACTGGTTAGGGTAGCCCCAGAGGGCCGACCAAACCGTCATTGCTCACTTAGTAGTGGGAAAACCACTCCTCCCCTGCCCTGCTCTGTGAGCAGAGCAACCCTGCCACCCGCCCACCCACAAAGCAGCAGTACACGCCACGAAGCACAAAATGCTAATAACTTTAAGTTATTACAATTTTTTGCTTCTTCGTACTGCTTAAAAGCTGTGGGGGTGGCAACGCTCCTCCACCATATCAGACGAGCCGCCACTGAGTAACGGGGGCATATAAAACGACAAACCAGCAAGTGGTTGGTATTTGCTGCCTCAGTTTAGCCTTCCTAAGGAAATCTTTTCATGGCAGCACTGAAGCTAAGGAGCATCTAACTAAATAGTGACCTAAGTGTGCGCAAAGTTCCTTCACTCTTTTCAGAACATGTGCACCATGGAGGGCCCCAGGGGAAGCGAAGACGCAGTCTAGTCTTCCCCTGGGGTCGTTCGCGCGGGGAAGGGCCAGGCTGGGGTTGGGGGGGTGGGTATAAGAATGCAGGGGAGGAAGGCGACTTCCTTTTCCTGCATTCTGGCATTGCTGGGTGGGGAACAGCTTTTCTGTGTGACTATGCGTTTGTGGTTGTTTGGCGGCGTTTTTTCTGGAAGCGACGAGCATTTTTTAGCAGGTACAGCAGTTTGTCGGGGGCCATCTAGTCGGCGGCTGGGGCTCGTGGCGGCGGTGGTTTTGACTGGGGAGGCATGTCCGGGGAATCGGAGGCGGTGCGGGAGGCCTTGCGTGTGTTGGGGAGGGCTGGGAGGGCGGACCTGTTGCGGCTGGGGGTGTTGGAGCAGGCATGGGTGGGCTTAGAGTGACCCCCGCGGGCGGCTGCTGCGGGGGTGAGTGTGGCTGTTTTTGCCTGCCAGGAGGACTGTGCTCTGGCAGGCAAGTCTGTGTCGGGCCGGGGGCTGGGTGCGAGGGGGAAAGGTGCTCAGCGCGGAGGCCAGCGTAAGAGCCTGCCTCAGTGTTTGAAAGTGGCAGAGAGGGGGGCCTATGTACGGGGGTCATTTTGAGGAAGTGGTGGGCGAGGACGCGTGGCTGGGGGGGCGCAGAGAGCCCCCTCGGGGCCCGGAGTGAGGTTAGGCACGGCGGGGGGGGGCCTGTGTCTGTGGATTTAGAGGGGGAGGGGGGTAGCGAGGGAGAGGAGGCTGCCTGCGAGGTGGTGGGGGGGCCTGGAGAGTTTGGGCCCCTGGACCTGTCTGTGGGTTCCAGGGCCAGCACCCCGGTACTGCGGGGGTTGGTGGGGGGCCCGCTAGGCAGGTAGAGATGGAGGTCAGGCCTGGGGGGGCTGGGGGCCCAGGGAGGGTCTTGCCTTGGAGGACCATGCAGGGGGTGGGGCCCAGGGGCTACTGCCCACCGTTGCTGGGCGGGTGGGAAGCGATGGATGTGGAGACCAAAATCAGAGAGCAGAGGCGGCAGGTTCAGGAGGCGGACGCCAGGTGGGCCGAATTCGAGGACATGAGGGGGGGCGCGGCCTGGGGGGTATTTGGTGGGCCCGCCTACACCTACGTCGGAGGAGGAGTTTTGGGCAGAGCAGGAGGAGGCTGAGAGGGTGGGCGGTGCTCGGGGGCCTGGGGGGGGGGTAGGGGTGACAGGCAGGGGCAGTTAGGGACGGCCAGGATGGCGGCAAGGCCCGGCAATGCCAGAGCCCACCCGGGTTGGAGCGGCCCAGGGGGTAAGGGGGGTCCCAGCTGGCGGAGGTCAGCAAAGGGGTGTGAGGCTCGGCGGAGCGCAAGACGGCTCCTGGACGCCGCCTTGAAGCAGTAGGTGAGTCGTCGGCGGCTCTCCCTCCGTCGCGGGACCGGGCCTCGGCATCTGGTGGGGATCAGGGGGCGGGGAGTGGTGTGCCAGTTCAGAAGGGTGTGAAACGTGCAGTGCGTGAGGTGGAATGGAAGCCGGTGGAGGATGAATGGGAGTTGAAGCTGGAGTATGGTGCTGAGAGTGAGGAGCTGGAGGAAGGTGAAGTGAGAGATGACGTGGACAGGACTGCAGAAGGGGTGCAGGGCAACAGTGGACTTGGTGTCTTGCAGGCCTCTAAGAAGAAGACTGGGAAGGCAAGAGGGTCTATGGTGAAGCCCAGCAGCACGGCCGTCGGCCAGGAGCATTGCAGGCCACTTTGACAGGTGAGGGTGCTTGGTGGGCTGCGTGGGAGGAGGGCCAGAAAGGCGGCAGAAAGAAGGCGTGCAGGTCAGACGGTGTGGGGGATGGGTCTGTGCGGGACGAGGGGGCCGGGGGGACTAAAGGGACTAAGGTGGGGGCACTTGCGTTGGCAGGTAAGACGGTGATGACGGCAGGGGTACAGACGGACAAGCCAGGGACGGAGGACCGATCAGAAGGAAAGGAAGACAAGGAAGAAAAGGGGGGGGACAAGCACCAGAAGATGCTGCCCTATATGGGTTTGGCCATGCCTTTGGGGTCTCACTTGTCTGAGAAGACTAAGGGTAGGATTTGGAAACACGAGTATGTCGATGTTTTCAAGCTGTTACCCAGGGAGGTTCAGGCCAAGGAGGGCTCCAAGGAGGAAGAGTGGGAATTGACCAGGAGGCCCCGGGTCCCTGTCAATATGGAAAAGTGGACTTCAGCGTTTTTGATATACGCAAGCATATACTGCGAGAAGCACCTGGATGGGGCTATCCCTCTGTTCAAGTACATGGACATTATCAGGAAGGCGCAGTTACAGTTTGGGGGTTTCGCATGGCTGAGCTATGACTAAGAATTTAGGACGCGGGTTAGTGTGAATCCTGACAAGCCATGGGGGGAGATTGATCAGGAGCTCTGGATGCAGTGGATGGCGTCGACGTATTCGTCCGCCTCAACGCACACGGCTAGTGGACTTCCGGTACCCTATCGGTCCTTTCCAGCGCGGCCCGCCCAGTCTGGGGCAGAAGGTTTGGTTACCCCGGCAGGACACACAGCCCCAGCGGCCAAGCGAGGCACCAGCAAGACCGGTGCCTGCTGGAGTTACAACAAGGGATATTGCTCGCGATACCCCTGTAAGTTTAAGCATGAGTGCTCCAAGTGCGGCGGTCGTCACGCGGTCACTCAATGTCTCACGGTGGCCACACCTTCGGAGCAGTGGCGAAACTCCAATGCAAAGGGTAGGGGACAGCCTGGTGTGAAGGGCGCCTACTCCGGTTAAGTTGGAGGCAATGGCCCATTGGCTTGCGTGGTACCCTGACAGGGAGGCTGCGTTGAAATTGCAGTGGGGTTTCACGGAGGGTTTTAGAGTGGGCTACCAAGGACCGAGAGTGTGTAGGTGGGCAGACAACCTTAAATCAGCGAAAGAATTACCGGAGGTAGTGGCCGCTAAGCTACAGAAAGAAGTGTCAGAGGGTAGAGTGGCGGGTCCCTTTGCAGAATGGCCCTTGGAGCATCTGATCATTTCTCCGTTGGGTGTGGTGCCTAAGAAGGAGGAAGGGGTGTTTCGGATGATACATCACTTGTCCTGGCCGGAAGGCCAGTCCGTTAACGACTTCATTGCGGAAGTAGACTCCCGGGTGCTTTATGCGTCGGTGGATGAAGCTATTCGCCTGGTGCGAATGAGCGGGCGGGGGCGGAGATGGCTAAGTGTGATATCAAATCAGCTTTCCGCCTTCAGCCGATCCATCCGGCGGATTTTCCTCTGTTGGGCATGCAGTTTGCCGGGGCCATCTACGTGGACAAGGTCTTGCCCATGGGGGGTGCCATCTACTGTGCGCTTTTTGAAGTATTCAGTACATTTTTACAGTGGGCTTTTACTCAAGGTAGCGGGCACCGGACCGTGACACACTACCTGGATAACTTCCAGTTCATTGGGAGAGAGCAGTCAGGGGATTGTGGCAGGGCCCTGTCTCATTTCCGGGACTTTGGGGTTTCCTTGGCGCCCGAGAAGACTGCTGGGCCTAGCTCTTGCTTGACGTTCTTGGGGATTGAGCTGGACTCCGTTTTGTGGAGGGCTTGCCTTCCCCGGGCGAAGGTGTCTGAGATCCTGGCATGTCTGCTATGGGCTATTGGAGAAAAGAGGATTGCCCTGCGCGCCGTGCAACAGCTGTTGGGGTTCTTGAACTTTGCGTGCCGTGTAGTGCGAGCAGGGAGGACATTTTGCAAGAGGCTCGGCATGGCCATGTCGGGACCAGTATTACCACATCAGAGGGTCCGGATCTCCATGGGGGTGCGGGCAGACTTGCGGACTTGGTGGACTTTTCTTTCTGACTTCAATGGGGTGTCTCTGGACTTTCTAGAGGAGCGGACAGTGCGGCAGATTCAGATCTTTCAGACGCAGCGGGGGCGGCAGGTTTTGGCCTTTTCTGGGATGGCAGGTGGTGCGCGGAAGAGTGGCCGTCACACTGGTTGCAACAGGGGCGGAGCATTGCGTTCTTGGAGTTTTTTCCTCTGTTGGTGGCACTGGAGGTGTGGGGGGCTGAATTTCAGAACAGGTCGGTGTTGTTTCATGTGGACAACATGACGGTGGTCGAGTTGGTCAACCGACAGAGGGCAAGAGACTTGAGAGTGTTGCGTCTGCTGAGGGGGTTTATGCTGCGATGCTTGAAGTTGAATGCGATTTTCTGAGCCAAGCATGTCCCTGGGGCAAATAACGACATTGCGGATGCTTTGTCTCGTTCGCAGTGGCAGCGTTTCCGGAGGTTGGCGACTGGAGCGGACCAGCACAAGACCAGACTGCCGGCGTCTGGGCCTTGAGGGAGTGAGAGTGTTAGGACTGGTGGAAAATTCTGTGGCGGAATCAACAAGAAGGACATACAGGCTTGCATGGGATGAGTTTGTTTCCTTTATGGGGTGGCAACTGGAGGTGGCTGGGAGAGTTCGTTCGGTGATTGAGCAGGGAGTTTTGCAGTTCGTTCTGCACTGTATTGACAAAGGTTTGTCGTCTGCAACGATTTCAGGGAAGTTGGCAGGGTTGTCCTTTTATGCTAATTATTTTGGGGATTTGACCCAACGAAAGATGTAGTCATTGGGAGGATGCTTCGGGGTTGGGGTAGAGAGAACAAGGGGGGAGGGGTGTTGAGGGAAGCTGTGACATTTGAGTTGCTGGTTCGTATAGTTGAAGTGTTACCGTTGTGCTGTTACAATGGGTTTGAGGTTCGGCTGTTCAGATTGTGCATGGTGTGGATGTTTTTTGGGGCTTTTAGGGTTTCAGAGTTGTTGGGCACAAGGTCCGGAGGTGGTAGGCGGTTTGAAGAGGTCCGTGTGGAAGCGGGACGATTGGGTATTTGGCTGAGCCAGTCTAAGACGGACCAGTTGGGGAGGGGAAAGTGGGTTTGGCTGTGTGAGAGTGGATGGGACGGTGTGTGCCCGGTGAATGAGTGGAGGTCGTTTGTGGACCAGGTACGGTTGTCGGGTGGTGAGATATTTTGCCACGAGTCTGGGGCCAGGGTTACGGCGGTGTAGCTGTTAGCGGTCTTGCGCAAGGCAGTGGGCAGGTTGGGGCTGAATCCGGTGGGGTTTGGGACCCACTCTTTTAGAATAGGGGCGGCAACTGCGGCGGCGCGTTTGGGATGGTCTTGGGATCGGATACGCCGGATTGGTAGATGGAGGTCACGATGTTGTGAGAGGTATGTCAGGAAGTAGGTGGTTGAGCTAGGGATGGGGTGATAGGATGTTGAGGTGTCAATATTACCAGGATGTGTATTAATTCCTTTTTCTTTCATAGGTTGCGTGGGCGGACCGGGGGTCAAGACGGTCACATGGATTGTGGGGCATTCCTTTCTGCACTGGGCATCGAGATATGCGGAGCAGCAGGTGTACGGCCGTAACCTGGGACTCAATGGACTTCAACATGAGGAGAACTGGTGGGGAAAAGGTGGGATGCGATGGGGGGCACTGTTGCCCTGGCTCGCAAAGATGGTCCCACAGATGGGATGCCCGGACTTGTTGATCATTCACTTTTGGGAAAATGACTTGATTCAGCTGTCGGGTTTGGCGCTCTTGCAGCTGATGCAGAGGGACCTGGAGGTCATGAAACTAAAGTTATCTGGGGCTTGCATTGCATGGACTGAATTCATTCCCAGGATAGTTTGGCGGGGGGCGAATAAGCATGGGGCAGTAGAGAAGGCTCGGAGGAAGTTGAACAGGGCAATGAGGGTTTTCTGTGAAGCAAAGGACATTAAGGTGATCGCTCATCCCGGACTACGACTTGAGGAAAGGTTGCTTTTTAGGGATGACGGAGTGCATCTTTCGACGCTTGGGAATGCGTATTATATGATGGAAGTGCATGATGTAGTGAGCAAGTTGTGGAATGAAGCGATCTGGTGCCGCAGGGATGTGTGAGTGAGTGGTGGTGAAAGATGCACATTGGCACCTGGGGGGGGGCAGGTAACCCCCCTAAAGGGGGTTCCCTGGTTGGCGGTATTTGGGAGGGGTGGGGGAGTCACTAGTGGGCGCACCTACCTCTCGTGGGGGGGAGGAGTGAATGATGGAGGGGCGACTGGTGGAATGAGAATAGTGCCTGGATGCGAAGAGAGATTGGAAGTAAGGTTGAAGAACGGAAGGTGGAATGAAAGGAGAGTATGAGGATGGAGTTTGCGTTGGGGGGAGATTTAGTTGTTGTTGATTATTGTTGTGGTTTATGTTGTGCAGCCTGGTCCTAATAAATGGCCTTTTACGCTTCACAGTGTGGCCTGATTATTGCGCGATGGAGGGCCCCAGGGGAAGCGAAGAAGCAGTCTAGTCTTCCCCTGGGGTCGTTCGCGCGGGGAAGGGCCAGGCTGGGGTTGGGGGTGTGGCTGGGGGGTGGGTATAAGAATACAGGGGAGGAAGGCGACTTCCTCTTCCTGCATTCTGGCTTTGCTGGGTGGGGAACAGCTTTTCTGTGGCCACCCACCCACCCTACAGTTTTAGGGTTTGGGGGTAGGGTTGGCAGAGCGGCCCAGTTTAGGACGGGCTGCGGGGTTGCCGGTATTTGGGAGGGGTGGGGGAGTCTCTAGCGGGCGCACCCACCTCTCGTGGGGGGAGGAGTGAATGATGGGAGGGGCGACTGGTGGCATGAGAGTAGTGCCAGGATGCGAAGAGAGATTGGAAGTAAGGTTGAAGAATGGAAGGTGGAAAGAAAGGAGAGTATGAGGATGGAGTTTGCGTTGAGGGGAGATTTAGTTGTTGTTGATTATTGTTGTGGTTTATGTTGTGCAGCCTGGTCCTAATAAATGGCCTTTTACACTTAACAACAGTGTGGCCTGATTATTGCGCGATGGGGCTTTCTTTTATTCATGCGTATAGACCCGATTCGGGTGAGAGACTCACGACTTTGAAGCCAAAAAATTGCTTTATTTAGCCTATCTCCGGCCTGAAGTTGTCTCTTTTTCACGTCAATGAGAGGAATGAATGCATTTTCACGATTATTTCTTTACAATCTCCCACTTTCCGCTTCCAAAACGTTGGCATGCATGCTCACTGATCTTAATTTTACTGCCCAATTGTGCCCTTCTATGAAACTTTTACATGAAAAAAAAGTCTCACAATTACCACTGATGACTGACTAGCTCTGTGGTCCCCTCCACATCTTCTAAAAACTGAGGACCCCCTGCTTTCCCTCGCAACCCCTGAAAGGACTTTTGAGCAGTTTTCTAACGGATTTCCGAAGCGCGAGCTTAGAGTTATACAAGATCCATTGACATGCCGCCACTCAAGAGTAATTTTGAAATGTTATAGAGCCTCTTCTAATGTTTTACCACTGGGGGGCAGTAGATGGCAGTTTATGTCATTTGAGAAGCACAGATGCTCAGAAGACTACTTGTTGCTACCCAGGGGATTGCCCCGGACTTCGTAATTACTCTCACTTTTCTTTTCTGCACATGATCTTTCCTTTCAGCCCTCACTGCTCACAGACGAGTTTTTTCCCCACTCAGGAAGGAAACATATGCTCTGACTGGCTGCGTAGGAGGGTGTTTTGTAAACTCCTGCCTTGTAATGCACCGAGTAAGTAAGCAACGGAAATAACCCGCAGTCACAGTGAGGTTTGGCAGACGTTTTATCTCTCCAAGAAAACATTTCAAAAATTAGATTTGCAGAGTCCATGCACAGAACATTTTCTTGTGGTTTTCTATGCATCTCTCAAGGACCACTCAAAACATATTTTAATATTCAATAATATACTAAATGAGCTTCTGAGAATTTTCACAGCCTACTTCCACCCTGATCCACAAATAAAATATTGAACCAGATGGTACATTTCAGAGCACAACTTTAAAAATAGTATCTTCTGCAGTCAGTGCTGAAATATTACAGCAGCATACTATGTGCCTACAAGAAATGTGTGAACCCGATAGACACGCCAGATGGAGGCCTGGACTCTAGGACACCTCTAGGCTCTAGGCTAGAGAGCAGAGGTCTCTTGCAGTGTGTAGCTGGTTGGAAAAGTTTTACCAGGCCTGATTTTGGACTTCCTGTCCGGCCCTGATTAGATACACTGCAGACAAATATTTGTGTTGCGTTAATGAAATTTGCTATTACTGAAAAACAGTAAGTACATTAAAATTAAGCTAAAAATATGACCTATTTAATAATGCATATAACGTAATAAATAGTGGAAATAGCGTGATGATGCTCCCACTATCCCTCAACGATGGTCATAAAGAGTTGATTTATCTTTTTACTTTCTGTAGGACTTCATTTATTGGTTTAGGGAATGCTGGTTTGTTGTGTGTAGTAGTTATAACCAAATGTGATTAATTAGAAATAGAATACAAGATGTTTAATTCATGCTTTCAGATAAAATGATGCTGAATGGTCCTCATGGCTTCCGGCAGAGTTGTGTTCTCTGCCAAATATTAGAATATGGTTTCTTTGAGACAACAAGCACTGTTTTCTTGTGTTATTTACAGTACACTGTGGTAATAAATAGAATTTGAGCTATGCTCAGTAGTAATAACTTTGAGAAAGTAATACCATTAGCAGCAGAACAACAATACTTACTCAGGAAAATCCACAAGGTCACTCACAAGCCTTTGTGGGACCATCCTTACATTATATCAATCTCTGTAATGGATAGAGTTGTAAAAAAATGGACTCATTTATTGGCGTACAAAGTGCAGAGTAATATAGCAATATCTAAGATATTTATTTTGGGAAGTCCAAACACAGAACTCCAATGCTTCACACAATGGTATTTTCTCGTGCTTTTCATATATTGGTGCAAACATCATGCAATTGAAATCCTAGAAGTGCTCATACCCTTCTCCTTCCCAAATCATCATCACTCAGTAATACAGACCAATGTCTTTGTAAGAATTAAAATTGTTGATTACAAACAAACATAAAAAACCTGAAGAGAAATGTAAAATACCTTACAAAGTACAGCACAGAATGAATTGAGAAAAAAAACTTACAAAGACATTCCTCTATATTACTGAGCGATCAACAGATTTAAAGGAAAGGATTGGCATTAAACCATCCGTGACTAACGAAAGAGCTTTGATCAAGGATATGGTTATGAGAAGATATTTTACACCAAATAGAGGAAGAAACATTTGGCGAAGAGTTGTTAGTAATGTCAATGTGATGTCATCAGTGATGTCATCAATAATGTAATTTGAGATATCTTCAGTGATATCATCAATTTTATTTGAGATATCATGTTATAAGTGATGTCATGTCATGATCAGTGCATACAGGGGAACATGAGTTATAGTTAGTGTATATAACCTTAACTGTCTAATTTCAGAAGTTTAACATTTTTGATTTCAGAGTATTTATAGCATATGTTTATATAACTGACCCATAACTTCACTTAAACTGTTTTTTTGTGTGTATAAATATATATTTTAGGGATCTCCACAGAATGTGGCTGAAATCTAGGGATAACTATGCAAACAACTTAAGTAGGAGTCAGAGGGAGGCCCTTAAATCTTTGAGAGAGGACTACAGTGTGGTCATAAAGTCCTCAGACAAGGGAGGTAATGTCGTTCGGTGGGACGTAGCCAAGTACATCAATGAAGCATGCAGGCAACTAGACAACCTGGGAAATTACGAAAGGACTACTCTGCAGGCATACTATCAAGTTGTTGTACAATATCAGAGTATGCTGCCAGCATGGAGAGACAAGGGGTTGATCAATACAGATGAGTATCTGTTCTTATGGACTAAACAACCAGTTGCTCCTTGTTTCTATATGCTCCCAAATATACATAAGGATAAGTTGAAGCCTCCCGGGAGACTAATAGTTTCAGCCAACTTAAGTTTCCTGGAGCCACATCTAGGTTTCTGGGTTTTTCCTATTACTCTATGTGCTATCGTTGCCATCATATTGCAGGGACAGTACCAATTTTGTCACCAAGATATTCCGTGGCAGCAGCATTATCTTCTAGTCACCTTAGATGAAGTTGCACTATATACATGCATCAATCACAGCCATGGCATAGAAGTGTGCAGATACTTTTTCAGAGATAAACCCTTGAACCAATTTGATCACTCTAACATGCTCTTTGAAATTTTGTCTTTCTGTCTTAACAATAATTTCTTTCTGTTCAATGACACATGGTTTCACCAACTCACAGGCACTGCGATGGGGAGTTGCTTCACACCAACCTTTGCAGGAATCTTCATGGACTGGTGGGAAACAACTCAGGTGTGGATTGATGAGAATTAGGGATGGTTTTAACAGATAACATTTTGGACAAGATATATTGATGATTTGTTTGTCATCTGAGAGGGTTTCAGAAAAGATCTAGAGGGATTTCTCACTCATATTTCGACCAATGATTTGAATCTCTCTTTCACATACAAGATACATGCCACAGAAATGGAATCTCTGGATGTGAGGGAGAGATAGTGGAACACAGAATCGCGACTAGCCTCTACAGAAAAGAAACTGCAGGCAACAGCATTCTGCATGCCGATAGCCAGCACCCTCCTAGTCTCAAGTGGAGCATCTCATACGGGGAATTACAGAGGGCCAAACGGAATTGTAGCACGGAGGTGAGCTACAATGAGGAAAGGAACAGAATGTTTGATAGGTTTAAAGCCAGAGGGTATCCCAGGAAAGTGCTTGAGGCAGCCAGGTTAAAAGCAGAGGGTATACCACGCAATTCCCTTTTGACTAAGAGACAGGATAAGAAGAAATTCAATGTAGTACAACTGATTTCGCTTCAAAAAACAAGAGCTACCCAAAGAACCAGAAAGGACTGGGTGTAAACAATGACAAAAAAGGCAATTCCTTTCTGTGTTATTTCTATTTCTATATGTGACCGACAGGCCTACACATTAATAATGCCTTCAAACATGCAGTAGTGACACTAATGATTGTATCTGTACACCAGTAAGCTTAGTTAAAACTCTCAGTTATTTATTAATTCATTAAATTTGATTAAAAACATTTTTTGTATATACACAATACATGTTCATATACCATTTCAAGACAATTGTATGCTCCAATACATGATGCTGTACTTAGTATAATGGTGTCCTATACAATACAACGTATAAAAAAACATTTTGTACATAATAGCTGCTCTTACATATACATCACAAAAAAAAATATCATAAATGAGACAGTGATAAAAATCCTTGGTCGACGCGTTTCGGTGCTTTGTTCTGTTACCACACCTTCGTCAGGACAGATCTTTACATTAAAAACAGTGTATCTTCAATTTAGATTATTTTGCCTTGAACCAGATTATGTGGGGTTCTGGACCAAGCCGGAAACTTGTGTTGCTAGGTCCACTTTATAGTCACTCGAACTTCGTCAGTAACACGATTTTTTAAAACCAGGAAGATTGATGTTCCTCGTGTCTTTATTACTGACTGCGACTTTCAATCTGCGCAGATTCTCTTATGTTGACTTAGGTGCTACCAATAGAGTTAAGGATACTGTTCCTTTTTAGCAAAGTTGTTACGACTTCTATTATGTCCTGGGGTTTTTCAATCGCCCTCAGGTTTCTGTTTGAGACTTCTTACTCATGCACTGGTCACCTTAAGTCTCATTCGGTGTTACATCCGACACGACCTCTCCTTCACGGGTTGTGATGTATATGTAAGAGCAGCTATTATGTACAAAATGTTTATTTTATAAGTTGTATTGTATAGGACACCATTATACTAAGTACAGCATCATGTATTGGAGCATACATTGTCTTGAAATGGTATATGAACATGTATTGTGTATATACAAAAAATGTTTTTAATCAAATTTAATGTACAACTGATTTCCACATTCAATAGCGAAAACCCTGCTGGCAAGAAAATGATCGCCAGACATTGGCATCTGGTGAAAGGTGACTCTGTCAAAGGTAATAAAATCACCCTGTCACCACAAATCACCTATCGCAAATCTACATCATTGCAAGATGTTTTAGTGCACAGTTATTTCAGCACACAGCCCAAGAAGTGGGGTTGGTTGCGAGAACAATGGGGTTTTTTCAAATGAGGTAAATGCAAAGTGTGCAAGGGTAGGAAGAATGTGGGATTATTTCAGATTGCCACAAGTAGGGAACAGAGGATCAAGAAATGTATCACATGTGCCAGTGATTTTTGTTATGTTCTGATATGCCCCTGTGGACTTAGGTATGTGGGAAGCACAATAGGTTCAGTGAAAAAAGAGGATTTTGGAGCATTACAGGGCTATAAAGAACCTTGACACCACAAATCCTGTTGCCAGACATTGGACTCTCAAGCATGGTCAAGATTAAAATCTTCTTGTCTTTTTTGGCATTGACAGGATTGAGAAGAGTACCGTAGAGCGAGGAACTGCACATCCATGTAGACTGAGGGGGAATACCTTGTCCTTATCAATGTCTATATTTACCAACTGCGCTTGAGGGAAACACACATATTAAGACTAGCTGAATATGAATTTGATTAATGTGTTCTTTGCTCCTTATATCTCCTCCCCTCGGCCTTCTCTCCCTTACTGTGCCTTACACCAATATTCAACTTTGACTAGGGACAACATTAAATAACATTGGTAATTTCTGCACTCCGTGTTTAGTAATATGAAATATTGTGCGATTTCAAAGTATTATGGATGTATTCTTTTCATTATTTGTGCCATTATTTCTCACATGGGATATCACTTACTCCGCTAAACAAGTGGAATATGGTGAGTTAGAATTTTTGGGTCGGAAAAATTGCTCTGTTTAGCTGTATGGCTTGCTAATTGATCAGAAATTTAGCACCCTGCATTTGAACTGTCCTGAGCACAAAAGGAATTGATTAGGCCACTTGGCTGTGATTGTGTGTGGTCCCTTACAGTCAGTGCCTTCTATGCTGCTTTTTTTTTTTAGAACAGGCGGGTTGTTTTGAAGATTGGCATGTCATTCATGAGCTTTGCTGCATGCACTGGCATAATTCATCAAATGTTATCATGTGCATGATTGTGATTTTGAACATGGTCATTCTTTAGCCACTTGGCTGTTATCGATTATGTGACTTTTGAGGTTCAGTAAGCTACTTTAATTTTTAAAGCACTGAATGAATTCCTCATGATTAAATGTGATTTCCATATTTATGCTTTTTTTCAAATGTACTCTGATTAGATTGCTCAAATGTTGTAAAATATAAGCCATCATTGACAGAGATAGTGTGGATTTCTGCAGTTTCTCCTACCCTTTATTAGGTCTCGACTAGCGTTGCAGCGCATGCGCAGCTCGCTCTGCGAGGCATGTAGTATATACTATCCCCTTCGTTGCGTTTGTCGGCCAACCGCCGCCGCGAGCACTACTTCCGTAGTGCTGCAAACGTCCATTGGCTGATGCCACGCCACCAAACCGCCGCACCGCGGCAGAATTGCCGCCACGGTTAAGTGGTTAAAGTGGGGAAGCTTCGCATAAGCTCAGCCCACTATCCGCCCATCTTTTTGTTTGGTTTACAACTTAGATGCTGCCTTCTCATTGGTTTTCTACTTGTTATTCCCTCCTCCTGCTGGCCATGGTGTAATTTGTACACATCCGAGGCTATTGGCCCCTTTACTCAAACAATATTTTATGCCTTATTTCCCTCCCGCAGTTCGTCACTTTTCGACCCCATCCCCCCTCCACTCCCGTTATTGCATTTTTAAATGCCCGCACTCTCATTTGTAATGCAATACGTCACGTGTAAATGCGAGCCGTATTGCATTGCAAATGCTTGTTTTAAAGTAGTGCGCATTCAACGTGTCATCGGCGTGTGCATGTCATTACCTTTTTTCTCTTCCTGAGTGCTCTGGAAGTTCTCGCCTACTGCAAGTTTCCACTGTTTTCACGGTAAACCAAGCCAATGCTTGTTTCGTTCGGCTCACTGAGGCCCTGATACACACCTTTAGCGGTAAACAGGGGGATGTGCGCTCAGTATAAGAGAGCATTCAGAGCATGCTGAGACCGCCTGTTTCTGCAGTTGCAGCTATTAGGCACAGTCCAAATCTGTGACAACTGGACTGGAGCTTTGCTGCTGGGAGGGAGGGGCACTTTCAACGCAAACTCCTCCCTCACTAGTACCTCCTGGTAAAGCCCTCAAAAGCAGTCTGCCAGTGTTAGTGTGTCCCTGTAATCCACGCCTTAGGCCAGGCAAAGCACAGAGCGCTTGGCCTCACTCCTCTCTGATTGGACGTGGTTGCCTGACCTCGAAAGGGCCGCCTCAGGACGTTAGGACATGTGACTAGCTGATTCAACACCGACATCCTGAGTCAGCATGGAGAGAGTGCAGGCAGTGCAGGACCAGGCGCTGCTCCTCCCGCTTCAAGGCGCTCCTGGTAGCGGGTCTGCTGAGGCCACCTGCTTCTAAGCGCGCCATGCACCCGGGAGCCTCTCTCCTGCTGCTCCTGTGTGCAGCCGGGGTCCTCGTCTCTCCTGCAGCCGTCAGCCGTGAGTGGGCAGCGGCCAGCTGCAGCAGACAATTGCTCGGGCGATGGTCCTCTCTTACGTTAGGATGATTTTATTTACATTTTGTTTGTAGTGTTATACAGCACGAACTCTGCCGCATGTATTGTAGTGCTTTACATGAGCACCAGTGACGTCACACAAAGGGGCAGTCGGTTTTATAGAGGTTGGGGGGAGAGTAGGTGATTCACCCAGAATCACATGATGTTGAGCCCACGCCGGGACTCAAAACTGGTTCCGAAGTGGGCAGGGCTGGCTATCATGTCCCCTCCTCTCTTTGACCAGGAGCACAGGGGGTGTTGAAGTAGGAGCTGGGAGTGTAGTGCCATGCCTCACAGTGCAACATCTGGCAACCCCGCTCACCTGAGAGTAAACTCCGCCCAGCCAGGGTCAGCAGAAGCGGCAGATTATTATGCTTCCCTTTGCTTCAATCACCTATATTTGTTTTATGTTGGTTTTTACTTCTGTTAGTGTGTGGCTAAAAAGGACACCGCCCTCTCTGTGACCATGACGCTGGTATCTCCTATACATTAGGGTAAGGGACGTATACAATAATTATCCTATGTATAGTCCACAATAGTACCTAATGCTGTAGATTTACACAGGGTAATTGTCATAGCACCTTAGACCACATAAAATGATTTCCTTTGCTTTTTAATAATAGTCGCACTTGTTTTCAAATAGGGAGCACCAGCACTACCACGACCTTAGATTTCCTGAGCCATTTGATAACCTAAGAACTGCCTATTTGCAGAACTAAGATACTTTAGTAATCAGTGTACCCTGTTTTGCTTGTTTCGTACTTTTCTACCCTAGGTTGCAAAGACAAATCACTTACCAACAGGTAGGAAAATATGGTAGGAGCTAAATAAGGAATCCACCGTAACCCACCCTAATCAATTCTAACAGAATTTTGTTTAGAAATCTTTCCATAGGGATCCATATGCCCTGATGAATGCCCCAGACCTTTTAGGGTAGCAATAGTGGGAAGAAACATGTTGGCAAATTCTTGGGTGTGAGGCATTATATTCTAGTACCCAAACCCTATTCATTTTTAATCTTTCCTAGTGTTGCACGAATGAAGGTAGAACTCCAAAGGAACTGTAAGATATTTTTAGAATATTCATCTGGATCCCCTTTTACATGGTGTTGTCCAGAAAGATTTATGCAAGAACTCTCTCCTATTGAGTCAGTCTTCGAGGAGGTCGAGTCCACCCGGGTGGCATTGGCCTACCAGGGTGGGGAGAGGACTCCTATGATGAAGCATGACACTAACAAGTGTGTGAGGTTTCTTCTTCCACTAAGGGTGACTTCTCTGAAGACAGGAATCTAAGGTTCAGTCCTGCAAAGTTTGCATATGCAACAGAGCCAATAATCTTGGGACGCCGAGCACACAGTTCTTTGTATCACTGTCACCGTACCTTTACGTTGTGATAGACGGTATTTGAAGGGACGTACGGTGTCACACCCTTCTCTTCTCTTTACGGGGTTTCCATATTTTGTAACGGCTACTCGGCTCCCTCCAGCACTAGGGGCGATCTCCAGCTGCAGGATGGGCCGCGCTGTACCTCTTTGCATCTATGGGCTGGCCTCTCTGACTCACCAGCCCACAGAGTGGAGCGGTGCGTCGTCCTCGCTTTCACGCCTCTCGATGGCCTCGTGGCAGTCCAACCAGGGCACCCACAGTCTCTCGACTCAGCAGGCTCTGCACATTCAAGAAGTCATGACGCCATCCGGGCCCTCAGGTTTTGACCCAGGGGGGAGGGTAAGGACGTTGACCAGAATGAGGCTGTAGGCGAAGGCCAGACTTCTGAGCATTGAGTTGATGAGGGGTGAGCGATCCATCCTGCCAGGCATTGGAGTCACCTCCCCATCCCCCCTCCTGTTTTCTAGCTGTGGTTTTCCTCTTCCTCTTGTGTGGTATTGATATGCGGCCATAACACCCGGCCTCATCTCGGTATCAGCAGTGTTCTCTCCTGGGACATAGTTAGAAGTTTACCATTTGGTTGGGGCATCTTAGTGAGCTAAGATAGGAGATTTCTACATACCTATCATACATGTGTGGGACGGTTAATACACTGGTGGCACTGCATTCATGCAGAAAGTCCCCACTGGAACAGTCAGATGAGTTATTAGTCACGTGCAACTTGCACACACATGGGGTGCCGGGGGACGTCGGCAAGGCCAGGGCCTGCACACCTTGTGTACAATACATACACTGGTTCCTTTGAACAATGAGAACACACATGGGGCACAAGCAGGCGGATTGATGGCGTAAAGTTTGTTATGTTTAATAGAAGCTTGTATAGTTTGTGTTACTACTAAATTGCAATAAACACAAGTTTTACAAAAAGGTCATTGGAGGGGTGATGCTTTTAGGAATCTCTTCTAAAGTAAGCATAACTTCCTATCTCCCAAGTCTATCATGTACACAGGCCTGACAACATCCCAGGACTCTACTAAGGGATTGGCAGATAATCTTGCTGGTCTTCCGGTTATTATTAAAGCACCATTTAAACAATGGGCTAACTTTTCAGAATTGTTCTGCGATGGAAACCCCATATATAAAATGATTATACAACTCAAAATCCTGTATGGGTTTCATACACTGACTGAATCAATACTAAGTTCCTTTACTTAGTTAGGAAACAACCTTCACTTCCTACATACAGGGAATGCAATGCTTCCTGTGTTCAAATAAATAACCTTGGTTAAGCCTTATACCCAGAGTGGTCTTGGTGCCCCACATATGTAAAACATTACCTTGTCTCTATGGTACAATATGTTGTACATTAACTGGATTCCAACAAACAAGCTAGGAAGCAGAGCAGAAGATCTCTGTAGTATCACTTTTGATCTACAAGCTTCCCCACCCTCGCTCCATTAAGCAAATGGAATCCAGCACTGTGTGAACGAGTGTGCATGGTGGGGTGGTGCCCCTTTCTCAAAGGATACACCTACAACAACCCACTGTAAGTTCATCCTTGGTGAAAGCGATACAGCAGCCAGAAACTCTCTGCCCGATAACCACTTGATCTTGTTTGACGACCCCCTAGTAATAGATGGATGCCACGTGCAAGGCTGCCGTCTTGGAGGAGGGCCTGGAGACCAGTCTGCCCTCACCAGAGGCTGACCTAGTGCCATTTGCCCTCACCGGAGTCTGACCTAGTGCCACCCCAGATCTCATTGACATCAAGCAGAAAGCTCACCACTCTCCTATACAGGAAAATGACTGAGACGTTCCCTTCTAGGCTTGTCAACATTAACAACGCTGGGGTAGAAAACCTGAGCAAGACGAAACATAACATATGGCCAACGGCAGCTAACCCGTTTCTCACTGCAGGTGGTCTGGATCAATACCAAACTTGGACTGCTTCAAAGTCCAGTCATAACTATATCTTGCAAGTCTCTTCTGTTCGCACTACTTCAAAGAATGGGCCTTGGACAATTGCCCCTAAGAAGCTAACTCAAGGTATAACTTCTAACTTAAAAGAACTTAAACTGCCAGACGAAATGCCAAATTCTAGGAAAAGTCATTTGTCTTTAATTCCAGAGCATTGTTGATTTCAGCTCCCCTTGAGCTCTCGCTCTCTGCTTCGTCGACAACTAGAGAGATAAAAGCATGAGAATTGTTGGTCACCTTAATCTCTTCTGAATGAAAGATGGTGATGGCTTGGATGAACCCATCGTACCTGCACATGAACGATGGTTTCATCACATGGTTTTTTAAGATACAAAAGACATCTTGCTTGCTCTGTTCTACCCAACACAACCCCTCAAAGATATGCGAGAAGATGTTGGTTGCTTCTGGGCACGATAGTACTAATGTTACAATAAACTGCTACTGGGCTCAATTCATTCAATTCTCACATTAGCCAAGACCTTTGGATTGTACTAAAATTACACAAATATACATACAGGGACTTGCATTCATCAGTCTGCTGTTCTGTCAATCACATTTTACTTCTACCTATTCTGCTCTTTCACCGGAGCACAAATGCACACAAAGTAGCTCTCTTTAGTGACAGGGACTGCCATGTTCAGGATTTTGGTGAGGGGCCCCAGGACGACCAACACTTTATCTTGGCAGGACCGCCAGGAGCTGTCTAACCCCTTCCTAGAGTCTTTGATAAACTTTGTAAAACACTTTGCCATTCTGGCATCAATCTCTGGGGTGTGAGTCGCTTTATCCTCCGGGGGGGGGGGGGACGACATTCTGCCTTTAAGTGGTCGCGGACCTCTTGGCCCATAGGCTTCCTAATGCAGCTCAATCAATCAAACAATCAGGCATTTATAAAGCGCGCTACATACCCGTGAGGGTCTCAAGGCGCTGGGGGGGGCTGCTACTGATCGAAGAGCCAGGTCTTGAAAAGTCTTCTGAAGGCCAGCAGGTGCTGGGTATTTCGTAGGCTGGCAGGGAGATCGTTCCAGGTCTTTGCGGCGAGGTAGGAGAAGGATCTGCCGGCAGTGGTTTTCCGGATACGAGGAACTGTGGCGAGGGCGAGGGTGGCAGAGCGGAGGTTGTAGGTATGGGGGTGGAAGCTCAGTTGGTTGTTGAGGTATAATGGTCCGGTGTTGTGTAGCGCTTTGTGTGCGTGGATGAGGAGTTTGAAGGTGATCCTCTTGTTGACTGGGAGCCAGTGCAGGCCTCTCAGGTGAGGTGCGATGTGGCTGCGCCAGGGGACGTCAAGGATCAGTCGTGCTGAGGCGTTCTGGATTCGTTGTAGTCATCTCAGAAGCTTGGCCGTTGTTCCTGAGTAGAGGGCGTTTCCGTAGTCGAGTCTGTTGGTGATGAGGTCCTGGGTGACGTTTTTTCTCGTGTCGGGAGGGATCCACTTGAACATCCTGCGGAGCATTCGGAGGGTGTTGAAGCAGGACGCGGAGACGGCGTTGACTTGCTTGGTCATGGAGAGGGAGGAGTCGAGGATGAAACCCAGGTTGCGTGCGTGGTCGGTGAGTTCCGGGGGTGTGCCTAGCGATGTGGGCCACCAGGAGTCGTCCCAGGCTGATGGGGTGGGTCTGAGGATGAGGACCTCCGTTTTGTCTGAATTCAGCTTCAGTGTGCTGTCCTTCATCCAGTCGGCGACGGCCTTCATTCTTCTGTGGAGGTTGGCTTTGGCGGTGTTGGGGTCTTCGGTGAGGGATATGATCAGCTGGGTGTCGTCAGCGTAGGAGATGATGTTGAGGCTGTGTTGTCGTGCGACGTGGGCGAGTGGAGCCATGTAGATATTGAACAGCGTCGGGCTGAGGGAGGATCCCTGTGGGACGCCGTAGATGATCTCGGTGGTTCTTGAGCGGAAGGGAGGGAGGCGGACGCCCTGGGTTCTGCCGGGGAGGAAGGATGTGGTCCAGGCCAGGGCCTTCTCTTGAATTCCGGCGTCATAGAGGCGCGCTGATAGGGTGCCGTGGCAGACCATGTCGAAGGCGGCTGATAGGTCCAGGAGGATGAGGGCGGCTGTTTCTCCTTTGTTCATCAGGATCCTGATGCCGTCGGTGGCGGCGATGAGGGCGGTCTCGGTGTTGTGGTTGCTGCGGAAGCCAGATTGGGATGGATCCAGGACGTTGTTGTCTTCGAGGTAACGGGTCAGCTGTTTGTTGACAATCTTCTCTGTCACTTTTGCCGGGAACGGGAGCAGCAAGATGGGCCGGAAGTTCTTGAGGTCCTTGGTGTCCGCCTTGGGTTTCTTCAGAAGGGCGTTGATCTCGGCGTGCTTCCAGCTTGCCGGGAAGGTTGCTGTCTCGAAGGAGCTGTTGATTGTTTTCCAGAAGTGGGGTGCGATGGTTGTGCTGGCTTTGTAGAAGACGTGGTGAGGGCAGGGGTCGGATGGGGATCGGGAGTGGATGGAGTTCATGGTTTTGATGGTGTCTTCGTCGCTGACGTTAGTCCAGGCGGACAGGAGGCATGTGCGGGTGGTGATCGCAGGGGTGGTGGAATCGGTGGTGGGTGTGGGGGTGTCAGAGTTGAAGCTGTCGTGGATGTCGGCGATCTTGCGATGGAAGAAGGTAGCCAGGGAGTCGCACAGGTCTTGCGATGGTGGGATGTCGTTGGTGTTGGAGCTGGGGTTGGAGAGTTCTTTCACGATGCTGAAGAGCTCTTTGGTGTTGTGTGCGTTGTAAGCATGGGCGAATTTTGCGAATTCGCGGTTTGCGAATTTGCGAATTCGTGCGAAATTGCGAATTTGCTGTTTTTGCAAGTTCGCGAGGGTTTTGTACAAGTTCGGGAACGCGAACTTACTTGTGTGGTCGCAACGGTCGCGACCATGTTGTTTCTACGTGTCCAGCCTGTTAGCGACCCTGTGGTTCATCGCAGCCACCCTCCGGTTCATCACTGCCACCCTCTGGTTCTCCAATGCCACCCTCTGGATCATCACTGTCCCCCTCTGGTTTATCACAGCACGCTCTGGTTCATCACTGCCACCCTCTGGTTGATCACTGCCATCCTCTGGTTCATCCCTGTCACCCATTGGTTTGCCACTGCCATCCTCTGGTTCATCCCTGCCACCCTCTGGTTCAAGGCTGCCACCCTCTGGTTTATCACAGCACCCTCTGGTTCATCACTGCCACCCTCTGGTTCATCACTGCCACCCTCTCATTTGCCACTGCCACCCTCTGGATCATCACTGTCCCCCTCTGGTTTATCACAGCACCCTCTGGTTCATCACTGCCACCCTCTGGTTCATCACTGCCACCCTCTCGTTTGCCACTGCCACCCTCTGGATCATCACTGTCCCCCTCTGGTTTATCACAGCACCCTCTGGTTCATCCCTGCCACCCTCTGGTTCATCACTGCCACCCTCTGGTTTGCCACTGCCACCCTCTGGTTCATCACTGCCACCCTCTCGTTTGCCACTGCCACCCTCTGGATCATCACTGTCCCCCTCTGGTTTATCACAGCACCCTCTGGTTCATCCCTGCCACCCTCTGGTTCATCACTGCCACCCTCTAGTTTGCCACTGCCACCCTCTGGTTCATCACTGCCACCCTCTCGTTTGCCACTGCCATCCTCTGGATCATCACTGTCCCCCTCTGGTTTATCACAGCACCCTCTGGTTCATCCCTGCCCCCCTCTGGATCATCACTGTCCCCCTCTGGTTTATCACAGCACCCTCTCGTTCATCACTGCCACCCTCTGGTTGATCACTGCCACCCTCTGGTTCATCACTGCCACCCTCTGGTTTGCCACTGCCATCCTCTGGTTCATCCCTGCCACCCTCTGGTTCAAGGCTGCCACCCTCTGGTTTATCACAGCACCCTCTGGTTCATCACTGCCACCCTCTGGTTCATCACTGCCACCCTCTCATTTGCCACTGCCACCCTCTGGATCATCACTGTCCCCCTCTGGTTCATCACTGCCACCCTCTGGTTTATCACAGCACCCTATGGTTCATCCCTGCCACCCTCTGGTTCATCACTGCCACCCTCTGGTTTGCCACTGCCACCCTCTGGTTCATCACTGCCACCCTCTGGTTCATCCCTGCCACCATCTGGTTCATCCCTGCCACCCTCTGGTTCATCACTGCCACCCTCTCGTTTGCCACTGCCACCCTCTGGATCATCACTGTCTCCCTCTGGTTTATCACAGCACCCTCTGGTTCATCCCTGCCACCCTCTGGTTCATCACTGCCACCCCCTGGTTCATCCCTGCCACCCTCTGGATCATCACTGTCCCCCTCTGGTTCAAGGCTGCCACCCTCTGGTTCATCACTGCCATCCTCTGGTTCATCCCTGCCACCCTCTGGTTCATCCCTGCCACCCTCTGGTTCATCACTGCCACCCTCTCGTTTGCCACTGCCACCCTCTGGATCATCACTGTCCCCCTCTGGTTTATCACAGCACCCTCTGGTTCATCCCTGCCACCCTCTGGTTCATCACTGCCACCCTCTGGTTTGCCACTGCCACCCTCTGGATCATCACTGTCCCCCTCTGGTTCAAGGCTGCCACCCTCTGGTTCATCACTGCCATCCTCAGATTCATCCCTGCCACCCTCTGGTTCATCCCTGCCACCCTCTGGTTCATCACTGCCACCCTCTCGTTTGCCACTGCCACCCTCTGGATCATCACTGTCCCACTCTCTCATTTGCCACTGCCACCCTCTGGATCCTCACTGTCCCCCTCTGGTTTATCACAGCACCCTCTGGTTCACCACTACCACCCTCTTGTTCACCACTGTAGATTATGGGGGGAAAGCAAAGCACACCTTCCCAGCCTCAACTGAGATGAATTAATTTGGGGCTGGTTAATGTGTCACTTAATTTGTGCTTCAAGTCTGGCACCTGCTTCCTTAGCTGTAAGACCTTCCTGTTGCAGTTATTTTTTTTACAGGAGCAATGTGCCATACTTGTAACTATTCTCTGACCCTGCTTTGAGGGTCAAAGCAGGGTCAGAGAATAGTTGAAAGTAGGCAACTGAACTCTGGAGGGGGCCCTCAGGAAGCACTACAGGGAATGGTTACAAATTAGTTTGAACTTTTGCACCTGCTAAGTGCTTTCAGTTTTCCAAAATTTGTTTTTCTTCCATTTCGCGAGATTTGCCGGGCGCGAAATCGAACTTGCAATCCGCAAATTCGTGCGAATTTGCTGATTTATCTTTTTTTTTTGCATGTTCGGGCAGTTTATCTTTTTTTTTGCGTGTTCGGGCGGTTTGTACGGGCGCGGCCATCTTGTTTGCGTGACGTGTTTCCGTTTCCGGCCGCTCGTTGCGAGTTCGCGTTGTATGCGGCGCGCGATTACGTATTTGTGGGTGTTTTTGCGTGCTCGCGGGGGGAAATATCGCGCAAACTTACCCACGCGGCCCTCTATGGGCGCGGCCATCTTGTTTTTCATTCACTGCTATGGTTTTGGGCATGCTACCTCTCTATCTCCCTTACATCTTTGCAATCCTAGGTTTTTTTGAACTTTTTTTGTTTTTTTTTTGCTTATTATCTCTCTCTTCAATTTCCTACATCTATATTTTGTGTTTTTCTTTTACTTTTTGTTACTTTATTACCTACTTTATTTCTTTTGCTCTCTCTCTTATTTTTTTTCACACCTATTCTTCTTTCCTTCTTCTTGTGCCCAGGACCATGGCTAAGGGAGGCAACAAGGGCAAGGGGAAGGGCCCAGAACCACGTACCGGGCTCCCTTGCGGTTCAACCCTGCCACCCTCTGGTTCATCACTGCCACCCTCTCGTTTGCCACTGCCACCCTCTGGATCATCACTGTCCCCCTCTGGTTTATCACTGCACCCTCTGCTTGATGTCAATGATAGGTCCAGGAGGATGAGGGCGGCTGTTTCTCCTTTGTTCATCAGGATCCTGATGCCGTCGGTGGCGGCGATGAGGGCGGTCTCGGTGTTGTGGTTGCTGCGGAAGCCCGATTGGGATGGGTCCAGGACGTTGTTGTCTTCGAGGTAACGGGTTAGCTGTTTGTTGACAATCTTCTCTGTCACTTTTGCCGGGAACGGGAGCAGGAAGATGGGCCGGAAGTTCTTGAGGCCCTTGGGGTCCGCCTTGGGTTTCTTCAGAAGAGCGTTGATCTCGGCGTGCTTCCAGCTTGCCGGGAAGGTTGCTGTCTTGAAGGAGCTGTTGATTGTTTTCCAGAAGTGGGGTGCGATGGTTGTGCTGGCTTTGTTGAAGACGTGGTGAGGGCAGGGGTCGGATGGGGATCCGGAGTGGATGGAGTTCATGGTTTTGATGGTGTCTTCGTCGCTGACGTTAGTCCAGGCGGACAGGAGGCATGTGCGGGTGGTGATCGCAGGGGTGGTGGAATCTGTGGTGGGTGTGGGGGTGTCGGAGTTGAAGCTGTCGTGGATGTCGGCGATCTTTCGATGGAAGAAGGTAGCCAGGGAGTCGCACAGGTCTTGCGATGGTGGGATGTCGTTGGTGTTGGAGCTGGGGTTGGAGAGTTCTTTCACGATGCTGAAGAGCTCTTTGGTGTTGTGTGCGTTGTAAGCATGGGCGAATTTTGCGAATTCACGGTTTGCGAATTTGCGAACTCGCGATTCGCAAAATTCGCGAATTTGTGCGAAATTGCGAATTTGCTGTTTTTGCAAGTTCGCGAGGGTTTAGTACAAGTTCGGGAACGCGAACTTACTTGTGTGGTCGCAACGGTCGTGACCATGTTGTTTCTACATGTCCAGCCTGTTAGCGACCCTGTGGTTCATCGCAGCCACCCTCCGGTTCATCACTGCCACCCTCTGGTTCTCCAATGCCACCCTCTGGATCATCACTGTCCCCCTCTGGTTTATCACAGCACCCTCTGGTTCATCACAGCCACCCTCTGGTTGATCACTGCCATCCTCTGGTTCATCCCTGCCACCCTCTGGTTCATCACTGCCACCCTCTCGTTTGCCGCTGCCACCCTCTGGATCATCACTGTCCCCCTCTGGTTTATCACAGCACCCTCTGGTTCATCCCTGCCACCCTCTGGTTCATCACTGCCACCCTCTGGTTTGCCACTGCCACCCTCTGGTTCATCACTGCCACCCTCTCGTTTGCCACTGTTACCCTCTGGATCATCACTGTCCCCCTCTGGTTTATCACAGCACCCTCTGGTTCATCCCTGCCACCCTCTGGTTCATCACTGCCACCCTCTAGTTTGCCACTGCCACCCTCTGGTTCATCACTGCCACCCTCTCGTTTGCCACTGCCACCCTCTGGATCATCACTGTCCCCCTCTGGTTTATCACAGCACCCTCTGGTTCATCCCTGCCCCCCTCTGGATCATCACGGTCCCCCTCTGGTTTATCACAGCACCCTCTCGTTCATCACTGCCACCCTCTGGTTGATCACTGCCACCCTCTGGTTCATCACTGCCACCCTCTGGTTTGCCACTGCCATCCTCTGGTTCATCCCTGCCACCCTCTGGATCAAGGCTGCCACCCTCTGGTTTATCACAGCACCCTCTGGTTCATCACTGCCACCCTCTGGTTCATCACTGCCACCCTCTCATTTGCCACTGCCACCCTCTGGATCATCACTGTCCCCCTCTGGTTTATCACAGCACCCTCTGGTTCATCACTGCCACCCTCTGGTTGATCACTGCCACCCTCTGGTTCATCCCTGCCGCCCTCTGGTTCATCACTGCCACCCTCTCGTTTGCCACTGCCACCCTCTGGATCATCACTGTCCCCCTCTGGTTTATCACAGCACCCTATGGTTCATCCCTGCCACCCTCTGGTTCATCACTGCCACCCTCTGGTTTGCCACTGCCACCCTCTGGTTCATCACTGCCACCCTCTGGTTCATCCCTGCCACCATCTGGTTCATCCCTGCCACCCTCTGGTTCATCACTGCCACCCTCTTGTTTGCCACTGCCACCCTCTGGATCATCACTGTCCCCCTCTGGTTTATCACAGCACCCTCTGGTTCATCCCTGCCACCCTCTGGTTCATCACTGCCACCCTCTGGTTCATCCCTGCCACCCTCTGGATCATCATTGTCCCCCTCTGGTTCAAGGCTGCCACCCTCTGGTTCATCACTGCCATCCTCTGGTTCATCCCTGCCACCCTCTGGTTCATCCCTGCCACCCTCTGGTTCATCACTGCCACCCTCTCGTTTGCCACTGCCACCCTCTGGATCATCACTGTCCCCCTCTGGTTTATCACAGCACCCTCTGGTTCATCCCTGCCACCCTCTGGTTCATCACTGCCACCCTCTGGTTTGCCACTGCCACCCTCTGGATCATCACTGTCCCCCTCTGGTTCAAGGCTGCCACCCTCTGGTTCATCACTGCCATCCTCTGATTCATCCCTGCCACCCTCAGGTTCATCCCTGCCACCCTCAGGTTCATCACTGCCACCCTCTCGTTTGCCACTGCCACCCTCTGGATCATCACTGTCCCACTCTCTCATTTGCCACTGCCACCCTCTGGATCCTCACTGTCCCCCTCTGGTTTATCACAGCACCCTCTGGTTCACCACTACCACCCTCTTGTTCACCACTGTAGATTATGGGGGGAAAGCAAAGCACACCTTCCCAGCCTCAACTGAGATGAATTAATTTGGGGCTGGTTAATGTGTCACTGAATTTGTGCTTCAAGTCTGGCACCTGCTTCCTTAGCTGTAAGACCTTCCTGTTGCAGTTATTTTTTTTTACAGGAGCAATGTGCCATACTTGTAACTATTCTCTGACCCTGCTTTGAGGGTCAGAGCAGGGTCAGAGAATAGTTGAAAGTAGGCAACTGAACTCTGGAGGGAACTCTGGTGGGGCCCCTCAGGAAGCACTACAGGGAATGGTTCCAAATTAGTTTGAACTTTTGCACCTGCTAAGTGCTTTCAGTTTTCCAAAATTTGTTTTTCTTCCATTTCGCGAGATTTGCCGGGCGCGAAATCGAACTTGCAATCCGCAAATTCGTGCGAATTTGCTGATTTATCTTTTTTTTTGCATGTTTGGGCGGTTTATCTTTTTTTTTGCGTGTTCGGGCGGTTTGTACGGGCGCGGCCATCTTGTTTGCGTGACGTGTTTCCGTTTCCGGCCGCTCGTTGCGAGTTCGCGTTGTATGCGGCGCGCGATTACGTATTTGTGGGTGTTTTTGCGTGCTCGCGGGGGGAAATATCGCGCGAACTTACCCACGCGGCCCTCTATGGGCGCGGCCATCTTGTTTTTCATTCACTGCTATGGTTTTGGGCATGCTACCTCTCTATCTCCCTTACATCTTTGCAATCCTAGGTTTTTTTTAACTTTTTTTGGTTTTTGTTTGCTTATTATCTCTCTCTTCAATTTCCTACATCTATATTTTGTGTTTTTTTTTTACTTTTTGTTACTTTATTACCTACTTTATTTCTTTTGCTCTCTCTCTTAGTTTTTTTTCACACCTATTCTTCTTTCCTTATTCTTGTGCCCAGGACCATGGCTAAGGGAGGCAACAAGGGCAAGGGGAAGGGCCCAGAACCACGTACCGGGCTCCCTTGCGGTCGTTGGAGGGGGGAGGAAGTGCAGCCCAGGGAGATCTTTTCTGCGGTGGAGGTGGCCGCCTTGCTGGTTTTTGTCCAGGTCCACCTCCCTAAGACCGTGGCAGCAGGTGGGCGGATTGCTCCCGGTTACGGCCTCCGGGAGCGTCGCCAGCTGTGGGACACGGTGTGCCGGCGCATGCATAAGGAGTCTGGGGTCCGGCGCACCTACCACCAAGTGACGCACCGGTGGAGTGACATCTTGGACCGGGAGCATGACCTGGTCGACCTGCTTGGTGTGGAGATCCCTGGGCTTGGTAAGTAGCTATTTAATAACTACTTTTTTTCCTTCTGCTCTGTTATATTGCTAATCTATTTATTTCCTGAAGAGTACGAATGATGCTGATTGTATTACATTGCAGGTAAATTAATGTTTAAATAGCTTCTGTTATTGCAGGTGCTCGCCTGGTTATTGGCGTTGCTACTATGCTTACTTGTTTGCAACTTTTTAGTCATTTGAGAGCATGCTAGAGACAGTAGACTCAAGTCTAGTCCTTCTTTGTACTCCTGCTGCTGCCACTTTGAAGAGATAGTGGTGGATTGATACGTTGAGTATACTATTTATTACTTGTTCTAGGACATTTGTTAGTAGTCTGCAATCATGATGCGGACTGTGTCTGTCACGCGACGTCTCGTGCTGCTGAGTGATGGCAGTCGTAGTAGAACCTTTTTGTTGTTGATGTAGTTAGTGAATTACATAACTTTCCTATTAGACGGTCTGCGAATCCTGCAATACTGTACTACTATCCTCTTAGTTGACCAGATCAGATGTAATTGATGTTAATTTGTTTCCCCGACATAATTTTAGATTGAGTACAAAGAAATCAAATATTTCCCCAAAAACAATCATCAATGTTGTGTTTCTTTATTTCATGATCTCCAGCAGAAACTCCCAGGGGCAAGGCGACGGCGGCGACAGAGACTCCGGTGACAGAAGTTGGACAGGAGCAGTCCCTTCCAGGCTCTTCTGCTGGCCCCAGTAAGTTGTCTTACTGTTATCTTAATACTTATACTTCCATAACTTTTACAGCCCCTATTTATTATAAACTGGTTCCTAATAATTCTATGTTTTACAAAATAGTCTTGGATCTTCTTCTAATGTAGACTACTTTCTACATTCTTATCCTGTCTCTACCATCACTCTCTGTGCTACTACTATTTACAATTATGAGTCGGTCTGTGTAGGTAGCTAAGCTTGCCCATTCGGCAAACGGTGTGAAACAAAACTCTGATACAGCAATAGCTCTAGGCACTGAGTGTAGTCCTCTGGGTTGCCCTTGCTGTTTATTCCAGTCTTCTTAATGTAAGTGCTTTGACAATTTGCAACAACAAAATGTAATTGTTTACACCAACTAAAAGGTAGCAGTGTCCTTTTTGATTTGAGAGGAGCACATCCCATACCGCTAGTGTTTCAGGGACTATTCTGCACACAAAGAAGTATGGACAAGATGATAGCTGCAGTTCGTCTTTCGACATACCTCAGTCCGAACAGAAGTTGAACCCCCAATCCCCTGACCGACTATCTAGAATGTCTGACCAATAATTTTTACGACCCAGAAGAACAGAAGAAGACTACCTCGGAGTCCCGGCCTATCTGAGTCACTGAAACATGACTGCCAAGTGCAGTAGTTCAAACCTTTCCTCTCACTCACTCGTAAACAAAAACCACACAGTGTTTGTTAGTTTTAAAGTTTTATTTTCAATTAAGAAATGAAAACCTAGTACTGCTGGTGATGACTTACTAGTAGTTGGAGAATTGTCTGGCAGAAGGGCAATGTAATCTTCTTTCTGTAATGAGAAAAATGGTGCCCGTTAAGCAAGCATTTATCAGTTGTCATAAAAACAAGTGTAGCATTTAATGGAATAAGCATATAAAAGGTTAACACCCTCCCCAAAACCGTTACTTTTTTTCAATCCCAGTAATAAAAAAATGTGTTATGTAACATTTTCTTCCGTTACGAGACAAAATAGGGGGTTGTGTATGGCATCTGAAAATATGACATGTTTTTCCTAGACGTCACAACATCTGACGCTGCACAGATGACAACCAGTGCCGAGGCCAGCAGTGCGGAGGGGTCCACTCAGGATGGGGCGGCGCCAACAGGAGGAGCTGGGGGGGAAGACTCAGCGGTGGCGGACGGTGGTAAGTTATTATACTCCTTACTTATTGAAATATTTTTGAGTAGCCTCGCAAAGGAGTGTATGATGTACTGTACAGTAGTACACAGTACACTAGTATAAGTACACTGTACTGTCAAGAACATTTACTAATTTAGAACTACTTTTTGTTTTGGACTATCACGTAGAAGACAGTCAACCTTGACTGTTAATAGCATTAGCTGCGGTACTTCTCTGGTAACCAATGGCCCCCTCTATTTCACTTCAACTCAGCGGGCTAATTTTTATTGTGATTTGTGAAGGCAAGTCATATCAGATGAAGTTTAGGGATGTGAAGAACGAAAAGTTAAAGAAGGGTGAAGCGAAGGACGAGCGAGTCTTAATATTTATGACTGTAAAGAATGGTTTTGTTGAATGCAATTCAACATAAGAAGACAGCGCTTTCCAAAATATAATGAAAAGGGTGTTAGTTGGTTTTTGACAAAAATAAATGTTGGTACATTTGAGACATCAAGAAGAATCATAGACGTACTTTCGAAGCCTGGATGTTATCTTCTTTATCCTCCTCGTCGATAGCAGAGGTGTATGATGTAGTAGAGCAGACGCTGAGTGGAAGAAGTATGGCCAGTGGCAGTGCCACCCCTATAGAAAAGTAAGACATTCAGATCCCCACTTGCATGTACTGCTTAAAGTACTGCGAGTCTGCATCATCATGGCCTGTGTCTGTATTTCTTGGGTGAAAGCAGAGTGAGCTGCCATTATGGCGGCGAGCACAAGTTCACGTACCAGTGATTTCTTTTGCAACCCAAGAGAAAAAAAAGTAAAAAAGGCCTTTTTTGAGTACTCTCTGACTATGTATGTAGTAGTGAGTCCACCCATAGTGCTGCTAGTGGAATTCCTGAAACTCCCAGTAATGTCACAGGCTTACAAAGATGGCAGAAACATACATGCCAAAATGTTATACTGTTACAACAGGTATCTGTGCACACGTCGCCTTTTACAGAGTAAATGCTGTAGGTAATCAAACAACACAACCAATAGACAAACAATGTGGAAGTAGTCTTGATAGAAGTGTTTCTTCAATTCAGATTTTATCCACCACGCCCAGCCAACACGTGTTTCGTCAGGGCTAGTAGCCCGCAACTTCATCAGGGCTCCCGCGGGCAGCGGTTCCAAAGCTATTGCCACAATGGCTAGGTGCTCTCAACTGCTTTCAATTCCGACCCGGCTACCGGGTAGTGTCGAGGTTCTCGCTGATTCATCTCAGCCGTCTCAGCTTTACAGCGTCTCCGCGTGTAAACTGTAAATGACTTCCGCATTTACACGCGGAGACACTGGAAAGCAGTACGTCTTAACCTGCCGCTCACACGGATACTCCTATGGTGTGTCGCATCTTTGGTGTTAACCATCACACGGATGGCTGAGACGAATCAGCTAGAACCTCGACAGTACCCGGTAGCCGGGTCGGAATTAGAACCGGCTGAGAGCACCTAGCCATTGTGGCAATAGCTTTGGAACCGCTGCCCGCGGGAGCCCTGATGAAGTCGCGGGCTACTAGCCCTGACGAAACACGTGTTGGCTGGGCGTGGTGGATAAAATCTGAATTGAAGAAAAACTTCTATCAAGACTACTTCCACATTGTTTGTCTGGTTGTGTTGTTTGATTACCAACAGCATTTACTCTTTAAAAGGCGACGTGTGCACAGATACCTGCTGTATCAATTATGTTTGGATCTTGGTCCTAATTGGAGGTTTAGGTTCTTCCTCCTATCTGGGGCACCCTCAAAATAGTGGTTAGAAATTATAAATAACGTCACATACGGGAGGCGCCAGTTGTGGATCGACAATCAAAAAAAACCTGGTCCGTTATCTTAAAAATGTTATACTGTGTTTGCTACTTGCTGGTGTTACTTATGCTGGTGTTACTGAGTGTCAACTTTCTGTTGAATTATTTTGACTTTATGTTAAAGACTATTGGCTACAGTATTTTTCTTTCTTTTTTCATAGATGCTACTCCCAAAAAGCTCACCCGTAAGGAGATGGCTGTCCGGGCCAGGGCCCGTAAGCTGGAGGCTATTTGTGTCGAGTATCGACGGTTGTGGGCTCGGGAGCATGAGGAGGAAACTACAACAACCTCCACATCCTCCTCCACTGCCCCCGGGTCCACCAGCCACAAGCCTCCAGCCAAACGGAGCCGTGGCCCGACAGCCTCCCGCCGCCGCCGCACAGCAGCAAAAACAACAGCTGCCCCCCCCCAGAGCCTGGATGGTACGCAAGCGCCGCCTCCGAAAGCGAGTGGACTACCTGGAGCGCCAGGTCCGCGACCTCCACAAAGAGCTGCGGGAAGTGCAGCACCAGCTCTCTAAACGCCACCGGAGGAAGTGACTGTCCCTTGTCCCTTTTTTAAAGACTGTTGGGGGGTGGGAATTGGGTTTTTGGGAAAGGGTACTTTTTGATTTTTGGACATTGGTTTGGTTAGGGAGGGGGGTCAGTTGGGGTAATTCTATTTTTGTGACGACAACAACATCCATAATTTATATTTCTCAATAATTATATTTTTCATTCAAAAACACAGTATACGCGCTCATATTATTTTGTGTGGGGGTTGGTGGTGGTTACTGGACGTTTGGTTTTTCAAACTTACCAGCATGAATGAAACATCTTGTCCTAAATGTACCAAAATGCAAGTAACCAAGTTAGTCAATTCAGTAGCCCTACTACTGTACTTTACTAGTAGTACTGTTAGTCTCTGCTCTCCTCCAAACTTAGTCCTAGCCCATTATTCTACTACCTCCCCAATATGCTTATCTTAGCTGTGATTTGCGAATCACTGTTGGTGAATAAGGTTGGTTGTTGACTTGAATCCTCGACGGATGCAATATCATTGTTGTGCTGGTAGCAGTAGTGGTACACACTGGCAGTCTCACCATGTGAAAAAAAGAGGAAATTAAACATTGAGTGGCCTGAGCGTAGCATTAGAAACAATACAATAGATAGTACGGTACAGAACAGTGCCCTAAATTGTAGCCTAAGCAGTGCCAATGTAAGGTAAGCATTAAGCATTAGATTGTTCACGTCGTGTAGGAGGAGGATGTTCTTATTATCAATCCAGGATGGCGCACATGAACTTCTGGTTGCTTTGACCTTATCCTCCCCAGCAAGTGTGTGGAATTTATTGTTGTTGTCAGTCACACATCAATGAAATACCACACAGCCCGGGGGAAGAGGGTTAGGGTTTGAAAATTGGATGGGAATGGGGTTTTTTTGGGGGGAAAGTTTGGTAGAGAGGAAAAAAACACAACATGGTCAGTAAAACAACAAATGAAGAGAAACAAATCTTTGGATTTGAAGATATCGATAAACCTTTAAAGGGACATAAAGAAAGTGCACTACTGCATGCGAGAAGTTGTTTGTTGGTAAATGGATGGTTAGCTTACTGAAAAGTAGTACTACTACTTACTGCAACTTACTAGTAACTACGAAGGAACAAGTTGTCAAACTTGGCAGTACAGGGCTGCAGTCATTACGCAATTTCACTTGCCTCTCTGCCCTCAGACAATAAGCACTTAGAATATTAAATTAGTGTTAAACATAGCAAAGACGTATCAAATAGCTGGAGGGATGAATTTGAAGCAGAGATCAAACAAACGCACAGAGTCACACTCGTAGAAGTAAGTTCAAGTTCACAAGAATATCATTGAAAAGATAAGGAGAATTTTGGATACTGTTACTGTTTTTTGTAGTGGTCCCGTTGAATTTGTGAAGTCGATGCATCCAGCCATTCCTCTTACTCGCGGTACTCCTTCATTCCATCGGATGCTCCGTCGATCAATCTTGGTGACCAGACACACTGTCCACTGCCTGCCTGATGCGGATTTGCGGATCGCTAATTGTACGCCTGAGTAGTACATCGATGGCACAGGGTAAAAGCCTGCCTGTAATTGATGATGGAAAAATACAACAGTAAGTGTTAAAGACACCTCGGAGAAAAAAATATGTAAGGCACGCTGTGTAGTGCAAAAATTATACTGTCACTTTCAGAGATGACAATCCCCAAAATCTAGAACACCCCACATTACCCTCCCAAAAACGTGCAGAATACTGCTGCTACCTCACAGAGGCCTAATTTCAAATCGTGTCATAACGCATTCAGAAAGTATGGCCAAAACCCCCCTTTCCCACCATGGATTATGTTCAAACGACTTGCAATCAAAATTAGACATTACAACAAGTTTTCCAAGACCCCACCCAGTCGTAAAAATCTATAACCCCCGCCCAAACACATGCAATACAATACTGCTAACCCTAACGAGCCCTAAGTTAAGAATAGTGGCAAACCCTTTCTTTCACTAGGCAAAATCCACCCTTTCCCACCATGGATTTTCTTCAAACCACTAGTTGCAACCAAGATTACACATTCCCACGAGTGCTGTAAGACCCCAGAACTCAGTTGCAAAAATCTAGAACACCCCCAAACACATGGAATACTGCTGCTAGTGCTAACCCTAACGAACCCTAAGTTACAAAAAATGCCACCATGGATTTTCTTCAAACAACTTGCAACCAAGATTACACATTCCCACGAGTGCTGTAAGACCCCAGAACCCAGTTGCAAAAATCTAGAACACCCCAAAACACATGGAATACTGCTGCTAGTGCTAACCCTAACGAACCCTAAGTTACAAAAAATGCAAAAGGCTTTTCAGCATGGATTTTGTCCAAACCACTTTTATCCGGTATTAGACCTTCCCAGCAATGCCCCAAGACCCGCCAACCCACCGGCAAAAAAGCACAACACCCCCAAACAGGCAAAAAGCAAAAATGGCAAATCTCATACTTACAATATTTTTCGGCCTTCTTTCAATTCTGTTCAAACGCGCTGTGCAGCTAGGCCATAACTCCCGTTTTCCACCATGGATTTCCTGAAAAACAAATGCAATCAAAATTAGACTGTGCCAGCAGTGCTCCCAGACCACAAAACCCACCCACAAACACCCGGAACCCCCCCAAAGAGCACCTCAAAGACAAGCAAGTCAGCAAAAAAGTTTTCGCCTCCGATTTGGTCCAAACCAGTTTTATCCGGTATTAGAGCTTCCCAGCAATGGCCCCAGAGCCGTCAACCCAGGCGAAAACAAGTAAAAGACCCCCAAACAGCCAAAAAGCAAAAGTACAAAAATGGGGACTTAGTCATTTTGTGGGCAATTTCCAAAATCACTCCGCGGGCGCTCTGCAGCTAGGCCCTAACTCCCCTCTGCCTCCATGGATTTTCTTCAAACCTCTTGCTA